>NW_027397084.1:16135138-16357475 GCF_003265705.2 Callorhinus ursinus
TTTCTTTCTTTCTTTCTTTCTTTCTTTCTTTCTTTCTTTCTTTCTTTTTCTTTCTTTCTTTCTTTCTCTTTCTTTCTTTCTTTCTTTCTTTCTTTTTCTTTCTTTCTTTCTTTCTTTTTCTTTCTTTCCTAGATTCAGGGGAGGTTATATTTATTTTTTTATTTGAGTATAGTTGACACACAATGTGACATTAGTTTTGGGTGAACAACAGAGTGTTTCAGTGACTCTATAGGCTACTCTATGCTCCAGGTGTAGCTACCATCTGTCACTGTTCAAGATGATTAGACAACTTTCTGAATCAAGCTTAGCCTCCAGACACAGAATTGAAAACAAAAAGGAGCTGTATTTCTGAATATATTCATAGTAACAGCAGAAAAAGGAGCTCTTGAGCCATGAATTTGTGAAACTATGACTTTTCTCTACTCCCTATGTAGGAACACCTTCCTAATTTAACTAATTAGTTAAAAACAAAAAAACAAAAACAAAAACCCCAAAGCAACTTCACTCAAATATAGAAAAAAATTATTTACAATCCAACCCCATATAAATAAATTGCAATTTATAAATAAATTGTAAATAAACTAAACAATGTTCCAACAGATGAGGACATGCCAGAAAAATCAAGCCACAAAGAAGATAAAAACTACTGTTGTATTTTTAAATAGTCCAGAAAATTAAGAAAATTATCAAAGGTTTGCAAGAAAAGCATAAATCTCTAATATGACAGCTTCAAAGTGAGGTAGCTAGACAATGATAGAATCTGAAAAGACAGAAAGAAATTAGTAATGCTCTAGAAAAATATAAAAGAAAAACATTTTAGAAATAGACATTAAAATAGAAGAAATACAGAACATATAGTTTCACGCACACAAAAGGAGTAGTATAGGATATAGGATATAAAATAGAAAAATTCAGATTTAATGAACAACATAAGAACAAATAAAACAAAATAATATAAAAATACTTTAGAAGAAAATTATAAGTATAAATCATAGTCTATATATATGCATATATATTGGTCATATCAATAATTTTAAATTGATTAACTCATTAAAAATAGAATTTTAGATTGCCAATAAAATCATATTCAATTTTATTTAATAAGAGATAAAGGTAAGTGATTAATAAATATTAAAAATAAAAAGGATGGATAGTGATATTTATCAAAATGAATATGTCTGGAAGATATTTAAAATATACTGAATACATAAGAAGTCCCAATTAATAATTATACTAACACAAACTAACAAAAAACAGACACTGTAAGTGGCCAGAACATACACCTTCTATCTTCAAAACTGATCAGTAGAAAAAAGAAAGAAGTAATTACTCTACCTTTACAATAAAACCTGTATTTCAGGATAACTAAATAGCCTCAATAGGTAAGCTCTCAATGCATAAACTTTACAGGCAATTTGTGCAGAAGGAATAATAGAATTAAAAATATCATAGTTTTGTAATCTCTAATGAAATAAATGATTCAGGCAGTGGGGATCATTAATAGATGATAAAGCTATGAGGTTAAAGTTGATGGGAAACTTTTCAATGAAGAGATCAAGCTGTCACCATTGATCAGTTTATTTTCACTAAAAATGAGGTGCTTAAACATCATGTTCCTCCTCATATGATGCAGTATGAAGAACACTACCACCTGTGAAGTATTCTTACCACACACACACACATGAACACACACACATATGCACACAAAGAACTTGAGTCAACTCTTTAGATCTAATTTTCAGTCTGTTGGAAGTAGAGGGGATAGGGGAACAAGTTAACTGACATCAATAGGAAGCAATCAACTAAATCCAGAATGGGGCTATTTTATAGGAAAAATGACCCAATTTCTCTAATGGCATTAATAAAAAGGGTGATGGTGGTGATGCTCTGAATTAAAAACATCTTTTAAAAAACTCAGTAGAGGGCGCCTGGGTGGCTCAGTTGGTTAAGCGACTGCCTTCAGCTCAGGTCATGATCCTGGAGTCCTGGGATCGAGTCCCGCATCAGGCTCCCTGCTCGGCGAGGGGCCTGCTTCTCCCTGTAACCCTCCCGCTCTCACGTACTCTCTCTCTCTCTCTCATTCTCACTCTCTCAAAATAAATAAATCTTAAAAAAAAAAAAACTCAGTAGATTGAGGATATTTTCTAGTTGGCTGAGACAGTCATAATTTGCTCTTTTTATCCCAGTGTAATTATTGTTAATACTCTTTTATTCCAGAAGTATTTGGGGTAGAGTTTAGATTGGATTATATGACCATCTTACTTATGAGCTGTACAACTAAATACACTGAGAAGATCTAGCTTGGATCCTGATCCACACAAACAACAACAACAACAAAAAATCCTCCAAAGAAAAACACACAAAAATAACACATATATGTAATATATGTAATATTTATACATGTAAATTAAAAACCTGGGCTTTCATTTACATATGCTTTCTTTTAACAATTAGGGGAATTTGAATATAAATTGAGATTTAGGTAACATTATGGAATTTCTGTTAGGGAATTCTGTGTGCAATAAAATTACATTATATTAGAATATATCCTTCACTGTAAAGTATATCTCGGTATTTTGGTATGAAATGACATGATATTTGGGATTTCCTTTATTTTTTAATTTTTAAAATTTTTTAAAAAAGATTTTCTTTATTTGAGAAAGAGGGTGAGAGAGAAAGAGACCACGAGCAGGAGGGAAGGGCAGAGGGAGAAGCAGATGCCTTGCTGAGCAGGGAGCCCCACGTGGGACTGGATCCCAGAACTCCGGAATCATGACCTGAGCCGAAGGCAGACGCCAGAAAAAACTGATAGAATTGAGGGGCACTTGGGTGACTCAGTCCATTAAGTATCTGCCTTAGAGACTATATCCTTACTGATTGCCTACTTGTCCTATCAGTTTTCAGTAAATCTCAGTAAATAAAACAGTTCAAGTCACACATAATAAATTCTCTAAGCAAAATAAAATTAAATGAGAAATAAGTAACAGAAAGATCTCTGGAAAATCCCCCTAATATTTGGAAATGAAATGACACACTTCTAAATAATCCATGTGTCAAAGAAGAAATCAAAATGGAAATTTAGGAATTATTTTGAACTGAATGAAAACAAAAACATGACATATCAAAATTTGTGTCATGCTACTAAAGAAGTACTTGGGGAAAAGTTATAGCACTGAATACCTGTATTTGAAAAAAATAAGTCTCAAGTTTGATCTCAGCTTCTACCCAAAGAAACCAGAAAATAAAGGCAACTTATATCTGAAACATGTAGAAGAAAACAAATGATAAAGATCACAGTAGAAATTAATGAAACAGAAAGCAGAAAAATAATAGAGAAAATCAGTGGAACCAATATCTGGCTTTTTGATATTATCAATAAAACTGATAAACTTTTGCCAGACTGATCAAGCAAATAAGGGAAAAGTTATTGGGATGCCTGGGTGGCTCAGTCTTGCGTTTGCCTTTGGCTGTGGTCATGATCCTAGAGTCCTGGGATTGAGTCCCGTGTGAAGTTCCTTGCTCAATAGGGAGCCTGCTGCTCCCCATGCTTATGCTTTCTCTCTCTCTCTCTCTCTGACAAATAAATAAAATCTTAAAAAAAAAGGGAAGAGTTACAAATTACCAATTGCAGGAATGAGAGAGGAAGTGGTATTACAAATTCTACATATATTAAACAGATAATAAAGGGATATTATGGACTGCTTTATAGCAATAAATTCAACAATTCTGATGAAATGGAAATATTTATTGAGAGACAAAAACTGTCAAAGCTCACTCAAGAAGAAATAGCTAATGGGAATAGCCCTGTATCTATTTTTAAAATTTAATTTTTAGTTAAAAGCCTTCCCACAGAGAAAATGCAAAGCCCAGATGTCTTCACTGGCGAATTCTTTTTTTTTTTTAAAGACTTTATTTATTTATTTGACAGAGAGAGACATAGAGAGAGCAGGAACACAAGCAGCAGGAGTGGGAGAGGGAGAAGCAGGCTTCCCACCGAGCAGGGAGCCCGATGTGGGGCTTGATCCCAGGACCCTGGGATCATGACCTGAGCTGAAGGCAGACGCTTAATGACTGAGCCACGCAGGCACCCCTTCGCTGGTGAATTCTACCAATAGTTTAAGGAAGAAATAATATCAACTGTATACACAATCTTTCAGATATTTAAAAGGAGGGAATACTTCAGACTCATTCTATGAAGCCAGCATTACTCAGATTCCAAACCAAATACCACACAAGAAAACTACAGACCAATACCCCTCAGAAACATAGATGCAAAAATGCTGAACAAAATTTTAGCAAATTGAATTCAGCAGTACAGGAAAAGGGTCAGACAACATGACCAAATGGGCTTTATCTCAGGAATAAAAGGTTGGTTTAATATTTGATCATCAATCAGTGCAATGCACCACATTAACAAACGGGGGGTGGGGAGGGCGGGAGGCAGATGGAGAAAAATCCTTTGATAAATTCAGTGTCCATTCCTGATTTTAAAAGAAACAAAAACATTCTCAGCAGGTAGGTGTAGAAGGTGTATTAGTTTCCTGTGACTGCTGTAACAAATGGTCAAAAACTGGCTGGCTTAAGCAACAAAAATTTATTATTACACAGTTCTGGAGGTCAGAAGTCTAAAATCAAGGTGCCAGGAAGGGCTGCACTCCCTTTGAAGGCTCTAGGGGAGAATCCTTCTGTGCCTTTTCCAGCTTCTGGTAGCTGTTGGCATTCCTTGCCTTTCTTGGTTCATCACTCCGACTACCTCTGTCTTTCACTTCACCTTCTCCTCTGTGTGTCTGCGTCTTCTCCTTTTCTCTTGTAAGACACTTATCATTGAATTTAGGGCCCACTTAGGTAATCCATAATGTTCTTGTCTCAAGATCCCTAACTTAATTATATCTGCCAATTTTTTTTTTCCAAATGGGATAACATTCACAGGTGCAAGGCCTCCTAACATTTAGGAGGCCACCATTCCACCCACTACAGAGGGGAATTTCCATATCCTGAAAAAGGGTGTCTATAGAAAGCTACAGCTAACATCATACTTAATGATGAAAAACTAAATACTTTTCTGCTAAGAACTAGAACAAGACAAGGATGTGTACTCTCAATACTTTTATTCATGATTGTACTGAAGGTTCTAGTCAGTGCAATAAGGCAAGAAAAAGAAACAAAAAACAGCCAGTTCGGAAAGGAATATGCAAAACTTCCAAGACAAAATGATCATCTATGTAAAAAGTATGGTGGAATCTACAAAACAAACAAACAACCACAAAAACAAACTATTAGAACTAATAAGTGAGTTTAGGATGATTGCAGAATGAAAGATCACTATACAAAAACCACTTTCTTTTCTATATACTAACAACGAACAACTAGAAACTGAAATTACCAAAAAAAAAATCTCCCTGATTAGATTCATGACCACAAGTATTAGTATTAGTTATTTGCTCTAAAGGACACTTTTTTTTTAAACAAGTGGCAAAAGAGGAATAAGGTCAACCGATTATATAATAATATATCAATATTGGTTTTCTGATTTTGATAATTGGACTGTAGTTATGTGACAAACCTTATTTTTAGGAAGTACACACTGAAATATTTAGTTGTTAAGGGACATTTCGAATAGTTCTGAAAAAAATAGTATGTATCTGAGAGTAAGAGAAACGATAGTACAAATGATAAAAGTGATAGGGAATTTGGACAAAGGCTATACAGGACCTCTTTGTACTATTCTTATATCTGTTCTGTAAGTAAACCTGAAATTAATTCAAAATAAAATATTAGAAAATAGAATTTTAGGAAAGGAATTGAAAATAGCGTGTATAAATCCCTCTTCTGAAGAATTTTGCTGCAAATGGAGCCATAATTGATTGCCCAGATGAGGTCAAGAGGTATGAAACTTTATTACTGGCACAGCAAGAAGCTCTTGTGATGAGAGGCGTTAGCTCAGACAATGCTCAGAGGAAGGTATGTCCAGGTCTCCATATTCTGATGTGATGAGCAGAAAGGTTAGCAACACTATTTTCTTTCTCTTCCATTCTCTCTTCTCTCTGACTCACACAGTTGAATTTGTGTTAAGTTAAATGCCATCATTATAGATTTTATTTATCAGTTCTCCTACCCAAGATTAGAATTTGCAGTGTGCATTCATTTAACTCAGAATGTTAAAAAAAAAAAAAAGCAACAAATATTGCAATAGAATACTTTTAAAATTTCTTACAAAATCTTCATAGTTTTCCAAACAGGACTGAAGCAAAGTCCGTCGTTATCAGGATGTATTGTAACAGCATCTAGAGAAACAGAGGGAGAGGATGAAAATGCATTTTTAAAACTGAATGACTGACTCCCTTTGAGGAAGCTTCCCCCATTTACTGTCCTCCAAGGAAAGTAGGACAAATGAAAGCTCTTCTGTGAAGGACCCTGATACTTCATCAGGTTGCACGGTGCTGCTTGAACGCTCCCAGACCATTCTGGGGAATGTGGCCTACAGAATCTTGCTTCAGGTGTTCTTTTCCACTGCTGTACAAGAAAGGTAATTAGAGAGACTGGGGAAAGGGTGGCGGGAAGGCTTGGCTATGAATGCTGCAGTCATTATTTCCAGTAAAGTTATATACTCAGGTAGAAAAATACTCATTATACGGCAGTTTTTCTAAAGTTAAGTCAGATTATCACCCCCCAGTAACCAACACACATTTATCAACATTATTTAGTAGGTGACAGATTTTTCCCAAAACTGTCCTCTCTCTTAAGATTCTCTTAGAAACTGTGGTTCCATTAAGAACACATAAAAACCTTCCCTTAGGGCATTTCCCCCCTGCAGTGGATGAGTCGTTTTCATTAGGGTGGTTAGTTTTTTGTTTTGTTTCCATTTTAGAGGATGACTGAAGTCTAGAAAAACGTTATCCCATTATTTATAGTTCCCAGAATTCAAGTTTAGTCTCCTATAAATGAGGTTTAGACGGTGAGATATAGTGAAAAGAACATTTTATTTGTTGCCGGGAGAGAGAGAGAACGAGAGAGAGAGAGACAGTGAGACCGGGAGAATGTCAGCATATCCCCTTTTAGGGCTCAAAGAAATCATGGAAATCAATTATTAAGAACCGGGTTAACTAAGGTAATGGATGTGAAAGTGTACCCATTAAAAAGTATTATATAAGTGTTTGATATATTTATTACCAAAACAAACAAACAAAAGAGGTAAGGTTTCTTCCTATTTGTGACGCGGGAGTGCGCCAGCGACGGCGCCACCCCCCGGTTCCGGGCTCCTTAGCTGCTCAGCTCCGCCGGCCGGGCGCGCGGTCTAGGAGTCGCCGCCGCCTGTCGGGCGGGCGTCTGCTGGGTCTTCCTCGTCGGTCTTCCTCGCTCGCGCGCGCTCCCCTGCGAGCCTTGGAGAGCTGGAGCTGCTGGGAGAGGCGCGGGCCAGGCGGGCACAGCACCCCGGGGCCCATAAGGAGACAAAGCCGGTCGGCCCCCTAAATTTCAATTAAAAAAAAAAAGGGGAAAGCATTTAGTAGTAAGGAGCTTTTGAGATTAGTGATATTTATTGTAGGGTGTATTTTTCTTTACGAGCTGTTTACACTATAAAATTGGGCAGTGTCTACTTATTTGATGTTTACTGGCAAATTGTGATCTAAAAGACGTGCTGGACACAAAATAATGAATGCAAAACAAAAACTGTATAAAAGAAATCAAAATATAATTTATGGGAAGATCCTTTGAATAACATCAATTTTTGGAACCTATGTGTAGATGGAAAAGATGTAGATAATGTAATATACAACCATCATGATCTTAACTGAATTTTTGCATTCAAAATAAGAGGGCAATACTATTTCCTATGCTTGTTGGTCAGACCATTCTTAGTAAATGGCAGTCTTCTGACTATCATAGCCAGCAGCAAGGGAATTTCCAGAATATCAAGCAAGTAAACTAGAAACAAGAAAGTTTGGCTTCTAGTACAAACAACAAAAACAATCCAATTTATAAAGCTTGGCCAAACTGAAATGGTCCTAGACAAGAATCTGTAGGGTATAAAGGAGAAAGAAAAATTGTTTATAATGTAGTAATGGGATGCAATTAGGGAAAAGAAAATGTAGGCTGAATATCAGAAACAATTTCCTAACAGTCTATTAGACTGTACATTAGTTTCCCAGGGGAAGAAATGGAAGCCTCATTGCCTGAATCATTTAGAGCTAGACTGATTCCCAGAGGGTGTGGCAACTCAGAAGGAAATGAAAAATGTAGAGTCATGAAAGTCAGTCTAAGTTAATTTTGAAGCACAGTGAAATGCTGTTCTAGGTATTGGAACGGGTCTAAAACCACTGCAAGGGATGTATTCTGTCACTTTAAAATGAATGGTTTACCTAGCCACATACCATCATCAGCATCAGATGGAGTCAGCTCTCCCGTAAAATCCAGTACTTTTCCTGGGCTGAGTGCTAGGACAGACAGCAGTAGATGCCATTAAAGTGTTGGGGGAAAAAAAAATCAAAATATGGCTGCGACTTGTACCAATCCAAGAGGCAATAGAGCTGATTTAGATAATCCAGCTGCCTAAGTAGATACTTACTTCTCTCTTTCCTCAAAACCCCACTGAAGAGGATGGACTCTAAAACAGGCTGTTTTTCAGTCAAGGATAAACACCTCCAAGACTGAACTCCAGACTTAGGAGTGCTTTGGGGACCAGCTTGTACTGTTATATTGAACTATATTAGTGACAATGGTTTGTTGTTTTAGTCACAAGTAATATTTCTTTTCACTTTTAGTCTTTTCTAATTTATCTTTCTTCTTCTTACCACCAAAGTTAGATTCTGTATTTCTGATGAACACTTACCTCTCTCACCCCACCCCCAAGATTTTCCAGATAGTTCAAGATCCACCCAACATTAAAATAAAATAGGATGTAAGTTTATTAATATAAGACACCAGTTTGACTCAAAAGGGCAGAAAAACACATGCTTCCCATTAAACTGGGACAGTACTTTATCTCTTAGAATTTTTGTCTTATGCTTATTGAAATAGCTTTTTAAAGATTGTTACAGATGTTTTACCATAAATCAGATATTTGTGCATATTTTAAAATTGGTGAAATAAATTGCTTAACATATTTTTAAAACAATTTCACATTTAGAGTGTAATTTTTAAGCCCAGAGTTGTTGACATCTAGCTGTGTTTTGTCACCAGATATAGTCTCCTGTGCCATTAAGAGCATTACCAATACAGCATTTCTTTAAAGAGTGCTCCAGTACAATCTCTAGGATTTCTTCATCAGCTACTGACACCTGTTCTGCAAAATTTATTGCTGGCATTGTCTTTTTTGGCATGTAATAGTCAATAGAAGTGAAAGATAACACATCTTTATCTTCTTGGAGGGCCTTTCTCCTTTAGTGCCAATAAATCACTTTGGTTTTGATGTCCAAGAAAAGAAATTATAGCATTCATTACTTTTAGGACGGAAATTTGCTTCTGGACTATTAAATATATGTCCTGCTGCATGGTTTCTGTGTCTTTCTGAACACACAACTTTTCATTTCAGTGCAGAATCATAATGTAATTTTTAAAGACATTTTAAATGGTAATTAAATGTACCACCTGTAGTACTAATGTAACTCAATTAAAATGACAATATGAAAGCCATGACCATATTTACTTATGTGCAGGCAATTGCAACTGTGTTATTACTGCTGCCTGGTTGAAAATGACAGGAAGATGTGAAAAACTATGTTTTCCTGAAAAATAAATCCCCTGGTCTTTTTTTTTTCAGTTTTATGTTATTTAAAAAATTTTTATTATTGAAGTATAGTTGACGTACAGTGTTATATTAGTTTCAGGTGTACGGCACATTGATTCAATAATTCTGTACATAAGTCAGCATTAACCTTGATAAGTGTGCTCAACACTGTCACCATACAGTGTTATTACAACTTTATTGGCTATATTACTTTTTATCTCTGTGGCTTACTTATTTTATAACTGGAAGTTTGTACCTCTTGATTCCCTTGACATATTTCACCCATCCCCCAATCGTCTTTCCCTCTGGTAACCACAGTTTTTTTTTTTTTTCTGTATTTAGGAAACTTTTTCCATTTTTTTAGATTCCACAATAAGTGAAATCATACGGTATTTGTCTTTCTCTGTCTGATTTATTTCACTTAGCATAATATGTACACTCTGGGTCCATCCATGTTGTCGCAAATAGCAAGATCTTCTTTTTTATGGCTGAGTAATATTCCATTATATGTGTGTACCACATCTTCTTTATCTATTCATCTATCAGTGGACACTTAGGCTGCTTCCATATCTTGGCTATTATAAATAATGCTGCAGTAAACATAGGGGTGCATATATCTTTTGAATTAATGTTTTTGTTGTCTTTGGGTAAATACCCAGAAGTGGAATTACTGGATTGTATGTTATTTCTGTTTTTAATTTTTTAAGGAAGCTCTACACTGGTTTCCATTGTGGTTGCACCAGTTTACATTCTTACCACTAGTGCACAAGTGTTCCCTTTTCTCTACATCCTCACCAACACTTGTTATTTCTTGCTTTTCTGACTAGCCATTCTGATTGACATGCGGTGGTATCTCATTGTAGTTTTGATTTGCATTTCCCTGATGATTAGTGATGTTGAGCAGCTTTTCATGTGTCTGTTGGCCATCTCTGTGTCTTTGTGGGAAAAATGTCTATTCAGGTCCTCTGCCCATTTTTTAATTGGATTGTTTGGGGTTTTTTGTTGTTGTTTTGTTTTTTGCTGTTGAGTGGTATAAGTTCTTTATATATTTTGGATATTAACTCCTTATCAGATATTGCTTGCAAATATCTTCCCTCATTTAGTAGATTGACTTTTCCTTTTGTTGATGGTTTCCTTTCCTGTGCAAAAGCTTTTTATTTTGGTGTCTTTTCAATAGTTTATGTTTGCTTTTCTTTCCCTTGCCTGAGGAGACATACGCATATATATGTTGCTAAGGCCAATGTTAAAGAGATTACTGTCTGTGTTTCCTTTTAGGAGTTTTATGGTTTCAGGTCTCACATTTAGGTCTTTAATCCATTTTGACATTATGTTTGTGTATGGTGTGAGAAAGTGGTCAGTTTCACTCTTTTGCATGTAGCTGTCTAGTTTTCCCAACTGAAGAGAAGAGACTGTCTTTTCCCCATTGTATATTCTTGCCTCCTTTGCCATGGATTAATTGACCATACAATTGTGAGTTTATTTCTGGGCTCTCTATTCTATTCTATTGATCTGTGTGTGTGTGTTTTTATGCTGGGACCATACTGTTTTGATTACTATAGCTTTGTATTATATCTTGAAATCTGGGATTGTGGTATGATCCCTCCAGCTTTGTTCTTTTTGCTCAAGATTACTTTGGTTACTTGGGGTCTTTTGTGGTTCCATACAAATTTTAGGTTGAATTTCCTGTTCTTCTAGCACTTTTCCCAGGCCTTATTCATGCTAACTGGAAAATTTCACCTATCCCTGAGTTAAAACTAAGTTACCGAGGAAGCCCAATGGTGTCTTTCTCAAGGGAAATTGTACAGCTCCTTTGTTTCTTGCTCACGGAACCATCTATTTGATGAAAACTCACATATTAAAGTGCTTGAAACTGCTTGTCATTATTAGAACTTTTGTTGTTTCTTGTCTAAGGGGCTCTTTCCCCCATATAAAACTAATTCTCTGTATAATGACTTCGAAGCAGTTTTTCTTGCTGTACTCAGCTAATAAGGAACAACCTTCCATTCCTTTAGATCTTGGTGATTTCAACAAGTATCATTAATTTTAAAATGATTTCTTATTTTAGAGATGTTAAATTCTGGAAAAATATGTATCTTAGAATTGATGCAATAAAGTATATGTCACTATACAGTTTTTCTTTCCTATTCATTTTACTCCAACTGAAGTTAGGTACCATGTCTGTACCGGGATTCTGTTGTTGTATGGTGAATGTTATTTGGATCTTACTTTCTTCCTATGGATAATCCCTAACTACTTCAGGATTAGGATTAGTGCAAACACAGTTTTTGTTTTGTTTTGTTTTGCTTGTAACATAACCTTTATTCTTCAAAGTATTTTGAGAGTTATTAATACTGTTAGGGAGTATGTATGCTCTCAGTCCTATAAATCCATGCTACTTTTTCCCAGTGAACAGATGTTTATTAATCACCTACCATGTACTGTATTTAGTACTAAGCACTAGAGAGAATGATGAACAAGTTAGATAATTCCTGACCCCACACAGTCTACAGACTTGTTCTACACAAAGTCTCTATGGAATGCTGAGGAGCTGTTCAGGGATCTGGACAGCTCCAGTATGCCAAGACACGTTTCTTAAAGAAAAAAAAAGATCTATTTATTCATTTGAAAGAGAGAGGGAGAGTACATGTGAGTGGGTGGGGGAGGCACAGAGGGAGAAGGAGAGGGACAAGCAGACTCTTCACTGAGCGTAGAGCCCAACTCGGGGCTCATTTCACGACCCTGAGATCATGACCTGAGCCAAAAAAACTGAGCCACCCAGGCACCCCACAAGACATATTCTTAAAGTTATTAGGAAAGTGGACCTAAAACAATACCAATACAAATGCACTGGAATTGACTGAGGTCTGCATTACAGTAGCTTTGGAATTGTGTGTGTGTGTGTATGTTACTATATTAGAGGATAGAGAATACATCCAAAATTTTGACTAAAGAGCAAAGGACCCAAACAAAGCCTTTGGAAAAAAAGCACTATAGATTGTATGTGGGCATCTCTCAAAACTATGCAAAGCCTCTTCTTGAAGTCAAAGAGCCAAACTTTGAGGTCAATAGAATAATTTTGCTGGCCTCTGTACACTTTAAAGAAATTAATGGAGAGGAAAAAAAATACCTATTTAAATTTACAAGGAAAGTGCTTTTATGAGACCCAAATAATCCCTTTCAAATCATTTTAAGTTTCAAAAGGACAAGCAAATTGTTAATTGAATGTTTAATTAACATTTATCGCTAGCATATTAGGTTTACATGAGTCACATTGAGTAATACAGTAGAGTTGTGTTCTTGCTACCATATGTGCACTTTATAGCATATTCAGTCCCCATATATAATCAACACATATGGTTCATTTATACCCATTTTGTAACACTTGGAATATAATTTCCCTATTTTAAATAATTGTAGGGGTTTATAGTTTTATCACTACTTTCTACTGAATTCAGCATGAATTTATTGAGGAAACTGAAGTACTTTGCTAACAATGCTGTGAGAAATAAAAAGATGAAATAGATACAGTTCCTGATGCTGGTTAAAGAATTTGGCATCTGAAAGGGAAGGCAGGTATTATTATGTGCCTATCTGTGCCTTGTTCTATGCTAGGCATCAGAGATACAGAGAAGAGTAAGAGATGGTTTCTGCTCTTAAGCATTTTAGCTTTAGTGGGGCATTGGAATAGTCAGAAGGAAATCGAAGGATGTTGAAAGGACCAGAGGCAAAGAGATAAGGCATATTTGCAGAAATGGAAGTGGGTTCAATATGTATTAAAAATAGAATGCAAAAGGTGAGAGGAATGCCTGAAAATTAAGCCATGTAAGTAGGCAGGGGTCTGGCAGTTATAGGCTTCATGTGTTATGAAGTTTGGAAGAGAATTATGGATAGTCATTGATGGATTTTAAACCAGAGAATGGCAGAAGGACCTTTTAGTTTTAAGAGAATTATTCCAGTAGTGGTAGAGGAGACAGAGAGACAGAGATTTGAGGGAGGTAGGGCCCCAATCATTGAGCTAATGAGTACAAGAGGTGGGAAGAATGTACAGGTTAGGATTATAAAGTCTTCCTAATAGCTCCTCAATCCTGCCCTTCTTTTGGACACTCCATTCTCTATTTCCAGCCCAGATAATGTTATCTCTGCCTTTGTATGTAGGTTGGCTCCATTATTCCCTCATTGTAACAAAATTATCCTTTCCATATTCTGTATTATGCAGTCCAAATCTTGGAGGAAGCTGGTCTAACTGACTAAATTAACATCTTGGTACAAGTTCTAGAACCATATATCAAACTGCATATTATTACCTGGATATCCCAAAGGTTGACCTGAATTTAAAATGGCCACCTTCTATAAAAAGCAGACACATAGATAATGGAACAGAGTAGAGAGCCCAGAAAAAAACCTACACATATAGGGTCAATAATTTACAATAAAGGAGCCAAGAATATATAGTGGAGAAAGGACAGTCTCTTCAATAAATTGTGTTGAGAAAACAGGATAGCAAAATGTTAAAGGATGAAACTAGATCACCATCTTAAACCATACACAAAAATTAACTCAAAATGGATTAAAGATTTGAATGTAAGACCTGAAACTATAAAACTCTTAGAAAAAAATGTAGGTGATAAGCTCCTTGACATTAGTCTTGACCATGATTTTTTGGATTTGATAACAAAAGTACCAGGCAAGGAAAGCAAAAATAAAGATGTAGGATTATATCAAAGTAAAAACTCTGCACAGCAAAGGAAACCATCAACAAAAGGAAAAGACAACCTACTGAATGGGAGAAAATATTTGCAAATCATATATGATAAGCAATTAATATCCAGATATATAAAAAACTCATATGCTCAATACTAAAAAACAAACAATCTGACTAAAAAATGAGCAGAGGATATGAATAGACATTTTTCCAGAGAAGACATACAGATGGCTAATAAGTACATGAAAACATGTTCAAGAGCATTAGTCATTACGGAAATGCAAATCAAAACAACAATGAGATACCACTTCATACCTGTTAGGATGGCTGTTACCAAAGAAACAAGAAATAACATGTGTTGGCGATGATGTGGATGAAAGGGAACCTTGTGCACTGTTGGTGGGAAGGTGAATTAGTGCAGCCAATTTGGAAACCAGTATGGAGGTTCCTCAAAAAATTAAAAATAGAAATACCGTATGATCCGACAATTCCACTTCTGGGTATTTATCTGAAGAAAATGAAAACATGAACTTGAAAAGATACATGCACCCCCTTGTTAATTGCAGCATTTTTTTATGAAAGCCAAGATATGGAAATAACTTAAGTGTTCGCTGATAGATGAATGGATAAAGAAAATTGTGTGTGTGTGTGTGTGTGTGTGTGTGTGTGTGTGTGTGTACATACACAATTGAATATTATTCAATCATAAAAAAAGAATGAAATCTTGCCATTTGTGACAGCCTGGGTGGTCCTTGAAGGTATTATGCTAAGTGAAATAAGTCAGATACAGAGAAAGGCAAATACCACATGATCTTACTTATATGTGGAATAAAAATAAAAACAAAAACTGCAACAATAACAACAAAACAATCTCATAGATACAGAGAACAGATTGTTGGTTGCCAGAGACAGGGACAGAATGAGGGTGGGTTAAACAGGTAAAGGGAGTCAAAAGGTACCAACTTCCAGTTACAAAATAAGTAAGTCATGGGGATGTACTCTATAGCATGACAACTATAGTTAATAATACTGTGTTGCATAGCTGAAAGTTGGTAAGAGAGTAAAACCTAAAGTACTGATCAGAAGAAGAAAAAAATTTTGTAACTAAGTATGGTGACAGATATTAGCTAGACTTATTGTGGTGATCATTTTGCAACGTACACAAATATTGAATCATTATGTTGTATACAACAGAATGATTATATTATACAATGTATATGTATATAATGTATATAATGATTATAATATACAATATAATACAATGCAACAATATAATGTTTTATATCAGTTATATCTCAATTAAAAAATTTTTTAATGATAAAATGGCCAATTACTGATCCTTGTCTTTTGTACATTTACTAAATTCCAGGCAATGTGCTAAGCATTTGATATTCATTGTTTCATTTTGAAAGACCACGTTGAATGTATAAAAGAACTAGATGTAGTGGGACTCCTTAGTTCTGTCTTGGTTTCTGCAGCTATGCTGCTCCAATTTGAGGTCTAATATATCATTATCATAAACCATAAACTTCTTTCTTTTAAGTTGGTGTGATGGTTAATTTTATGTGTCATTTTAGTTGCAATTTAATCCAACACGCATCTAAGTGTTGTTGTGAAGGTATTTCAGAGATGTGGTTAACATCTACTATCAGTTGACTTTAAATGAAACAGATTACCTTTGATAATGTGTGTCAGCCTCATCCAATCGGCTGAAGTTCTTAAGAACAAAAACTTGAGTTTTCCTGGAAAAGAAAGGATGATGCCTCAAGACTGTAACAGAGATCCTGCCTCATTTCCAGACCGCTGACCTGCCCTACAAATTTCTGACTCTAGATAGTAGCAGTTCTGGCCTGTGTTTCTGGCCTGCTGGTCTGCCCTGCCGATTTTGAACTTGCCAGTTCCTATAATTACGTAAGCCGCTTTCTTAACAAGAAATCATACCTCTACCTTCTGGTTCTGTTTCTCTGGTGAACTCTGACCAATACAATTGCCTTTTAGTTTTGCTTTATCTGTCTAGTCCCAAGGATTTTCTCTCTATGTAGGAGGGTAAGCAGGTAAAATGGGAGGGCTACTCCACCTATTCCAAGCAAAGGGTGGCCATGGGACCCAAAGATTGAAAAGATTTGGAATTAATTTGTCCTGGCAGTAGTTCTCTTCTTTTTACTCCCCTGAATCTTCTCATTATTTTCACCATGTGGTCTGTCTCATGTCTTCCCCTTGGATATAACTCTCCATGGGAAATATAGTCCATTTTCATATGCTAACTACATTATGTTTTCATGTTCTATTTCTAACACTTGTCAAAGAATGACTTTAGCTATGCTTAGGCATAGGAACAAGTAGCTTTGCATGTCTTTTGCATTCGTATACTGCTTATAGTCATTGAGTTCTAAATGACAGGTATTCAACCTTCCAATATCCATATGACTTTTTTTAAATTTAATGTTTTATTTGTAAGGTAAAAGATTCACAACCATCCCTGAGTAAAAACCATGGAGGCTTTTCTCCCCCTATGACTTTCATCTCATTGCTACTTTCAGAAGCAGGCAAAATCTTTTGCATTCACTGAAACACTGTAGGTAATGATCCTTAAAAAATTTTAGTCATTCTCTCTAATTAGTGCCTCCCCAGGGAGGAAGTGGTGATGGTGAGGGAAAAATTGACTATATGGGTATTCTCTTGATTAATGCTGCTGTTACAGGAACAGATGACAGGAAGATAATTTTTAAATTACTAAATTAGTTAAATGGAAACCAATCGGTTGACTCATATTCTGTTCAAAGGCAGCATAACCACTACTCTTTATAAATGATTCAGAATGCCTATATCATGACTGGCATAGTTACAGATTTTTACAGCCTTGTTTCAGCAGCAAGAGACATAAAGGAAAGTGGAGTTTTGAGTTCTAGTCCTGACTGTTCCGTGAGCTTTGAGCACTGATTCCATGTGCGTTTCAGAAACTTCTATGGAGAATGGCTTGTAAAGATAAAAATACAATGATAGATATAATATTGAAAAGTAGAATTGAAGAAGTAGAAAGCCTTATAATTAGAAGTTTATATGGTGTAAGGTGCAACTTAAACCCCACTCCCTGCCCCTGCTCACCATTTTCTGGAAATAATAATTCTTTCCGAGAACTTAAATCACTCTGCATATAGTAGAGCAGAGCAGAGCTTTGTAAAGTCACTTTAAGGAAAAAAAAATGGGTTCAGGTTAAAAACTCTAGTTAAGAAACTTTGTTAACATTCAAAGGTGTGAACATTTCTAAAATAAGAGTATTACCATCCAAAAAAGATTTAGGTTTTGTTCTGTTTTGTTACTTGAGCTGAACACTATAAAAAGAAAAGTTCCCAGAGTTAAAATGTCATCAAAGCTGGCTTCATGGGCATGTGACCTGTGCTGTCCGACCAGCTCAGTGCCATGCTCAGAAGAGCCCCACACTTGGTGTATTACTCTGCTGAGAATGTCTTGAGATTCTTAACTGTATCTTTGAATGTGTGTGTGTGTGTGTGTGTGTGTTTAAGATTTATTTATTTATTTATTTGAGAGAGAGAATGAGAGAGAGAGAGCACATGAGAGCGGGGGAGGGTCAGAGGGAGAAGCAGACTCCCTGCTGAGCAGGGAGCCTGATGCGGGACTTGATCCCAGGACTCCAGGATCATGACCTGAGCCGAAGGCAGTCGCTTAACCAACTGAGCCCCCCAGGGGCCCTGAATGTGTGTTTTGTAAGTGAAATCCAATGGGACGTTGGGGAACATGTGTCAGTAGAGGACATACATTTCTAGCAAAACGTGTGTTTGCCATTCCTTATTCCTCCGTTCAAAAAACGTGTTTGTGATGCCCCATAGGCACAGAATTCTTGTGGTGTTAGTATCCGTAGAAGTGCAGAGAGACTCCAAGCAAGTATAAGGGAAGCTGTGTTAAATCAACGACTAGGTGGGGGCACTGACAGTCTGGGGAAGCTGCCCTTTCTGTCTGATCCAGAGCTTGCTTCAAATGCAGAAAGAAGGCAAGGACATTCTAAGAAACATTAATAATAAAAAGCTGCCATATCCTTTCGTATTCTTGTTACATTTCCTAAATTAGTCAACCACCTATGATAAAAACCATATAAAGAAAAGGGAAAGAAAGAGCAACCCGTAGTTCCTTTACCTTTCAGTTTTTCCTCACCTACCAGCAAGCCTGAAGTAGAGTGTTAGAATATATGCATATCAAGAACCGAAATAAAAACAGTTGAGTTACTTCTATGTTGTGTTTCCTTTGTCTGATAAGAGCAAAATTCATACACCTGTAGGAACTGATATACAAGTTGTGAAATTTTGGTGATTCTGCATTTGAGTTCAATGGT
The DNA here is from genome assembly GCF_003265705.2 of Callorhinus ursinus. Classification (NCBI taxonomy): domain Eukaryota; kingdom Metazoa; phylum Chordata; class Mammalia; order Carnivora; family Otariidae; genus Callorhinus; species Callorhinus ursinus. The sequence continues at coordinate 16,153,913 of NW_027397084.1, forward strand.
CTTATATTTGCATTTAAAACTGGCATTGCACAATTAAAGATGAGGTGTAAAATTCACACAAATAATGAAAATTTCTATTTTTTTCTTTACTTAGGATGACATTAAAGAACAAATTTAAAAAGCAATGAGACACCATGACAAGTTGTGAGAGAGACTACAGAAGAAAAAAAACTAAAAACAAAACAAAACAAAAATCCAACCCCTTTTATGCCATTTTTTGGTCACTTTTTTCCTGCATTTTGAATAAGAAGTCTCTCATTTCTGTTTTGCACTGGGTCCTACAAATCATGCAGTCAGCCCTGGGTGTCATTAGCTTTTCTCATCCATCTTTACTCTTGGCTAATACAAAGCTTATAAGGAAAGCTCTTCTTGGCTTTCATATGAATTGCTTTCCTTTTGATCTAGGTCCAATCTCCTATTCTGATACCATGTGTTCAATTTTTTGCGGGTTGCTTTGTTTGATTTTCTTTCTACCTAAGTATAGGATGTTGCACTTAATTCTTTTAAATTTAATCATGTTACATTTCCCATTGGCAAAATTGATTTTCTATTAATAACTGCTAGCAAAATAGAACTGAACCCTGAGCTAGGCCTTCTCATTTTGGCAAGGTGTCTGTCTGCTCTTCAGAAAGATCTTTTACTTCAATTCAGTGTTTCCTCCTGCAAGAGTTACTTCTTTCTTTCTCTTGTATCTTTCTTTTTCCCCTAAGATTGAGAAGAATTTTCTTCATAACATTTTTGGATTACTTCAGTGACACACATGGTAGCTATTACTTGTCTCATATTCAATCACCAACTAATTATATATATGAAATATAATTCAGTTTTCTAGCTGGATACACCAGCCTGAGATGGTAATCTTTAAGGAGAACTAATATGGTTTTTCCTGCTGTTGTCCACTTAATAAAAAACTCCAAAATTATTTCCAAATAATATTAATAAAATTTATATGTGCCTTTACATTGTAACTGGGTATTAACTGCCGGCTGCTTACATGTATATTCTTCATGGCTCTTTTTCTGGTACATTCATACATTTTTATTTATTGAAAAAGTAAAGAATGCCCTCAGCTATACAAATGTTATTTAGCAGTTTCTTAACAGTTAAGTAACAAGTGATGAAGCACCAAAGCTAGTTCCTCATAAAAGTAACCTTTGCTTAGTAGACAGTGAAAGAATTCTAAACAGACCAGTTGTATAAACTGAGGCAAGCTGCTCAACTTTGGGCTCTGCCCTCCTCATTTGTAAAATGAAGGTAATAATAGAACCTAATTTAAACTTGTGTTAGAGGAATGCCTGTCACACTATAAATGCTCAATAAATGCCTTCTAGGGGCGCCTGGGTGGCTCAGTTGGTTAAGCGACTGCCTTCCGCTCAGGTCATGATCCTGGCATCCCGGGATCGAGTCCCGCATCGGGCTCCTTGCTCAGCGGGGAGTCTGCTTCTCCCTCTAACCCTCTTCCCTTCTCATGCTCTCTATCTCTCATTCTCTCTCTCTCTCTCAAATAAATAAACAAAATCTTTAAAAAATAATAAATGCCTTCTAGTATGGCCGCTCTTATTCTTGGTGCTCTTACTGTTGTTACAGTTTGTAGTTAATTGCCACAAACCTCCCCCCTCTTCCCGGCTGACAGAAGTTGGATTTGGAATCAAAGTGGTGGTGATATTTTCACCTCGGGTTTTGGGCTGCAGTTAGTCTTAGGCAATAATAATGATCCTATTTCTCACTTTTCCTTAATTTACCTGTATCACTTGCAACTAACTTGTGCAGCCAAAGACCTAAGTTAGGCCAGGAAGCTCTAAGCAGAAGTTTTCTGATGAGGTTTTTCTGAGAAGGCATTTCATTACCTTGTCAAAGGGGACAGATGTAGCTGAAATAGACCCATAGCCCGTGGCCTCTTATCTCTTTCTACCTTCTTTGAATATGGACCTGATGAAACAGCCGTCTTTTGACAAGACTTTAGGGAAAAAGCCAACACACTCAACCAGGGTAAGCAGAGAAATAGAAAAAGTCTGTGTGTCAAGTTACATCATCGAGCTGTGAGGCACAGTTTGGATATATCCTGTGCCTGCTAAGAAACACAGAATGGCATCATACTTAATTACTTTGGCTACGTCTAATAGCTTATCATTCATGATTTTTCAGATAAATAATTTTGCTCCTCAGTGTATAATTACAATGGCATATAGTGCCTGGGACACAGAATCTTAAAAATAATTTCAAGGGAAAATGAATTATATCTAGTCTATCTTCTGGATGGATTTAAGTAATTTTCCTGAAAAATTGGCTGATACAACCTTATAGAAATTTCAAAATGGTCTAACTATTGTCTACTAATTGCTGGATCTGCAAATGTCATTTAATTTAAATGATTAGATGTTATTTTAAAAAGTGATCTTCAAACATGGAGCAGTGGTTCTCAACTGAGGGCAGCTCTGCAATTGGCAATGTCGGGAGACATTTTTAGTTGTCACACTGGGCAGTGGTTACTAGAATGGAGTGTTTAGAGGCCACAGATGCTGCCAAACACAAACATCTTATAATGTACAGGATTGTTTAGTACACAGGATTCTCCCCTCCCCCATCAAAAATTATCTGCCCCAAATGCCAGTAGTAGCAAAGTATTTGCATAGGATTTACCATGTGTCCATATTTTCCTTACTTAAGCTACTTCTTATTAGTTACCCTTAATGGCCAGATTCTACTTGTGACAGTTCTAGTGCCAAATTTCAGATATCCTGACAGTTTTTTTTTTAACTGAAGGGATACAAGTAAGTTTTGATTACATGACTGTAGATGAGAGCAATATATTAACTACACACAATAAAAATCTGAGATAATACACATAACAAGACCATTGTGATATCATAAAGGGCCTCCACTCCACTGACTAATAAAAAACTAATGTCATTGTTTTTGCAACCTTATCCTTCTTCGAAATCTCATACCCTTATGGTTCAATAATATGTGTAAAGTTAAAAAAGTAAACTTCCTATATTTTAAGTGTATCTATTGCCACACATATTTTCAATTAAGTAAACGGTTAGTAAATGCTTATTTTGCAGCCATAATTAAAGGAGCTACCATAATCTAATGCAACTCAAGAATTAGAACCCTAAGCTTGGGGAGTCAAGTTTGCTAACTAATTTATAGTGCTATCTAAGATACACATATTTTTCAAGATTAAATTTTCAGTATGTTCTGTCCATTTTTGTACTTTTGACTGCTTCCGGAACAACAAAATAATTCTATTTTAGTTCTCCTAAAAAAGTGATGGTATCATTCAAAGTATAACTGCTTTTTAGTAAGGAACTGGGCTACATTCACCATTCATTATTTTATGACCCTGGAGGCACTCTCTTAAAATTTTATTTAATGGAGATTGCAATAAGGACTAAATGAGATTTTGCAGGCAAAAAAAGTGCTTCATCCCCTACCTGGCATAGAATGAGGTTCTCAAGAATGCTGTTACTTTTTCTTCTCTGCTTTGGTATTTTTGCTCCAACAGAATGCTTGTGATGATTCATGGCTCATGGTCATGACTTAAAACTTACTTTGTTTTGACTGAGCAACATCTGTGTTTCAAAAGAGAGACTAGATCCCTGATATTCTTTTTTTAATCTATCAATTTTTATGTTATTGATTTTGAATATTCCGCGCATTAGGCATAGACAATTTACTTTTAATTGTCTGGACATGCTTTGGATTAAGCAATAGATTAAGACAAACAGACTTACTTTAAACTATAAATTGGAATCCCACAACTGGAATTAAACATTTAAAACAAAGAGTGAATGAAATCCTTTTTGAAACTCTGAAGGTCTTTTCTTCACCATCAGTTTGAAGCTTAACTGTTTTCCTGCTTTATGAACTTTAATACTACCAAGTGCATAGCAACCCATTCAGAATGATTTCTTTGTCTTGTTGATTTCAGAGGTAATAACAGAGATGGAGTTGAATAGGGCTACTTAGGAAAATGTCTGCCATTTTAGATTGTAACCTACCCCTTGGCTTTCCGTTGAAAGTCAAGCAAAGCGTTATATGATAGGGTAGATTGAGAGAAGCTCAGCCAGTGTTAACCTGCTTCACTAAGATCTACTTTGCTTGCTTCTTTGCTGGTGACACTTTTGTTAGCAAGAAAGAGCACAGTTAAGAGATGTAGGTCCTGAGTGTCTGCCTGACAGGAACTGTGGATCTTTCCTAGGAACACAGCAACAAAACTTTAAATAGAATCCCGCAGCTCTTAAATCAAGAACAAGAATACTTATTTTATTTTTCTATAGTCCCATTGTTTTGTGATTCAAACATTAACTCATCCTGTCTTATATTTAAGCTATGGCCAATAAAGAGCAAAATTTTCCTACCATCCATAGGGCTTTGGAAGCTTCTAGCCTCATTTCACAAATGAAGCTCAGGCAGTTTACTCAGCTACCTTCTTAAGACTAGAAGTTGCACCCCCCCCCGTTTTAAAATGAATAGTTTTAAAGTCCTGTGTGTATATTTCAATTGTAAACAGGCACAATCTCTGAACAGAACTAGGTTGGAAGTAAGCTTGGAGATTTGTCTAGATTAAATTCAGATCTGCTTTTAGATTCAAAATGACCCCATACATTCAATTTCAGAATCACCTTCTTTGTTTGCTGTGATGTGGATTAGAGACTGCCTTCCCTGAGATTTTCTTTTTCCTTTTTGAGTATGCAAGTGACATTTTCCTGTTCATCCGAAGAATGAAGTAAACCCGATTAGATTTGTTCTCCATCTGGGAGCAGGAAATTAACTTTGAAAATGATTTAAATCTCTTGCCTGGGGTGGGACTTTTACTGCCCTGAGTTCAATAGTTCAGTTTGACAGAAGCCTTTGCCAGATTTCTAATACATAGTTGTGTTTAAAAAAAGGATGAAAATGAGGCTGCTTTAAATTTCATTAACTGAATTCTTGTTATCAGGCCAAATTTGGAGACCTGTCAGATTGAAAAAGTTGGCCCAGCAAACCTTTTAAGTAGACATGTATTATAGTTTCAAAGGAGAAGAAATACAGGCTTTTGTATATTGAGAGGAAATCTTCAGGTCTGAGACTTATTCCTTGTAATTTTTTTTATCATGTTGCAGCCATAAGAACGGACAGTGCAGACCTGAAACTATGAAGAATGTACACTGTTGTGTACATTCAGAGTTATTTTGGTAATCAAACAAAAGAACAAAATTATTCTGACATTTTTAATGATATACATAATAATTGTGCTGAAAGGTAACTAGTCAAAGATGGCAAGATGTTCATAGAAATAACCTTGTTTTGAATTTTTATATCCAAACAGATGCCAGTTTTAGAGTTTCTTTCTTCTCATTTGTTTATTTGCACATATTCTTAACATTGGTGATCACAGTAATTCCCTTACAGCTATTTATCACACTCTCACATACACATTTGTGTTTATATATACTTTATTCTCTATAACTGGATTTTCTTTGCTTAGGACCCTTTGTCCCATGTGCCGGGAGTAGGATTCCTGTTGTTGCCTCCGTGCAGTCATACTCCCAGGGTTTCCCCTCACACTAAGGCATTCTTGTTCAGTATCTGTCAAGCAGATGATAGTTTAGGCCACAGTAGGTTGTGGCAGCAAATGACCCTCATGCTTCTGTCTTTTAGAAAAAAAAATCTTTGATTTTTGCTTCTATTATGTAGTAATTGGGGGTTGACTACAGTTCTACTGAATGCTATCTTCATTCCATGACCCAGGCTGTGATGGGTCAGTTTCTAATGAGATATTATCAAATTTATGGCGGAGAAAAAGAACAGAGGTAGAATGATAACTTTTAAATCTTTTGCTTGGAAGATCACACATCACTTCTCAGATTTAACTGACCGTATTAAGTCATGTAGCCAAACCCAATGCTTATGGGGCAGGAAATATAATTCTCCCATAAGGAGTGGCTTGATAGGGAGGGATCTCAGATATCTGAAATAAATGTGACCAAACCACAAATAGAATATATTTTACATGACCCAGTATATACATGTACATATAAGCTAGTGCAAGGAATATAGTAGGTGCTCAATAAATATTTGTTGAATGGATAAATGAGTGAATATATTCACTGATAAAACATTAGTACATTATGATGTACTCTGATATTTCTATTCCATTGTATTCTTTTGTATTGTATTCGATTTCATTTTGTGAAGTGTTAACCATGACCCACTAAATTGATTTCACAATGTACAGTTTAGAAACACTGAATTGGCAAATGTCAAACTGAAAGCAATGTTATTTTCAATCCTTAAATCTTTTTCCCTTGAAAACATAATAATCATTTATTAAGTTTCTTCTGTGTGCTAGGTGAGTATTAATATTGGTGTTATGAAATAATTAGAGTTTAAATAGACATCTAAGAAGCCCAAGGTTAATACCTACACCATTAATATAACAGAAACTTGGTGATTGCTCGTAAACAGATGTGTAAAATTGAGGACAATTATAAAGGTTTCCCCAAGGAAGTGATGCTTAAACTAAGTCATGATAATGAATAATAGGTTTTTGAAACATAAGAAGGACTTGCATAAGAAAATTCTCAATGGTATGAAAGTTTATGGTGAGTTTGAAAAAGGCCAAATAGTCTAAGAGAAAAGTGGTCAGAAATTTGAGAAAGTTATGGCTCATACATGACCAACTAACCTTTTTTTAATTTATTTTTTATATAAATAAAAATAATAAAATAAGATTTTATTATTTATTTGAGAGAGAAAGAAAGAGCACAGAGGGAGAGGGAGAGGAAGAAGCAGACTCCCCATTAAGCAGAGAGCCCGACATGGGGCTCAATCCCAGAACCCTGAGATCATGACCTGAGCCGAAGGCAGACACCTAAGCAACTGAGCCACCCAGACACCCTGACCAACTAACTATTCTTCGTCTACTAGATATATCAGTAATCTCCGGTCTGCTATTCTACCTTTTTAAAAAAGCTATTGAAAGGAAAGCAGGAAAGTTGTGGAAATCAGAGTTTTATTTCACAAACAGATCAGATTAAAGGTTAACAAATTCCCTATCTCACATATTTATTAGATGAGTTTTTTATGCCTCCCAAATATACTGGACTGATTTTTCCTCTTTTTCAAATTTTTCCCATTGTGATTTGCCATGTACCAATTATATAGATGTAAAACAAACTGGCCTCAATTGCATTATCTGTATAAATAAATTCGTGATACTTACCTGCTGTGTCCATTATGAAATATATTTTGCAGCATGTAACCAAAAAAGGGTATAATGTTTTGAGCACATAAGAACTAATAGGATAAGCCAGAGCAGATAGAGTGGCCCAAGAATATTGAGGCCAAAATCCCTGTGTCCCTGCAGTATTCCTTTATGCTTGCAAGATAGTTGGTAGACTTCAGTTAAAACATCCATAACATCAGGCAGGAGAATGAGAAAGAGACAAGGAGAAAAAGAGACAAGCCTACATCAGTAGTAGTCCACACCTTTCCAGAGATTCTCTAGCAGAATTTGAGTCACATTTCGGTGGCCACAGATCATATTCATATTATGTGGCCAGTTCTAGCTGCAAAGGAGGCTGGGAAATAAACTGCTATTGCTACTTTGAATAAAATTAGAGTTCCTGATAATTAAGAAGGGGAAAATAATAGCTGCCAGCCACATCCTCTTAGCTCTCAGCGCTGTTGAGGAAATCAAATGAGAATATAGATATGTAAGGACGTAAGAACTATCAAGTAATCATGAGCAAGTAAAATAGAACTTAGAAAAAAGTAAGAAACATGCAAAATTAAACTGAGCTAACTAGCTGTTTCTGACATAAAAATTCTTAGAAATTCCAGCAGGCAACACACATGCACACAACCATTCATACACATAGATGCTGCTGCATTAATGTATGTATAAACATTTAATCATCTATGTGTATATGCCTACATATATTATTTAGAGATCATTTACACTAGTTTATAGTGAAATTTCACACATATGTAAATATACAAATAAATAATAATACATACACAATAAAATAACTGAAAAATCAAAGATACTATTTTTCCTTTTAATTTTATGCTACTAAGGATTCAAAATCTTCCACAATGTGATATTGTGAATCTATTTCAGAACCACCCATCAAAGTGCTTATCATTTACATGGCAATTTTGTCTTTTTCAAGGAGACTTTTTAACTGAAAATTTGGAATATGCAGATTAACAAGGAGGGACAGATATATACACATTCACCACAAAATTCATAGGCAATTTGTAAAACTCACAGAGTTCTGAAAATCTGAATACAGTTTAGGAGCATTGACTCTCTCAGACAGAGGAACAACACTGAAGGAAGGTACAATAGCTCTCAGGTATATAAAGGTGTGTTACACAGTTAAACAGCAATTATTCTATTAGTTAATAAGGACAGAACATGTTATAACAGGCTGAGACTGTAGCAAGGAGTGTTCTTTAAATAACAGGGGAAAAGTCAACAGAAACTTCCAGAAAGGTATGTTATTACACCCACTGGAGATATTTAAGGAACAACATTATTGATATTTTAGTCTTTCTGACATAGCAGAAGAGCTACTATATTTATATCCTATTTGTACTTCTGGACATTTTATTTCAGTTTCTGCATTATTGTTATTATTCACTAGATCAACGGGCTGAAAAGTTTATTACACGGTAATTATAGCAAGATAGTATGTGTGAAGACCCTTTGTAAAACTACCAAGTACTGAAACAAAAGTCTAAGCAAATACAATGTAATATTATTATGATCGCACTGTAACACAAAATCCTGGGCTGAAGCAGTACTGTAAAGTAGTGGTTTTCTAAGTGTAGCTGTGGATTCCTGGGGGTCCCCAGACTATTTCAAGTAGCTGGTGGGTGAGGTTAAAAGATTTTCACAATAATATGAAGATGTATTTGCAATTTTTTTTACTATGTTGACATATGTACTCATGGTGCAAAACAGTAGTGGAGAAAACTGCTGGCACTTGAGCATGAATCAAGGCAGTGGCGCCAAACTGTACTAGTAGTTGCATTTTTCATCACCATGCAATTGCCGTGCGCACGCGCGCACATGCACACACACACACACACACACACACACACCAGTTTCACTTAGGGATATCCTTGATAAAGCAGCAGATATTATTAATTTATTAAATACTGACCCTTGAGTTACATGTCTTTTTAAATTTCCTGGTCTGTCTTGAGGAAAACACACTGTGCTGTGAGCTGAACTAGCTTCTTTTTTAATTGAACTCCTTCCTTCAATATGATACATGTCTTTCTCTGATTGACTTATTTCACTCAGCATAACACCCTCCAGTTCCGTCCACGTTGTTGCAAATGGCAAGATCTCATTCCTTTTGATGGCTGCATTATATTCCATTGTATATATACACCACATCTTCTTTATCCATTCATCTGTCAGTGGACATCATGGCTCTTTCTATAGTTTGGCTATTGTGGACATTGCGCTATAAACATCGGGGTGCATGTACCCCTTCGGATCACTACATTTGTATCTTTGGGGTAAATACCCAGTAGTGCAATTGATGGGTTGTAGGGTAGCTCTATTTTCAACCTTGGAGGAACCTCCATACTGTTTTCCAGAGTGGCTGCACCAGCTTGCATTCCCACCAACAGTGTAGGAGGGTTCCCCTTTCTCCGCATCCCCGCCAACATCTGTCATTTGCTGACTTGTTAATTTTAGCCATTCTGACTGGCTTGAGGTGGTATCTCATTGAGGTTTCGATTTGGATTTCCCTGATGCCGAGCGATGTTGAGCACTTTTTCATGTGTCTGTTGGCCATTTGGATGTCTTCTTTGGAAAAATGTCTGTTCATGTCTTCTGCCCATTTCTTGATTGGATTATTTGTTCTTTGGGTGTTGAGTTTGATAAGTTCTTTATAGATTTTGGATACTAGCCCTTTATCTGATATGTCATTTGGAAATATTTTCTCCCATTCTGTCGGTTGTCTTTTGGTTTTGTGGACTGTTTCTTTTGCTGCGCAAAAGCTTTTTATCTTGATGAAATCCCAATAGTTCATTTTTGCCCTGGCTTCCCTTGCCTTTGGCGATGTTTCGAGGAAGAAGTTGCTGTGGCTGAGGTCGAAGAGGTTGCTGCCTGTGTTCTCCTTTAGGATTAAGATGGACTCCTGTCTCACGTTTAGGTCTTTCAACCATTTGGAGTCTATTTTTGTGTGTGGTGTAAGGAAATGGTCCAGTTTCATTCTTCTGCATGTGGCTGTCCAATTTTCCCAACAAAATTTGTTGAAGAGACTGTCTTTTTTCCATTGGACATTCTTTCCTGCTTTGTCAAAGATGAGTTGACCATAGAGTTGAAGGTCCATTTCTGAGCTCTATTCTGTTCCATTGATCTATGTGTCTGTTTTTGTGCCAGTACCATACTGTCTTGATGATGACAGCTTTGTAATAGTGCTGGAATTCCGGAATTGTGATGCCGCCAGCTTTGCTTTTCTTTTTCAAGATTCCTCTGGCTATTCGGGGTCTCTTCTGGTTCCATACAAATTTTAGGATTATTTGTTCCATTTCTTTGAAAAAGGTGGATGGTATTTTGATGGGGATTGCATTGAATGTGTAGATTGCTCTAGGTAGCACTGACATCTTCACAATGTTTGTTCTTCCAATCCATGAGCATGGAACGTTTTTCCATTTCTTTGTGTCTTCTTCAATTTCTTTCATGAGTATTTTATACTTTTCTGAGTACAGATCCTTTGCCTCTTTGGTTAAATTTACTCCTAGGTATCTTATGGTTTTGCGTGCAATTGTAAATGGGATCGAGTCCTTGATTTGTCTCTCTTCTGTCTTGTTGTTGGTGTATAGGAATGCCACTGATTTCTGTGTATTGATTTTATATCCTGCTACTTTACTGAATTCCTGTATGAGTTCTAGCAGTTTTGCGGTGGAGTCTTTTGGGTTTTCCACATACAGTATCATATCATCTCCAAAGAGTGAGAGTTTGACTTCCTCTTTGCTGATTTGGATGCCTTTGATTTCTTTCTGTTGTCTGATTGCTGTGGCTAGGACTTCTAATACTATGTTGAATAGCAGTGGTGAGAGTGGACATCCCTGCCGCGTTCCTGACCTTAGAGGAAAAGTTCTCAGCTTTTCCCCATTGAGAATGATATTCGCTGTGAGTTTTTCATCAATGGCTTTTATGATATTGAGGTATGTACCCTCTATCCCTATACTCTGAAGAGTTTTGATCAAGAAAGGAGGCTGTACTTTGTCAAATGCTTTTTCTGCATCTATTGAGAGGATCATATGATTCTTGTTCTTTTTTTTTTGTTAATGTATTGTATCACATTGATTGATTTGTGGATGTTGAACCAGGCTTGCAGCCCCGGGATAAATCCCACTTGGTCGTGGTGAATAATCCTTTTAATGTACTGTTGGATCCTATTGGCTAGTACTTTGGTGAGAATTTTTGCATCCATGTTCATCAGGGTTATTGGTCTGTAATTCTCCTTTTTGATGGGGTCTTTCTCTGGTTTTGGATCAAGGTAATGGTGGCCTCATAAAATGAGTTTGGAAGTTTTCCTTCCATTTATATTTTTTGGAACAGTTTCAGGAGAATAGGTATTAATTCTTTTTTAAATGTCTGATAGAATTCCCCTGGGAAGCCATCTGGCCCTGGGCTTTTGTTTGTTGGGAGATTTTTGATGACTGCTTCAATTTCCTTAGTGGTTATAGGTCTGTTCAGATTTTCTATTTCTTCCTGGTTCAATTTTGGTAGTTGATACATCTCTAGGAATGCACCCATTTCTTCCAGGTTATCTAATTTGCTGGCATAGAGTTGCTCGTAATATGTTCTTATAATTGTTTGTATTTCTTTCGTGTTGGTTGTGGTCTCTCCTCTTTCATTCATGATTTTGTTGATTTGGGTCATTTCTCTTTTCTTTTTGATAAGTCTGGCCAGGGGTTTATCAATCTTGTTAATTCTTTCAAAGAACCAGCTCCCAGTTTCGTTGATTTGTTCTACTGTTCTTTTGGTTTCTATTTCATTGATTTCTGCTCTGATCTTTATTATTTCTCTTCTCCTGCTGGGTTTAGGTTTTATTTGCTGTTCTTTCTCCAGCTCCTTTAGGTGTAGGGTTAGGTTTTGTATTTGAGACCTTTCTTGTTTCTTGAGAAAGGCTTGTATTGCTATATACTTTCCTCTTAGGACTGCCTTTGCCGCATCCCAAAGATTTTGCACAATTGTGTTTTCATTTTCTTTGGCTTCCATGAATATTTTAAATTCTTCTTTAATTTCCTGGTTGACCCATTCATTCTGTAGTAGGATGCTCTTTAGCCTCCATGTATTTGAGTTCTTTGCGACTTTCCTGTTGTGATTGAGTTCTAGTTTCAAAGAATTGTGGTCTGAAAATATGCAGGGAATAATCCCAATCTTTTGGTACCGGTTGAAACCTGATTTGTGACCTAGGATATGATCAATTCTGGAGAATGTTCCATGGGCACTAGAGAAGAATGTGTATTCTGTTGCTTTGGGATGGAATGTTCTGAATATGTCTGTAAAGTCCATTTGGTCCAGTGTTTCATTTAAAGTCTTTATTTCCTTGTTGATCTTTTGCTTAGATGATCTGTCCATTTCAGTTAGTGGGGTATTAAATCCCCCACTATTATTGTATTGTTGTCAATGTGTTTCTTTGCTTTTGTTATTAATTGCCTTATATAATTGGCTGCTCCCATGTTAGGGGCATAGATATTTACAATTGTTAGATCTTCTTAATGGATAGATCCTTTAAGTAGGATATAGTGTCCTTCTTCATCTCTTATTACAGTCTTTGGTTTAAAATCTAATTTGTCTGATGTAAGGATTGCCACCCCAGCTTTCTTTTGGTGTCCATTAGCATGGTACATGGTTATCCACCCCCTCACTTTCAATGTGGGGGTGTCTTTGGGTCTAAAATGAGTCTCTTGCAGACAGCATAATGATGGGTCTTGTTTTTTAATCCAATCTGATAGTCTGTGTCTTTTGATTTGGGCATTTAGCCCATTTACATTCAGGGTAACTATTGAAAGATAGGAATTCAGTGCCATTTTATTGCCTGTAAGGTGACTGTGACTGTATATTGTCTGTGTTTCTTTCTGATCTATGCTGCTTTTAGGCTCTCTTTTTGCTTAGAGGACCTCTTTCAATATTTCTTGTAGGGTTGGTTTCGTGTTTGCAAATTCCTTTAGTTTTTGTGTGTCCTGGGAGCTTTTTATCTCTCCTTCTATTTTCAATGATAGTCTAGCTGGATATAGTATTCTTGGCTGCATATTTTTCTCGTTTAATACTCTGAATATATCATGCCAGTCCTTTCTGGCCTGCCAGGTCTGTGTGGATAGGTCTGTTGCCAATCTAATGTTTCTACCATTGTAGGTTACATATCTCTTCTCCCGAGCTGCTTTCAGGATTTTCTCTTTGTCTCTGAGACTCGTAAGTTTTACTATTAGATGTCAGGGTGTTGACCTATTTTTATTGATTTTGAGAGGGGTTCTGTGTACCTCCTAGATTTTAATGCCTGTTTCCTTCCCCACATTATGGAAGTTCTCTGCTATTATTTGCTCCAATATACCTTCTGCCCCTCTCTCTCTTTCTTCTTCTTCTGGGATCCCAATTATTCTAATGTTATTTTGTCTTATCATATCGCTTATCTCTCGAATTCTGCCCTCGTGATCCTGTAGTTGTTTATCTCTCTTTTTCTCCGCCTCTTTATTTTCCATCATTTGGTCTTCTATATCGCTGATTCTCTCTTCTGCCTCATTTATCCTAGCAGTTATTGCCCCCAGTTTTGATTGCACCTCATTAATAGCCTTTTTGATTTCGACTTGGTTAGATTTTAGTTCTTTTATTTCTCCAGAAAGTTTTTCTCTAATAACTTCCATACTTTTTACAAGCCCAGCTAGTATCTTTAAAGTTATGATTCTGAACTCTAGGTCCAACATCGTACTAATGTCAGTATTGAGTAGGTCCCTTGCAGACGGTACTACCTCTTGTTCTTTTTGCTGAGGTATTTTTTTCGTCTTGTCATTTTGTCTAGAGGAGAACAGATGAATGAGAGAAGAGAATGTTAACAGGTTAACAACATCTCCAGTAATTATATTCTATACAAATCAGAATAGACCTGAAACCAGGGGACAGGAAAGGGAAAGAAAGAGGAGAAAAAAAAAAAGGAAAAAGGAAAAGATAAAAACAAACAAAAAAAGAACAAAACAAGAAAAAACAGAATATGATCACATATGATCAGGCTAGTGCATAGATCTGTGCCACACACTAGGTTTTGGGTGTATTTTGGTCTTTTAGAAGAAAGTGCCCGCTAAATTTTTAAAGGAAAAAAGACATATATGTACAAAATAAGGGTTGATACAATGAAGGGATGGCAGATGACTGAAAAAATGAAAATTATAAAAGATTTTATAAAAGGACTTGATAAGGTAAGAAGTTGTTTTTAAAAAGAAAGAAGAAGATTTAAAAAGAAAAAGAAAAAAGAAAAAAAAAAGGGAGAGAATGTGATCAGGCAGGAGACTAGAACAAAGCCATACACTAGTGATTTAGGGTATATTTTGATCTGTTAGAAGAAATTGTATCTCAAAATTTTAAAGAGAGAACAACTTATATATATATATGCCAAAAATAAGGGTAACTACTATGAAGGGATAAAAATATGACTCTAAAAATGAAAAATAAAAAATGTTATTTTAAAAAAGGGATTGATAAGATGTTGTTTGAAAAAGGGAAAAAGAAAAATTAAAAAAAAACAGTTAAAAAAATTAACTTTGAAAAACTAATGAATTATGGTAAAAAAGTCATGAATTCTATGTGCAGTATTCCCCTAGCGCTGGAGTTCTCCCGTTCTCCTTGATCGGTAAACTTGGTCTTGGCTTGCTGGCTGTTCATGCTGATCTTCTGGGGGAGGGGCCTGTTGCCGTGGTTCCCAAATATCGTTGCCGGAGGCGGAATTGCCCTTCCCTTGTGAGTCCGGGCTAAGCAAGCTGCTCGGGTTTTCTCTCAGGAGCTTTTGTTCCCTGCAAGCTCTCGGTACAGCTTTGGAGGACCAGGGTGAAAATGGTGGCCTCCCACTCTCCGCCCGGAGGAGCTGAGAACTCGGGGCCCCGCTCCTCAGTGTGCCCCCAGAGAAAAGCAGTCACTCCCGTCTCCCTGTCTCCGGCCGTACTGCGTGCTCACCCGGCCTGTGACTGAGCTTTGCTATCTCTGGCACCCGACTCTGTGTGGAGTCTCCAAACCCAGCAGATCCCTGCGGTGCGCTCCTGCACCGCTCCTCCCAGGGGAGGACAGGGAGTCTCCCCCGCTCTGCCCCTTGTTGGGTCCCTGCTGGAGGAGCAGTGGCCCGACTGGGCTGCGGATCACAGTTTATGGCAACCCCGAGCTGAGAGCCCATGCCTCAGCTCCGTCTCTGCAGCCAGCTTTCCCGCTCTGATACCTGGGAGCTCTGCCGCACTCAGGCACCCCCGGTCTCTCTGTGACCCCGAGGGTCCTGAGACCACACTGTCCCGCGAGGGTTCCACCCTCCGCTTAGCCACTGGAGCGATGTCCCTCAGCGGAGTCGGCTTCTAAAAGGTCCGATTTTGTGCTCCGCGGCTCTATCAGTTGCCAGAAGCGGCCGATGGAGGTCCCCTCCCCCACCGTCTATCCTCCCGAATATCACCTCGGATTCACTTCTCCGCACGTCCTACCTTCCAGAAAGTGGTCGCTTTCCTGTTCAGAGTGTTGTTACTATTCTTATCTTCGATCTCCTGTTGAGTTCGTAGGTGTTCAGAATGGTTTGATCCCTATTCAGCTGAATTCCTGAGACCAGACAAAATCCAGGTCTCCTACTCCTCCGCCATCTTGCTCCGCCCCTATCCAGAAAGCTTTTAAGAAACCTAGGTCAGGGTTTCCTCCCCATAGACTCTGGTTAATCCAGTATGTTCTTCATGTGTCAGTATTTTTAAAAAACTCTCCAAATAGTGCAAACCAGGGATTGAGAGTCACTGCTATACAGAATGCCAAAGCCAAGAATAAATAGGCCTTGTCCAGACACCCTGCTGACAACATTCTCTTTCCTTAAGGGGTCTACTTATCCCATGCACTAATGTGGTGATTAAATTTGTCAGCTAGGTCCATCAAATTTAATGACATCTTTAAGAATTACTGAAATGTTTGTTTTTAACCTAGCTTTATGAATACAGAAAACAAATTGAACAATGATCAGGAGGTTACACTCTCATATAAAGTTTAATAAAAATAGCTGACTTAAAGTGAAATCTGTGTGCAGCAAACAAAAAAGAATGTAAGGATGTATATATATGGTAATTTCCTCAAACCTGTTTGAGTAAAAGCAGAATATAAATACATAATTTCAGGTGAGCCTAAAGACATAAACACAAACTAGCCTAGTACAATAACCTGCAGTGATTTGAAATTTTATTTTTTCTTAAAGTTTCATGTCAGTTTTGCATTATATCTCAGAAATATATTTCATCATCTCTACTGATATATTGATATATATTTTGTCAAATATATTGATCAAATATGAAATATGTATATTCTAGTTATTAATATGTAATTCAAAAGATAATAGATATTTTAATATTGGTATATTTAAAATTTCATAAGAAAACTTCCATTAGAAAACTTTCCATCATCACCTTCCTCAAGGTAAGTCAGAGGAATAATAGATTAAACGTTTTGTTTCAATATCCTATATTATTATGTGTTTGGTAAAGTACAAACATCTGGAGAGAGTGCATTAATCAGCTTGGGCTGTCATAGCAAAATACCACCGACTGGATGACTTAAATAACAGAAACCTATTTTCTCACAGTTCTGAAGGCTGAAAGTCTGAGCTCAGGGTGGCAGTCTGGTCGGTTTCTGGTGAGAGTTTCCCACTTAGGTTGCAGAAGTGCTGCTGCCTTCTCTCTGTGTGCTCACTTGCCATTTCCTTGGTGAGTGTGTACAGGAGAGAGTGAGCTCTCCGGTGTCTCTCTTATAAGGTCACTAATCCTATCAGATTAGGGCTCCACCTTGATGACTTTATTTAATCTTAATTACTTTTTTTAGAAGCCCCATCTCCAGATACAGCCACATTGGGGGTTAGTACTTCAACACATAAATTTGAGTAGGACACATTCAGTCCATAACAGAGAGGTTCTTGATTGAGCACATACCTTTTTTTCCTTACACAACATTTATAATACTCTAGAAATATTGTTTTTGAGTATGGTTTGATGTATATGTATGAAAATTAGCAAGCAATTTATACTGAGCAGAAGGGAGACATGGCGATGGGGTTGGGGAGAGGGGGAGAGAGAGAGAGGCATTCACTAAAAATTAGACATATTACCTATGAGTTGACATAATCTCCTGTACCCCCTGCCCCCTTACCCTTCCCAATGACATGAAATACTATGTCAAAAACCCGTGTTGAAGCAGAGGATCTGTAATACCAAGAATGAGGTTTAGGAAGCTCCTTCAAGAAAACTGACAAGAGTAAAGCCACCCTGGGAAAGGATAAAGCAGCTGGGAATGATGGTCTAGCTCCTGGCTATCGCTTTATAAGCTTGACTTATGTTCCTGCTGAAGAGCTAAAAACATTGAGCCAGCCATTGAACAGCTTTCACTTCAGATTTCTATGAGAAACTCATTACTTAGCTTCTTATCTAATGGAGTGTCTAGGAAATCTTCTGGAGTGTCAATCATTCAACCATGCCTGGAGAGTCAGGAATTAAAAGAATATTTCAAGACCTTCACCATATCACTTTCCCCCAAATAAACACTGGGGAGAGTAATAAGCATTTTAAACAAGGGACTGTCTTGCTTAAAGGTTCTTCATTACTCTTTTAGCCTTGAGGCAAAGTGCTTTTTACTTAAAAAATGATAAGTGATTAATAAAAATGGTTAGTGATTAATAAAGGATTTTAAACTTCAAAAGCAACCCAACTTCTACTTAGGAGATTTACATGAGAATTATGAGCATTCTATGGAACTCTGAGTCAAGGTGCTAATTGTAAGCACTACTGAAGTTACTGGTTGTTAGTTAAAATGATGGTGTTGATTCAGGCTACCAGTCTACAATTTTGCTTACCAGAGATTTGATCCTTGCTATATGCACCTCTGTATGTTGCCTCACCCCCTGCCCCCAGCCCCTTAAATAACAAGCAACACCAGTAAAAACTCACTTCTGTGGCCAATAAAATACTCCCTGTTATTTCATGATCAAAACTTTACAGAATGTCTTCACAGATATAGTCATTATAAATCAAACAAAATGACCAAATTCACCATGTTTTAACCAACTATAAAGAAATCTTGAGATTGTTGACCTCATACAAATGTAAAATTCCCATAATATCATCTGATGTGGTTTTATTCAGATAATTTTTCTTACACATGTGTAGTGTCAAAAGAATGCAAAATTTCAGATTTTTTTCCTCAAATTTTCTAGTCAAATTACCAGTTTGGGAAGATGTGTCAGGTTTATCCTGACTTCAGGCAAGATCAGGGTCTACCTTAAACTGAAACAAAAAGGGGGAGGGAACTCAAACCTACTTCCTTTGGGCTATGGTGGATCAAGCAGGTACTTTCACTAATAAAAGTGTCTTCTTTCTCTGCTGCCTTTGTGGAAAGGATTTCTGGGTTGGAAGAAGATTTTGCTTTTAATTATATCTCCACAACACTGGTTCCCCAGAAATCTTACTCCTATGCTAGTTGATCAACTAGTGACAAGTTGATGACATTGGTCACTATCTTAATAATAACTATTCTTAGGCTCTGTCTGGAATTGCTCAAAATACAGTCTTTAAAGTTGCCACTTTCTCAACTGCATTTTCTTGTTCTTGTCACGCCAACTTTGTTAAAAAATCTGGTGCAAGGGTGCCTGGGTGGTTCAGTCCCTTGAGTGTTTGCCTTTGGCTAAGGTCATGATCTCAGGGTCTTGGGATAAAGCCCGCATCAGGCTCTCTGCTCAGCAGGGAATCTGCTTCTCCATCTTCCTCTGCTGCTCCCCCTGCTTATTCTCTGTCTCTCTCGCTCTTTCTCTGTCAAATAAATAAATAAAATAGTTTTTTAAAAAAGCTGGTGCAAATATTTTCAGTGGGAATTTGTTTTGCAAATGCCATCTATGAAATCCCATCTTTCCTATGTTCCTCAGTTAGAAGGTATTTTTAAACCTCCTTAATTTTAGGTAGAGAAAGACTTACTTCTAAAGTTCTCTCATTTCAGTTTTTTTTTTTTTTAAGATTTTATTTATTTATTTGACAGAAACACAGCGAAAGAGGGAACACAAGCAGGGGGAGTGGGAGAGGGAGAGGCAGGCCTCCCGAGGAGCAGGGGGCTCGATGCGGGGCTCGATCACAGGACCCTGGGATCATGACCTGAGCCGAAGGCAGACGCCCAACGACTGAGCCACCCACGTGCCCCTCTCATTTCAGTTTTAAGGGGTAAATGTTAATTGCTAATCTTGGGTTGAATTTTAACTAAGATTGCTGACCTTTATTCTATTAATATTAACACTGATAGGATCAATGTAACTTACTAACAAATGGAAGGTAGGAACAGGCATTCCAAATAAGAGTCACAGTCAATAGAATATGGATTTATAGGAATCAAGGGTAATCGAAGCCACAGCCCTCTTTACCTCCGAAATAGGTGTCCTTCTAAACAGACTTGCAATTGTACTTTTCAGACAAAATATGTACAGAAAAAAATGTCTATCAAAATAGATTCTAAAGCTATTATTACTGAGGCTCAGTCATAGAAAATACTTCATAGCGTGTCTGCTAGAGCGTAAGAGGGATTGGGATAGTTAACTTGAACCAAAGGAGCTCAGTATAGCACGTGAAACAGCATTTTGAAAGTCATTTGCACATAAATGAAGAACTTGCTTCTCCACTGCTGCCTGTTAAACTTTGGAAACTTGCAGCGGCAGAGGAATGGCAGTCTGATTATGCCCTAGACAGTCCGCTAGAGCCTGCAGTCCATTTTATTTTCCATGTGGTGTTCATTAAAGTCAGGTCAAGTAAAAAGATTTTCTCTACCTCTGTATTACTGCTATGAAATCATCAGCTTGGAGAAAACAAATAGTTGTTTATGTTAAATACCTTGGCCAAGCACGAAACAAATCTTTGTCAAAACCCTAAAAAGCACTAATCAGCACTTTCACATGCCTAACTTTAATAAACATCACAATTCATTTAAATTCAATTTAATGGGCGTTTTATTAAGTATGTACTGTGTGCTCTTGCCAAGTGCTCTGAAAACTATAAAGAAAGTGTAAGATACAGCTCCTGTCCTTAAAAGAGTGCAGTATTCAAACAGAACTGGAATGAACTGAGCAGAAGTCCAGAAATAATTTTCCAACCTTTCTTGGTATAGAAAGTAGTGATTTACATTATCTCCTCTGGGTGGGACCGTCTTTAAATGGCTTATATTTGCATAATGGCTTTTCTTTTGTTCCTTCTGTTGTCCCAAGTAATTGCTTGCCTATAGCATTTTATGGCTCTCTAATGAGTACCTCCCTCCTTTATGAAAAATAAAAATGATCTGGTTTCTTCCAAAGCATAAAGCTGACATTGATACCTGAAAGTTGAGGATGGTATCACACCCCTGGGATACATGAGAGAAGAAAAGTTCAAGACAAAAGCAAGAAATGTTCACTTGTGTGTCTTTTGTTCTATTTATTAAAGAAAAAGGCTGGGGAGTTGGAGATAAACCCTACAAGTCTAGGAGATGACTCTATAAAATATTTTAACATTGAATCGGGGCTTTCAATTAGCCATGGTGTTTTTCCTTTTTAAGTTAGGTTTGTCTCTGGTGGATACCATGTAGTCAAAAAATATCCTGATTCTTTGAGCCAATCAAACTATGTCTTTAGTTAAGTTATTCAGAGATCTAAGGAGCCACAGCTGTGCGAGGGGGGTCATTTATTTAGAGTCTTCATTAAAGATGTGCTAAAGTTAGAGTAATGGCAAATGTAAAAGAAAAATTGCACCAGATCAGTTAAATGAGCAAGGAAGACTTTATTCAGGACTATCGCAATAGAGGAGAGAAACTGAACTCCATTCCTCTGAAACAAAAGATGGAAGATTTTAAAATGAGGGTAAGGTTGGTGGATGTAATTCGGGCATCTGTGTTTGCTAATTGGTGCTTATTGAGGTTAATCTCCTCCCTTCCCAAGGAGACTGGAGAGAGGGGCCCTATCTCCTTCCATGATTACATTTCAAACGGATGACTCCCAGATCCTTGAGAAAGACAATTCTAGGTTGTAGAAGATTACATCTCAAAGGGGCAAGAAAGAATTAGAATTGCACGTTTTCTAAAATAAATGCTCTAAGAAAAGGTCAGGGAACTAAAATAAATGCTCTAAGGGGTGAGGGAACTATAGTCAGGAAGAAGCCGGTCTAAGGTTCAGTCCAGCTCAGAGGAATGGCAAGGCTGCCTTGGTCTCAAATATAAATGTGGCTAAGACATATGGCTAAGATTTTTCCTCTCTTTCTTTCCCTCCCTTCCTCTGTTGCTTTTTCTCTCCTTCCCTCACTCTTCCTTCTTTCCCTCTGTCTCACTCATCATACACATATTCTCTCTCTTCAGTCTATGAAGCCACGATAATGTACATTAATCTTTATTAATCTGATAGTAAACATTTAGACCAAGAAGAAGTTATCATATTAAACATGGACGTATCAATAGTCAGAGTGTGATGAACTATAGCAATACTCAGTTAAATTGTGATGAGATGTATTTATCACAACAATACAAAATATATTTGAACTTACCATTTGAGATACTTTAAGTGTTTTATATACACCACCATTAACTGTGTAGTTTTTAAATGCCCTAAACTAATTTTGGTTATTCTATAATAGTAATGATTTGGAATAGAATGTACAGAATGATTTTTATTTTGGTAATATAATTTGTGAAAGCTAATGTTATGAAAATAGGCCTCTTTTCCTAAATGTTATATAGAATATTTGATATTTTCTTCGTTAGTGTTAATATAGGAGACTAAAATATTTTTAAAGTATAAAAATATGATTGAGATTCCAAAAGAAGATTTAATATTAAAGTAATATTTCTGTAAATTATATTCCAAAGATATTCATTATATACCCTGACTCCAATTCATTTTATTGTTTGACTTGCTCATTCAAATCCAGGTACACATTCTGAAAGAATATGGCTTTTCACTTTTAGAATAGTTTCTGCTTCTACTGATCTTCATAATCAGAAAATGTGATAATCCATAATCAGCCAAGACCTGAATGATTATTAACCCACTCTGTTTTCTAGAGTTGGCAAAGATAAGCTGATTGCCTATGATTCTCTTTGGTTCTCAGGGGGCCAGCAATGGGCTACTTATTGCCTATTGGTAATGTTTTTTTTTTTTTTTTTAAAGATTTTATTTATTTATTTATGAGAGACAGAGGGAGAGAGAGAGAAGCAGAGGGAGAAGCAGGCTCCCAAGGAGCAGGGAGCCCGATGTGGGACTCGATCCCAGGACCCTGGGATCATGACCTGAGCCGAAGGCAGACGCTCAACCATCTGAGCCACCCAGGCACCCAGCCTATTGGTAATGTTTTAATCAGAAGGAATCCAAACAAAAAGGTGCTATGGTCAAAATACTATTGTCAAAAGCTGAGAAAAATAAGAAAGAATAAATCAACAATTGCAGAAGGAAAAAAAAAAGGTCAAGGTTATGGAGTGAGTAGAACTGCTGGGGTAATGACCACTATGTTTGCAGGCCAGAATTCACTTCTACAACCTGTTAGCTGATAGAACGAGGCCTGGCCTGTCCTCTGGATCTCAACCAATCCCTTCTTAAAATGGTCAGTGGCTTTGGCCAATATGAATAATGCCATACACCTTTCTTTTTTAAAAAAATTACATCAGGGAAGGGGCGCCTGGGTGGCTCAGTCGGTTAAGCGTCTGCCTTCGGCTCAGGTCATGATCTCAGGGGCCTGGGACCGAGCCCCGCGTCGGGCTCCCTGCTCAGCGGGGAGTCTGCTTCTCCCTCTCCCTCTGCCATTTCCTCTGCTTGTGCTCTCTGGCTCTCTCTCTCTCTCTGTCAAATAAATAAAATCTTTAAAAAAAAAATTACATCAGGGAAGACTCTGATGCTTTCATGTCCCAATTTTGTCTTTCAGTTGGATAGTGGGGAGACAATATAATCTGGTATATATGAGCACAGGCTTTGGAGTCAGCCTGCCTGAGTTTGAATTTTAGCCCTCCTCCTACTCACTAACTATGACCAGGGTGAGTTACTTAACCTCAGTTTCCTGATCTCTCAAGATGGAGTTAACGGTGCCCAGAGGACAGAGTGTGTATGAAAACTAAATGAAACAATAACTGTGTAACAGGATATCATTTTGGAAATCTCATCTTAGGCATCAAGAGAAAAAAGAGATGCTTAAGTAATTTTGTAAGATAGAATGTTCTGTAGAAATTTTGAAGTAGGTTAGATGATGACATATCATAGAAGAGAGTCAGATATTGAAGATTAGGATATATATGAGCAGAATTTTCTTCAAGAGAACAGCTGCTGTCCTTTTATTTGCCTTCTGGCACCATGTCAAGAGTGTATAAGAGTGGGGATGCTTCCAGAGTTCTCTCAGGTCAGGGGAGAGGGCTTCAATCATAACATTCAGAGAGCTTAATATACGTGCTCTGATTTGGGGCATAGAGCAGACTGGTATCTTTTTCCTGCCTTAGAAATCTGGTGAACTTGGGTCTCAGAGTGGAATCAAATCGAAATCCTTGGCTTTGCATTACTGACACTTGTTCTAAAAATAAATACATGAATGTTTCCTGTGGACCAGCTGTGGAATAGATGTGTGTTGAGAGATGTGTCCAAAGGGGACTCTTGGAGGATCATCAGGCTTCAACATGGTTGAGAAGATGAAGATGGACCACAGGATTTCTAGGAGCTAATTAGACAGAAGATGATGTTGGGGAGTCCCTTTTCCTGGAGACAAGGGAGTAACTGCTAGCAGCTCTATGAGAGGGGTCAGATGGGGTGCTCTGGTAGGCACAGAGAACAGGATGTCATTTTATGAGACCTCTGTTCATGTAAGAATTTTCCTGCTCTCTTTACCTTTCTGTGCTATCTCCCTCCCCTATTAAATTGGGAAATTTGATTATTACATGGAAGGCAGAATTTTAAAATTTACTGAACTGAGAATATGTTTATGACAGAGAGATGGCAGGGCTTTATATTGACAGTGACAGAAAACTCATAGGGTTTACTGAAGTTTTCTTCCAGAGGAGAGGAAGAAATTCCCCAATTGAGTACATTTTATTGGAGAGAGGAAATAAAAAATATAGTTGCATTCTGATTGTCTCCCAGGAGTCATGCTTGTTCAATACACATGGTACAAATCTAAAGCAGTTAGAAATGTGAATGACACATAGAAGCATTCAGTAAATGTGAAGGCATGTGTTTGTGTTTATTTTGTTTTATTTTAATAATTCTACTTCCAGATTTCTACCAGGACCCCTAACATTAGCCATGTCTGGGAATTTGTTTCAACTTTTGCATGCAGGGCATAAAAGCTCCTTTGACAATTTCAAGTATTGCCCCCATCTTTAAAGATCTTTTTTTTTCCCCAAAGGAGCATTATTTTTTTATTATGTTATGTTAATCACCATACATTACATCATTAGTTTTTGATGTAGTGTTCCATGATTCATTGTTTGTGTATAACACCCAGTGCTCCATAGAGAACGTGCCCTCTTTAATACCCATCGCCAGGCTAACCCATCCTCCCACCCCTCTCCCCTATAGAACCCTCAGTTTGTTTCTCAGAGTCCATAGTCTCTCTTGGTTCGTCTCCCGCTCCGATATCCCCCCTTCATTCTCCCCCTCCTGCTATCTTCTTCTTCTTTTTTTTTTTTTAGCATATAATGTATAATTTGCTTCAGAGGTACAGATCTGTGATTCAACAGTCTTGCACACTTCACAGCATTCACCATAGCACATACCCTCCCCAATGTCTATCACCCAGCCACCCCATCCCTCCCAACCCCCACCACTCCAGCAACCTCAGTTTGTTTCCTGAAATTAAGAATTCCTCATATCAGTGAGGTCATATGATACATGTCTTTCTCTGATTGACTTATTTCGCTCAGCATAATACCCTCCAGTTCCATTTATGTCGTTGCAAATGGCAAGATTTCATTCTTTTTGGTGGCTGCATAATATTTCATTGTAAATATATACACATCTTCTTTACCCATTCATCTGTCGATGGACATCTTGGCTCTTTCCACAGTTTGGCTATTGTGGACATTGCTGCTATAAACATCGGGGTACATGTACCCCTTTGGATCCCTACCTACATTTGTATTTTTTGGGTAAATACGCAGCAGTGCAATTGCTGGATCATAGGGTAGCTCTATTTTCAACTGTTTGAGGAACCTCCATACTGTTTTCCAGAGGGGTTGCACCAGCTTGCATTCCCACCAAGAGTGTAGGAGGGTTCCCCTTTCTCCGCATCCCCGCCAACATCTGTCGTTTCCTGACTTGTTAATTTTAGCCATTCTAACTGGCGTGAGGTGGTATCTCATTGAGGTTTTGATTTGGATTTCCCTGATGCCGAGCGTTGTTGAGCACTTTTTCATGTGGCTGTTGGCCATTTGGATGTCTTCTTTGGAAAAATGTCTGTTCGTGTCTTCTGCCCATTTCTTGATTGGATCATTTGTTCTTTGGGTGTTGAGTTTAAGAAGTTCTTTATAGATTTTGGATACTAGCCCTTTCTCTGATATGTCATTTGCAAATATCTTCTCCCATTCTGTCAGTTGTCTTTTGGTTTTGTGGACTGTTTCTTTTGCTGTGCAAAAGCTTTTTATCTTGATGAGGTCCCAATAGTTCATTTTTGCCCTGGCTTCCCTTGCCTTTGGAGATGTGTCTAGCAAGAAGTTGCTGCGGCTGAGGTCGAAGAGGTGCAGCCTGTGTTCTCCTTTAGGATTTTGATGGACTCCTGTCTCACATTTAGGTCTTTCAACCATTTTGAGTCTATTTTTGTGTGTGGTGTAAGGAAATGGTCCAGTTTCATTCCTCTGCATGTGGCTGGCCAATTTTCCCAATACCATTTGTTGAAGAGACTGTCTTTTTTCCATTGGACATTCTTTCCTGCTTTGTCAAAGATGAGTTGCTCATAGAGTTGAGGGTCCATTTCTGGGCTCTCGATTCTGTTCCATTCATCTATGTGTCTGTGTCTGTTTTTGTGCCAGTACCATACTGTCTTGATGATGACAGCTTTGTAATAGAGCTGGAAGTCCAGAATTGTAATGCCGCCAGCATTGCTTTTCTTTTTTAACATTCCTCTAGCTATTCGAGGTCTTTTCTGGTTCCATACAGATTTTAGGATTGTTTGTTCCATTTCTTTGAAAAAAGTAGATGGTATTTTGATGGGGATTGCATTGAATGTGTAGATTGCTCTAGGTAGCATTGACATCTTCACAATATTTGTTCTTCCAATCCATGAGCATGGAATGTTTGTCCATTTCTTTGTGTCTTCCTCAATTTCTTTCATGAGTGTGTTAGAGTTTTCTGAGTACAGATTCCTTGCCTCTTTGGTTAGATTTATTCCTAGGTATCTTATGGTTTTGGGTGCAATTGTAAATGGGATGGACTCCTTAATTTCTCTTTCTTCTGTCTTGTTGTTGGTGTATAGGAATGCCACTGATTTCTGTGCATTGATTTTATATCCTGCCACTTTACTGAATTCCTGTATGAGTTCTAGCAGTTTTGGGGTGGAGTCTTTTGGGTTTTCCATGTAAAGTATCGTATTCTGCAAACAGTGAGAGTTTGACTTCTTCTTTGCCAATTTGGATGCCTTTGATTTCTTTTTGTTGTCTGATTGCTGTGGCTAGGACTTCTAATACTATGTTGAATAGCAGTGGTGAGAGTGGACATCCCTGCTCTGTTCCTGGCCTTAGAGGGAAAGCCCTCAAGTTTTTCCACATTGAGAATGATATTCACTGTAGGTTTTTCATAGATGGTTTTTATGGTATTGAGGTATGTACCCTCTATCCCTATACTCTGAAGAGTTTTGAACAAGAAAGGATGCTGTACTTTGTGAAATGCTTTTTCTCCATCTATGGAGAGGATCATATGTTTCTTGTTCTTTCTTTTGCTAATGTGTTGTATCACGTTGATTGATTTGCAGATGTTGAACCAAACTTGCAGCCCAGGGATAAATCCCACTTGGTTGTAGTGAATAATCCTTTTAATGTACTGTTGGAATCCTATTGGCTAGTATTTTGGTGAGAATTTTTGCATCCATGTTCATCAGGGATATTGGTCTGTAATTCTCCTTTTTGATGGGATCTTTGTCTGGTTTGGGGAACAAGGTAATGGTGGCCTCATAAAACGAGTTTGAAAGTTTTCCTTCCATTTCTATTTTTTGGAACAGTTTCAGAAGAATAGGTATTAATTCTTCCTGAAATGTTTGGTAGAATTCCCCTGGGAAGCCATCTGGCCCTGGGCTTTTGTTTGTTGGGAGATTTTTGATGACTGCTTCAATTTCCTTAGTGGTTTTAGGTCTGTTCAGGTTTTCTATGTCTTCCTGGTTCAGTTTTGGTAGTTGATACATCTCTAGGAATGCATCCATTTCTTCCAGGTTATCTAATTTGCTGGCATAGAGTTGTTCGTAATATGTTCTTATAATTGTTTGTATTTCTTTGGTGTTGGTTGTGATCTCTCCGCTTTCATTCATGATTTTGTTGATTTGGGTCATTTCTCTTTTCTTTTTGATAAGTCTGGCCAGGAGTTTATCAATCTTGTTAATTCTTTCAAAGAACCAGCTCCTAGTTTCGTTGATCTGTTCTACTGTTCTTTTGCTTTCTAGTTCATTGATTTCTGCTCTGATCTTTATTATTTCTCTTCTCCTGCTGGGTTTAGGCTTTATTTGCTGTTCTTTCTCCAGCTCCTTTAGGTGTAGGGTTAGGTTGTGTATTTGAGACCTCTCTTGTTTCTTGAGAAAGGCTTGTATTGCTATATACTTTCCTCTTAGGACTGCCTTTGCTGCATCCCAAAGATTTTGAACAGTTGCGTTTTCATTTTCATTGGTTTTCGTGAATTTTTTAAAATTCTTCTTTAATTTCCTGGGTGACCCATTCATTCTTTAGTAGGATGCTCTTTAGCCTCCATGTATTTGAATTCTTTTCGGCTTTCCTCTTGTGATTGAGTTCTAATTTCAAAGCACTGTGGTCTGAAAATATGCAGGGAATGATCCCAATCTTTTGGTACCGGTTGAAACCTGATTTGTGACCTAGGATGTGATCTGTTCTGGAGAATGTTCCATGGGCACTAGAGAAGAATGTGTATTCTGTTGCTTTGGGATGGAATGTTCTGAATATGTCTGTAAAGTCCGTTTGGTCCAGTGTGTCATTTAAAGTGTTCATTTCCTTGTTGATCTTTTGCTTAGATGATCTGTCCTGTTCAGTGAGGGGGTTGTTAAAGTCCCCCACTAATATTGTATTGTTGTCAATGTGTTTCTTTGCTTTTGTTACCAATTGGCTTATATAATTGCCTGCTCCCATGTTAGGGGCATAGATATTTACAATTGTTAGATCTTCTTGTTGGACAGACCCTTTAAGTAGGATATAGTGTCCTTCCTCATCTCTTATTACAGTCTTTGGTTTAAAATCTAATTTGTCTGATATAAGGATTGCCACCCCAGCTTTCTTTTGGTGTCCATTAGCATGGTAAATGGTTTTCCTCCCCTTCACTTTCAATGTGGGGGTGTCTTTTGGTCTAAAATGAGTCTCTTGCAGACAGCATATCGATGGGTCTTGTTTTTAACCCAGTCTGATAGGCTGTGTCTTTTGATTGGGGCATTTAGCCCATTTACATTCAGGTAACTATTGAAGGATAGGAATTTAGTGCCATTGTATTGCCTGTAAGGTGACTGTGACTGTATATTGTCTGTGTTCCTTTCTGGTCTATGTTGCTTTTAGGCTCTCTCTTTGCTTAGAGGACCCCTTTCAATATTTCTTGTAAGGCTGG
Organism: Callorhinus ursinus; assembly: GCF_003265705.2. Lineage (NCBI taxonomy): Eukaryota > Metazoa > Chordata > Mammalia > Carnivora > Otariidae > Callorhinus > Callorhinus ursinus. The sequence continues at coordinate 16,182,925 of NW_027397084.1, forward strand.
TTTCGTGTTTGCAAATTCCTTTAGTTTTTGTTTGTCCTGGAAGCTTTTTATCTCTCCTTCTATTTTCAACGACAGCCTCGCTGGATATAGTGTTCTTGGTTGCATATTTTTCTCATTTAGTGCTCTGAATATATCATGCCAGTCCTTTCTGGCCTGCCAGGTCTGTGTGGATAGGTCTGTTGCCAATCTAATGTTTCTACCATTGTAGGTTACAGATCTCTTCTCCCGAGCTGCTTTCAGGATTTTCTCTTTGTCTCTGAGACCCGTAAGTTTTACTATTAGATGTTGGGGTGTTGACCTATTTTTATTGATTTTGAGAGGGGTTCTCTGTGCCTCCTGGATTTTGATGTCTGTTTCCTTCCCCACATTAGGGAAGTTCTCTGCTGTAATTTGCTCCAATACACCTTCTGCCCCTCTCTCTTTCTTCTTCTTCTGGGATCCCAATTTTTCTAACGTTGTTTTGTCTTATGGTATCGCTTATCTCTCAAATTCTGCCCTCGTGATCCAGTAGTTGTTTACCTCTCTTTTTCTCAGTTTCTTTATTTTCCATCTTTTGATCTTCTGTTTCACTGATTCTCTCTTCTGCCTCATTTATCCTTGTAGTTAGCACCCCATTTTTGATTGCACCTCATTAATAGCCTTTTTGATTACGACTTGGTTAGATTTTAGTTCTTTTATTTCTCCAGAAAGGGTTTCTCTAATAATTTCCGTGCTTTTTTCAAGCCCAGCTAGTATCTTTAAAATCATCATTCTGACTAGGTCCGACATCGTAGTAATGTCCATATTGAGTAGGTCTCTTGCATTCGGTATTACCTCTTGTTCTTTATGTTGAGGTGATTTTATCCATCTTGTTATTTTGTCCAGAGGAGAATAGATGAATGAGAGAACAAAATGCTAACAGGGTAACGATGTCCCCAGAAAATATACTCTAAACAAATCAGAAAAGTCCTGAAACGGGGGAAAGAAAGGGAAAGAAAAAAAAAGAAAAAGAAAAAGATAAAAACAAACAAAAACAGAACAAAACAAAAAGAACAGAATATGATCAAATATGATCAGGCTGGTGCATAGATCGGTGCCACACACTAGATTTTGGGTGCATTTTGGTCTGTTAGAAGAATGTGCCTCCCAAAATTTTAAGGACAGAAAAACTTATATATGTACAAAAATAAGGATTGATATAATGAAGGGATGGAATATGACTGTAATGATGAAAATTATAAAAGATTTTATAAAAGGAATTAATAAGATAAGTTGTTTGAAAAAAGAAAGAAGTGGATTTAAAAAAAAGGAAAAAAATGGAGAGAATATGATCAGGCAGGAGACTAGAACAAAGCCATACACTAGAGATTTAGGGTATATTTTGATATGTTAGAAAAAATGTATCTCCAAATTTTAAAGAGAGAATAACTTATATATATATATGTCAAAAATAAGGGTAACTACTATGAAGGGATAGAATATGACTCTAAAAATGAAAAATAAAAATGTTTTTTCAAAAAAGGGATTGATAAGATGTTGGTTGAAAAAGGAAAAAAGAAAAATTAAAAAAAAAAGAGTGAAAAAATTAACTTTGAAAGACTAAAGTATTACAGTATAAAAGCTATGAATTCTATGTGCAATATTCCCCTAGTGCTGGAGTTTTGCCGTTCTCATGGATCAGTAAACTTGGTCTTGGCTGGCTGTTCCTGCAGATCTTTTGGGGGAGGGGCCTGTTGCTGTGGTTTCCAAATGTCTTTGCCGGAGGCGGAATTGCCCCGCCCTTGGGTCTGGGCTAAGTTATCAGCTAGGGTTTGCTCTCGTAACTTTTGTTCCCTGTAAGCTTTCCGTTCGGCTTTGGAGGACGAGAGTGAAAATGGCAGCCTCCAAATGTCCGCCTGGAGGAGCCGAGAACTTGGGGTCCCGCTCCTCATTGTGCCCCCAGAGAAAAGCAGTCAATCACTCCCATCTCCCTGGTCTCTGGCCGCACTCCGTGCTCACCCGGCCTGTGATGGAGCGTTTCTATCTCTGGCACCTGACCCTGTGTGGAGTCTCTAAACCCAGCAGATCCCTGTGGTGTGCTCCCGCTCCGCTCCTCTCGGGGGAGGAAGGGAGTTTCCCTGGATCTGCCCCTTGTTGGGTCCCTGCTGGAGGAGCAGTGGCCCTGACTGTGCTGCGGATCACAGTTTATGGCAACCCCAAGCTGAGAGCCCGCGCCTCGGCTCCGTCTCTGCAGCCGGCCTCCCCGCTCCGATACCTGGGAGTTCTGCCACACTTGGGCACCCCCGGTCTTTCTGTGACCCCGAGGGTCTTCGGACCACCCTGTCCCAGTGAGGGTTCCACCCCCCGCTTAGCCACTGGAGTGACATCCCTCAGCGGAGCTGACTTCTAAAAGTTCCAATTTTGTGTTCCGTGGCTCTATCACTTGACAGAAGCGGCGGTCGGAGGCCCCCTCCCCCTCCATCTATCCTCCTGTATATCGCCTCGGATTCACTTCTCCACATGTCCTACCTTCCAGAAGTGGCTTTTCTGTTCAGAGAGTTGTTGCTATTCTTTTCTTCCATCTCCTGTTGGTGTTCAGAATGGTTTGATCCCTATCCAGCTGAATTCCTGAGACCAGATAAAATCCTGGTCTCCTACTCCTCCGCTATCTTGCCTTTAAAGATCTTTATGTTTGGTTTCCAACCTTCTTTGCCTTGTCTTTTTGGGTTTTGTAAGTGTCTTGGCCACTGATTATTTATTTGAAGTTTTGAAGTGTCACTCTGCTTAATTCTTTCGTATCATCATGGTTCCTGTTGCCCAACTAATTCCTGCTTCATGGTTGACTCTAATATCATCAAGGGTTAAGGTATTTCTGGACTTTCTGATGACTTACTCTCATCTTTCATCAACTCCTACACATGTTCAGGTTCTAACCCCTGGACTAGATCCCACTGTAGTGGCCTTCTTGTACTCCCACAGTATGTCACCGCTGCTTGTGGCCACAGCCCTTCTGAGTAAGCGCCTGAGTCTCACAGTAGTATGGAATTCCTCCTCCCTCAGAACCTTTCAGTTATTTAGTAAAATTACATCTTTTGAGGCCTTTTTCCTGTTATAGTAATCCACTGGTGAATCAAAAAGTATTGCCATATACTTTTCTGCATGTGAACATCTGTATTGTTCTACATTGTGTCTCTGCTTATCTTTCCACATATATATATCCCCCAAACCTGGAAGTAGAGGAAAATCCCTTGTGTTAATAGAAATTCAGCTATAACTTACTTTTTTTTTCCATCTTGGTGAATTTAATGTGCCAACAGGGAGGGAGAAGGGCACAAGATTTGGAGGCACAAAGCATATAAATTTTAGTCTTGACTTTCAATGGAAACATGGAGTATAATAAAACTCTTCTTCCATCAGAAAAAAGAGAAGATGGATGTTCTTTCCCCTTGTGTGAATTGCTATACAGTGATTGCACTGGAAACAGAATTTAGAGCACACACACTGATAATCAAAGTGTACATGTCTCTTGCTCAAAGAAGCTGCTGTAATAAAAAGAAATGGGGGAAAGCTCAGAACTAGGGCTATGATAGAGGATGATGTAATTATTGCTGACTGGAGTCCTACATATTTATAATGTGACTGCTAGTGATCCGTTTGTGTCAGTTGGTTCCTGAGCCTGTTTATTTTATTCATGCTGACAGGAGCACTGCTGACAAACTACATGAGGATCATCAAATATTTACTCATTATTGAATTGTTATAACACCTCTCCTCTTAAGGGCTTACTGTGCTCCGCATGAAACTTTTAAATTGTACAACTAACTTTCAGATAAATACCTATGTATGGAAACAGCAAAGCACAATATAGAGCCTGGGGGAAAAGAGATGAGTAGTGGAAATACAGGGCTAGACCTTGATTATCTGTGACCTTGGCCCAGCTGTGTTCTGAAAGAAATAATAAAAGGCATGTTTAGTCCAAATGCACAACCTAATTATGTGAACAGGACCACTACTCAGAATTCTGCTTAAGTTACTCAGGGAATGGGTCTAGGCAATTAGAAGGAAATCTTTTTTCCTTACCCCTCCCTCTTTCCCTTCCTCCTCCCCATGCAGTCCCAAAGCGGGCTTTGAGGAGCTACCTCTCAATTGTTTCTTCATTGGTCCCTCTTAACAGCGCAGATTTAAAGCTAGTGCCCAGATCTCTAGCCACGACGTATACTTTCTTCAGTCTCATCATAAAATTAGCATTTTCTGTAGAAGGAGTGGAGAAAATAGAGGTTGGATAAAAGCTGTTGTAATTCTCCATAAGCTCCATAAACAAGGTAGTCCAGCCTCCACCCCCTAACAGCATGGGGAGTCAGGCATACAAAATGTTATTTATTCATTTATTTCTGTGTCCCTAGGAAATGGATGTTGTTTTCTGACTTCAGTTTCTATTCATTGTTGGCTCTTGAAGCCTCATCTTGTAGAACGTGGTGGTTCTCCAAGTGTAGATGGGTTCAGGCAGCTGCCAGGCTAATGGAGGAGGGCAGCTTCAAATATGGTGATGACAGGGGCACATGTAGCAACATAAAAGAATCATCTCAACATAGGGACTTTGCTGAAACCTTCTCAGTTCCTAGTGTAGTGCCTGGCTTGTAATAGGTGCTTAATAAGTATTTGTGGAATGAAGGAATGGACACATAGTATATTTATACATACACAAATATGAAGTTATTCTTTTTGATTATGTTTCTTCCATATGAGACTCAGTTCTACAAATGCTTTACATAGAACTTTTTATTTTGTTTAATAACCTGAACGTCATGGAAGGAAAATCCAGGACCCCTTCTGGGTCTGATATCTGCCCTCACCAGAACTTTTATGCTGAACCTATTGGCTAGGTAGATTCCACCAGCATATTTTCCAGCACATCTTTTCTTTAACAGCATTCTGTCAAGATAGCTATTGCAACAAAATAAGGATGTTTTGCCCTTGGCCTACAGATGTTAAATGGGGTTTCTAGCAAGTCTAAGCACCTAAATAAGCAATTTGGGTCTTCAGAGGATCTAGGGAAAGTTTGAACATTTGTTAGTAGTGCCTCCATATCCTTATTTAAATTCAGATTTCATTACATTTTGGTCCAGCTGGAGAACAGTGGCTCCCCATTGGCTGTAGGACAATGTCTATACAACTAAACCTGAATCTTAGGTTCTCCCCTCTCAACTCCTAGAAAACGGATCATGATTATTTTTAAGAGCTTATTAAACAATGTGTGTTACAATCTATATTTTATTGATGAATATGTGAATACTGTAGTTAACAAAAATTTTATTCACTGGTCATGTCTTACTAAACGGTATAAAGAATTATTGATATTTATAACTATTAAAATCTCACATCTGTGATCCCACATTATGGGGTGAAAGGCTGAAAAAAATTAAAAATACATGGTGGAGTGGGGCACCTGGGTGGCTCAGTCAGTTAAACATCCAACTCTTGATCTCAACTCAGGTCTTGATCTCAGCATGGTGAGTTCAAACCCATTCTGGGCATGGAGCCTACTTAAAAAAAAAAAAATACATAGTGACTATTATCACCCTTAACAGTGATCCCATGGCCTTAAATTGCTAGATGAATCAATACTTACTTCAATGTAAAGGAAAAAAGTAAGTGCTTAAAGGTGAACCTTGCAGGTAGATTGGATTCAAGTAGTGGGGAAGGCATTTCAAGAGATGTATGCAATAACACAGAAGCGGGAAATGCCTGACTTCCAGTGGCAAAGTGATAGGAGTTTTGGTGGAAAGATGTAGTTTAAATTAAAAAAAAAAAAGTCTTCAGAAGCTAATAGTGGCTTAATGTACCTAGGAAAAAAAAATTGACCCTGGCTCTATAAATTACACAAAAGTTTCTTTCACACATTCTTACTAAATTGGCCCTAGAATAAAAATCTCTTACCATATTTCTGCCACTTTAGCTGGCAGTTAAGCCACCAAGATAAAAGACCTCACATTGGTACTAGTGAGATTTTTAAAATTAATTTCTGTGTGACTCCTAATATCTTTGATTACAGGTTTAAGGCAAGTTTATATGAATTCTCTGTCCATTTCTGAAGCATCTTCACAAATTTTTTTCTTTACTTCCAGTAATATTTGTAAATATTTCTGGTTACATTCATCTAAATACAATAAGAGAATTAGTTTTCTTTGTGAATTAAAACAACTTTCTTTTTTCCAACATAATGTGAGTCGGAGCTAATGATTGCTGAAGTTTCATTTTATACTGGTAAACATGGTTTTCCTTTTTTTTTTTTCAAGATTCACTTATTTATTTGAGAGAAAGAGGGAGAGAGAATGTGTGCACAGAGGGGAGGTATAGAGGGAAAGGGAGAGAGAAGCCCAATAGGGGTCTTGTCCCACAACCCTGAGATCATGATCCGAGCCAAAATCAAGAGTCAGACACCTAACCAATTGAGCCATCCAGGTGCTCCTTCCTTTTTATCATTGTAACATTTATTAGTATTTAGGATGTTACACAATTTGGGGATGTACAGAATAAAATATTAATTGCTATATAAACTAAAAAATTGCTCCCACATAGTTTAAATTTTACTTTAAAAAGCCTAGAGGTTTCCAAAAACAATTCTTTAACATGCTTTTTGAAAAAATAAATCATAAAATTATAAAAAAATTCAGGTTTTAAATAGCATACAGCCCTATCTCTTAGCAATCTACAGATTATCATCACAGCCATATTCTTAACATATATAGGGCTTATATAATATATACAAATATATAAACACATATACACACATATGTATGTGTGTGTATATATATATATATATATTTATATCTTGGCAAAATTCAAAATTTGTTGATTATTGGCAAATTTCTTTCCAAGGAGTTGTATCAATTACACTTCTACAATAAAGCAACAATATATGAAGATCCCTATTTCCTTACATCCTCATCAACACAATGTAACAATACTATCGAATTATCTGCTTATTATTGCTTTTTAGTCTTAATTAGTATTTTTCTCTTGTGAAGGAGATTGAGCACATTTTCATTTGTTTAACACACATATTTATTTCTTCTTCTTTGCGCTATCTGTTCATGTATTTTTGCCATTTTCTATTGTTTGTTTCATTAATTTATAGTAGCTCTTTATTAAGGAAATTATACCATGATTGTGATATGAGTTAATGTGGAATTTCTCTAATTTAGTTTGTGTCAACTTTTTCTAAGGTCATTTTTTTTATACTTGTATAGCTCTTTTGAGGTATAATTGATGTTCAATAAAGTACACATGTTTAAAGTATACATTTTGATGAGTTTTAACATATGAATACACATGTGACACCGTAACTTCAGTCAAGATAGTGAACATATTCATCACCCCAAAAGTTTCCTCATGTACCTTTATAATCCCTCTAAGTACATTTTAGCAGCTTCACACAAAATCTGATTGGTTATATATTAATTTTCATTCACTTAAAATACTTTCTAACTTTACCTTTGAAGAAACTAAGGCTTCCCATTTCTTAAGCATCATTCTTTGTTTAAAGTAGTGATTTGTGGCCTGATACTAGTGTCTAGAAAAGTGTTGTTTTATATATCATGTCTAACTTTTTAGATTAAAGGATAAATCTGGTCCCTGCTACTCTATCTTGGGGAGAATCCTATGTAATCATAATTTAACAGTCTTTTTTCTTGTGGCATCTGGTATTTGCATTCCACTTAGAATGGCCTTAAAAAAAACTCAGTTTTTTTTAAACCATCAGGTTTTTTTCTAGTATTTTTGTTTGTTTTTATGGAATGTATTTTGAAGTAAAATATGAAGTGTAGAGCCAGCATCCCTACCATCACCTACCCCACACAAACACTCATAGCTCTCTAATTGTCCTAACATCATTTACTAAGTAACATAGCTACCTTTCATGTCCTAAATTACAGCATGCATTTGAGTTTATTTCTTGGCTCCCTCTTATTCAATTGCTGTCTATTCATGAGCCAGTGCCACACTGTTTTAATTTTTATGACCCTGTAAAATAATGTTGGATAGAATTAACCTCACTTGGGCACCTGGGTGGCTCAGTCGTTAAGCGTCTGCCTTCGGCTCAGGTCACGATCCCAGGGTCCTGGGATCGAGCCCCGCATCGTGCTCCCCGCTCGGTGGGAAGCCTGCTTCTCCCTCTCTCAATCCCCCTGCTTGTGTTCCCTCTCTCGCTGTATGTCTCGCTGTCAAATAAATAAATAAAATCTTAAAAAAAAAAAGAATTAGTCCTACTTTGTTTTTAATTTTTCAAAAATTCTTTAATTTTGCTTGTTTATTTTTCTATGTAGAATTTAGAAATAGTTTGTTAATTACAAAAAAAAAATCAGGTTAGAATTAAGTTAGATTCATAGATTATCTTTGAAAGAGTTGATATCTGTAAGATGTTGTATCATTCTGTGCAAACATAGTATCCAAACCTTTTCAAGTTGATCAAGAGTTCCTTTATGTATTTTGGTAATGCTTTATGTTTTCTTTATTTAGTTTTTGCATATTTGTTCTTAAGTTTATTCCTAGGTGTTTATGGTTGCATTACTTCTATAAATGTGGCCTTTTTCTTCCATTGCTTCTTCTAATTAGTTTTTGTTTAAAGTAGTGATTTGATGTATTACTAGTGTAAACACTGCAGGTCGGTGCATCCAGCACAAGCTACTCCATCCAAACCACCTTCTTCTTTGCCTGCCTGCATTATAAAGGTTGTACAAAGTAAGTACTTGAGTTCTCAGCCTAAACATCGATTCATAGCAGCCATCTTGTGGCCATGAAGGAGAGGCTTAGAGAATGTCAGAGATATGCTATTGTGGAGTCACATCCAACACCAGCACACTGCATTCCCCCTGCCTGATTCTAGACTTTTGATTTTGGAGAAACGTGAAAAGAAAACCTGAAAACTTCTTACAGGACTTTGAAGGATTATATATGATTGATATGAACATTTTTTCCAGAAATCATACATTTAGAGACCTACTGCCTGAAGGTATAACCATTTAACCAGACTATACTCTACAGATTAATAATACTAAAATCAGACATTAACCAAATGCTCTTTATACAATATATGTTTTTCATAGAATTAAGAATATAGAAATAGTATTCTTTTTTTTTAAGATTTTATTTACTTGACAGAGAGAGAGAGAGCACACAAGCAGGGGGAAGGGCAGAGGGAGAAGCAGGCTCCCCATGTGGGACTCGATTCCAGGGCCCTGGGATCATGACCTGAGCTGAGCGCAGACACTTAACTGACTGAGCCACCTAGGCGCCCTAGAAATGATATTCTTATAGTAAAATATCTTTTAACATTTTAGTTTAACTATTCTGGGACTGCTAAAATACTACTTTTTGTTTGTTTAAATAATCTCAACATGACAAACATGGGAGTTAAAAAATCTTAGTCAAAGAATGAGAATATTTCCTTCACAATTTTTAATTCAATGATTATTTCACAAAAGTTAAACTTGACAGCAAAATTAATAACATCAAACATAATAGGCAGACATTTGAGAACTACTTATGAAGAAAAGTCCGTCTTCTTTACTAAAACTTCACTCTCACTATTTCACTGAACGAATATATATTTTGACCTTTGAATCATGAAGTCATAAGGGAAGAAGATATTGGACTCCTAGAAAAAAAAAGGCTGAGCGTGAAGTGTCCTCAGCGGGCTTAGAGTAAGGAGAACAGAAGAAGATGGCAGAGGTGGGGTTGGGGGTCAGGTCACAGGGGGAAAAGCAGTATATCTTTTGAGTTCATTAATGCATCAACATTTTGTCAAGGGTATTTCAGTTGCTTATTCTCACCGAAGAATTCAGAGCGACCATTCTGGAAAACAGTACAGTAGTCAAAAATATGTGTGTGAGTGAGAATAGTGACAATTACATGTCATGCTTGCATTTAGAATTGAAAAGGCAGTGTGGCTGTAAAAGCCCTGACTTTAATGGAATGAGTTTTGGAAGTCTCTGGCTTCTTAGGTCAGCTGCTTGTATCTCCAGAGCTGTAAAGCTTTCAGTCAGATAAAGCGTTCCAGATACCATTGCCCCTGCATTCTACAGTTCATCTGAAAGTGCTTTTAGTCGCCAATAAAAATTTGCCTTATAAAAACCAAATTGGATTCATCGAATAAGGAGGTGGCTGCTCCATTGCATCTGTATTATAGTTGTAGTAATAAGATATTTTTAATGTGATAAAATTATCTTTTTACAGATTTGTAGGTAGTAAAGCTATTACAGTCAGATGCTGGGACAATGAAACTATCCTTACCAATTAAATAAAGGAGGTTCCGGTTATTGAAGGCAATGAGAAGAGGGTTTTCTTTTTCTTTCCTCCTTGTCCTCTTCAACATTTAGCTAGCACTTTCCATTTGCATTGAACACCTTGTACTTTCCATGGGATTTACATGTTACTAGGAATTTCCTCTCTCAGCCCAGGAGGAAGGTCGGTAATAGTTTTACCCCTGTTTAGACGAGCACAGAGTGTGACAACATGCCACAAGATAATAGTTTTAGTCAGTCTCTGAAGCAGGGAGAGAAGGAGGTGGACTGCCAGTGCCAAATTTAAATGTAGAATAAGGACAAGGGTGGGAATGAGACAGGGCCAGGCACAGGCTCTGCACTGACAGCAGTAGAGAGAACTGTTTCTGTCAGGACTGGGGACCTCAGTCCTTCACTTTTCCTTCTTCAGAACTTCTTCTCAGGCTCTTAATTCTGTGTCTAGCTCATGGAACTTTGAGCTCAGTTGATCCTCCTTGGTAGTGGAGGATATAGACTACTTGGACTTAATGTTTGGAAATGTTGGATCTTCTTCTTGGACAAGCTGTGAATGCCAGCTCAAGACCCTTAGCAAGAGTGTGTGGTTAAAGTTCAGAGATAGTGGGGAACCAAAGCAAACCTCTTCTTGGAAGGCTGCCATAGGCCTGAACCACAGGCCTCAGCCTGAGACTCACACTGACCTCATGGTCCCCACTGTGCACTCATTCCCCAGCTCAGACGCGCCACCGCAGGTAAGCCACTGGGCATAAAGCTCCCAAGTCATACGCTGTATTCTTCTCTCCATGTCTGTCCTTGTTCTGTGCCTCAGAATGAGATGTGTGCCTTCCTTCCTTCCTGTGGTTTGGGAGTTCAATTCTTCTATGAGAAACCTCAATATCACCTAACATTCTTCTTTTTATTTATTTATTTATTTATTTTTCTTACAAGATTTTATTTAAATTCAAGTTAGTTAACATATAGTATTAGTTTCAGAAATAGAATTTAATGATTCATCACTTACATACAACAGCCAGTGCTCATCACAACAAGTGCCCTTCTTAATGCCCATCACCCATTTAGCCCATCCCCCCACCCACCTCCTCCCCAGCAACCTCAATTTGTTCTCTATAGTCAAAAGTCTCTTATGGTTTGCCTCCCTCTCTGTTTTTGTCTTATTTTATTTTTCTTTCCCTTCCCCTATGCTCATCTGTTTTGTTTCTTAAATTCCACATAGGAGTGAAATCATATGGTATTTGTCTTTCCCTCACTAGTTGCATCCACGTCATTGCAAATGGTAAGATTTCATTCTCTCAGATGGCTGAGTAATATTCCACTGTGTGTATGTATGTGTGTATCACATCTTTTTTAAAAAAATATTTTATTTATTTATTTATTTGAGAGAGAGTGGGGGGGGGAGCAGAGGGAGAGGGACAAGCAGACCCCCTGCTGAGTGGGGAGCCCAATATAGGGCTCAGTCTCACGACTCTGAGTTCATGACCTGAGCTGAAATCAAGAGTCCGACGCTTAAACAACTGAGCCATGCAAGCACCCCAATATACCACATCTTCTTTATCCATTCATCAGTTGATGGACATTTGGGCTCTTTTCATAATTTGGCTATTGTTGATAGTGCTGCTCTAAACATTGGGGTGCAAATCAGCATTTTTGTATCCTTTGGATAAATACCTAGTAGTGCCATTGTTGGGTCATAGGGTAGTTCTATTTTTAACTTTTTGCAGAATCTCCATACTGTTTTCCAGAGTGGTTGCACCAGCTTGCATTCCCACCAACAGTGTAGGAGGGTTCCCCTTGCTCCGCATCCTCGCCAACATCTGTCATTTCCTGACTTGTTAATTTTAGCCATTCTGACTGGTGTGAGGTGGTATCTCATCGAGGTTTTGATTTGGATTTTCCTGATGATGAGTGATGTTGAACATTTTTTCTCTGTTAGCCACTTGTATATCTTCTTTGGGGAAATGTTTGTTCATGTCTTCTGCCTATTTCTTAACTGGATTGTTTGTTTTTTGGGTATTGAGTTTGATAAGTTCTTTATAGATTTTGGATACTAGTGCTTTATCCAATATGTCATTTGCAGATATCTTCTCCTATTCTGTAGGTTGCCTTTTAGTTTTGTTGATTTTTTCCTTTGCTGTGCAGAAGCTTTTTATCTTAACGAAGTCCCAATAGTTCATTTTTGCTTTTGTTTCCCTTGCCTCTGGAGACGTGCTCAATAAGGAGTTGCTGTGGCCAAGGTCAAAGAAGTTGCTGCCTGTTTCTCTTCTAGGCTTTTGGTGGATTCCTGTTGCACATTTAGGTCTTTCATCCATTTTGAGTTTATTTTTGTGTATGGTATAAGAAACTGGTCCAGTTTCATTCTTCTGCCTGTGGCTGTCCAATTTTCCCAACACCATTTGTTGAAGAGACTGCCTTTTTTCCATTGGATATTCTTTCCTGCTTTGTCAAAGATTAGTTGACCATAGAGTTGAGGGTCCATTTCTGGGTTGTCTATTCTGTTCCATTGATCCATGTGTCTGTTTTTGTGCCAGAACCATACTGTCTTGATGATGACAGCTTTGTAATACAGCTGGAAGTCCTAATTGTGATGCCTCCAGCTTTGGTTTTCTTTTTCAACATTACTTTGGCTATTCAGGGTCTTTTCTGCTTACATAACAAACTTTCTATTTTGATTTATCTCATTCAGTCTATGTTTCTGATACCAGCAACTATAATTTTAAAAAATAATATATATAGCCAAATATATAAAAGATAGCAGAAGTGGCAAAATAAATGTCAGATTGGAATTACAATCCAAAAACATTAAGAAGGACAAGTAGTGAAGACATAAAATCTATGAAACTTAATGGATGAAATAAAACAATATAAAAATAGAAAGTGAACATAGAACTATAAGGAAAAGTTAACAGAAATATAATTGACCTGGGAAATCTGAAAACATCACTCTCTTTTTATGGCAACCAAACTAAACCAAAATATATTGAAATGGAAAATCTGAATAACATTAAGAAGGTTATTTAAAGAGATATATGGAAAGCTTTACACGCAAGAATCAAAAAGAGTATATATTATTTTCAAATGTCCATGGAACATCTTCAAACTTATCTTTTAAAAACTGAAATGGAAAATCTGAATAACATTAAGAAGGTTATTTAAAGAGATATATGGAAAGCTTTACACACAAGAATCAAAAAGAGTATATATTATTTTCAAATGTCCATGGAACATCTTCAAACTTATCTTTTAAAAACTGAAAATGACAGGAAATTAGAAATTGTGGTGACCACATCTTCCAATTAGAAATCTAGACATGATTCAGAAAATGTCCTAAAATTTTCTGGGTGGCTAAGCGTCTGCCTTCAGTTCAGGTCATGATCCCAGGGTTCTGGGGTTGAGTCCTGCATCGGGCTCCCTGCTCAGCCGGGAGTCTGCTTCTCCTTCTCCCTCTACCCCTACCCCCCTGCTAATGCTCTCTCTCTTGTTCTCATTTGTTCTCTCTCAAATAAATAAATAAATTCTTTTAAAAAAATAAAAAAGGAAAATGTCCTAAAACTCATTAAAAAATGGAATCTTGATTTTTTAAAAAAGGTAATATATTTATCGTGATGAACACTGAGTAATGTATAGAATTGTTGAATCATGATATTGTATGACTGAAACTAATATAACACTCTATGTTAAATAAAAAAATGGTAACACAACTTATAATCATACAAGTAAAAACCACATGAAGTGTTTATTGAATCAGTGGTAAATTCTTTACCTAAACACTTTTATATTAAAAGAGAAAACATGAAAATAAGTGAGCTAGTCATTCAGCTTCAGTTAGACCAAAAAAAAGCAAATGTAAGAACACTATAGAGAAGGAAATAAGCATAAAAGCAGACAGTAATGATTCATATGGACAAAGCAATAGGATGAACAAATTCAAATTTTTGTTTTATTTTATTTTTTTTATAAAATAATACATGAAGAAAAAAACTGAAAGCCAACGCAGGAAAAGAAAGAAAAAAAAAACAATGATATACAAATAGATACAGCAAATATTAAAAATAGATTATATACTTTTGGGAAAATATAAATGACCTAAATTTACTCGGAATAAAGTATAATGCCTGAATAGGCCATTAAGCAGACAATTAACTAAAATAGTGTTCAAAGTACCCATAATAAAATGATTCACAAAAGAGGTGGTTTAATAGGCAATTCCTTCAAACCTTAAAGAACAGAATTTCTGTATCATATAAAATGTTCTGGAAGCTAGAAAAGGAGAGAAAACCGCCTCTCTTTTACAACTTTGTAAGGCTAGTGTAACATTTACAATCTGACAAAGATAAATTTTTTGTATTCCTTATGATAATTGTGTAACTCAGCATTTTATTGGGCTTTTTATTTTTTTAATTTTTTAAGTTTTTAAAGATTTATTCATTTGTGAGAGAGGGATAGAGGCAGAGCGAGAGAGAGCTGAAGCAGGGCAAGCAAGCAGGCAGAGGGAGAAGCAGGCTCCCCGCTGACCGCAGGACTCAATCCCAGAACCCTGGGCCACTCAGGCGTCCCTTACTGGGCTTTTCAGAAACACCAGGGTAAATTTGAAGTTCAAATATACATATAGTTGTGTATTTGTAATCGTCTTTACTGGTCCTGTTTCTCTTTAGGCCACATTGTTCCACTTTAATTTATAATTTATTTTTATGCATTCTTGCTATACCATTATAATTTTGCACATATTCTTGCTATAAGTCTTTCCAAATCCTTTGAGATGAAGATTGGATAAAATTAATTACTTCCTTTAAAAAATATTTTTACTTAAATTTCAATTCCACAGAAAAGTTGTGAGCATAGTAATATGAACTTCTTATGTCCTTCATCTGGGTTCACTCAGTGTTAATATTCAGGCACACTTCATACTGTCTTACTCTTACTCTGGGAGTAGGTTGCATATCAAGAAGTCCTTCATCCCTTTTTCAGTGAACCCCTGTCCTTGGGAAGTAATCACTGATCTGATTTCTATCACTATTGAGTAATTTGACCTATTCTGGAATTTCACAAGGTCAAACGGTATGTACTTTGTGTCTGGCTTCTTTCACTCAGCAGAATATCTTTGAGATCCATCTATGTTGTTGCATGTATAATTTACTCATTTCTTTTGTAGTGCAGAGTAATACTCCATTGAATGACAGCCCAATTTATTTATCCAGTCTTCCTTTGGTAGACATTTAGACATTGCTATTTCTAGTTTTTGGCTATTAGGAATTAAAATATGAATATTATGAATGAAATTAGATTCTTTTTTAAAAAAAATGGATATGTTTGCTTTAGTATCATTTAAGAGATCTTCATTTGCCCCATTGAATTACTTTGACAACATTGTTTAAAAATAATATGACCAGATAATTCTTTCTCTCTTTTGTTCTACTGGCCTATGGCCTATTTTGTCTATTCTTTTACCACACTTACCTGATTACTATAGGTTTTCAGTAAGTCTAGATTCGGGTAGAATAAATCCTTCAGTTTTGTTCTTTATCTAATTGTTTTGGTTATTTGAGTTCCTTTGTCTTTCAAAATAAACTTTAAAATAAGCTTTAATTTTCTAGAAAGAATCCACCTAGTATTTTGAGGTTGTACTGAATATATGGATCAATTTTGGGAAAATTAATGTCTTAACAATATCAAGTCTTCCAATCCAATAAATATAGTATATTTCTTTTTTTTTAAGATTTTATTTTTTTAAGGTAGTCTCTACACCTAATGTGGGGCTTGAACTCACAACCCCAGCATCAAAAGAAGCATGCTCCACTATCCGAGCTAGCCAGGTTTCCCAATATAGTGTATTTCTCATTTACTTAAGGCCTCTTTAACTCAGAAATGTTTTTTTTTAAAGATTTTATTTATTTATTTGAGAGAGAGAATGAGAGAGAGAGAGAGAGCACATGAGAAGGGGGAGGGTCAGAGGGAGAAGCAGACTCCCTGCTGAGCAGGGAGCCCGATGCGGGACTCGATCCCAGGACTCCAGGATCATGACCTGAGCCGAAGGCAGTTGCTTAACCAACTGAGCCACCCAGGTGCCCTAACTCAGAAATGTTTTATAGTTTTCAATGTAAATATATTATACATCTTTTGTTAAGCTTATGCATAATATTTAATGTTTTAAATGCTGTTGTATATGGTACTTTTAATTTCAACCTCAAATTTTTCATTGCTAACATATATAAGTACAACTGATTTTTGTATGTTGATTTTGTATCCTCTGACATTGCAAAATTTACTTACTAGTTCTGGTACTCTTCTGGTAGATTCCTTAGGACTTTCTAAATAACACAGGAATGTCATCTGCGTGACAAAGACACAGATAATTTTACTGTATCCTTTCTAGTCTTCATGTTTGTTATGATCTTTTCTTGGTACTAACTTTAGGGAGAAAGCATTCAATATTTCACTATTATATATCATATTAGCTCTAAATTTTTCATGGATGCTCTTTATAGTTTAACGAAGTTTTCTTCTATTCCTAGGTTGCCAAGAGTTTTAAATATAAATGGGTATTTACTAAAAGTTTGTATTGAAATAATTAAATAATAACTTTTGACTTTTCTGTCTCAAACTGCTAATGTGATAAAGTATATTGACTAACATATGCTAAACTAATCTCGCATTTGTGGGATCAACCCCATTTAGTATGAAGTTTATTATTTTTGTATATTGTTGGATTTGACTTGCTAACATTTTGTTGAGGATTTTTGCATCTATAATTTCAGGGATATTTGGGAGAGTGGATGTTTTAACAAACATGCTAAGTACATAAGACATTTATGATTATTAGAATAGGAATATGGAATCACTGTCAGTGTTTGCTTCTTGTTTGGCCGTCTCAAGTAAAAGAAAATCTCCAGGTTTATTTGATGACTCCTCGGGAAGGAAATGAAAAGAGGGTATTGGGAAATTGTATTGGTAGCAGACATCACAATAAACATTTGCTCTGAATTATGGTTTCTTTTTATGAAAACTTTAAAACAAATCTTATAATTCTGCTGAAAATTTTCTCTTCATATTTACATTTATATTTGGGATTTTTCCTGTGTAAATTTTTACAAAAATTATCAATTTTGTTTGAAACTATTCTTGCATTCTTTTGATTGGGAAGTAAGTGATATAGAAATTATAATTCATGTGATTTTATGGAGCATACAAAAGTGTTGCAGCAAAGCAACTCTAATGTAGTGTTATTCTACACATAACTAATCACTTTTACTTAAAAGTCATTGTGGATTTGTTCCTGGGACCAGTTTTAATTCAGTGCATAAAAGAGCGATAAAAAAAATGGTCCACCAAAACTAGAGAAACCATCAGATAGAACCATGAGCTTAAAAAGGCTTCTAAAAATCGTAAAACAGAGAAAAATGGTATTCCATCATTTATAGGCCTTCATCCAGTGATGAAAGCATTTTATAGTGCCACAAAATTCATACAATAATAATTCAGTAGTATTGGCTAACTTCATGATGATGAGAGGAAATGCAAGGAAACTGACTAAAATTATAATTCTAGCATACACTAACTGTAGCTTTGGAGAAGTCATTTCACCTTTCTGAATCTCTTCCCTGTTCTCTAAGATAAGAGGCTTAGAAAATATAATATAGTTTGTAAGATCTTTTTCAGACTTCATGTATACTACCACACCTTATAATAATTAATAATCATCAGGATGACTCTGAAACATTATAAAGTCTTGAAATGCTTTTGAGTCCTCAAAGAAATTATGTTCAAATTTTTCTGTAGACACTTGCTGGTTTTGTCCCCCTAGCATCTATCCCTTCTTCTCTTGGGAATAGCACTCAAATATTTGCTTTGATATTTTTTTCTTTCCCAGATAGTCCATTGCTTCAGGAATGATGCAAGTGCTTCAAGCTTAAAAATGACTGGTATGATTTCCATATCCTTGATTTCAGTGGTTCTTTGGATATGGTAAAACAAAAACAAAAACAAAAACAAAAACAAAAAATCCCCACAGCTAATTGATTAAATCAGACTCCACCCTAGACCTCTTATTTAGAAATTAGAGAAAGATTTATTTCTGTGCTTATCATGAGTGAGAAAGCATGATGCTCTGGAGCTATCTGCAGCCATCTCAGGACCACAAGGGGAAGCTTGCTGATAATGCAGCCAATATCGAGAAAGAGCTGAAAAATGAATGAGAATCAAAGGCATAATTACTTTGCTTATGTTTTCAAATCAAGCCTGTCAGAAGACACCAAAATCTTTGGATTTTTTTAGTTGCTTAAATTCCTTTATTCTCTAAGCTCATTTGGTTCTTGTGTTTTTTACTTATAGCCAAAAACATCCTGCTAATATTAATTGAGGAAATGCTTTGTTTTAGACATAGCTAGACAGGCTACAAGGAGCCTGTATCTCCCCATATGTGTATTTGTCCTAATATCAGTGCATTGTCCTGCTAGTAGTGATTTATCTTCCTGCTCACTACCTTTTCCCATTCCCCTTTTTTTATGAAACATATCCTTTTCCTTTGGGAAATCTGTGTTTTCTACCTGGACCAACTCATACTTTCCTTAGGGGAACTCCCAACTCAAGTCTATGTGGTTCTGTAGTGCCTATAATGACAATATCCAAGCCATTTGTGCTAGCTTGGACCCATCAAAGAATCCAACATTCCTGGCAGAGTAACTAGCATAAGACTGGACATGTGGCTTAATAGAAGAACAGGAAGTTTTCTTTATATCCGTCTGTGACATTTAGAAAGAGGAACCCTTTTCCTGCTTGGGTTTCTAGGCTGGGAGGATTTGAATTTGGGTTCCCCATAGCCATGTCCCTAGACACTCGAAGGAAATGCATAAGAAAGAAAGAATGAGGCCAGCTCAGAAAAAAAAGAAGAAATGGTGGGGGAGAGGGAGCCCAGAAAATAGCTTTCAAGACCAATATTCCTGACATGGCTGAAGCTAGGCTTCAAACTTGAACTTAACTGTTCTTTCAGTCAATAAATTCCTTTTTGAGGTTAATGTAGCATGAGTAGGATTTCTGTACTTCTCAAGACCTAGCTTATAAAACATAAAACCAGTTCAAATGTCTGTGTACATAAAGATACCTCCTTATTTAATTTAGCTGCATACCTGCTCATTTGACTTTCTCCTTGCCATTTGTAGTCTCTTTTCTCGGCGTTTGATGCTCTCATGGTGTTGGGGAAACTGATAGCACTCTCTACCAGCTCCCCACACTCTATGCTGCCCATGCCTGGCCCTGACAACAAGCCTCCTAATGAAGTAGCCAGAGCTGGCTTTTTGAATCACCGCTTGGGGCCTTATATCAACTAGACTTAGCAGACGTTTCTTTGGAGCGGCCAAATCAAACATACTGGCCTGCATGTGAATTGATTAACTGCAATCTCACCATCATTTTGCTGAGTGTGTGCCAGTGACGGTCAGCTGAAGCTAGGGACACTGTGAAGAGACAGCATTTTTATCTTTCTCTCTCTGCAATGTGGTTCCTAGGGGCAGAGCCAGCTACCAGAGAATATCGCCAGATCAGTGGAAACACCGATCATCACCTTGAATAGATCTAGTTGGATATTGCATTTTACTCTTATTTTTGTTTTTTAATGGAAAATTTACTTTTTTTTTCATATTTAGATAATCAGAAATGACCTAAGGTTGGCATGGGTGCCCCTATCTCCCTCAACCTGGGATCAGTTTAATACAGTACAAGTACTTAGCTACAGTTGGGGCCAAATGGATGGTATATTTTATTTGACAGATTGTGGCTCTTTAACTGTATCAAACAATGGGCTGGTTAATGTCTCAAAATGTCGTTGGTTACAGTACATATCTTTACACTAAAATGTCCCTGTTCTTTTCTTTCACTGTATCTCTCTTCCAACTGCCCTTCCACTGCCCTATGCACACATACCATTAATATGATCAGTGTCTCCCTTCTAGAGATGGGTATTACCGTCTAGTTATAGGTGCTTAAAAAACTAATTGTAGATAATGTTTTCATTCTTGCATTCAAATTTATACTTAAGAAACAGTATTTCAGACAATGAATTGCTTCATCCTTTGTCATCAATTTCTAGTTCATTTAATCTGCAGATATTTATCAATTGCATATTTTGAGCCAGATACCATGGCAAACAAGAGAAGGCCGCACCCTATTGTCATCAAGCTAGCTAATAAAAGATGAGTTGGGGAGCTCTTACCTTCCATTCTCATCTAGTCAAGTGTCCATTTATTAGGGTTTTTAATGCATCATCCAATTATAATGCATATAACTATTATTTGTGCATGCTTGGTAAATTATACTGTATGCAAACATAAGTAATTAATTGTGTCAATAACTCTAAAAGTGACAGGAAGATAAAGAGGGCATTGTTTTTGCTTTGTATTTTTTTCTCTGCTGTTTGCTTTGTATTCTTTTCTCTCTTCTCATGAACAGTAGAAAGAGGCAACATTATGTTATCCTGTCAAATTCCCAAATGTTCAACTGTTGAAAAATAGCCCCACCATGGTAACAGAAAAACCTACCATTGAATGTTGCCTCCTTCTGAATATGGGCAAGGTATTGTGTATCCAAGAAGCATGTGCTGAAACACACAATAGCAACCACAATAGAGACATATTTACTGAGTAAACCCAACAGTGTGACCTACTAATATAAAATCCACTTTTTAATGTTCCTGGATTAGTTATTCTCATCATCACAGGGCCTGGGAGACTGGATTTTAAAAAATAAGTTGTGGTAGTGGGAAAAGATGGTGACTATCGGGGTGCTTGTGCTATGCAGAATTTCTTAATATGGAGTATATACTCTAGACAGCTATGTCTACTAAAAACTCATTATTACCATGGAGATGTCTCAGTATTGTCTGTTGGACACATGACAGGCCATAGTCTCCCAAGAGACAATCAGGGTGGCATTTCCCTTTGGTGTACCGTTTCCCGAAGTATTTTCTGGGGAAATAAATTCTGTGAACTACTCTAAAATAAAATAATTTTGGAGTCAGCTAAGTTTATCTCTATATCATATTCTGTTATTAAAGACTCAAGCATGTTGCACATAACATATTAAGGGATCTGAGAAGCTGTAAATTAAATATACTTGTTTAACTTTGGTCCATGTAGTAGAACCTTGCTTCTTTGAAACAAGTAATATCCTGTAGGTTTACTTTGGATAATACGAACTTATGTGAATTTTCTTTATGATGTTTTTTGATATTACTTATAAATTTCTGTCTATATGTCAAGCTACTTTGGAAGACGAGGAAGCTGAGATAGCAAGATCTTGTGATTATTATGTGGTATAGCCAGAATTCAGACTCAGGTAGCTTGGTACCAAAGTCCAGGCATTTGATCACGATACATCCAAGGTTTGAACTTAAACCTTGAATTTTTGGAAACCAAGTCCTGGAATGAAACACTGATGTTTCAAACCAAAATGTCTACTTTATAATTTACAATAAGAAATTGCCACCATAAATATTGGAGCATTCAGAGTGCATTTATGCATTTTTCTCTTCTAGGAAGACCTATGTGGAAAATCAGGCTACATAAAAAGTGTTGCTGGATGAGAATGGAATGAGAACAAGGGGAGTTAATTAAATCGCTGTTCCTCATTCTGTGCTTCAGGTACTTAAAATTGGGGGGAAACATTAGTTGAAGTTCTTCATCATTGGTATAGTGAAGTTTACTTTGCCTATCAAAACTATCATAAGTAGGGAGATTGCACCAAAATGAAAGACTGAGAACTTATGCCTACTAATCTTCCCCTCTGAAAGCCAACTAAAAGAAAGAGAAGTTTCATTTATTCAACGAATAAACCCACGACTATGGAAAAGCTACACATAATGTCATTAGACAACCAGAACTATCATAAGTTTCCTGAAAGATAAAAAACAAATGTGAATAGATTACTGAAGAGTAAAACTATAAGAAAACAAAATATAAAACATGATCTAAATATTCCTGAAGTAGTAGTGATAACTTCCCGATTGAGCCAGGCCCAATGCAATGAACACAAACTGTTGGGTAGAACTTGGAATGACAGGTTGATGTCATGGCTGAGCTGTATCTTGTACACCTAGAGCAACTAATTTCCCACTTCTCCTCTATTTCACCAAGCAGTGGCCTGGGCATTATTTGGTTACAGGATAAAGCAGAAAACCAAAACATGAGTAATTATAAAATCAAGGTGAGTTGACAGGGAGCTGTTGGTTTCCAAGAAAGACAGGGTTGTCTCTGTTAATTAGATTATTTAACTCACATCCCAAATTTACCACAGCCCTGACCTCTCCTCTCCCATAGAGGCAAAATGTGGTCATCAAAGCAGTCAAGAGGTGTCTAATTGAAATATGATCGAATAGCCAAGAATTACCAAATATCTGAAGGAAATTAACATTATTACTAAAAGAAACATTAAGTATATAACACCTGACAAAATTGAGTAAGTAATAGCAAAAATAGTAGAAAACCTGAGGATAAGCAAGATTATATTTGAGGGGAGTTGCAGCAGAATATTATGGTCATGAAAAAAAATAATGTAGAGATTTGGGACATTCAAAGTTTGTTTAATGGAGGGACTGGATGTAAAATAGGCATCACTACAGAGCATATTTGTGAGCTGGGGGTTAACCTAGGAATTTCCCCCCAAATTTTAACAAAAATAAGAGATGGTACATATAGCACAATAAAATAAATTCATAAAAATAAGAGAGAAATTAATTCAGATAAAAAATAATGAAATATAAAAGCCAAGAGAAAAAAAAACAGCTGGTTTCTGAAAAATTAATGAACTAGACAAGTCTCTGAAATAATTCATCAAGAAAAAGAGGGAATATGGGAATAAATTATATTAAACATGAGAAAGAGGACATGAATACAGATTCAGGGGAGATTAAAATGTGTGAGAAATTCTGTACAAGTTTATGCCAATGAAATTGAAAATATAGAAAAAATGGACAACTTTCTAGAAGAGTTAAAATTTGCTGAAAAGTTTTTCTTTTAATAATGATTTTGTGAAGTGGAAGACTTTTCTTAGGCAAGACACAAAATTTAGAATCTATAAAGTTTAGAGAGACAACGTTGACCTCATACAAATTAAAAACAAATTTCTGATGATGAACCTCATGAACATGGTTAAAAAAACTGACAGAAAAAATATTATTAGTTCCTTTATGAGTAAGGAAATATTTACTATCATGATATGTCATACACTACCAAAAATTTATCACAAGATAATCATTCCATTGGAAACAAAACAACCATGCCAAGTCCCCTTTCCTATGTTATTTTTTTCCATAGAACTGACATACTTATATATATTACTTATTTGCATTATAGTATCTTTCTTTCCCTATCAAAATGTAAATTCTAAGACTGCAATATTTTTTTTTCTGTTTTAGTCAATTCTGTACTGACCAAAGGATATCATAAGGGTTCATGGGCAATTCATAGAATGAAAATACAAATCACCAATAACCATGTGATGGCACACTGCAAGAATTAGGGGAAAGTGAATTAAAACAAGTTCTAAATTTTTTGTCAGTCACATTTGCAAATAAGGGAAAATAATTTGAATGTATTAGAAAGGATATGGAAAAATAAGTTTTCTTTGTGTGATTTTAGATTTAAAAAGCAAGTTTAGAAAGCAATTTGAAATTAGTTATTTGCATTTAAAAGGCATAACCTCTTTGACCACAAAATTTTGCTTCTATGAACAAGTTCTAATAAGTACTTGCACACATGCTCAAGCTATGTGAGCAAGCATGTGTTACTGTAGCATTGTTTATAATAGTAAAAGACTGGAAATATATCTATCAATCCATATGAAGTAGGTGTATATGAATTAATATAGAAAGATCTAGACGTTATATAAACTTCAAATAGTTATGTACAGATATAATATCTCTTTTGTATAAATATAAAAATAAAAAGCCTATAACTATAGGAAATGAGGACCGATAGGTTGGGTACACACCGAACTTTTTTTAGTGGTTACCTCTGGATAAAAGATAGAAGTTGAAAGAAGACTTAGCAACTCTTCTCTGTATACTTCTGTATGCTAAAACAAGAATAATGCCATGTATTAATTGTATCATTAAGTGTGTGTGAGCATATAATTTCATGTTGTAACAATTATATTTGATTTTAACTCCTTAAAAATTTTACATTATGTACACTCAAGCCTTCATTATTATCATTTGTAAAAGTTGCATGTTATTTCAATATCTTCTAAAACCACTGGTTTTAGGTAGGTTTTGAAACTTGATTGTTGGAAGTAGAAAAGAATTAATGAATTATTTATTGAGTTAGCTTTGGCCCTTCTAGACAAGAGACATGTAAATAATCCTTAAAAGCCAGAAGAAAGCTTGTGAAAGCAGTCAGTTATAACTGAGAGAATAGAGAAATAGAGAGAATAGAGAAAATTTGTTTTAAATATGCTTTCTCAGAATATGTTTTAAGGAACACCAGACTTCCAAGGCATTCCATTTGAAAGATTTTGAAAAGAAAATTTGGAAAAAACAACAGCTATTATATTTTCCCATTATATTATTGCCACGTATTCCACAAATGACATTAAAGTTCTAGGTAAAAAAGAATATATATCTAGGATGGCTTTAAAAAGTTTTTAAAAATTTATTTAACAATTTTATTAGTTTTCAATTGCTTTGTAACAAACAGTCCCAAAATTTAGCAGCTTA
This sequence comes from Callorhinus ursinus, assembly GCF_003265705.2. Lineage (NCBI taxonomy): Eukaryota > Metazoa > Chordata > Mammalia > Carnivora > Otariidae > Callorhinus > Callorhinus ursinus. Next base: position 16,207,876 of record NW_027397084.1, read on the forward strand.
AATCAACAAAAATGTATTATCTCACAGTTTCTCTGGGTCAGGAGCCTAGCTGTGTTGTTTCTGGTTCAGAGTCTGTCCTGAGTTTGCAGTCACGATGTTGGCTGAGGATACAGTCACCTGAAGGCTTAACTAGCCCTGAAGGATCTATTTTTAAGGTGGCTCACCCCCTTGCTGGTCATGGTCAGTTCCTCACAATGTAGACCTCTCCGGAGGGCTACTAAAATGTCCTCGTAACATGGCAGCTGGCTTCTCCCAGAGCAAATGATCCAAGAGATAGAGGAAACACAATGTGCCTCCCTCATTTTTTTTTTCCTAATGCCTTTTATGACATTGTTTCTTTAGTTATACATGTTAAAAACAAGTCAGGAATTACAATCCACACTCAAGGGGAAGGTACTTAAGTTCTACCTTTTGAAGAGAAGAATATCAAAGAATTTGTGGACATAATTTGAAACCACCACAGTATCAGAATCCATTCTTTTCCCTCAATAATACCTATTAACACTCAATGATCACAGTGGGAATACTTGGCAAGAAGGCCTTAATACTGAAGAAGGCTCCTTATGTTACCTCTTCAGTGGAGAGAATGGGAGGCACTGAATGATTCTGTATTCAGTATCTATATGGTAATTGCATTTTGCGTATCCTTAGGAACTACATGTTTTAAATAATGTATAAATGGGTTACCTATGATACAATTTTTTTAAAACAGAGAGTAAAGTGCAAATCAAAACATGTAAATCCTATATAAAAATCAACAGGGACAGGACATGGGTTTTGTATCTTGAACTTCTCTCTCATATTTACTCATTCTTACATCCACTCTTCCATTTGTCAACCTATCTTGATAGCTTAATGTTCATTAGAACTGCACTGTATACTGTTTAGAAAATCTAGTGAACAGAAGGAGCGTCCACTCACCTTTAAAAAAAATCAGTCTTGTGAAAGGAACCACACGTGGAACCAATTGTCCACACGTGGAACCAATTGTCAAGAAATAGGCTAAAGTAAAGACCCTCACAGAGATAAGATCAAGGGTTTGAGAGCAAAGAGATGGGATGACTAATGATGCCTGGGAAATACCTAGGATGAATACCTTACATTTTTTTCTCTATTGTTAGTTTACTTTTAATTTGTTGTGAATCCTAGCACCGTAAACCTTTTTTAGAAGTAACAATTCAAGGGGTGCCTGGGTGGCTCAGTCAGTTAAATGTCTGCCTTCAGCTCAGGTCATGATCCCAGGGTCCTGGGATGGAGCCCAGTGTCGGGCTCCCAGCTCAGCGGGGTGTCTGCTTGTATGGCTATCCCTCCTGTTCCCTTTACCCCTCCCTTTACCCCTCCGTCTATCCTTCTTCCTCCTCATGCTCACTCTCTCTCTTTCAAATGAATCTTAAAAAAAAAAAAGGAAAGAAGTAGCAATTCAGTATGTGACTAGTCTGCATACAATGTGGAATTTATTCAACCAGTGAATCCTATACACACTCAATAGATTCTATTTTTATAAAGCATGTTTTGTGCCATGCTTCATTTAGGAACAATTTACTATATCAACCATAAGGAAGAAAGCTAATAGAATCAGATCATAAATATGTGTGCATATAATGTGTGTGTGTATAGAAATTAGATACATGAGCATCGATAACATCTATCCTGTCAGGGTCATACAATACTTGGTATATATTCACTCTCTATACAAAATCTCTCAGTCGCTCTCCTTATTAAGCTAATGAGGACACTTTTACCTAGACCTTCAGAATTGTACATCATTTCTTATTTTTTAGCACTGACCACAGGTGTTGTTATAAGACTGGAGTTGAAAGAAGAGCATACAGGCTAAGTGATGGCTTTTTGGGAGGCAGTGGGGTCTGTTAGGATAAATATGGGCTTTAGCAACATTTCCCGACAATTACATTGTTACAGTGTTACAACAAATTCCATTACAATTTCTCAATTGTAAAATGGACATAGTCACATCCACTCCCAGCATTGTGGCGGGAGGATAAATAAAATAATGTCTTTAAATTCTTATCATAGTGCCTGGCACTAGAGAGTTACTCAATAAACAATCATATTATCTATTATTTACTGAGCACTTACTTTATAATGGGAATGTGTGAAGCACTTTATACACATTTTAAAAACCCTGTTAATTTATAGAAAAGGGAACTGAGACTGGGAAAGGTTTAAGACCTTGCCCCAGGTCATTGGCCAGTATTCAGACCCAGGTGTCTTTTCCAGTACTTTAGATGAGAGAGTCATGCCCATGAAATGTACTGTTTTTCCCCCCTGTAAAATTGGTAAACATCTTGAAAAAACATCCAGTCTTTCAAAATTATCTTGGCTGTAGGAGTTTGTCAAATGGGGTCATATCCTTTTTTTTAAAAATCATGTCTAGCTATGATAATCAGGAAAAATGATTCATATCCCTATTGCCAGCATCCCAATCAAGCTCCAAGGAGAGTTCCAGTTAATGGAGACAGGTATAGAGGAGTTTTTTGCTCTGTTCTTTAGTAATCTCCTAGAGATCTTTTTTGGCTCTCACCTCCCAAGCGTCACTTATCTCTGCACTTTCTGTTGCTACCATTGTTTCATGAACACTTTGAGGATACTGCAAAATGATATAGAATGCAGCGCAGTATCTGCTACGGATTGGGCTCAGTGAGTGTCATTTGACTGAATAGATGATCAGATGGATGAGTGGATGAACGAATAAAGAAGGGATGGATGGGAAGAAGGGTACGGGGGATGAGCATGAGGTTGAGAGATGATTGTGACACTAGTCATGAGTCATACCCTTCCTAGAAATGCATTAATATTCCTCAGCTCCCTTGTTATGAGCTCTTGGAGTGAGGAAAGCACTCAGTATCACTGTGGATTGCAGAGCAGTAAGACCTGTGTACCAGCAGAGTACTTCCAAATGGAAAAGTCACATGCTCCTATCACCCTCCAGGGCTCAAGATTTCCCATCCTTTCCATTTTTATGGACCTAAATATTACAGTTACCGCCACCACATTATCTCCTTCCCATGGGTAGTCTAGAGCAATGTAAAACATAGGTTTTTGCCTATTTGTTTCTTGTTTCTTTTTATGAGGTCAGGAACTTTGTTTAACTTATTGTGCTTTGCTTTATTGCCCTTCACAGATAATGTCTTTTTTTTTATAAATTCAGGGTTTGTGGTAACTCTGTGTTGAAAAAGGCTCCTGGTACCATTTTTCCATTAGCTCACTTTGTGTCTCTGTGTCACATTTTGGTAATTCTTGCCATATTTCAAACTTCTTCACTATTGTTACATTTGTTATAGTTATCCGTGATCAGTGATCACTCACTGAAAGCTCAGATGATGGTTAATATTTTTTAGCAATAAACTATTTTTCAAATAAGTACATTTTTTTTAGACATAATGCTATTGTACCCTTAATAGACTACAGTTTAGTATAAACATAACTTTTATGTGCTCTGGGAAACCAAAAAATTTATTTGTCTTATTTTATTGTGATATTTGCTTTATTGTGGGGATCTGGAACCATAACCATGAAACTTCCAAGGTATGCCTGTATTTCCTGCCGTAACCAACCTTCCTAAAATAATGTGTGACACTTAATAGGTGCTCAGTAAATGTTTTCAGGATGCTTAAGTGAGTCAATGTCCATGTTTGGTAACATTTAATTTTAGAACAGCTCTTTGTCAGCACTTAACACAATCACAGGATACTTGAGACTTTGAGACTCAACCTAGAGAGTTTATTTTCCTCATTTTTTAGATAAGGCAGCTGTGTTTCAGAGAGATTACATTAGTTGTGCAAAATCACATTCCAGTCATTATAACACTTAGATGAGAAATCAGGTTTCACATCTGTCAGACTGAGGCATTTCTGACTAATCCACATTTCTTCTGTTTTTCTTATACCCACTCCTTACTATTACCTTTGTATAGAACTATAATCTTGCTTTCTTTAGCTGTAAGAAACCCTCAGTGTGTTTATTTTTTAATGTTTGTAACTCTAAATAAAGCTGTTTTTTTTTTACTTTAGTCAGTATTAATTCTACTGGATAATGTAAATTAGTGTCACAAAGAACTAAAGAAAGCCATTACCATGCATACCAAATGATTGCCACCAGAAGGTGTTTGGCATTCCAGAGAGACCCATGGTATAAACTCTTCCCTTGAACTTGCAGACAAACAAGCAGACAGCAATATTTGGGCTTTTTCTACTCAAGCAATTTACCACATGATGTTTTGGGTCATCTTTTTATTTCCTGGATTAACTGGTCTACTTCATGGCTAATTCATCAACTTGACCAAAAACAATAAAGGGAATTTATACTCCAATTAGTTTGATTTAAGTCAGAAAGATTTTAACCCAGAAACAGTGCTTGACACTTTAAGATACATTAGTTCATTCCCTTCTTCAGCAGTACCATAGCCCCATTTTAGACATGAGAGACTGAGGGTCCCCAATGATAACTTGCTTATAATCACATATTAAGAATAAAGTCAGGATTTGGATCCACTTTGCTGTGTTTGTTTACTGAACATGTTGTGGCCTCTTTTTTGTAATCTCCCATAGCTGTGGGGATGGTGAGTGGGAAGCAGACAGACAAAAATAGTGACTATTGATTCTAGCGATAACATAAGTAATTGGGCTGACTCAGCTGTTAATTCACCTGCCATGAAGATTAACAGAATAGATCTACAATCTGCTTTTTTTCTCAATGTCCTTGCTAAGGATGATAATGCTTCCAAAGGTTTCCTGGTGTGACAATGTCAATTCACTACAAGATTAAGGACTTTTATCTTTATTTCCTCTGATTAAATATAATGCTTTAATATGTGGAATGATAATAGTTTCATCTTTTCAGCGACTTCCTGTTCAGTCTTTCAGGGTAGGACTTAAATTGTCTCGACCAATAAAGACATTCTCGGTTACATACAGACAAAAGGAATGGTGAGATGGGGGAGACCACTTAGTCTACCAACATTTTCATTCTAGACAGAGGCATCATTGTGAGCATCAGATTCCATTTTTGTTTTCAAAGAGTACAATAAAGTTTTTGCTTTGTTTTGTTTTAAAACCATTAACTCAGGATTTTGCATCTGTGTTAAGAGCTTAGGCTCCAGAAACAGCATGACCTTGGTTTGGATATTAGCTCTGTGACATGCTAGCTCTGTTAACTTTGGCCTGGAAAAACCTGTTTTCTCATCTTCAAAATTGGAATGACAACAACAGCAATAATGTGCTTTATATCAAGATTAAATGAGTTACTGCAGATAACAGTTCATAGCTCATAGTAATCATTAAGTATGTATTATTATTTGATAAACTTTACCTAAGCAAGTCTCTGCTGAACCTTCTCCTTTGCTCATATTATTTGAGTTATTATAGGTGAATATCATTCACTATTTAAAAACATGAAAAATTAGAACTAAAAACAAATGAAGAAACAAGCAACAGTGCTGCTTTCTCATCATAGTCTGTCCATTCCCATCTCTAAAGTCAAATACCCTCTTCTTTTTCCTTGGGAATCACTGAATCCCTAGATGTTACTGATTGATAATATTCTACACACATTGCCTACCAAAGAAAGAAATCAGAGAAATAGTCAGAATCTGTTTAGCTTTGTTGTTCCATTTTTAAGTATTTATTAATATAAGTTAGATAAGTTCAAAGTTGATCAATCCATAAAAGTCTATGAAAAGTACATATAAGGTTGTTCCAGGTATATTATAAAGGATAGCAGTCATTTTTTCCTCCAAATATTACTTTTTATTTCTTAAGAGACATAATCCTAAAAAGAGAGAGAATCCTGAGTCATAGATTAGGGTTCTGTCTCAAAATGACATTTTCTTCCTAAAGGAAATTAACTATAGACAAGTGTTTATGTTCCTATGTTCTCTGAACCAGCATCAGAACATTGAACATCAATAGATAGAACGAGGGTGAGAGTTTTAGGTGCAAAAAAATGGATGACTTAAAAATATGAGCAAGCTTACTGTTTGCTTTGAAATACACTAAAGCCTCCCCTATTTGAATGCCTTTCTGGAAGATTAAGACGCATTATATTTTAAAGCTACTGAAATATTTCATCTTGAACTCAATGGCCATGTATGTGAGGTTGAGGGAAGGATTATTGGGGAGCAGCTAGCTAGAAGAATGGAATATCATGATCCTTTAGTAAGAATATTATAACATTTTAGTTACAAGATGATAGAATATGTATAAAATATTATTGTATTCTAAACCATTCATAACCTAAACTATTTTTGTAATATTTGTAGTTGATCAAGTGACTTAATTAATTTGACTAATAAACTAGAATGGAGGGACGTCTGGGTGACTCAGTTGGTTAAGCATCTGCCTTCAGCTTAGGTCATGATCCCAGGGTCCTGGGACCGTGGGGCTCCCTGCTCAGCGGGAAGTCTGCTTCTCCCTCTCCCTCTGCCTGCCGCTCCCCCTGCTTGTGCTTGCTCTCTCTGACTAATAAATAAATAAAATCTTAAAAAAAAAAAAAACCCAAACCTAGAATGGATCCTTGGCATTTGCTAAAGCCGAATATGAATGGTAAACTTCCATATATCAAACCTTACTTCCTTTTGCTTGATCCTAACAACCCTGCTGAAGGGCATATTAATGAGAAGATTGAGGTCTAAAGAGTCAACAAAGTCTTAAAGAGCCTGCTTAGCTAGCTTAGTTAATATCAGGCACAGAATAGACCAACTACCTGTGTTCTCCAGTTGAGCTTTGCTCCCTGACTTCCCAACTTAAGTGGAGAAAACTTTAAAACATTCAAGAAAAATCTCTTTTGTTAGGCTAGATCTGAAGCCACTAAAACCATCAATGTTACGATGACTATTTTAATTCTCAGGGACAAGTTATTTTATTGAGTAGCTCTTTATTTTTCTTTTTTATGTATGCAGAAAATAAGAAAGAGATTACAGCCAAAACTTAGAGCTGGTTGAAGCCAATTTCAAAACAAGAGAAATGAGAATTTAGATGCAGATGTGAAGCCATTAAGTATTTTCACCAGAAATAGTTGGACTATTGGGATTCAAAAATACATTTAAAAATATAACTTATCTATTTAGATATATGTAATTGTTAGGTTTTGTCTTAAACTTAGGGATAGTAAAACTAATTTCATACCCCTTTTTAAACTGTAGGCTCCCTACAGGACTGTACACCTGGAATTTAAAGACTGATGCGTGAAAAATTGATTCATTTCAGCCTTCTCAGTGATCATTGTGGCTGTCTGCATATATTCTGGGTATCGATTTTGAAGGATAGCTATGCTTTCATCCAGATTATCTATTTCATTGTCTCAACCATCATCTTATTTTGATGATCTTCTTTCTAAAATACTACCTATTATTAAAGTAATTACTCTGAGTATTTTCTTGCAGCAATACTTTTGAGCACTCAGGTATCTTACAAACCATATTTATTTTGATATGTTAGGCAGCTAGAGTATGTGATTAGAATTAAATATTAAAAATACAAATTAAGAAGAATGTTAATTTATTTTGTTCTGAAAGCTTATTAACTGGAGAAAACTCTGATTTTCTATCTATTTTGAGTATCTCGTGTCAGCAATATCATGTTCATAGCACACCTCATTAAGTAAAGTAATTTAACAAAAAACTGTATCCAAATGAATGCTAATAACTTACAAAAGCACAAATAAAATTGAATTTGTATGAAGAAGTGTTTGCCTATGTCTAGACACTAAGTAATCATTAATTTCCACATATTCCCTAGAAATAATTAGAAAATTTCATTGTTTTGCTTAACCTTTGGATTTTCAAGGATACCGTATAAAATTAAAGACAAAGAAGTAAGCAATAAATCTTAACTTTTCCCCCAAATTGTCATCTTTTCCAAGAAAATTTAACACTATCTTGTATCAATTTGCCATTTATTTCCTTATTCTTTTCATGATTTTCGTAAAGTTTCATATCAAATTGCTCTCCATATCAGTACGGAATGAGTTTTTAAAATTAGGAAGGAATTTGAACCTGAGTAGAAAGTCATTATTAGTCATAATAACTAACGATACTCTTTTAGCAATTATAACATTTTGAAGGCACATATGTCCTATAGATGCTCTTGAATCAATCGTTAACAAATGGTGATTCTGTCATTGGTAAGACATTGTTTTGAGCCCCATTGTACCAAGGGCTGTGACTTTGGGAAATAGCTTTCTCACGTGGTGGTCTGCTAGTTACCTAGAAGCTTTAGAATTCAGTCCACCATTACACATGGAACATTCTTTGGGCCACATGTATAACATGGGCAATTTTCAAGGAAAAGGATGTTTTTTAAAGAAATTTTTAAAATATTTTAATTTTCACATGACATTTTTCTGTTAGACAATGACTGGTCTTAATGTGGATAAACTTTTTGAGATATACCTCACCCCTCAGGAAGCTGCAGCTCTTTCAGTGGTCTTCTGCTGACATCTATATAACTGATTCCAGTTCTTTTTACACATACAGCTTTTTCTTTAATGCCTTAAGTATTTGTTTCTATGTTCGTTTGTTTATTTGTTGCTTTCTCTAAAATATAAGCTCCATAAGGGCAGAGGCTTTTGCCTGCTTTGTTTTATGCTATTTCATTTTCAGCTGCACATTGAACAAACATTTTCTCTGTCCATAAGAAACTCAGTTATTTTTCCTTTATAATGCTGAAGAGTAAGTGAGCTAAATTTTGTCAATTTGCGATTTTAAAAATATTGAAATTTTAATCAAAGTCAGTCATTTTGCAGCAAGACCTTCAGTCTCTTTAATATAAGATTATTTGTACAAGGTTTGTTATAAAGATCCAAAATAAAATGATTATGAATCTCTTAGAAAAATTCTTGCCACAATCATTCCATTGCTATAGGCTAGTTCTCGCCCCTTATGCAAATTTCATGTATAGTGTAGTTTTTTGGTTTGTGGGATTTATTTTCAGTTTTTAGAAACTGCTTAATTTAGAAACTACACAATATAGTTATATGTATCAAAAGTCAAAACTGTATAAAAATTTATAGTTTGAGAAGTTTGCTTCATTCCTTCTCACCTACTTTGGTAATTATTTTTCAAATGTCTCACTTATTCTACCAGTGAGAGTCTGAGTCTATTATACAAATAGACTCAGAAGACCTGTTTCATTAGTAATATTATTGATTGTTTTAGTTGAGATTTCACTTTTGTTATACATTTAAGATAGTGTCTATTCTTTCTGACGTTTTTATAATGAACCAGAGTATTAGTCATTATAGTCTGTTATTGGAGAGGCAGCATGGGTCTGGAACCAGATGTTTTTGAATTATCATTCCAGCTCTGCTATTTACAAAATGTGTGGTTCTGTAAAGTCAGTCAGTGACTCTGAGCTAAATTTCATTATTGCAAAGTGGAAATAATAACATTTACCTCTTAAAGATTAAAAGAAATGTGGTAGCCATGGATCTGTGACACTTAGATATCTTTTCAAGAGGAACTACCCCTTTCTTTTGTCTTCTCCTTCTTCTTTTTTTTTTTTTTTTAAGTAATCTCTACACCCAGTGTAGGGCTTGAACTCATGACTCTGAGATCAAGAGTAGCACGCTTACTGACTGAGACAGACAAGTGCCCTGAAACTGTCCCTTTCTATTAAGGGCTAGCACATCTGGATCAGTAAAGACACCGTAAAGGTCTCTCTCCTACAAGACAACAGATGCTTCTTGAAGAGTAGCCCACCTCCTCTCCTGGCTTCTAGGCCAATAACTCGGGTTAAATCTCAGCATGATCTGAGTGGAGATGACCTAAGCCTGTTAATGGATGAAAGAATTTTATATACAAAGGAGCTGTAAAGATGGGTCAGCATTTATCAGCTGGATCCAAGGAATGGGCTGGATTTTGAGGAAGCTTGATCAAGTAGGCCAGGATGTAAGTCTAAATATGTAAGAATTCACTGACTTGGGTGTCTTTCTTGGAACACAGGATTTAATACCATAGCAAGGACCTTAGGGGATATGGTGAAGTCAGTGTTGGAACCTGGAGAAAGTGAGAGCCCATGCATGCCAGAACGGATCTGCCTGAGTTTCCCTGGTAGATAGTGGAGGAAGTAGTAGTGGGTGATTATGATGTGTCAACATAGGTTCATCCTTGGTAACAAAATGTACTAGTCTGGTGAGTGATGCTGATAATGGGGGAGGCTATGTATGTGTAGGGTCAGGGACTATATGGAAAATCTCTGTGCCTTCCTCTCTTTTGTTGTGAACCTAAAACTGTTCTAAAAGCCTAAAATCTTTATTAAAAAAAATTATGTGCCCACAGTAAGAGCCTCAGCATCACTAAGAACTTTGATGGTGGCTCTCAGCTCTGCAGGCAGAGATGATGGTAGACGTACTCACAGAATGGGGTTCGGTAAAGAGCAGAGGGAATAATGGAGCTTGAAGGAATAGAGCCTATTTGGAAGTGCTTGATTGCTGAAGCTATGTCATCACAATTTCTATAATGACTGGCAAGGATGACTGACAGCCACGGGACTTTGACTTGCAGGGATGGTTAGTGGCATCTCTAGAGGCAGAATAGATGTACAGTCAATAAGGGAACTGCTTAATATGTACACACAGAAGAAGGTAAAAATGAGGAACGATATTGCAACAATGCAGCAAGTGTAGATTGCGTAGATTCCTTCAGGCTTTGCAGCAGATCCTATGGTGTAGGATATGTCAGTGGTGGATAATGATGCAGTGTGGGGTTTATAAGCCCTAGTGGGAAAATCAAAACACAGGCCTCTGGGGTTTTGGAGCAAGGCAATGCCATCTGCAGCAAAGGAGTATATGCCTCCTGAGAAACCACCCCTGCTATTTTACTGAGCCCTGGTGGAGACAGAACCCTTATCCATGGCGTAACAAGTGACCATGCATTCAGAACTATTCATTATAACTGGGCTCTCTCTTGGACACACCCAGTCATAAAGTTAAGCAGATCCATCAGCATTCCATCATAAGATGGAAATAGTACATCCTGGTTGAGCCTGAGAAGGAGTAGAGTACACGAGTATAATGCATAAGCAGGTATCCCAAACCACCATGTCGCTCATCGCAGTTGCACCAGTGCTCCTCCCCCAGCTTGCACCTGAGGCCTGATTTGTGGAGGGTGGGGGTAGGGAGTTGGAATTCCATATGACCACCTGGAAAAGGGAAAAAAATCTGAGTTTGGCTTATGGATAGGTCAGTTTGTTTGTGGATGTAAGCTGAAAATTGATGTTGGCTACGTTATAGTAACATTCAAGGGTGGCTTAGAGATTCAGTGAAGAGGATAATCTTTCCTCATTGGTAGAACTGCAAGAAATGCACATGGTTATCTACTTTATGGGGAAAGAAGAGTGACCTGAGGTGTAAACATATACAGATTCTTGGGCAGGGGCAATGACCTAGCACTGGAAAATAAAAGGATTAGATTAGTGAAGATAAGGCAGTCTGGAGTAGAAATATGTGGAAAGTCATATGGGAGGAGACCAAGAGTCTGGGAATTCTTGTATCCTAAGTCAATGCCGACAACAAATCATTTTCCACTGCAGAGGTACGGCATACCTAAGTACACAAAATGATTTGGCTCATGACTTTAGCCAACTTTTGTCATCAACCACCCCATAATGGCATAATGGACATATGAACAGAATAGCCACAGTGGCAGAGATGGAGGCTACAAATTGGTCCTGTAGCACGAATTCCCACTTAGCAAGGCTGATCCAGCTACTACCACATCTGGATGTCCAATCTTCCAGCAAAAGATACCAAGTGAACTCTTGTTACCGATTCAGTTACACTGGGGATGCTCCATTCTAAAAGGTCCAGGAATTCACTCTCACAGGGAAAGATATCTGTTATGAATATGGGTACACTTACGGGTTTGACTTTCCTTCCAATAGAGATTTAGTCAGCGCTACTATCTGGAGGTTTACTAAAAGTCTGATCCATAGGCGTTGAATTCCTCACAATATCATCCAACAGAGAAACCACAATAAATATGGTATAGGAATGGACCAATGGCCACAGGATCCACTGACTGAATCACATACCACACCATCCAGAAGCAGCTCTTGTCACAGAATTTTGGAATGGCCTTCTATTGGAGAGTCAGCTTGGTGGCCGTACTATGTGAAGAGGCATTGCCATACTTAAGGACATAATAGCTACTAAGAGGTCTAAATAAGAAGAATATATGGGCCCAAGTACCAAGAGGTAGGAAAGGAATGTTGCTACTTACAGTCTACTCCTAACTCCACTGTGGAGCTTTCCATTAGAGGCCCTAGTCTGCAAAGGGGCAAACTCTTGCCAAGGAAAAGAGCAGAGGTACCATTAAACTAAAAGCTACAGCTGCTACTTAGGCAGTTCGGACAATTTGTGTCCAGAAAATACCAGGTAAGGAGGGGAGTCACCATCTTTGCAGCAGTAATGAATTCGTTTTCCAGAACAATATAAGGCTACTTTTTTCATGAGGGAGGCAATATGTGTGGAATCCAGGTGATTCACTTTGACATCTGTGATATTCCCTTGTCCAGTTTTTTTTTTTTAAAGATTTTTATTTATTTATTTGAAAGCAAGAGAGTGAGTGAGAGAGAGCATGAGCAGGGGGAGGGGAAGAAGCAGATTCCCCTGTTAAGCAGGGAGCCCGACTTGGGGCTCAATTCCAGGACTCTGGGATCATGACCTGAGCTGAAGGCAGTCGCTTAACCGACTGAACCACTCAGGCACCCCAGTCCCTTGTTCAGTTTTAATAGTGAGTGGACAGGGGTGCCTTGGTGGTTCAGTCAGCTAAGCCTTCAACTCTTGGTTTCAGCTCAGGTCATGATCTCAAGATCCTGGGATGGAGCCCTGTGTTGGGCTCTGTGCTCAGTGGGAGTCTGCTTCTCTGCTTCTCTGCCTCTCTCTCCCTCTCCTTCTGCCTCTCCCCTGCTCATGTGCCGCTCTCTCTCTCTCTCTCTCTCTAAAATAAATTAATAAATCTTTTAAAAAAATAGTGGACATATGCAGCAATCCTTGTTTGAAAAAGGTATGATTGGGTAGGTCTCAGAATCATCAAGAATGAGTTTTTGGGTTACAACGCCAGGTAAACCAGCAGGACCTACAATTATTGCACAAAGACTAACTGCAGAGACAGGGCTATGATTTGTCCTAACATACCACCATTAAAATTTCTCTCAGGAAGAGAGATCCACAGGAATGAAGAGATACTTCCTGGAAATCTGTGGAGGAGAGACTTCATGAGACATACAAGGGGTGGACTGTGGTGGCCATGGAAGTGTCTCACTCAGATATCCCTTCTAGAAAACAGTTGGCAAATGACCTCTAGTTGCTAGACTTTTAGGCTTCATTGCATCGTTCCTGTAAAGCCCATGCTCTCCTGGGCTGCCCCCAGCCCATAACTGAGTATAACAGAGGTACTGTATATAGCCAGGTAATTCTGGCCTAATCTAACACTCTGCTTATGGGCAATTTTTCCTTTGGCACTGTACTGCTCCCCTACCCAGCCTTTCACAGATGTCAGTCCTGCACCAAAATCTGAAGGCTTTTCCTGGTCTTGCTCCTTCTCTTTATCCTCTGCAGGCATTTCTCCCAGCAAATCACTTGCACATCTAATTCTTGGCATCTACTTCTCACAGGAATAAACCTGAGACATTAGATAATGCAGCCTCTGGAAGTTCTAATCATTGTGATTCAAACTAAGTGCTCAAAAATGTTTTTTTTTAAGTCCTTATCAGTCAGTATATGTTTTTGATATGTTATAGAAATTGCTTATGTCTTAAGCCATTTTCCGATACCTCCTAACCATGGAGCTAAGAATATTTTGCGTGCCTATAAGGTTTGATTATATAAAAAATATATTATACTGTATTTATTAATTTGAAATAACAAATAGTCATTTATATTATTTGCCAAGTCCATAATCTATTAGAGAAGTATAAAGAAGCAATATCCAAATATAGTGTATTTTAAAATATAACCCTTTTCTGCTTATAGATATCTTACTTTTAAGTAAGGCATATTCTTTCTGGAATCCATTTCTGATCATTCAAAAGTTGAATAATAAACAGTTGAAATAGAAAAAAATCTTTTACATAGTTTTCATTTGTGTCACTGTCACTGAATAAGAGAGAAAAGATAATGTTTTTCGTTTGAATACAATCATCCTCAAAGGCAAATACATGTAGGTATTATTGCAGGTATAGGGAGTAGGTTGGTTGATCTACTACTTCTTAGCTGATAACTGCAGTAATCTGTGGCAATGAATTGAACTGAGAACATGTCAAAATAGAGTAATTACAGCTAAGTTTATGCTGGTATGCAATGCACAAAATAAAGAGAGCATTAATAATACTGACTTCATCACTTTTGCATTTGTCTAACAAGAATGAAGTATTTTAAGTCACTGCTATATCAATTTTGGATTTGTATATTTTTTAGATCACATTTTCTTTAGGGACTTGTTTTATTAGCATATAAAAGAAATATATTTTAGACATCTGGTTAAGAAAGAAGATGCAAGAACTGTTTCTGTTCATGCTGTTAGTATCAGGCTCAGGGGTTGATTTCTTTAGAAAAATATGCTGTGTATGTTTGGGTTGCTTTTCCCATGCATATCCTCTTGACTAGAACTGTAGACCTTGCTAAGTAGCTCTGAACACTGAACTATACCATGTGACCTTTCTCTTTGTGGCCAGAGTCACATAGCTAGTTTTCTCTTTCTCTCTGTTTTGGAACTTCAGCTGTCTGCTGGAGATTCCGCCTAAGAGAGCCTAGAGTTACTTCTGGAGTAAAGAATGTGGCTGGACTTTGTCCCTGGTTCTTCAGAGGAATCCTTTAAATCCTTGGATTTCCCAGGTGATAGGAGTATCTTTGTTACTTGTGGTGGGCCTTTTGAGCCCCACCTGAGGTTACGCTAATAAGATGACTCCTGGAGTACTTTTAGATAGCTAACCCAATGAGCCAGGTTGGGGGCTGGAAAGGAAAGATCAATCATGTAAGTAGAGGTTTAGGGCTTTGAGTCCTGTGATATCAGCCTGACCTCTGGGGAGGGGAAGGAGGTTAGAAATTAAGTTCAGTTTTATAGCCTGCGATTCAGTCAGTCATGCCTATGTAATGAAACTCCAATAAAAAGTCATGTACAATGATGTTCAGTTCAGCCTCTTGGGCTGCTGACACTCATCAGTATCCTCAGAGGGTGATACATCTTGAGGACACAAGCTTCACGATTGGGAAGCTCCCACATCTTCCTGTATGTTTCTTCATTTAGCTCGTTCTGATTTTTATCCTTTACAATAAAACTTTAGTGCTTTCCTGAATCCCGTGAGTCATTCGAGTGAAATATCAAACATAAAGGGATAGTGGGCAGCTCCAAATTTGTAGCCACTTGGCCCCAAGGATGGGTGGCCTGGGAACCCTAGAGCTTGCAGCTGAAGGGAGAGTGGTCTTGTGGGGGACTGTGCCCTGAACCTGTGAAGTTTGACTGAATTTGGATTGTTAGCCTCAGAACTGCATTGCACATTCTATAAATCCTAAAGCATAAGCTCCTTTAATGGCCAACCAATTTATCTGCTGAACTTTCTGTTTCTCTTCCCACATTTTGCACCGTTCAGTCCAGTTTCTTCTTCCTTTATAACATATTTCCCAGGCATCCCCTTCAGTTCGTGTTCTGCTGGCGCACGTGTATCCCTTTTGGCTTGGGCTACTTCACTACAACTTACGCTGGTCTATCCTCCTTTCATTCTCTTCTGTATTGGTCAAACTATCTCCCTTCCCCTCTCCTCAAGCTCAAACACCTTTTTCAGAGATAATATGTTTAGTGCCCACTGCAACAATCTCTCACATGGCAGGCACTCATTTATTTGTTGAATAAATATCTCCCTGCTGTTCAAACTCCATTTCTCCAAGGAACCCCACAAGTTGGGCCCTATACATCTCTTCAGTTCTGTTTTTCTTACTTCCACAAATGAACCCCTTATTCCAACTCAGTTGTTTGCTCCCAAACAATATGGGTCCATCTCCATCCCACTGCACGAGCTGCCTGTCTGAAATGCTCCTTTTCCTTCTCCACTTGTCTAAGTGCCCCTCCAGGAGCCTTCATGGACTCCATTCCTCAGGGATGGCTCTCACCTCCGAATTCTCTTAGCACACCTGGTAGGCATATTGTGTGTAGTGTATGCAGTTCTCATTTGGCTCTTAGTCTTGACCACCTGGGATTTTATATTATTCCAGGTTCTTTTAAAATCCATACCACGGTCTTTTGAAAACAGGCAAATGTAATACAATGTTTTTGTGATCTCGACTAACACATGTAAAAAGTGCACCAGATTTCCACTTTTTCTATAGATTTTTCTTTTATTCTGTCTAATTGGTGCAAGCAGTCAAGACTGCTCTGTAAAAACAATGAAGATGGGGGAAATACCTCAGCTCCTAATTGTGCAGCTGTTCTAGTCAACCCAGGGTTTTAATGTCTGAAAGTTTAGAGTCAACCTTGTCCATACTATCCTCCTGGTAGCCGGAATTACAGAGAATTTGTTTGCTGTCCTTCGTAGGGCATGTGTGATTTTTCACTTATTTGTTCTAATCCGAACTTTTCTCACCTGAATCTTCAAAGTCAGCAAAGGCTCACATTTTCCACCATGGAACGAAGCAAAAAATACACCTACAAACAGAATAGGGCAGACCTCACTGTTTCCAAACAGGGAAGAAACCATGCCCCAAACTTTATTTAAATAATACAATCTTTTTAGGCAGTTTTGCCGTCCTTGCTTTGGCATATCTTCTTACATCACCCAGATGCCCATCTATAATTGAAGACTAAATATTGGCAGTCTTGGGGCGCCTGGGTGGCTCAGTCGTTTAAGCGTCTGCCTTCGGCTCAGGTCATGATCCCAGGGTCCTGGGATCGAGCCCCGCATCGGGCTCCCTGCTCCGCGGGAAGCCTGCTTCTCCCTCTCCCACTCCCCCTGCTTGTGTTCCCTCTCTCTCTGTTGAATAAATAAATAAAATCTTAAAAAAATAAATAAATATTGGCAGTCTTTGCTATTTTGTGGCAAAGAGAAGAAAAGCAAGATTCCATTCTCACTAATCAAGAAGGGTGCACAATTCAGCATTCATTTAATAGAGACATGCCTTGGGAAGAAATGGCCTTTTTGTGAGCAAAACACAACTTTTTAGAAAAAAATCAAACCTGAAGTTGACTGCAGGGTTTACTAATTTTACTTTTGGGCAAATGGGTTCTGGGGCATTAGGTCTGCCTTTGTTTTGAAGAGGTTTATATGTTCTGAAATGGACTGATCAATGATAATACCGAAAAACTAGGGTATTATAAAGCTGAATTTTAAAGTACAGCACATCTAGTCTGTGAATAAAGATGAATGTGTTTGGAAATAAAGATATAGGGAATAGTGAAAACTTCTCTGAAAAATATTAGATGTTAGATGTATTAAATCTAAATTTGTTAGATAAATTTCAAATTTCCTTATAAGATTCCACATTATTTTTACTTATTGTCAGTAGAAACACATTTTTACAGACCTTGCTTTGTCAAATGTAATCTCGTAGTGATTTCATATTCCTACACCTGAGTTAATGGTTTCTCTCAAATAGTTCTTCCAACCATTTACAAGTTTATGGTTCAATACACATTTGAAAACACTCAGTAGGGAATTTGAAAATTAACTCCTATTAACTCAAAGGGATAGCAGAATTATGTACTGATATAATGGTCTTGTGTGAAAACACTCAGTAGGGAATTTGAAAATTAACTCCTATTAACTCAAAGGGATAGCAGAATTATGTACTGATATAATGGTCCAGCAAGATGGAGTCACTCATGTCAAGCAGGGGCCTGTGTCAGGCAATAACACAGGCTGTTTAGGATACTGCAGCTACGAAATATCCCCAAGACCAGCACCAGCTGATGACACCCCAGAACTAATAGCAAGCAGAAGCAGAGGAGGTCTGCAGGGGCCCAAGACTGATTAAATCCCTTTAAAAGGGAAGGATTTTTGTAGCAAACTGTCAGACTCTTCAGACAATGATCCCTCTATGTCTGACCACCTAAAAAAGGCAACTGCCACCAAAGGCTCTGCTCGATTGATCTCCGAACAGAACCGAGAGCCTTTACTGCTGGAACGTAATAAGCAGTAAGTGCCGAGAGCTGACCTGGACTGGACAGAGGCCTTATTTCAACTGCACGCCCACAGAGCAGTGTTTGGTTCGTTAACCTCCTACCCCCTGTGTATCTTGTTTGTTGTGTGGCTTGTCCTGTGTTCTGCTCTGTGTGCCGGGTAAGAAACCCAAGTTAATCATGTGGTGAAATGTCACTGAGTTTGGAATCATGAACCTGCTTTGTAATTATGTTAACCTTGCTTTATGACTGAATGAAGCTGACATTGTGGAAAGACACAACTTGTGTGTGCCTTCATAGCGTGCTCGTGACAGGTCTATAAAATGAGATAGTGACTGAAAATTTCAGTTATTTTTACATTCTTACTCCTGCCTTTTGAATTTGTTGTTAAACATGATACTGAGCTGCTAAGAAATCAGACTAGTAGAAAGAAACATAGATATGCTCATATTTTAGGCACCTCTTTATTTTCAAATTTTACAGATATACGATAGGGTCTGATAGCCAAAGATCATGCTTGTACCAAAGTTGATATCAAGAGTGAAAGGTAGAGCAAAAACATAGGTGAAAGACTGCTTCCTGGTGAAGGCCCCAGCTCCAACTATTGAAGGCTCCAGTGTCTTCTGCGGTGAATAAGATTGTCTTTCGAGGAAAGTACCTAGAACCAAACCAGAGGTACATGATTGAGAAAAGCTTTCTTGGGAAATTTCTCACATACAATAAAAGGTTGTATTATGGCAATAATACTGCACCTACTTGCTGAGCAAATTCTGAACTGATGCCTGCAATGAAGAGGTGCAGAATAGGTACCAATGGAGCGGGTTTTCTGTTTTAGGGGTCCTTGGACTTTGGGCAAGAGAAGAGAGTGGCCAGGAAACAGTGACAACAGTGATGAGCAGAGAACGTATTTCATCATATCACTAAAAGGGAAGAGCTGGGGGTGTCTGGGTGGCTCAGTCGGTTAAGCGTCTGCCTTCAGCTCGGGCCATGATCTCAGGGTCCTGAGATCGAGCCCCACATCGGGCTCCCTGCTCAGCGGGGAACCTGCTTCTCCCTCTCCCTCTGCCTCTCCCCACCCCTGCTCTCACTTTCTCTGACAAATAAATAAATAAAATCTTAAATAAATAAATAAATAAATAAATAAATAAATAAATGAAAGGGAAGAGCTGGGCTCTATGTATGGGGGATATAAACTGTCCCAAAGAATGGCATCTTGGAGTTCAGTGCATATATCTAGGGCTGAGCTGAGTGTTGGAGGCTTATGTCAGGATTCTGCGTATACTACCTATTTGTCTCTTTTGGTTGGGTGGCTTTTTAGACTCCTTAGTGAGAGGCACTATTGCTTTAGAAACAAATTATTTTAAGTTGGAAGCTGAAGTCGTATCTCTTTCTTTCTTTGATGAACATCTGACTATTTTCAAAGAAGTTCAATTTGATCCTAGTTTAGGAGGTAGAAGAAAGAGAAAGAGAAAGAAAGGCAGCGTTTTACTTAGAAGAGACACATCAGTAAGTTTTTGGAATGAGAAATACAGTCCCTAACTTAGGAAATGTCATTCTTTCAATAATCATATTTCAGCATTTCCTAGATGTCAATACTTTGGTAGGTATTAGAGCTATAAAGATGAATAGGACATGTTTCTGCTCATTAGGAACTTACATCCTAATGGGGGATAGAGACAAATAAGCAAAAAATTGACCATACAGTATGTTCCATTTTCTGATGGATTTGCTGGAGGTACTCTGAGAGGAGAGGTATACCTAACCCATACCAGGGACAAAGGGGAAGGGTCAGAAAATATTTTCAAAACAGTAGTAGCTGAGCTAAATTTAACCATCAAATGTATGTGCTCATGACTTTGTGTACAGGGCTATCTGTTGAGTTGTGACAATAAATATATCAGTAGCATTCAAAGATGAGTTAGCATTGGACCTTAAATGCAAACTAGGGAATTTTGGTTTGATAGAAATGGGAGATCATTTAAGTTTTTAAGCGAGGAGCAACAATATGGCAGAAACGCTTCTCAAGCTTTCAGTCAGTAGGACAATTAGGTGAAAGGGGATTGGAGGCAGGGAGGGAAGTGATGTCAACCATTTACATGTGAAGCAGCGGAGACCTGAATCTCGGGTGGTGGTTGTGGGGAAAACACAATTCGTCAACATGTGAGTCTGCATTCTGAGTTTATTTCAAATATTTTTCCCTCAAAAATGGGCATTTGATTAAAACTGGAGGAGAGAAGAAAGCCATAAATCAATCAACAAGACCACCCAACTGATAACTGGTTCGAAGACAGTGAAACTCTCTGAAGATGTAAATACAGGATTTGAAAGAGACATGCAAATAGATGAAATGGAGAAGGTCAAAGTTGGTTCCCAGATGCAGGTATCAGTGTCCACTTACATGCCCATTTATTTCTTTCACAGGGCTCCTGTTGTTTTATCAGCATGATGAAAATGTTCTGAAAGAAAATGGGAACGACTAAATTTGTGAAAAGACTTGCACCAAGTAACATGAGTATGGCCAACAGAAATTTGTGAGTTAAAATAAAGTTTAATATACCTAGTAACTGGTATAGAAATGGGAGATCTACTATTATTTTAATACCAAATGATCTTTAGGGGAAAAAGATGTGTGCCATGTGGTAGTTAGAATGGTCCTAGTATGAGAAGGAAGCCAACTCAAAATAATTTATCATGATAAATATCATGGAGAAATAGAGGAAGGAAGTACTTAATGAGTGCTTATGATATTCCAGACATTGTGCTAGGTGCTTTATTAGAACAAAATATTTCTCAAATTAGAATGTGTATATATTGCATTTTATCATTTTAGTTGGAAAGTTTGATGGAATGATATTAGTTCCTCCTAAGAAGGTTATAGCATAAACAATTTTGAAAAACAGTTTGGATACAAAAAGTAAATGTTCAGATCCAATTAAAAACGTTCAGGCAAATGATTGTGAATGGCATATTCTTGATTACCTATACCTTCTACCTCTGTTTATATGTAGCTATATTTGTTGGCGCCTATGCTTTAGGGTCAGTCCGTATGAAGATGGCAAATTTTGATCTTCCCATTGGTAGAAGTTACTTTCTGACAGGACCATTGTCCTTCGGGATTCATTGCGTCAAATTCATCACTCCCACTAAAAAATTAACAAAGCAGGTAGCTTAAAGATCTCAGTTTGAACTAATCATCTCCATATATGAAGGGCAGCATGCAGTTTCACAAATATAAATGAAAGCCAATATTCTCCTTCTTTAAACTTTCTAATTTATCTGAGTTACCTTTTTTGAAGTATTCATGATTTGAGGCAAAAAAAAATGAACTGAGTAAAAGCCTACTTAGAACAAAATAAATTACCCTTTGATATCCAGTGTAGCAACCTAGTATTTGAGAAAAACAGAACTTCACAAAAGCTTAATATATGCAGAATTTGACAAAGTGTGGCCCATTTATTGAAGCAGAAAATGCACCACAGGTTTTTCAGTGTTTCTTTTTTTTCTTTCAAAAGCAGATAAATCATATTTATCAGCAAAATAAAAGAACTGCTTCTAGACTTACTTATTTAGGAGAAAATTGGGAAAGAAATAGAGAGGGGGGAAAAAACCAAGAATTTTGTCTCAGGAAAATACTCCCCAAATAAAACGTGGTAGGTTTTAAAGATTTCATAGGAATGTCAGAATGGGGAGATAGTTAATGAATTTATGTAAAAAGATACGAATAGTTACTGTAGATTCTTTCAAGCCCTTCAGATACCATGAGGATATTGAACAGTTCATAGAAGCCACTTGTCCATGTTGCCGTTTTTCATAGGAAATTTCTGAGATTTTTGTCAGGATTTTAAATATACTGGAAAAAGGATATGAAACCTTTACTCTGACTTACGTCTTCTCCTAAATATTCATCTCAGTGATAGCACTTTTCACGTGTTTCCACAGGTACCAGTTTAATTATCTTTCCTCTGCATGCACCAGTTTAATTGTCAATTCCTTGAAAATGGGGAGTTCCGTCTTACACACCCTCACATAGCCAGTCCCCGGTACTGCATTTAACACAAAACGGCTGTATCAACAAATGTTTGTCGACTATAAGATTGAGGAATATATAATGGGAGTCCATGGATATTTCGTTATAAAAAAGAGTATATATTAACACATAGATTGAGATACTTTTATATTAATCAAGCATCTAAAATAGACAAATATGACCACTAATTATGTTTAAATATTTCTCCTTCCAAAAAGAACTTACATAAAAGAAAATTCGTTTCATTTATATCACTTAACAATTTTATGAAATACGGAAAAAGCATGTAATTGTAATTAATATTTCTTTAACAAGTCCCATGTAGTGAATGTTATGTTGACAAGCTAGGGGAATGACTGAGAGATTTCACTTCTCAACCTTGTTTTTAGATTTCTTGGACCATTTAGATTTTTTTTTTTTTTAGATTGATACTTTAAGCCAAAGTCAGAAGTGGGACTACAGCTGAGTTTTCTAACAATGTGGATAAATTTTAAATGATACAGAAGGATTAAAAAAGTCTTTCAAAAAAAACCAAAAGGTCTTTCAAATGCACTTCCTTTATTCATTACAATTACTCCCAGTGGCCTGATGGAACAGATCATATGTGGCTAGAATGAGTTGAGTCCACAGTGCTGTGGATGAAATAAAAAAAAAAAAAAAATTGGAAATCCCTTTTGGGACCCTAGAAAAGCATTTCCAGTCTAAAGCCACAGGGTAGAAATGATCAATAATGGTGGTCATTTGGCTCATTCATTTCTTTTAATGAACACACTTGCAGCTCACTAAAAGCATTCTTATAGGACAGGGATGGATTTCAATTCTCTGGTGACTGACAGAAGTAGAGCGTTTGATAGAACCTAGAGGGAGTAGCACTGCTCTCCAGAATTCTTTCCTCCCCCTCATCTTCACAACATGGTCCTGTTTCACTCAGAAAAATATGTCATCTTGGTACAGACTGACAAGCAGTTGATCGGCAGCTATTAGTAAAATTCTCCCCATGATTCTTAACGCAGTTTATTTTAGGAAAGAATCCCAAAACTGTGGATTCATGTCAAATATGTAAAGTCTCAGGAATAAAGGCCTCAAGAAAAAATGGGCCCTGAGCTGGTTTAATCATTTTATTAATATTCAGGAGAATCGTTTCCATTTCTTTATTCACTGCCCTAGTTCAAGTAAGCATTAATTTGTATCTAATAAAGTGCCATTAGTACTGCGGATCCTTATAAATTGTTTTTGATAAATGAACAACATCTGGATTATTGCATCAGTCTCTTAACTTGTCTCACTTATTCAAGTTTCTTCCAATTATTACCTATTTTATATCTAACTGCCAGGAAGAAAAATCCTCTCTTGAATTTCCACCAGTATTTAATTCCCTGCTTATGAAACTAGAGTTTGCTTATTCAAAACTCTCGTGCCTGAGATTAATTTTTTTTCTCCACTGATTTCCCGAGATCTTCATTTCTTCCTATTCAGTTAATATCTTATGACCTCAGTGCATCCATATTCTTCAAAAAAGTGCATTTTAATTTTCTGGTGTCATAATCTCAAATATGTAAGTTTAAGAATTTCTAAAATAAATATACTAGCCTGTTGGCAAAGACTAGAAAGTCTCTGTGATTTCAGAAAATGCCCCTTTCTTGGATCTAAGTCATAGGTGACTTGGGCAAGGATGGAAAGCGCCATGGGGGTGAAGGGGAAGTGATGATTTTCTCGGCCTTTTTCTTTGTTGCTTCCTTGTCTCCCTATTTATAATACCATATTGTCTGTACATGAGATGATGTTTTGATATTCAAAGGGGTGGTAACTATTTTCAGAGAAAATGAGCAGTTTAGTTACTAATCAAGAGTAAGTTTACTAAGTATATATTTTAACCTTTTAGATGGGGTTTTCTGAAGTTCAACTATTACAGTCGCATATCATATGGAATTGAATTATGTCCTGTCTTCATAAATCTTGTCCTCATATTTCATGTTTCATGAAGATAAACTTAGGTCAAAACTCTCTAAAGGCATTAGAGAAATGAGGAGACTTTCAAAAGTCTGGTTGTGTTGTGCGGACCTTAATGTGGATAAATATTAATTTTAGCAGACAAATTTCTGTGCCAGGCCTTGGAATTTTAATTGAGTATTTTTTATCAGCAAGATTATTTAAATGCCTGGATTCATAGTTTCTATGTCACTAGGGAGTTATTTTTGAGAATAATATCATCTTTGTCTTTGTAACTCTGCAACATCAGTTACAACTTTCCACTTCATAGAATCCCAGAGAATCTGGGCGCACATCTGCCAATCAGCTCTGTCATAAAGTGTCAACTCTTATTATGAGAAAACAATTTCAACAACAATTTATGAGATCAAATGTAGAAGCAAGCTACTGAATTTACTTCTTCAATTGTTTTTCCTCTCTCATCCCATGTTGGGAAATACATCTCCCATAAATACATTCTCCAATTTCTGCCAAATTATGTCCTTAACTGAGTGCCACACCTCAAATGGACTTTCTCATTTGCCCAAATCATTCTGCCCAGAACTGCCTTTTTAACATTTCCAAATGATGCTTTATTCATTTCACTTATGTTTTCCAGTGGCATCCCTACAAAATGAAAAACAATCTATTTTATACATTCAAGGACCTCCATGATATGATTGTTTTTTGCTTGCTGAGTTTTTCTCTATTAACCACCTCCTGAACACTGCATGCTACACATGACTCTGGAACATAATTTATGCTTATGCACTTGGCTTCCCATCTCCAGTTTGGCCACTTTCTCACTATCTTCTCCACTCCTGAAATGCTTTCCTCTTCTCAGCCTACTTCTGCCAGGCCCCCTACCCTCTATGGACTTTCCTTGATTTCCCCAACCACAAATTCTCCTCATTCACAAAATGCATGTAGCACTTTCCATCTAATAGAGTGATTTAAAACTACAGGTGGTTTTTCACTCAGTCTTTAGATATGGGCAATATCTGGAGATGTTTTTAGTTGTCACTACTGGGAAGGTGCTATTGGCATCTCCTGGGTGGAAGTCAGGGATGCTGTTAAACATCTCACAATATGCAAGACAGCTCCCCACCACTAAGAATGATCTGACTCAAAATTTCAATAGTGCTGCTATTGAAAAAACCCTAATTTAATCCAATTTGATACCTCTGTCTCAATCCTGCCTATAATTTTACTTCAATATGTATCTTTAGTCATCTGTATTAGGATATAAGCCTCTAGGGTAGCAGGACGACACCTTATGCAGAATTTTATTTCCTCAAAAGTCTAACACAAACTCTGGTATATACAGGCACTCAAAAATATTTTAAAATCTATGTAAAATGGATACCTGGAATAAGCATGCAAGAAGAAAATACTTACCAATCAAACTACATTAAATTCAATATATACTTTCTTTGAAGGCTTTGAAAATTCGTCTATCATTTGAGGATCTCTTATTCATGAAAATCAATTGGCATTATGCTAGTAAAGAGAGAACATGTGGGTCAGTATGTATTTGTTGTTGATAAGAGACATATTATAAACTTCACTTGATTTTCATTGTAGATAAAAAATGAGGCTGAGGTTTTCAAGGCTAGTATACCTATCCTTAATAGTTATCTTTATTTCTCCTATGGTAGATTTGTTGAGTTGTTGTTGTTATTGTTGTGTGCTATGCCACAAACAATTAATCCTTGCTTCATGAAGGTTTCTCAGCTGCTAGGTAGTATGTGTTGGTTAAATCAGCTTCAATTTGTTTGTATTCCTCTGAGTGGAGCATCTAGCTGTTGGGCAAAATAAAACATTAAATTATATTGCCAACTTACTATAAATATTTGGAAATGATTGGTATTGGAATACATAAGCAGTTTTTTTAAGCTTCCTTATGAAATGAGCTGATGCATTTTGCTTACTAATGGAATATCTATGTTTACATCATGTCCAACAGTCTCTGATATGCGAAAAAATGAATGGAGGTGATGGTTCCCTGCTGTAAAGAACATGTTCAAGCAATATGCCTGCTATTCAAGGTCTTCCCAAATCTGCCCCCTACTTACCTGTGTTTCTTTCACAAATATCCTGCTTCAGCTGAATCATTTCATTTATAATCTCTTGAATGTATCTCTTGCTTCCTTTACCTCTAAGGTTTGTTCTTCTTTTTTCCCTCAAGTTTTTAAATGATAGGATGCAGTTTCTCTTTTTAGTTCTCTTATGCCTCTCAACTGCTGGCCATTCTAAACCATCCATGTCACATGCCAGCTTCCGTAAAAAGAACCCCCTTATCTTCTAAATCATGCCTCTCCTTTAAAACATAGCATCTTATACAACTCAGTTGACTTTTACTGATATGTTGTCATTATATTTGTGCATTATTATTTTTCATTTTCCTTCAGATTGTAAAGTCCTAGCAGTAGGGACCATGATTTACAGACATCTTTGAATCATACTCAGCACCAGTATACTGTCCTGTACATCGTAATTGTTCATTATACAGTAGTTGAATAGATATTGAATGAATTTTGGTTTTGCTTTAGAAGTAGAAAATAGTGTGGCAGCCTGGCTATAAAATATGAAATGAAATTTGTTTGTCCAATAAATAAATGTCAAGAATAAATGAAGGGAGGACTGTTATGGACATAATATCCAAAAGTGATGTGTGAATCTTGTTTGAATATTGATTTGAACAAACTAACTGTAAAGGAACACCTTTGACATAATTGCAGAGATGTGTAAATAGAATGGGTAATGGATGATATTAAGGATAGGTAGTATGAGAGGAGTATGTTCATTGTGTCAGAAATAGTTTTTTAAAAGTTAGAAATGCATACTGAATTATTTACAAACAACATGTTTGATATTTGATTTAAAATATTCCAATAAGAAAGTACTAGGGATAATAAAAAACTTGGCAACAATTGGCAAAATATTGATAATCACTGAAGCAGAGTGAAAGCTACATAGTGTTCATTATATCACTCTAGTTCAGTGTAAGTTTAAATATTTCCACTGAAAGTTCATATAGAATTATAAAGTGCTATAGAAGAATCACCTTCCAGTCATTCTCGAAGTAGGAGAGTCATCTTTCAATCATTTCACATATTTGCTCTATGGGACTCCAGTGACTTGGATGAAATTTCATTATACAATGTTTAGCCCAACACTTAGGAGCCAAGTCACCACGTGAAAACATTGCATTAATTGCACAATGTACTACCCCTTTGTCTGGTACGGAAGACTACTGGATGCTTAGTGAGTCAGTCTGGCTTTTTGCTCTTCTTTAAGGACCCTCTTTTTATTATTCATAACTGTCTGGCTTGAAGGAGATTAGTGTCAACCTAATAGCCAGCCACTGACCCCAAAGGACTTACTCTCTTATCCCGAGAATGACCAACAGCCCTGTAAAAAGCAAAGAATAATTTTTTATCTTTGCTAGCTGAACTGCATCCACTAATCCTTAATGTCATGGAAGAGAAATGATATGAAGAAAATTTTTCTTTAATAGACATACCGGGGATCAGGTAAGTTGATACAGAAGCTACGGACATTACCAAGTAGTAAATGCTAAAGAAAGATGGCAAAGACAGAACACAGATGAATTGGTGATTTGAAGACTAGACTTCCTATTGTCAAGTCTTTCGCTCATACTCATTCTTGTCTTTGTATCTCTGTTGCCACTTTCCTAGACAGGCTCCTCTTACAACTCCTTGAGGTGAAGATCCAAAGCTGCCAACTTTGGTTATCTCCAAAAGCATGCCCCAAACCACCCCAAAAGCATAAAATCTAAGTTATAGTCTTGTGCTTGATAAAGAAACACAACTTCCAAAAACTCCTTTACCCTCCTAGCTTTCAATCACCATTATGCCCTTCTTTCTTTCTGTATTTTTAAAGCTTTTATTTATTTATTTGAGAGACAGTGAGCAAAAGAGAGGACACATGAGGAGGGGCAGAGGGAGAGGGAGAAGCAGACTCCCCGCTGAGCAGGGAGCCCAATGTGGGACTCGATCCCAGGACCCTGGGATCATGACCTGAGCCAAAGGCAGGTGCTCAACTGACTGAGCCACCCAGACGCCCCTGTGCCCTTCTTTCTATTGACAGCAGTGTACCTCCCTTTCCCTGTGGGTTACTTCAATGTCTTTCCTGGTGGTCTTTTTGCTTCTAATCTTTTCCTCTGCAACACACACTATCGGATGGTTCCAGATTAGGCTTCCTAAAATATGGCATTTATCATACCAATCTCATGTTCAAAACCTTGCAGTGGCTTACCATTGCCTGTTATATAAAAGTCCATTTTTGTTCACTCAGCATTCCAGGCCTCACCAATCTGTCTGGAGTTTACATTCTCAGTGTGACTTATTTTAAGCACTTGAAACCATAAATCAACAGAACTAATTGTAATTCCCTGAAAATACTTTATACTGTTGGATCTCCATTCTTTGGCTTATTAATGTTCTAATTACTTACAGCCTCTCTTTCCATACATTTCTGCTTGAGACCTTCCAATTCTTCTTTCATCATCCTGTAGCACTAAAGTCTTTCCTGTCTCTGTCAGAATCTGTCTCTTTCTCCCTAAGGTTCTACAGCTCTTCATGTATATCTTTCATGGACTATTTCCTCTCACTGGTATTATAACCTGGTATGAGCTTCATTTCTCCAGTCATAAGCTTTTGAGAACACAACTTACTCATTTCACCTTTGTATCCCTAGTCTCTGGCACAGTGGTCTGTGCTTAGGATATGTTTAGTAAATATTGATTAAAGAGCTCGTAGAAGGAATACTAAAAATTCTATGCCAAGCTAGAAATCAAGGCAAAGCAGTGTTTTCACATGTTTAAACATTATGGTGTTTAAATTCTAATTATCAAATAAATTATCACCATTTACTTGAGGCTACCCCAGGCATAGGCTAAGTGCATCTTTGCATTGTCATGTTTAATCCTCTCAGTTTAATAACTGTCTAGATGAGAAAATTGAGACCTGGAGAGATCAGGTAACTTATCTGTACATGGTCTCTCTGATTCGAAAACAGATCTGCTTGCAGTGAAACCTAGTCACTTTTCTCTTATTATGCCTGGGAAGCCCTAGGGTTTAGCAGATATAACCCAAGGGACACCTCGAGAGATTAAAAAAAAGACTCAAACAGAAGATAACTCCCTTTACCCATCCTTTACTTCAATAACAGGAGATTTTCTTTTGTTTTTGTTTTTTTTTTTGCAGTGACCTTTTTTTATTTTTTATTTTTATTCTGCAAGGTGGGACACTCACTTTCTTATTTTCATTATTTCCTTTATTACCTATTGTCTTATACACCCAAGGATTTCATATATTTAATTTGTTTGAAGGCATTTAAATATATAACCCTTCACATAATGTAACAAGTTGCATTTGCTTCCCCAGAGCAGGCGTGTCATCAGCCTATGTGACTATTTAAGCAATACCATCATATTCTAACATATATGTTCTAATCTACTTTTGTAATTGTTCTCAGAACCAATTTCTAAGCCTTGCAAAAAAATCAATTTCATTACTTGAGAGTCTCAATTTGTTTGTTCCAAAAAGTTTTGATTCTTTCTAGAAATTCTTCAATTCTGAAAGGATGAGACTATCATGCGGATACTTATGTAGTTCTTTTTTTTTTAAGATTTTTAAAAAATTTATTCATTTGAAAGAAAGACAGCAAGAACACGAGTAGGGGGCAGGGTCAGAGAGAGAGAGGGAGAAGCAGACTCCCCGCTGAGCAGGGAGTTTGACATGGGGCTCGATCCCAGGGCCCCAGGATCGTGACCTGGGCCGAAGGCAGATGCTTAACTGACTGAGCCACCCAGGCGCCCCTAGATGTAGTTCTTTAAAGCCAATTCCCAAAAGGAATTTAAAAAATTATTTGGGTGATGCATAGCTCCCCATGGTGGCCACTTAAAAGAGAGCTCATTTGAATGTGTAAATTCTGGTGTGTGTGTGTGTGTGTGTGTGTGTGTTCTGATCTGTATACATACAGACATACATATTTATATGTGTGTGTATATATATATATATATATAGTTTAAAAAAATTCCCTCATTAGAGCTATATCATAAATATCAACTAACTACTACTATATATCAGAAATTTCAAAATTTTAAAAAAGAAATTTATTCTGGGGATGAGGGAGACAGGAGAGAATTCTTGAAGGAAATGTATTTGAGTAGTCCCTGGAGCTCTGGCCTGGGAGATAGATAGCCTTAGGCTATAGCATAGCATTTCCTGGAATGTAATTGTATGTGGAAAGCAGTGGAGGTGAGATGGGTGGTCAAATGTGTTGGGAAAACACTTGTTAGGAAAAAAAATGTTTATATTCCCAACTCATTTGATATTGGATCACCATTATTTTCTTTATATAACTTCTGGTAATACTCCAATTTCCCATGTAAATAAAACTGTGCTATTTAGGTGATGATTATGATGATGGTAGCATCCCTCATAGTTCTTTCAGTAAACACACATTTTTGTATGTGTGTGCCTTGAACAGTTTCTTGTGCTTTTACTCAATTTAACATCTACAAGTTGTATGATTATGGAAAGTTATTTAAAATCTCTGAGCCTCAATCTCCTTTTTTGTAAAACAGACATAGCATAACATCTATTCATAAGGTTGCTGAGAGGATTAAATGAGTCAGTCCCTGCAAAGTGCTTGGAACCGTGTTCATTTGCAGTAATGGCATCATTTTGGCAATTCCCTAGGCCCGCAAGAAAGCATTGATATTTCCTTTTTTTTTTAAAGATTTTATTTATTTATTTGAGAGAGAAAATGAGAGAGAGAGAGAGAGCATGAGAGGGGGGAGGGTCAGAGGGAGAAGCAGACTCCCCGCTGAGCAGGGAGCCTGATGTGGGACTCGATCCCAGGACTCCAGGATCATGACCTGAGCCGAAGGCAGTCACTTAACCAACTGAGCCACCCAGGCGCCCAGCATTGATATTTCCAATAGTGTCAATCTTTCCTTTTGGAAGTTTCCAGTTACAGGAATGCATGTAAATGAGCACACAGTGCTGTAAATAAAGGTATGTTTTTATACAATGAACACTAAATAAACTCTCAGAGCACCATGTGCATTACAATAGTTTGTGTTTAGGGGCGCCAGGGTGGCTTAGTGGGTTGAGGTTCTGACTCTTGGTTTCAGCTCAGGTCGTGATCTCAGGGTCCTGATCTTGGGATGGTCCTGGGTGCGGCTCCGGGCTCAGTGGGAAGTCTGCTTGAGATTCTTTCTCTCCCTCTCCCCCCACTCGCACGCATGCTCTCTCATTCTCTCTCTAAAATAAATAAATAAATGTTTTTTAAAAATTAACTTTAAAAAAATAAACAAACAAAAACCCCAATAGTTTGTGTTTAGAGAACCCTTCTAAATTTAAAAAAAGTAGGCAGGGCCAAAAAACAAATACATAGTATGTGTCTGTCCCCCAGAGGACAACCACATTTTTGTTTCTGTGTTGCTTTTCATGGGTTAAAAAAAAAAAAAATACACAAACTCCTCATCTCTGGAGGACCATTTATTTTATAAGAAAAAAATTTTATATGGGCATTATTCTTGGTATGCAAATGTAAAGCACTTGGGAATTATAAAAAGATGCCTCAATACATATTACTGATCTGTCCATTATTAAGAAGATAGTTGTTCTGGTTTCTTGAACTTACAAAGTTGTGAAGAATATGGTCTTTGTAATTTGGCTTTTATGTATGTTCAGAAAAGTCCCTGAGGTTTCGTGGCAACCATAATCCCATCCTAACCTTCCAAAAAAACACACTTCATCACCTATGCAACCAGAAAGATTTATTAGGTATTTGGACTCTTTTGTATCTAACTTTAATCAGGAAAAAACAAGTAGAAAATGAGTGTGTGTGTGTATATATATATATATATATATATATATATATATATATAGTATGTAATCAAATGTACAACTCCATCATCTTTAGAACCTCTACTACTACTACTCTAAGGTTAAAATAAGATCACTGAGAAATGATTGTGAAAGCATTCTATAAATGCTGAAACATTATGAAAATATGTTTGCTAATAGCAACAATAATAAATTGGTGTGTGGGATATTCATACTTAGGTCTATAATTTTAGTAATTTTATGTCTCAAAGGAGGGACCAACCCTAGTCAATATTTTCACCAACAGGTATCAATAAATCAATAAAACATAATGTTTAAGTTAAAACATAATTATCTACAGTTATATATAATCATAGATAATTACATAACTTAAATACTGAATTCTAAAACATTTGCTAACCATTTCTCCCTGACATAGAAATTAATTCAGTTCAGTTTAGTTGTGACACACAGGGTTTTTAGAAAACATTTATAAGTCACTCTTTTTAAATTTGGAAATCAGTATGCTTCTCATAATCAATATCCAAAAAATTGCGGTTATTTATCTTTTATACTGAAAAACTTACATTAATTATGTCTTACAACTAATTCTGTTTCATAGTTAAGGAAGTAGAAGATATTGTACTTCCATGTGTCTAGAGACCTTTTGTGGATATAAATGCCTGTTACTTAATTAGCCTCCCTCATCTTCTATGCATTTCATTTATTTATTTTTTGCTATGAAGTATTTATGAATGCTTATTCTACCTTACTCATTAAATGCTGTGATGTAGAAGTCACAGACTTCTCTAATACTAGTTTTTGTTTTGTTTTCAAAGGCCAAATTGTGAATGATGAACATGTATCTTAGTAAAAAATATATGGAAGCAATGATCTAATATATCCATAGCATTCTTGGACCAGCCTTGCTCCTCTGAATGAGAATCAGAAGATATAGCACTGAAATCACAAAACGGGGTTCCAATTAAGAATAGAAAATTGTCTCAGAGGTGACTCACATTTAGATCTTATACAAATTGACCTCTAACATGCCGTTTTTTTTTTCTTTATTTTAAATTTCATATAAAGAAGCAAAACCAAATTAGTATAATATTATTTTAAGGTATACTTTAAAAAGGTCCTCAGTATTATGCCATCTTGACTTTTTATGAAATTAGCTGCCTAACTATTTGAAATATTTTCATTTATTCCATTACCTCTACATAGATACACACATATACATACGCATATAGAGGTGCAACGCCTGTGAGCCCAGTGTCCCGACGTCTTTATACAGGGTAAGAGTAGAATCTGACTTCATAATGAGAAAGAGGAGTGGCTGAAATCGAAAGATGTCCTAAGTGTTCCCTACCTCGCCACTTGAAGCTCTCCACCTGCCACCACATTATCAGCTCTAGCCTTTCCTGTACCCATTCTAGTACCATCAGACTGCAACTGATTCATTTAGTCAGTCTCAAAATCCTTATTTTGCACTTCCCGTCGGGTGGTATGGTAGATCCCTGGAATTTAGAGATGAACCATGTCCTGCCTCAAGGTCAGCCTCATGGGGGGATGGACAAATAATAACCAATAATATGTGGCACAGCAATAACAGAAAAACCACAGGAGCAGAGAAGAGGGTGGTCATTCCAACACAGCTTGGCCTAATAGGGAAGAGACGGGGTTTTGTCTTAAAAGAGCCAGTGTCTGGCCTGAGTGATAGAATATGAGTAGGAATTAACCAGGTAGTTCTGTTTGCATGTTTTTCCTCTTCACTAGATCTCACCTTCTGATATTTCAGATTTAGTCCTGGGCCTTCCTGCTTTATTTCAGTAGACTCCTCCTGAAGTAGTGTCACGGACCCTCAGGGCCTTAGGGCCATCTTTGTGTTAATGATTTCCAGGTAGATATTTGAGGGCAGGTCTTTCCTTTGAGCCTTAGTGAGGAGGTTCAAAGTATTTTGTGGCTGAGCAAGGAAAAAGATATGACCACAAGGTGGCAGTAGCACAGACAAACCTAATTGGGAGGTGCTTTGATCGGTTCTCTGGGAACGTCCCTCACGGCAGAAGGCAGTCCAACAACAAGGGCCCAGGGCTGCTAATCAGAAGGGGAGGAGGACAGGGGTTCCTGGGGGGCGCGTGGGGGGGAGGGTTGGCAAGAAGCTTCTGTGTGTAGGCAGTGTGGCTGTGGCTCGGCAACCTGACAGGCAGTCTTTGGGGTCAGAGAGCTCAGAAGGGCGGCCTGGGTTTGGAGTCTCCATGGCCCGGGGCTTTATCTAGTGCTAGCCCATGTGGGGTGGGATTTTGCAGGAGAATGCAAAATAGGCAGGCTCTAAAAGGCTATAAAAATCTGCTTGTTTGGCCCATTTTAAAAATAAATGGATGTGTAAAATTTGATTTTGTCTCTGGCGGGCTTTTGAGCTAATGGGTCTCAGCCTGCAGTGAAGAAAGAAATGACCTGGGGCCATCTTCGGCTTATTTATATAACAGCTTCACATCAATATAATCAAAAGCGTATTTAACATCTACATTGGGGTGTCACATAAGTATCATGAAATTGACCTGATCAAGACAGAACTCCTGGTACTTCTGCAGTCTTTCCTTCTCAGTAAAAGGAGCTATCATCCTGATTTGAGGCAGAAAGTTAAAAGCCACATACGAAAGGTGTGGAGGAACATGGTTCCTCTGTTTCCAATCTAATTAATCAAATTTTGTCATTTCTCCCTCCTAAGTATCTCTCATATTTAGTTCTCTACATCTCCATTGCCAACTCTCCAGTCTAAGCTGGAAATCTCTCTTGTTTGTATTACTCTAATACTCTACTAGGTTATCTTCTTATTTTATGGATGTCTCTTTTACACAAATTCTCCATCCAGCAACCAGAGTTATCTTTTGAAACATAGATCCTGTTTACACTAGCTCCTTGTTTATATACCTTTTAACAGTGCCTGGGTTGCACTGAGAACATCCCAATCTGAAAACCCTGCGTGATCTCACCTTCCTAGCTCTTCTCACACCATTCCCTCCCATTGCTCGCCAGTGTCCACTTACAGACCCAGTGACTTGTGCATGTTCGTTTTCACGCCATGACCTCTGTACTGCTATTCTTTCTGCATGAAATGTGCTCCTCTCCCAGCAATTCGAATGGCTCTTTCTTTTTCTTCCTTTAGGTATTGCTTAAATGTCACTTCCTCAGCTAGGCCTTCCGTAATTGGTTTAATGTAGCTGTCACCCTCCCCTCTACCCACCCTCATTGTTCTACCTCAAGCTCTCCACTTATTTCTGGGGCTACAATGATCTCAATTTATAATTGAGATAGTATGTGTTTTGTTTATTGCTTCAAAAACCTCTCTAGACTCTAGGCTTTTTCCCCCATTTTTAAAATTTAAGTTCAACTAATTAACATATAATGTATTATTGGTTTCAGAGGTAGAGGTCAGTGATTCATCAGTCTTATATTAACACCCAGTGCTCATTACATCACATACCATTCTTCATGTCTATCACCCAGTAGACTCTAGGCTTCATGAAAACAGACTTTGTCTTGTTCACTGCATCTTTGTTTGCTTTTTTTGCTTAAAAAAAATCTAGTTTCTAATATAGTGCCTGGCACATAATAGAGACTAAATAAATATTTGTTAAATGAAATACATTTCATACTTTCATAAAGAACAAATAAGCAGGGAAAGGTGCAGTCAAGTGGAGAAGGATTTTTTCCTCTCTCTCTTTTTTTTTAAGAACTAAAGGTGTTATTGTTTATGTTACATGGTTAACATGGCAAATTTAATGCCCTTCTTGATGAGGTAAAGGAATTCAAACAACTATGGGGAATATAAATAGGCTTTAAATGGACAAGTTTGAAATCACTGAAGTAAATCACTTGTGATTCCTTAGCAAGGCTGGGGTGTTTTGTTTTTGTTTTGCTTTGGCTGGGGGCTATTAAAAAGTAGATTGTGATCAGCTCTTCTCCAAGTTTTTAGACCAAGAAAGGTAAAATAAGAGTAATCTTCATTATTTGATATGTAAAAGGTATATGAAGGAACACTTTCTACCAGGAGTAAGAATGAAAGAAAAACTGCTCAAGAGGACATAACGAAATCTTAGACCTCTGACCTTTCTGCCACGCCCTTTTATATTTCGAATGCATCTATACTCCCTTTTATCCCTTACTGTTACTTATATGTACATTCTTTTTCCCTTGTTCCATCTTAGTGGGAATTTATCCATTCTGTAATATAAGTACATCTGCCTTAATTTGGAATTGGTCACAAAAAGAGTAATTGAAAGAATAAGAATATGATTAGTGAGCATTTACTGAGTGTTTACTATGTGCCAGACGTTATTCCAAGGGCTTTACGTGTTCTACCTTCTTCAATCCAGTAAGAAGCCCTGTGAGTTCGGTATTAGTATCATCTCCATTTTACAGAAACAAAGTAAGGTTGCCTACTTGCCTGTGATCTCACCGTTAGGGAACGGGTGGAGCCGGGACTTGGAATCCGGCGGTGTGGCTCTCTGTCCTTGTCAGCTTTCATACTCTGCTGCTCACTGTTGGAATGCTGTTCTGCTCTTTCTTTTTAGTGGGTGCCTTTAGGACGCCAGGATTGGGCTTATAGAGAAGAAACAGAAGGTTGCAACAGTAAATGTAGGAATGTCCAATTCATTTTTTTTTTTTTTTTTTGCTACACTATTTGGAAATTGTTAACTTTTTGCTGAAATGTTTGTAGTTTTTATTAGTGGGTAGCACCAACAACAGTGAACAGAAAAGACTTTCTTGTCTTCTTTCTTCCCTCCAGACAGAAACAAACTGAGAAGTCTGGGAACCTCTTTCTGGGAGGAGACATTGTAAGTCTATGAAGTTTTGGAGTAGAGAGGAGAACATTGACTCCTTTACTTTTCTATGCTTCCGTTTCTCTCCTCATTTCACATTTTGGTCAGTACAACCTAAGAGCTGATGTGATGAAGGTTGGAAAGAATTCTCTGCTCTCACAGCTTCATTCATTTCCGTGTTATTTATTCAACAGATATTTCTGAGTATGTACTATGTGCCAGGCTCTGTGTTAGGCTTGGGTGTTAAGTGGTGAAGCAAGTCATGGTGAAGAAAATCTGTGGAGGGAAAGAGAAAATGAAAACATAAAACACACATATATGTACATAAAAACCATACACACGTATGGTTTTTTTATATATTACTTATACATGCATATACTTTATATCTACTATGTATTTTACATATTTGTATACATTTAACTTGCTTATTTACTTTATGTGCTTATTCTACATGTACTTTACATATGTATATAGTTATAAATTATCCTAAGTGCTGTGACAGAAATGAACAGGTTCAAGGACAGAGAACCAGTTATCAACGATAGGAACTACTAGAAGGGCTATAGTGAGTCCCTGGGGGGAAGTAGCTTCAGGATATTCCTGGCTTTAAAGGAAAGTGGCAGAGGGGGTCTTGAAGTCCCTGCACTGCCCAGCCTCAACCACAGACTCTCTGATCTGGAATTATGGGAGAGCTCAGAGCTGTGTTCTGTGTGGACCACCAAATGCCCATGGCCGTAACCATAGAGTGAACACACCAACGTGGTCACTAGACAAGGAACTAAACAGATTAGCACACGAATTGGTGAAATGTAGAAGACAT
Source organism: Callorhinus ursinus (assembly GCF_003265705.2). Lineage (NCBI taxonomy): Eukaryota > Metazoa > Chordata > Mammalia > Carnivora > Otariidae > Callorhinus > Callorhinus ursinus. Next base: position 16,245,506 of record NW_027397084.1, read on the forward strand.
TTAATTCACAAGCCTATGTTGTGACCATGCTGTGAGGAGATAGAAAAGGAAAGTACCTCTGACCTCAAAGATCTGAGTCTAATTGGGTAGAATAAACAGATGCATGAGGAATGACCCTGGAGGCAATGGACCAAAATGTGCAAGGAGAGCCATTAAAAATGGAATAAACAGAGCATGGTTGAGCTCATCCTTTTCAAAGGAAATGAGTTGGAGCCATGGCATTTACTTAATTGATGGTGAAGGCAGTAGGAATATGTTTAGGTGGACACTGAAAATAAAGGCTTAAATTTAGGAAGGCAAACACAGAAGACGCAACTTCTGCTGAAGGACGATAAACAAGGCAGAGATTTGAGAAGCTTTGTTCTAAACTTGTTATGGTGCTACTGTCCCTCTTGTGTGCCTATTTCCCTGTTTATCAATGTTGCTTAATAAAACTTAGTGTTTTCTATACATAGGGCACAAGCACTAGGCATTTGTGAAGTAACCAGTGTCTCTTATGTGTTTGTTAATAAAATATCCCTTGTGCAAAACAAAACAGACCTTTCATTCCATGATTCGAAAATTAATTTTCACCCAGCATGAGAGGCTCGGACCTTTCAGAGTGTTCAGCAACAGTTTAACAAATATTTTTTGAATAATCCCTCAGTGCCAAGAAGTTATGGAGCAGCAGGACTACAAAAAGTAAACATAGTTCTGTCATTTTGTAACTTATCGACTGAGTCAAGACAGAGAGAGACATGTGTACATTTCATAGAGTGCAGTATGGGGACGCAGACAGGGGACAGGCAGCGTCACTGAACGACGAGTAGGAAAGTTTAGAGAACACTCCTGGAAAGATGGCTATTTGATTGAGAATTGATAACACAACAAAAGAAAATAGAAGGAAAAGAGAGTCACTTCAGGAAGGGGGAGCAGCACGAGCAGGGCAATAGGATGAGGTATAGGGGAAAATGTGAAAAACCTTTATATGAAACTCTTTTTAGAAATTCGGCATGAAGGTATGTTTCAATGTCAGAGTCCAAACTAAGTTTAAAAAAGAATATGTGGTATACATATACAATGGAATATTATGCAGCCATCAAGAGGAATGAAATCTTGCCATTTGCAATGACGTGGATGGAACTGGAGGGTATTATGCTGAGTGAAATAAGTCAATCAGAGGAAGACATGTATCATATTATCTCACTGATATGAGGAATTCTTAATCTCAGGAAACAAACTGAGGGTTGCTAGAGTGGTGGGGGGTGGGAGGGATGGAGTGGCTGGGTGATAGACATTGGGGAGGGTATGTGCTATGGTGAGTGCTGTGAATTGTGTAAGACTGTTGAATCACAGACCTGAACCTCTGAAACAAATAATAGATTATATGTTAAAAAAAGAAAATAGTTTTGTCAAAGATTAGTTGACCATAGAGTTGAGGGTCCATTTCTGTGCTCTCTATTCTGTTCCATTGATCTATGTACAAATGTGTTGGGAAAATTGGACAGCCACGTGCAGAAGAATGAAACTGGACCATTTCCTTACACCACACACAAAAATAGACTCAAAATGGTTGAAAGACCTAAATGTGAGACAGGAGTCCATCAAAATCCTAAAGAAGAACACAGGCAGCAACCTCTTCGACCTCAGTCACAGCAACTTCTTCCTAGAAACATCGCCAAAGGCAAGGGAAGTAAGGGCAAAAATCAACTATTGGGACTTCATCAAGATAAAGAGCTTTTGCATAGCAAAAGAAATAGTGAACAAAACCAAAAACAGCCGACAGAATGGGAAAAGATATTTGCAAATGACATATCAGATAAAGGGCTAGTATCCAAAATCTATAAAGAACTTATCAAACTCAACACCCAAAGAACAAATGATCCAATCAAGAAATGGGCAAAAGACAGGAACAGACATTCTTCCAAAGAAGACATCCAAATGGCCAACAGACACATGAAAAAGTGCTCAACATCGCTCGGCATCAGGGAAATCCAAATCAAAACCTCAATGAGATATCACCTCACACCAGTCAGAATGGCTGAAATTAACCATCAGGAAACTACAAATGTTGGTGGGGATGCAGAGAAAGGGGAACCTTCCTACACTGTTGGTGGGAATGCAAGCTGGTGCAGCCACTCTGGAAAACAGTATGGAGGTTCCTCAAAAAGTTGAAAATAGAGCTACCCTGCGGCCCAGCAATTGCACTACTGGGTATTTACCCCAAAGATACAAATGTAGGGATCCGAAGGGGTACGTGCACCCCAATGTTTATAGCAGCAATGTCCACAATAGCCAAACTATGGAAAGAGCCAAGATGTCCATCGACAGATGAATGGATAAAGAAGATGGGGTATATATATAATGGAATATTATGCAGCCATCAAAAGGAATGAAATCTTGCCATTTGCAGTGACGTGGTTGGAACTGGAGGGTATTATGCTGAGTGAAATAAGTCAATCAGAGAAAGACATGTATCATATGATCTAACTGATTTGAGGAATTCTTAATCTCAGGAAACAAACTGAGGGTTGCTGGAGTGGTGGGGGAGGAGGGATGGGGTGTCTGAGTGATAGACATTGGGGAGGGTATGGTGCTATGGTGAGTGCTGTGAATTGTGTAAGACTGTTGAATCACAGTCCTGTACCTCTGAAACAAATAATACATTATATGTTTAAAAAAAAAGAAGTTAGTAGGAAGGGAGAAATGAAGGGGGGGAAGTTGGAAGGGGAGACAAACCATGAGAGACTATGGACTCTGAGAAACAAACTGAGGGTTCTAGAGGGGAGGGGGTGGGGGGATGGGTTGGCCTGGTGACGGGTATTAAAGAGGGCATGTACTGAATGGAGCACTGGGTGTTATACGCAAACAATGAATCATGGATCACTACCTCAAAAACGAATGATGGAATGTATGGTGATTAACATAACATAATAAAATAAAATTTAAAAAAATGCACAGGATGTACAACCCTAGTTTGATACTTCAGGATTGAGATGATATTCACAGAACTAATTTAAACTGCCTAAAACCATTTTGAGATATGGAATTGTTTTGGGGCCCAAACTTCCTTTCATAGAAAGAAAACAGAGGGACAGAAGTTTAGAATGGTAACAGCTCACTGCTTACATTCTGATCATGTCATCGTATAAGTGGAAACAATCTGGGGATGCTGGCATCCTTTGTGACTTTCTAAGAAGTGTAGTAACGTTTGTGAGAACCACCACGTATTGGTGAATTTGAAGGGTGTGGCCTGAAGAAGGGGTCAGACTAGGCTGACCAGTGTAATGGAGTCTTGTGACACTACCCTTAGCAGAAACAAAGAAAGATACTTTTTCTCTGCCTCCAGCTCAGGACGTGGCCCAGCGCAGGCTCAAGGTAGACTCATCCTTTAACGAATGCAGTGTTACTTGCCTAAGAATTCAGGGGAGAGATGGCCTATGTTAGATCTTGGGTCAGTCAGGGTCCAGTCAAGGAATATTCATTAAATGGAGGTTTCAGATGCAGGGAATTGATTAAAGCACGAAACAGGTAATGAAAGAGACAGAAGCCAACCAGAGAAAAGTGAGGTGACAGGAGATTTAGGGACAGTGACCTGACTGCTCCCTTCTTCCCAATCTCCTGTCTCCTCCAAATGTCCCTATTCCCAAGTTCAACTGGCAGAAGCCAGCAACAGTTCCCCTGAGACTGCGCTCTAGGAAAGGAAGCCATAGGGGTCAGAATTTCCTGACCCCCCCCATGAGCCAGAGGGAGGGCAAGGAATGGATCCAAGGGCAAACAAGTCCAAGATCCCATCAAGAGAGTTATGTTATAAAAATCCCAGGACTATCTTGCTGACGAAGGAAGCCTGCACTCCAAAGACTGGGTTCTTAGAAGGTTTGAGTAGAAGGAAACATATCTTTAAAACATATTTCCTCTCTTTCTCTGCTTTGCTTGGCTAGAAGGTCAACGTAAAATCAGAACATCTGCATGCACACCCCCAAAATTAGTTCTAATTTGGCTAGAAACTCTCATCAGTAAAGAAAACTGATTTTTTTTTCTAGTAGAAATTGCATTTTAATGTCCTATTTTGTAAAACTTAGCCTACATGTAAGATTTTCTGTTTGTTGTGCTAGTACATTCTACAAATCAGAAGATCCTTGAATTATCAAACAAAGGCTTATTTGCCTAAATTACCGTGCTGCCCTGACACTGAGATGTGGGGTTTGTTTTGAGTCTTCCCACATTTAGTGACCTGCGGTATTTTGATAAATGCCATTGCCTAGAACTATTCAGTAGGAGGTTTGGGCACCATCTGTGTTTGTTTCTGTAGTAGCAGTAACTGCCTAGAGAAAAATCTGATGCTCATTTCAAAGATGCAGTATAAACAAAATGCAAGATGATGCCTTTAACATAATTATTCCACCTTTCATTTACATAGTACTTTATGCATTTCAAAGTGATTTGATATGCTTTCATTTAATGGATCTTCACAGAACTTGTGGAAGTTAGGTTGGGCTTCTAAAGGATACAAAAGCTCAACAAGGAAAATAACACTGAAAATAGGCAGTCTTTTAGGATAAGACTATAAAATACCATATAGTTTCATCCCCTGCTGATAGTAATAGAAAATACTTATTGAGCACCTTCCCTGTGCCAGGTACCTTATAAGTACATCACATATATTAACTCATTTAATCATCAGGGCAATCCTATGAAGTAGGCATTATTATATTCTTTTTTTTAACTTCTTTTTTTATTCTATTTTATTTTATTATGTTAATCACCATACATTACATCATTAGTTTTTGATGTAGGGTTCCATGGTTCATTGTTTGCGTATAACACCCAGTGCTCCATGCAGAACGTGCCCTCTTTATTTTTTTAAATTTTTTATTGTTATGTTAATCACCATACATTACATCATTAGTTTTTAATGTAGTGTTCCATGATTCATTGTTCGTGCATAATACCCAGTGCTCCACACAGAACATGCCCTCTTTAATACCCATCACCAGGCTAACCCATCCCCCCACCCCCCTCCCCTCTAGAACCCTCAGTTTGTTTCTCAGTGTCCATAGTCTCTCATGGTTCGTTTCCCCCTCCAATTCCCCCCCTTCATTTTTCCCTTCCTACTATCTTTTTTTTTTAACATATAATGTATTATTTGTTTCAGAGGTACAGGTCTGTGATTCATCAGTCTTACACAATTCACAGCACTCACCATAGCACATACCCTCCCCAATGTCTATCACCCAGCCACCCCATCCCTCCCACCCCCTACCACTCTTATTTTAAGGAGAGAGAGACTAAGAGAGACAGGGAGATTAACTGGCATAATAAGAGAAATTAGCCCTAGCAGTCTAACAAAATACTGTCTTTCTTAAGCAGTGTCTTCTTTAAATATATACCTAATAAGCAGTGTTCTTAATTACAGACATATATTTATATTGGGTTTCTTCTTCTAAAATGTGCGTGTAGCTCAGTGGTGTGCTGGTAAACTGGCTCACTTCCTTTCTGCAAAAGAGAAAAAAAAAAGCCCTACTTTGTAGCATGCTATGGTCTGAATGTTCTGCCTCTCTCCCCCGAAAATTCATGTTGGAATCCCCACGCCCAGGTGATGTTGTTAGAAGGTGGGGCCTTTGGGAGATGATTAGGTCATGAAGGTGGAGCCTTAATGAATGGGATTAGTGATCTCATAAAAGAGATTCCACCGAGCTCCTTAGCCTTTCTGCCATGCAGGATAGAAGGAGAAGGCTGCAACCTGGAGGACGGCCTTCACACGACCATGCTGCGCTCCGTCTCCCCACCTCGACCTCACACTCCCAGCCTATGGAACTGTGAGGAATTAATTTCTGTTGTTTAAAAGCTACTGGCTCTGTGGTATTTTTTAAAATAACAGCCTGAATGGGGGCGCCTGGGTGGCTCAGTTGGTTAAGCGATTGCCTTTGGCTCAGGTCATGATCCTGGAGTCCCGGGATCGAGTCCCACATCGGGCTCCCTGCTCAGCGGGGAGTCTGCTTCTCCCTCTGACCCTCACCCCTGTCATTCTCTCTCTCTGTCATTCTCTCTCTCTCTTTCAAAAATAAATAAAATTAAAAAAAAAATAACAGCCTGAATGGATTGGACTAAGACAAAGCCCTTGACAATTTCCATGGTATGAGTAGTCCCACCAGGGTCTACTTCAGGCTACCAAAATGAAGTCCCTGAATGCTTAGTTGAGAAGAGATGTGGGTATTTGGATCTCATTGGCTTATGGCTCTAGCACACCGGTGGCTGATTAAAATCACTGTTGTACTCAGGATGACATGTATGCCACAGATGTGATGATCTACTCTTAAAATAGTCTTTTTTAAAAAAATATTTTATTTATTTACTTGAGAGGGAGAGAATGAGAGATAGAGAGCATGAGAGGGAAGAGGGTCAGAGGGAGAGGCAGACTCCCTGCTGAGCAGGGAGCCGGATGTGGGACTCGATCCCTGGACTCCAGGATCATGACCTGAGCCGAAGGCAGTCGCTTAACCAACTGGGCCACCCAGGCGCCCACTCTTAAAATAGTCTTAAAACACAAATTTATTTTATTTTCAGATGTTTTATGCAACTCATTATGAATTAAACTGTTTTAGATATGTTCAATGTTCAATCACTGCTTATAATAAATTTTGTAATCATATTTATGTTGGAATGTTTTTTGCTGATGATATTCAGGCTTGTCTGGGCTGAGGTGCTCCTGTAGCATCTGGGGAGAGGAGAGGGGAGGCCGAAAAAGTGCAGCTATTCATATGATGATCAGTAGATAATGCCTTGAGCCTGGTACCAGCCATTTTTCAAACCAAAGTTCCTTAGGTTATTTTGCAGCCAATACGGTTACTAAGATTCCAGTTAGCAATCTCGAAGTCTTGGGTTTGGGTCCACCTAAGAATTCCATGTGTATGTTACGTCAAGTTCATCCAATAGTCCTTTAAGGAAGAGTGGCCATTTGTTTAAGCCCCTCTAGCCTAGAGCCACGTCAGCTGAACCAGGAACAATGGGGATGGACAGTCAGGACTTCCCTTGAGTGGCACTGAGGATGAGCTGACAGGCGTCCTGTTCTGTGACAGTTGCTTCTGCCAAGCTCCCCCTTCTGGATCCTACCAGTCAGTTCTCTAATACCAAAAATAAGTATCTGCCTTTATTGCCATAGCTGTCTTATGTTAAAAATGTTTTACAAATACATGTCCACAACTAAACACCATGTGATGCCTTCCACTTCCCCCTTTATTCTCCAAAACATGTATATGAATAATAAATTCAGAGCATTCTGTCATCTTGTCATCATATTCTTTTCTCATCTGTGTTTTGTTTTCTGTTTATTCTTTGTTCTTCCTATTATTTTTCTTGTCTATGAAACTAGTCCCAAAAGTATTATAAAATTCTACGGGGTGGAATATGAATATCTCTTGACATTTTTTTTTTACAACAGCAGCAACAACAGCAAAATGCTAAGGAAGCTTGGCTTGTTTGGTGCTGGGAAGATGTAATGCAGCAACATAAAGATTCTCAGTGATCTTTCTGACAGTCATGCCTTTAAAATTGTTAACAACCCAAGCCAAAACAATGGCAAAACAAGCCTATTCTACAAAAAAAGCAGATCTGCAGAAAGCTTGGGAAAGCTTACTTATAAAGACTTTCTCCTTCCCACTGAAAGGTTTGGTGATTTTGTCCTCCATGGAGACACGGGTCTGAGAAGAGGGCTTTACCAGCTGTTCTGGGCACAAATATGGATGGGAAATGCCCCTCCTGTTAAGATGCTTGCAACTCTTTTGCCTTGTCTATCTTTTTATTGGGAAAGAAAATGTCTAAAAGCTTACTCTTATAAAATAACAATTGTTGAAAGTCTTTGCCAGATTATGGTTCTGGGTCAAGAAGCATTTTAACTAACTAACCAACACCTTCATAAATCAAATGCTTGATCCTTCAAATGGAGACCATTGGAATCTCCCCCACACACAAGGTGGAATGAATAAACCGGATAAATCTAAATGTCTCATTCATTCAACAAACAAATATATGTCAGGCATATTTTTGACGCCAGTCCCTATGATAAAGATTTAAGAATTCAAATTTGAAGAAAATATAGATTTTGTCCTTGGCAGTTTGCAGTCTAAACTGCATTTACTAACTGTGACAAAAATTCTTTATTATAAGTAGTAAAATCTAATCTCTATCTATCTATATATCCATATATAGATATATCTTCCCCTCTCTCTCTATATATATATAATCAATATATAATCTATAATAATATACTAGCCTTTCAAGCAAGACTTTAAACCTGAGTTTCATATTAGAAGATAATGGAACATTTCCAGGTGTTTATTGTTATAAATTTTATTATCCAATTAATCCAATAGGAATCTGAAATGCAGGGAAAACACAAAAAAACTTTAAAAGCAAGATTTTGTTTTGAGCTAAACAGTAAAAGAAGAAAAAATTCTGGTTCACTTACCTTCTGTCCATATCTGACTTTTCATCCAAATCTCACCCCTTCTGGGAAGCTTTTAAAATCCCAGCCCAGATTAACCTCTTCTTTTTAAAGCTGCATAATTAACATATTAATATGTTCCACATATATTTTTAATCAGTGGTTGTATTCATAGTCACTTCAGAATCACCTGTGGAGTTTAGAAAATACACATTTCCAGGCTCTAACCTCAGAAACTTATTAAGTCAATGCAAATATGGTTCTCGCATTTGTATTTTTAAATCACACCACACACAATGCATTCCCAATTAAGAACCACTGTTCAAATTACACTATAGGATTTGACATTTTATAATAGCATATAATCCATATTCATACATTTATATTCTTATAACCCCAGGTGAATCTCAAGCATCTTTTGGGTATAGGCACAAACTTCTATTTACTTTGTTCTCTGCAGCACACAGAACCTACTCTGCACTAGTAAGAATTTCTACACTTCTTTTTTGAAAAAGGGATTTCTTTTCAACAACCTCTATGTAATATTATCATATCTGCTTTTCTATGTATATTTTTTACACAGTGGTGGAACAAAATTGATTATAAGCAAATATTTATTCATCTTTATTTAATATTGCTTTTCAGAAAGGTTCCTGAATTAGGGCAATCCCTAGAGAGTTTCAGAGAAAGATGCTAATTCTAGCACAGTGGAGTTAAACTTACATTGGTTCAAATCCAAATTCTCTTCTTATCTGGCCTATGGTGAGGAGAAAAACAATAGAAAAAAGTTTATAAAGTGCAGGCCCTTAGTAAGCATTTAATGCACGATAGTTACTATATATATGAGATGTTAGGGAAGTCTCTTCACCCCCAAGAATTTTCCTCAGCATCCAGATTTCATGCCTTATATCCTGATAACCAGTTACTCCCAGAGACATCTATTTAGTCAGAGAATGTCAGAGCTGGGAGGCCTGCTGAAATGAAATGATCCTCGATCTTCCTTTTAACCTCTGAGGCAATTTAGGGCTAGTAGCTAAAGCAATCCGTACACATTCGTGGGATTGGAACGTTCTACCTCACAGAGCTATTTTAAGAGTCAGAGAACACAGGGAAAGCCCTAAGTAGAAAAACTACTCACTTAATAAATCATTGTTATTGTCATTAATATGGTAATAGTAATATCCTGAACTACAACCTAGCTCTCAGTTCAGTGCTCTTTTCTTGCATCTTAAAATGTATGTTCCTTATAAAAATACAGTCTTATAATAGCTAATAAGAATAACAAATTAAAACTATTGATAATCTTTAATGTATTCAGTAAAACCAAGCTACTTGCATCAACCAGCAAATAGGAAGATAGTATAGCATCTTCTGACCTATATTGTTAAGGAGCCAGACCTTTGTCTGGTTTCAGGTTTGCCCACTATGAGAGGAGACCACACTAGTCAATCTCTCCATCTCTGTTTCTTCGACTGTAAGACGGTGGGGGAAATAAAATAGCTCCCTCATTGGGCTACTGTGAAGAATTCATTACACATGAAAGTATTTCAAAGCCTCAGGCAAATAAGCTTCCAATAAAGGTTAGTTTATTATTAACAGTTTATTATTATTTATGGATAAAGTTACCATAATTGGTCGTCTGCACTGGGACATGTCTGAGAGTGGAAGGTGGCACTCTTAAATAAATACACTGGGACAACAGGCATAAACCAGGATTCATGGTTACCTTATCTACAATGTATTTTCTAGCTAAAAACAAATTCCTAAGGCTGTGTTAGGTTGTGCAGAAGAATTTACATGGAACTCTTCTTTGGAAAGATGGTATGTGTAGGTCAGATTCACGATGGACACAATAATGCTGCTGCCTTCTCCCAAGCTTCTTTGAGACAAAATAGGAGGCATGATGTTTCTATAGTATTTGTAACTTAGCTGAAGATTCCTAAAGTCTCTCTGACTAGGTCTTGGAAAGTGCACTTTAATTTAAAAAAATATATATTTTAATTACTTTCAAGAGAAACTTCCTGAATCCCTTATGCAATTTCATGTCTCATTAAAACAAATATATACACTGTAATTTATACTCTTGAAACAGATTATTTTTTATTTTTATCTTTTAAGTTTATCTATTAATGTCAGTAATCTCTACACACAACAGGGGACTTGAACTCACAATCCTGAGATCAAGAGTCACATGCTCTTCCAACGGAGTCAGCCAGGAGCCCCACAAACTATTTTTTAATAAAAGTGTGCATGAAGAAGAAAACAAACTTCTATTTTGAAGCATCTATATCACTGCCCACCCATCCATCCATACATTTATTTCTCCTTTTGTTTTAGAACAAAGTAGAATTTTAGGAGGGAACACATAATCATGTCCCTAATCTGTCCTGTTCTGCCCCACTCTGTTTCATTACACCCCATTTCATCCTACAAACATTTACTGGGCGCCCACTATATATTGTCCTTCTTGCCGGCAACACTGAACTTTTCCTCTAAGACAAAAAGGTGATGTCAAGAGAGATGACTAAGGTAACTCTTTAGACAGAAGCTCCATAAAGATATATCATGTATGGTGGATGACCTTTCCTCTCCTCAGGAACTTTCTGTCCCCCATCCGTATTTTAATAAAAATTGTGTGAATATCATCACCATCCCTCAACAAAATATACTTCCTTATTAGTTGATTTTTGTTTTGATTTTATTCTGTAATACAGAAATTCATAACCTTAAGTTCTGAAGATGCAAGGCATATGAAAATCGTGCAGATATGAGAATCAGCACATTACTGCTGTGCTGCTACAATGTAGAATAAAACTAAAAGTCTCACTTGTTTGACATTCATTGAATGTCCCACTTAGCTTCTATCAGATGCAAAGATTTGCTTCATCCATTTAAGCATTTCTTTTTGGGGCCATAATGAAGTGTTCTGCATCTGTTTTGTAAGCAGAGTGCATAAATGAAATCAAATAGATGGCGGGCCTCACCTCCATTGTTTAAAACACTGAACCTCCAGTCAGTGTCAGATTTATTCCATCTTTTGGTTTCTCTATCGTACATCTTCACCTATAGTCCCAGATGAGCAGAGCAATTTAAAGCATTATGCAATCACACATATAGGCATCTCTAAGGCATTCCCATATGGTGTATCAATTCAGTTCATGGCAAATTTAACAACAGTAGCTGTTGTCACACATACTCAAAACAAAATAAATTATCCATCCAACCTCTTGTACTTAAGTGCTTTTTATATTCTGTGTTTTAGAAAAACAGTTTAACTTTAAGCAGCATTCTAGCTATGATCAGTCTCTCCTGAGGAAGTTTTTTATGAGATTGAATGAAGATAATGACAACCATCAGTCATTGCCATTAGCATAAGGCATGAGGCACACTACAATATTTATAAGCAGCTAAGTCATGACAGTAAAAATATGACTTCCTAGAACTTGGGCAGGCTTCTAACTACGGCTGACTGCTATTCTGTAAAGTGAAATGGGTCCAAGTCTGGTAGTAGTATATTTAATGGCATGTTCATCATAATACCTAATTGTTTTCCACCACAGGGTATGGAGCTTTATGCCCTCCATCAACCAAAAACAAACAGTCATACTGCTTAATGGCTGTTCAGTTAATGTTTATGTGCTACTTTTACACCTTGAATTATTTGATGAATAAACTCTAAGAAGCTATTTGAGAACTAAGTTTAATGGAACCTCAACTATTATTAAAAAATTCCCAGGATTCTTACAGTAGCTCAAACTATCAGCTAGGGAGTAGAGAGCATACACTGATATTCAAAAACCTTCTCCCTTCCTGTAAGAATTACAGAAAAATAAAAATTTTGGAAGGAAATGCTCTATGTAGCTTGAGCCTTACTGCTTTCAAATTGAAGATCAAAATAGGGTTAGAATTAGAAGTGACCAGGTCAGACTAAGTCAAAAGTGAGCCTTGGTTTATTATACTAAGAAAGGCTCAGCTTTTGTATTTCATGTACTTTCTTAACTTGTAACTCTTTACCTGCTAATATTTCTACTTTCCTGATATAAAGACTTAGCTGAAAGCATTAGTTGATTAAAAATGTATTAATTCGGGCGCCTGGGTGGCTCAGTTGGTTAAGCGACTGCCTTCGGCTCAGGTCATGATCCTGGAGTCCCGGGATCGAGTCCCGCATCGGGCTCCCTGCTCAGCGGGGAGTCTGCTTCTCCCTCTGACCCTCTTCCCTCTCGTGCTATCTCTCATTTTCTCTCTCTCTCTCAAATAAATAATAAAATCTTAAAAAAAATAAAAATGTATTAATTCAACACTGTCTTTTGCCAGAAGTTTTGTGAAATGACCAAAAATGTATTTTCACTGAAAGATTGCCACTTTTGAATTTGTGAGGAAAAAATGATTTGTGACTTTTGTAGTTATTTGGATATTGAAGTGTTTTTTTCATTCACCGTTTTTCTTTCCGATAAGAGTCCTGATGTCTCCAACCCTAGGTCAGTTAATTAATGGTATTCCTTATTGTTCCAAATTAGTTGGGCACCATTAGACACAGGAAAAAGAAAGAAAAAAAACAAACCAAAAAACAAGAACTGAGGAAATGAGAGATACTGCATATTTCTTTTGGAAATTACAGATCCTTTAACACTACACATGGTATTTGCAAATGCTGATGTATATATTTTAATAGAATGGTGGCTTTCCTCTTCTTCCAGTCTTGTGGTTCAACATATCAACATGCGGTTCATAAACAAGGACAGATGAGATAGCAAGTTTAAGAGATGTCAAATGTTCTTGACAACGTCCCACTAAGAGCACAACTGAGAAGTGAACTTATTGCCTGGTTGGTTGAAGTTTAAATCTCACTGCTTTTGATTACAAGCAATGAACCTTTAATTTCTTAGTTCATTTTACATTTTTTAAACAGTGTTTCAGTGAAACATATGTAATTGAATTGATTTGAATTTGACTAGTTTAGCACTACAATTTCATTATTTGTTATAAATAAAGGTGGCTGTGTGGTGTTACAGCATATTAAGAAACATTTTAGTGGAGCCATTGACTTTTATGATTTTTAAATGTATCATTACTTGATATTAAAACCAAATTCATTACAACTTAACTGGATATACCTTTTCAGATTCTATGTATTGTTAGATACTAATTAATATTCAAATTCATTTCCAGTCTATTTTGAAGCTACTGAGCAAGTAACACATGACAAAAATTTGAATGTGTTGCGTAGGCATTTGGTAGAGTAACTGATTAGGAATGAGACAATAGATCCTCAATATTACTTCGATGTAAAAATCCATATAGTATGTTTCCCTAGTTATAGCTGATTTTTAGATGTCAAAAATTAGAGTAAAGGAAACTAAAGGAAATAGGATATTGGGAATAAGCCTTATGTGTCATTATGTTAAAATAATATATAAATCATTGGTGTTAAAAGTAATCAGAGCTAGGGGCGCCTGGGTGGCTCAGTCGTTAAGCGTCTGCCTTCGGCTCAGGTCATGATCCCAGTGTCCTGGGATCGAGCCCCACATCGGGCTCCCTGCTCAGCGGGAAGCCTGCTTCTCCCTCTCCCACTCCCCCTGCTTGTGTGCTCCCTCTCGCTCTGTCTCTCTCTGTCAAATAAATAAAATCTTTTTAAAAAAAAGTGATCAGAGCTACTGGATGATACTTAAGTGTTCTATGTTGTACATTTTTTTAAGTCTATTATAAGGGTATATTTTTGAGATATGAAAGGAATTACATCACTTATAAGTAATGCTTAGATTCTTCACAAATGCAAAGTGGAACTGAGAGTTGGCAGTTTTTTTGGCTAATTTTGGTAAATATCCTATTTTGGATTGATTATCACTTCAATAAATAATACTTATTTCTAAACTTCATGTCTTAAAACAGAAAAGAAAATAAACTTTCAAAACTGCCTAATTCGTAAAATTAGATGCTGGGAAATAGATGAGATAGAAAATAGAATATCAATGCAAATTCCATTAAAGTTTGAAATAAGAATCATTCATTTACTTAAGTTCTGGTAAGGTCTGAATATCTTCTGAAGGAACTAGTATATCCAGAATTAAAGACTGTGAAATTGGTATTCTATTCAAATAGGCAAGACTTTGTTTTGTTTTTACATTTTTAATCATAAAGATCATTCCATAGCTTATTTTGTGCTCCAGTGATTTGATTTTGAAATTTAATTCCATCATAATACATAGTCATTTACAAATTAGCAGACTATGCCTTGTCCTAAAATTTCTGTTACCAAATCCTGTTTTCTTTTTTCTTAAAAAAAGATTTATTTATTTAATTTAGAGAGAGATAGAAAGGGGGGGAGTGGCAAAAGGAGAGGGAGAGAGAATCTCAAGCAGACTCCCTGCTGAGCGTGGAGCCTGAGATGGGGCTCAGTCCCATGACCCTGAGATCATGACCTGAGCCATATCAAGGCTCAACCAACTGAGCCACCCAGGCGCCCTACCAAATTCTGTTTTCTTATGTTTGTACATTAAAGGCAATTAAAGATAAATAAACAACTACTATATTTAGTAATCAATAGTCTGATAAGTTAAATAATTACATTTTGATGTTGTCTATGGTCCTTTTAAGAATAAAAATATTAGTTATATATGTAAATTATTTTAAGAAGTGAGGTATGTGTCCTTTCTATAAAATTGAATGCCACTGCAATATATTAATGTTAACAACCAAAGTTATTTTAGGAAATAGGTATAATTCTACTGCAATAATAATGAAGCCTAATTAGAAAATCAATGAAATAAAGCATATATAGTATATTTTAACATTGCTAAAAACAAATCCAGCCTCAGAAGAGTAGGACATAATGTCTATTTAGATATTTACCAAATATCATAATCAAATAATTTCTTTTTATAGATAAATGCATGCTCTAGAAATACTCTGTAGCATGTCAGTATCTTACCTTTTTTTTTTTTTTTGGTGTGGACATCATAGGTATAGTTAAAGTCATTTCTCATTTATATTATGTTCCTAGACCCCTCCTTCTTCTACACTGCGGAAGGGAGGCAGCAAGGATCATCTCATCATCCAATACATGTATTTATTTTACTATTTTCAGCTTAAGGTGCTGTGTTTTATTTATATATTAAGCCCTAATATTTTCATTAGTCATATATGCTTAATAAAATGTGCATTTGTCAATCTCAGCAGTTAGCTAGAAATCTGTGAAGTTTTGAGCACACCAGCACCTGAAGTGTTATAGTACAATTCAGCTATCTCACCACACGAGCAAGAATTCAGGAACTCATGTCAAATTCAGGGATGAGGTTTGCCCTGGAACTGAGTAAGCCTAAGACTCTCTTAAGTATGCTGCTTTATATATTTTCTGTATAGTGCAAAGAGCAACTTAATTGTAAAACAGTAAAATCTATTGATCTGATGTACTTATTCAACAGTGGGTTCACAAAATAGGTATTCCTAGGTCCTCACGATGTACTTTAACAATAAAGTTGGACAGAGGGAAACTGGACCAAATAGCAGAATCCTTTCAGAGGACTACACTCCTATGGAATAAGCTCAAATCTTTGCACTGCTAAATGAAATTTTTTAGTAAATTAAATCAAGATCAACTGATGATCTGTATGATGTAGACTCAAACCTTCTGGGATCTTTTCCTCAAGAACAGGGTGCTTGGTTTAAAATTAGGAAATTGCAGTGACTTTTTTGGCCTTTGCAAATTGAGCCAAAATTAGATTTTGAAACTCACAGGGCATTTAAAATCTCAATTATCCAATAGTCATACAGTCCTTTTTTTTTTTAAGATGGAAGGACTAATGTAAGTAATAGAAAAATGATGGCCAAAGTTATGCTAATTGTTGTCTAGTGGTAGAACGATAATCCATTTTCTTTTCTTTTGAAGTTCTTTTAATCATAGATGCTAAAGAAATGGAGTTGCAATTTTGATATGTTATAAATCAAGTTTAGAACGCTTCCATTAATTTCTTACTTAGTGTTTTACCTTTTAATAAATTTCAATTCCATTCTCTTCCAGCTAAAATCAGAAAATTAATTTAGATTTTACAAACTCAGCATACAGTTCTGTAATCATTAGGCTCTAAATTTTGAGTAATTTCATATGCATCTGACACCAATATGCTATTTTTTAAAAGTATCAATATTATGCCATGTGTTTAGGAAGCATTTAAATATTAATTATTAAGGTTATGAGTAAATGTTTAGATATAGGTAAAAGTAAGTCTCAATACTTTGGGAATATGTTTTATTGTAAGATGTTTAATAATTACTACACATGAACAGTGTTCTCTCCCATACAGCCTTGATTGTTCTTTCTTCCCTATTGGCCACTATCATTTACAAAAACAAGTTGGTTATTTTGGGGAGGTTAATGTCTCAGCCCAAATCCTACCTTTTAGACTTCATGTAATTTTGGACAAACCTCTTAACCCTGTGAAATTTTGTTTTCTTATCTTTAAAATGAGGATAAGAAAATTTGACCTGCTTTCTTCTTGGAGCTGTTGTGATAAATACAGTATTATTGTAAACGTTTTTAAAAGTATCAAGGCATAATAGATAGGTATGATTAAAAATACATATGTGTGAACTTACAATGTCATATACATTATTAGCATTTTACATATAAATATGATTTACATAATCATAAATAGCACATAAGAAATATAAGATCAGAAATAGATGGAAGCTAATTGATAGATAATTATTCATTTCATGATATTTGATAAATGTCTCCCATCGGTCTGGTCTGGGATACTAGATAAGTTAAAACAAAACAAAACAAAACAAACGTGATGCCTTTTTCCAAGAGGGCTCAGATTTTTGCCATTAGAAAGGTAAAGCCTGGGTATTCCTTCCCCAAATATATCTTGGATATCTTTAAGATGCTGTGCTTGATGACATTTTTTTCTTCTGTGATAGCTAGCAATGTATTTAGCTCAGTTGACTGTTTACATCCACCGAATACTTTTTAGCTGTAAATTGTCATAAGACCACTTTCTTTTGAACCTGTCTCATTTAGTCACAGGCTATCATTTCTAGTTAAAGCACTTCCTTGAGTGATATAGTGAATAATAGAATAAGTGATGTAAAACTATGTAGAGTCAATAAATCATTTGATTATTACTTCAAAAATATGAACACCTTGGACTTAAATCCTGAGAGAATTAATTATTACCTCTGAGCAATCGAATCAACTCATCACCAAGTTTTACTTATTAGTAATTAACATTTTATAAAATCCCACATTAGACATCTTCCTAATAATCTAAATATAACAAATAATAAATTCTTTTTGAGAACATTTATGGAATTAATACTTCCAACAAGGTTTATTTTTTACTCACAGTATATAGTATATATATATATATATATATATATATATATATATATATATATAAAACTATATGAAACTATAAAACTTTTAATAGATGGGAGGACAGTCTCTCTCAAACATCAGTATTATAAAGCAGTGTAATAAATATTACTTTGGCATATCCTTGGAATTCATAGATTTAGTACTCCTATTTTATAACATCTCTGAATGATTCTAAAGTTAAATCATGTGCAATTAATTCATAATTTTCTAAAAGCACAAATTTGAATTAACATGCACTGTAAGAGTCTGGTGCAAATGTTTGTTCTTTACTCAAGATTTCCAAAGTGGTAAAAAATATCTGCTGGTGAAAGTGAGGGGCAAGGGCAATGGTTTATGCAAATCAGATATAGAAGATAGATAACAGAAATTCCAGATACATTCAGTTGAGGAGTGTTCTGTATTTGTTCTAAAGGGAAGGCATATTTTTAATTTTTGAAGTTACTGCCCTATGTGATAAGTTGCACATGTTGGTGATTTAGGAAAATATTTAGATCTCAGGACAATACAGTCCCTGAAGGATATAAGGGGTGGTCTGTCTTGTTTTTCATCTTGCTACCTGTTTCATCTCAGCACTTCTAATGGATCTCTCTCAGCCTTCTAGCTGCACTCATGTACTTTCTAAATCTTTTTCTTTTTCTTGTTCTCATGTTCACCTTCATCTGGTGTCCTACTATTAAGTATAATAAAATATAAAATACATTTCAATAGTGTTGATCATTGATATATAGATAAAGGAAAACCCCATTTTATTTTTGCAATTGTACAGATTGGGACAAATCAATACAATAGAACATGTCACTAGTAAATAAATAAGTAATCATTACTATTCTTCTAGAAATATATTTTTCCAGTTTATTTTCACTCTTCATTGAAGTTTCATGTTATTTAGGGTATCTCAACCTCCATGAAGGCTAACTTCTATACTTAGATACACATGGCTTCTATTTAAGTAAGATGGGCAAATAAATATGGTCAGGGACAACATATATGGAGTTTAGGGTTATTATGCATGGCTCATTTTCTAGATAACCCAGGGAAAAGAGATATTCTGAATATTTTGGTTTACGTATATAGAAGTGTTTAGAAGTTTATCAATCAGACTTTAATCTTGGCAACATTCATAATAAGAGAATTTCTCCTAAATCCTTTTTACTAGCTTGAAGAATAAATTATACATCTGCATTTTGGTTTCCTCTCAAACTTGGTTCACTAAAAAATTTGTCAATCGAAGTCAGAGGGGACAGTCGAGTGCGGGGGTTAAAGAAGAGGTGTCCGATTGTGACTGCTTGGGTTTAGAGTCCACACCACTGCTCAGTGATGTGACCTTGGCGAGGTTACTTCTCTCTCAGGCCCAGATTGCTCATTTAGAGAATGGGGATACCGTAGAACTTGCCTCATAGACTTATTGAGAAAATAGATGAAGTAATTCCTAAAAATAGTTAAGGCTGTGCTTGACATGTCTTATGCATTTCCTTATTGCAAAGGTCTCTTTCTTCATATAATTATTATTATTATAATTGAAACAATGTACCAAATTATCACTCTTCTCACTTGCATTTTTGCCTCTGACTATTTCAATGTGAACTACAGATGTGCAACACTACTATAAGATTCTTGTGTATAAACATATCTTATATTACCTGTTAAGAAGATACCCAGTATCTATGTTTGCTTATGAATATAATGATGAGCATTTTTACATCTGTCATCTAAGGCCTATATTAGCTGAATATTTTGGTAAAGATTATTTTAAAAACATCTAAGTTACAAATTGATTTAGATAATGAAAGGTGTTTTTTTAGATTAAACTAGCTTTTATTTACACATTTGATACACAGCATGAAGGTGTCTTAAAGTTAAAATTTTTAATTAAGGAAAAATAATTTGGGGGAGAATATTAACTAAATTTGGGGAGGACATACCCACACCTGTATGACTTTACATATCTCACAATTTTATGAGGAAGTGGTATTATTATCCACCTCTTACATATGAGAAAACGGAAGCTTCACAAGTTCAAGTAATTTTGCTTACAATGTAGAGCATCTGCTGTGGGTTAAAGTTTCATAGTATAAATAATGCAACTTTAATTCTCTACATACAGATCAACCTTATGGGAATAGGTATTAGCTCACTCTTTCACAAAGAACCAAATTCAGCTCACTGATGAAAATTAAAATTGCATGTAGGTATATGGCAGAATCCCATTTCAAATGAATAAATAAGTCATGAGCAGCTGAAGAATGGAGAAAGGAAAGAAGGAAAGGAAGAGAGAGAAAATCAGAAGGAATATCAACCAAGCTATTAACAGAGCTGTCTCTGAGGATTAGGATTATAGGTTGGGATTTTTACATTACATATTTGTATTATACATTCTAAGTTTTTCAACCTTCAGTATGAATTACTTTTGGCTAGAAAAAAGGGGGTGTATATATATTAAAAAAACTCTTCAAAAAAAATCAATTCATGGCAATTCTGCCATATCCTAAGACACCATTATTTGTACCTGGATGATCAACTTAACCAGAAATGAAAAAAAGGTCTTTAAGAAGTTAAACCAATTTGTATTTTGTATGGGATTATCAATGATAAAAGGATTCCAGAGAAGTTTCTCTGATGGAATATGGTATTACTTATTTTAAAAATTACTGCTTTATAAGAACGCCTAAAGCAGCAGATATGTTCTAAATATAAGTTCTAAATAATTATATACTGAACAATAAATTAATTTATATTCTTAAGCCTCCAACAGGCAAGTTGAAAGAAACAGTTTAAAAATTCAGCATTAATCCATTAGGAAGATCTTTATGCAACATGTAAATATAATCTTTCCTGTTTAAATACATTTAAAATTAGTGTTATTCCAGGGGCGCCTGGGTGGCTTGGTTGGTTAAATGTCTGCCTTTGGCTCAGGTCATGATTCCAGGGTCCTGGGATCGAGCCCTTCGTCTGGCTTCCTGCTCAGTGGAGAGTCTGCTTCTCTCTCTCTCTGGCCCTCCCCTTCTCTCCCCTTCTCCTGCTCATGTTCTCTCTCAGATAAATAAATAAAATCTTAAAAAAATAAATAAATAAAACTAGCTTTATTCCAGTCACAGATATTATGCACTGATCTCAGTGAATTCCATAAGTATATTTATTTCTAATATTAAAGTTGATATTTTGAAATAGAGAACTTAGACTAATTGAAGACATTTTCTCACCTATTGCATCCTCTTTAGAGCTAAGAATTCAAGATTTTGTGAATAGGAGGTTATATATAAATGTTAATGGTCATTATTTGTTTGCTTGAGTATGATATTTTTTCTTGGCATACTTTTTGGTTTACAGTGGGCATGTACTGGTTTCATAATGAAGACAATAAACATTTCTTAACATGGGGCTCTGTTGAATGATTGGACAGTGCTCTTTCCCCAGTAATAATCAGTTGCCCTTCTTTTGTCTTCTCAGATACCCGTGTGCAGTTGGGAAAATGACAGAAGGCATTGGGAAAGGAGGGACAAGATGGTATGAGAGAAGTTGAAAATGACCTAATGTCAAAAAAGACAGCCTAAGAGGCTAGAATATAGGACATATGCTACATGTGTGTTAGGGCAGAATGAGACAAAGGGGAAGGACATTTTCCTACTGATAGAAGTCATCCTGAGAGGCACGGACGTGACAGGAAACCTATGTCCCCAGTGCTGACATTTGCTTCCAGAGGCTCTACAAAGAGGATCTAAGGTCTCCAAATTTGTCTCATAAGTAGATCACTCACTGTACCCTACTGCGAAGTATGAAATGTGATGGAACAGAAATTTGAACTAAATTAGCGTTTAGAAGCTCACTACCAATTTTTAAGATGGCTCACTCTTCACTTTTTTTTTTTTTTAAATAAAAGCAGATAAGCTGGCTGTTGTTGAGGTATCCAGTGGTATATGAATCACACAGCTTCCGCTCTGGGTTTCTCAGTTTGTCTGACAATAAAGTGTAGGAGACTGAGATATAAAACAGCATATCAAGTAGAGTGACCTTATTCTCTGAATGTAAATGATCTTTCTAATACCAATTAATAAATTCTATGTAAAGAGACTAGGAAATTAATCTTTCTGCTGAATATGGAGGACTGGTGCCTGCCTGTCCACAAGAACAGCTATTTTACTGTTAACTCAGGTATTTTAAGAAGAAACTAGAATGCCCAGATAAATGCTACACATGATACTGGCATCAGGAAATACTTCGTTTTAAAATAGTTAACATTGAGTGATACCTTCACTTGTGTTCTTAACACATGACTGTGTAATGAAGAACCATACAAAGATATTTCTGATTTGAAATTGACTCTCATTCCTTAAAGCTGAGTTCTGATTTACAGATTGAAGAATAAAAGCCTGAAATTGCTTTCATGCTTATTTAATCATGTGGGTGTTTTTTAAAATGTCAAAATGGAATCTAGATTATCAATGAATTCATTTGTTCTACAAAAGACAGTAGTCATACTTTGCAACAAATGTGGGATACTTTTCATCTACATTTTTCTATGATGGAATCAGAACTTTTGAAAGAATGACAGATTTGAGGAACGGTCAAAATAAAGATGTAATTCAAGTTAAAATATTTTATCATAATCTTTTTTTAGTCAATATTCATCATATTGCTACAGAATAGAAATTATAGTAAGGATATCTGATATTTTAGAATCTCTTTTCAATTAAATTCATTAAAAGTTGGGGATCACCATAACATTTGGGGAAATGTGTGGGTTATCAAACTTTGTTTTAAATATTGGCTTTTCTGTGTATTAGTAGTGTGACATTAGTTAAACCTCTGGACTTCAACCCCCTGTTCTATAAGACAGGGTTAGGCATTTGCAAGCTTGCTTTAAGGATTGAAGATGTTTCATGTAAGTTTTTGTGTGAAAATGACAGTATCTTGCCTGGAAGATATGCTCAGAAAACACATGGCCCCACTATTATTATTGTTATTATTAATACTCTAACCTCACACTAAACATAAATACATTTTATAAATTATACAATTGGGTATTTTTAATTGTGTACTACAGAATGTTTTGCAGTAAAAAATTAAACCTTCCTGTTAAAACTGCAAGAGTGGCGAGTGGATGGAGTTTTCTGTAAACAGGTGGTCTCTTGGTACTGAAACTGATACTTGACGCTCAGCCAACTCAGATTACTGATCACCATTCTCTATTCCCTTAAAAAAATAAACAAACCTACAAACTTCTATATTATGTTAACCAAGAGACGTAGAGATAATGAGAGTAGCCTATATGGTTAAAGGGTTACGTTTGCAGTTTTCAAAATGCCAGACTATTTTTAAGTGAAGAACTAAAGACACAAGATTAATGTCTTAATAACACAGCTTGAAAAAAACTATTTCCCTTAGAAGAATTCATGGGAACCTTTAATATGTTATTCTGTGTCACATTTATTTAAAAACTGTTAGTGCTTCAGTTGTTAAGCTAAATGGCTTCAGTTCCATTAATATACTGAAAGTGAAAATGATCTAAATATTACAAATAAGACCTAAAAGCACTCTTTGTTCTCTTTGGTGGCATCAGATTGATTCTGATTTTATCATACTTGAGTGTAGTAAAACTTTTTATTGGACAAATAGCAGGCACAAAGACTTTCTTACATATTAATGCTATTAGTACTGTTTAAAATTGTTTAGTGTCCAGGCTAGCTACCTTTGGCATTTTGGTGAACAACAGTTGTCACAGGATCATCAGTGTACCAAGAATTACAGCATTATCTGAACAAATGCTTGGAACAAACACAGGAATCACTTCGAGCTGCAGTTACAAGGAATGCACTGTAATTTACAAACCTTAATTTGCCATGCAAGTTTGTATGACTCGCAGAGGTGAACGTCAGACTTGAGGATGTTTGTGTATCAGTGGTTCTAACTGGCAAGGTGCCTCCTGACAGCCATCTTTGGGAGCCAGCGCTTCAGAACTAGTGAGAGCAGACATGATGTCATGACGGGATGACGTTGGGAGCCGGCATCATTGTCTGATACCGACAAGAGAAGAATGAACCCGCTGGGCGAATGAATGTCTGTTAGTTAGGGCCACTCTGAACAGTTTGCATTCTATCAGAGGTTTCTGCTGAAAGGCCACTAACTTAGGGAAACTCTCATTCCCCATTGCCAGAGAAACCTACTCTATTCCCTTCTATCTTAAGAGTCAAAGTTATGCAATAAACAACTGCAAGTGTATGTGTAATTATATTTTTCTGTACCTCAACTTCATTTCAATCTTAGGTCTCCAGACTGCCAGTTAGAAAAAAACAATCTCATCTGAATATGGATTAATTTTGGTCGGGAGTTGCTTTGTCAACTCAGGGATCGATTTTTGCCCCATCTCTTTTTCCCAGGGTTGGATTTAAATTTTGGAGTTTGGTCGGGAGTGCAGCTGATCTTGTCACCTTTCCACATTGTATCTACCGCTACGTCCACATCCTGGTCAGCGCCAGTCCGTGCTGATGCCACCACTCCCTGCCATTCCTTCCTGCAGAGACAGTTGTGTGTGTGGTTGCTTCTGCCACACCTGCTCCACTCTTGCCAACATGGAGGAACAGTCTGTAGAAACATTCTTCTACAGGATAGCACCTGGATTCACGGGTGTGGGGGAACTCTGTGAAGCCTGCTGCCTCCCTAGGCTCTATTCTAGACAAAGGTCCCTTCTGTGTTCCAAACCTACCTGAGGCTTTTACTGGATAATTCATAAAGCATACAGAACCCATTCTCTAGGCCATGCTAATATCTTAAACTAATATCTTAGATTTTGCTGCCTCTTGAGCTTTTGTCTCCACATGGGCAGTATTTACCTTGTAGAATGTATGGAGGCAGGTGGATGAGTCATGGACTGATTGATTGTTTGGAGCCTTTTAAATCTGTTAACACATAAACTTGATGTCCTAGTTAAAGCCTATTCAAAATCCAGGCTTTTGAAACTAAAAATCCCCTTTCTCATAAATCATTATTTTTGAGCTTTAAAAACTCTTACATTTTTAACTTAGTAGGCCAAGAATGTTCTCTTCTCTTGCTCGGCACTGTTGTTTCTGCTGTCATAGACCCGCCCTGAGTTAAGGCATTCAAAGATGTAGTCTGGTGAGATAGCCACAGGGTGATAAAACAACAACAGCACGACAACAAAATAATTTCAGTGGACACAAAAACATACTCATTAATATATCAAAATAGTAACAGTGACTGGTTTCTCTTTCATTGCTTTACAAGTTCAAGCCTATTGCTTGAAAAGGCTCAAAGGAGAATAATATGCAGGACATCTGGATTAGAGATTCTTTCTCCCCTCGTTTTATAAAAACTAACATTTTTAAAGAGTCAAATCAGATGTGCAATGTTGCTGATAAATAAAATTTCGAATTGTATTCTCTGTAACTTTTGACCTTTGATTCTGTGGCTTGACAAAGGGTCTTGATTAGTTGAAGCTCGTATAGTTTTAGATAGTTATTTTAACACCTTGAATTTTAGAAAAGGTCTCCCAGATGAAGTTAGTAATTATGAAATTGACTAAACGTGTGGATTGCCATGGTTCCTTGGGATACTTGCCTTAGCTCTGATTGTTTACTTCAAACCTAAAGTGGCTTCCTTTTATTTTTCACATAAAATCTGAAAAATTAATTTAACATAGCACTCAAGGACAGCCACCTGACTTGACCATTCCTCTCCAGGCTTTGCTTCCACTCTGTGCTTTCGTGAAGCTGGACTGCAGGGCCCGTTGATTGGCCTCTCAAACTTTACTTCCTGAACTTTTTGAACTCTGTGAAGTGACACAACCTATTCCCTTCACTAGGTGGCGCTCTCTTCCTCATCGACGGACAGACTATTCTTCCATAGTTCCCTCAGTTTCTGTTCTATCTCTGGTCATAAGGTCTCTCCAGGCTTCCTCATACTGTTCCTATAGGACTCATTGAAGGCTACACGATATTTGTGTAGTAAAAAGAAAGAGGACCAGGTCCAGAATTTTTAGGTTTTTAGGTTTTTTTAGGTTTCACCCGTATTTCAAATGTCATGGCAAAGCCGTTTCAATTCTCTGAGTTTCAGGTTAGTCTGTGGACTTCCTAACTGCCCTTGCATTGTTTTCGGTCTGAAGTTTACTGGCTCAAGTTTTCTACTCCTTGTGTACAGAAATGAAGTCTCAATTTTCAACAGTGCTTTGAATTCAGTGAATATTTGCTGAATCAAATAGAATGGCCGATGAGAAACAAGAAGTTTATCGCTAAGTCTGGTGGCATAACTGGGGAAAACAATGGTAAGGTTAGTTATTTTCTTCAACTAAATAAATGTCCATGTTAATAGATATCTCACGAAGGGTCGGCAAGCAGTTACGGGCTTCCCTTTGCCCTTCCTCCATCTCCGCCAACAGTTGTGATTTCTTTCCCTAAAACTGCAGAATCAAAGTTTGAATACTCTTCCTTTGTACAATTAGGGAAATGTCATATATAGTAATTCGTAGCAAAGAGAAAGGCTGCAGATTACTAATTCACGTTTCATTTGATAAGCTTCTTAATAAGCTCAGAAATCCTTGCCAGGTAAATACCAAGTTAGTCACTTTATTTCAAAGATAAAAATAATTATTTTCCTTGACAACAATCTAAACCTTTTCAGTATCTCAACAAGTGGCATTTGGTGTTTCAGCTCACCGCCACAGCTCTATGTTGGTAAAGATTATCTATTTCGGAGAGATTAAAAAATAAGCTTAACAAACAATGAATCATGGAACACTACGTCAAAAACTAATGATGTAATGTGTGGTGATTAACATAACAATAAAAAATTAAAAAAAAAATAAGCTTACCTCTTATCCTTCTTAGCCCACCACATCTGCTATTCACTTATGTGCTCTTTGCTTGTGGATACCTGAAATAGTGAGAAAAAATAAAAAAAGAAAATTAAATATAACTCAACAGCATTGTGTGCAAGGCAAACATTTACAATTTTAATTGATGACAGACACACACTTCGTAAAACTATTAGCATGCAACTCCAGCTGCAAAAACTGAACAGCAATATGCCTAAGCTGGTTAGCAGCAAAAAAGTAAACCAATCACATCGACAAAAGCCACCATAAACAAAAAAACTGTATTTAAAAGATTAGCAGTTTTGGCATTCATCCCTACCATCAAGTCTTTTGCTTTCTTTTTCCATCAAAATTTAGCTTACGTTTGATGTTAGCAAGAGTTGCATTACTATTATTGTTAATTTTAGTTCTGTTTATTGCCTTGAGGGTTATATATTGTAAAATAATTTTGGTGCCTCTAGTTAATGTTAATTAGTTGTTTTAATAACCTATAGACCTATTTGTTATGTTTTTGTAGGTTTACTTTTTTAACTATCAGGAACTTAATAACTGAGAATATTTAACATTACTGTTGCATAGGCAAAATTACAGAGTCACTATTAGTGTTACCTGTTTAACGTTTAGTCATCCTTTGAGTCCTGCGACATATTTCCTTAATAATCATCAGCCATCAAGTCTGATAGTCTCAAAAGAAATATCAGCCCTCTAAACTGCCTTCAAGGGCGGTGATATTTAGCACTGAAAATTACAAATAAAGTTTTGAGGTTGAATAGCAACAACTGGCCAGTGACACTGATGATTTGTTTGTCAAAACAAATTATTATAAACTACGCAAATGAAGTCCACGCACTCCTTTGAGTGAAAACAATAAAGTGAATCTACGCAATGCTTACATGTTGGATGGGATATTTAATGTGCGGGGAAACTCAAAGGTTGAAGAACTAGGCATTTAGACAGTGGTAAGTGGTAATCTTACCTCTTTATACTCCATTACTCTTTCTCACGAGAGACATGCTAATGCAAACAAGTCAATCAGAATTTGTGTTTAGCAAGATAAAGCTTAGAGGATAGTTTAAAATCCATTTATTATTCTAAATCCATTTTTTTCCATTAACATGTTATACATTAGTGTTTACTAACCATGATTCATGTAACAGTTTAGTTTGTTAACTTTTAAATTATTTAACAACCATAAGTTATTAATACATTTTTTAAGTATTACACAAATATCTTAAAACAGGCTTGGGTTCATTTTTGTAATTTTTAAATAGAAAACATTTTAGGCATCTCTTGAAGAAGAAATAAAGCAGGCATTTAAAGCTAGAAAACAAGTAATTCCAAATTTAGTTTTTACAAAAGTTTTCAGCTTTATTGACAAATTATGGCAAACATATTTGACAAATTGTGGTTTCCTATTTAGAGTAGCTTACACATGGAACTTTATGTGTGTTTTTTTTCTTTTTTAACAAATACAGGTTAAAACACTGAACAAATTCAGTTAGCTACATACATACAGTAGCTGCTTGTTTTCAACTCCATTAAAACAGCATTTAAAATTAAATTTACAAACTTAATATCGAACATCTTCATCTAACTAACAGATATTAAAAGACAGGTTAAAACATCTTATCTACAACTTTATTATCAGCTAGTTCAAAAATCATATTACAGTCTTTTAGCAACCCTAAACAAAGTTTTTGCTAGTTGATTGAGACTCAAAATCTGTTAACAGATTCATGCTCTTTCTTAAAAAAAAAGAAAAAGAAAAAAGAAAAAAGAAAAAAAGAAAAAAAAAAGGTTACACACAACAATGAAAAACAAGAGAATATCATCCTACTGAATGGTTTATAGACAATGCTTGCCAATGTCTTTTTTAGTCCGTTTTGTAAAATAATACTAGTGTCAATGTCACGCCAACAGTATAGGGGAAAATACAAGAAATATATGGGAGAAATCATGAGCAGTTATCCCTAGGATAGAAAAAAAAAAGGACTATTACTTGTCTTGTTGCTGTTTATGTGGAGACCACAGGCTATGAATTGTCTTTGAGGTGAGGTCACAGGTGAGAAGGACCTTCAATATCTACCATAGGGGTGCTCCCTGTATCCCCCTCTGGCTGACCTTGGCGGTGGTGCCTTCAGGCTGGAGCGGGTTGTGGCCCATTCTTCTGGTGCTAAGAACAAGAGAAAGACAGTAACATTCACGTGGCTTCACAGTTACCAGAAACAGTCATTTAAGACGTAAGAGTTGACCAAGGAAAAGAGAATAAAAGATCTCAACACTGATGGCTAAAGCCTTACTACATTTTCCACATGGTGAGGTCATCAAAAAAGTATATATTTTGAAATGCAGCCATGTGGAATTAAACTTGCAGGACATTCTTCAAAGAAGAGAAAGTTAAAGTCCTTGGGTAATTCCACCTTTATGATGTGTAAAAATTTTGTGCCACAAAAGAGAAGGAGGTATCAGTGTAAACTGCTCATTTTATCCTTTATACAGACTTCCAAAAGAAAGTGGATATAGGAATCCAGTGGTTCCTAGGCTTTGATTAACTTGAGAATCACCTGGGAATCTTAAAATAATACAAAACAAAACCAAAAATGACTAATGCTTGTTCTCTGACTCCCAAACAGAATGATTAGAAAAGAGATCTGGGGCTTGCTATTTTCCAGTGTTCCCCTAGATGGTTCTTAAGTGGTACAGGGTGAGATCCTTGTGCTAAACTTAGACAAAGTTAGTGAGAGAATGGCAGGATATGGAACAGAGTAAATTTAAGCAGTAAAGTCAATAAAGAATATGCTCATATCAGTTTTTACAAATGCCTTGAAAATAAAGAGGTATTTGTACACTAGGAAAAGTCCTCATTCACCTGTTAATCAGATTTCTAGTAACCTGAATGTTCTGAAACCTAGCCAAAAAACAAAACAAAACAAAACAAACAAACAAAAAACACACACAAGAAACAAGCCAACAAGCTTTTGAGTGTTGTGGAAAATAGCCTTTATAAAGTCTGTGACCCCAGAAGAGGAATGTAGCCCTTCTTCAAAGGGCCAGGGACTTAATAATAGGGTTTATGGTAACTTCTTATGTAATTCCTGAAGCTAAGTTATTTGGGTCTTTCAATCCAAATTCAGTTTTCGTTTGAGAGCAGATTTCATGCATGGAACTCTGATAAGAGGAAGTGTGGACATAGAAAAAGAGATTAGTAGAAAGAGACACACTGGCATTGATAGCTGATATATAGGATAGTGATGGTAACGGACATACAACTGGAAAGAAACTGCAGACTGAGGCCAACGATGTAGGTAGGGCATGTGTCCCTGGAGAGTTCAAGTGCCCCTAAGAATATTTTTGTACATAGTTCAGGAAGATTAAAGAAAAACAATAATAAAAATTTAGATTGTACTCACTATACTATATATAAGGCAAAGGATAGTGATGTACCATATAGAAAAATATTAAAATCCCATCAACATGGGAAAAAATAGCATTTAAATGGGCTTTTGGAGATATCCTCCATCAGAACTTCTTTATTATTATTATCTGATAATAAGTGAAAAGTTTATCTCTTCTACTATTTAAGGTACATGCTTAAGTTTATTTTAGTATTTGACAGGACATAAAATAGAAATGAGAACTTAAATAAAAATAAGAAATATTGCCTTTTCTCAGAATACAGATCTACTTAGATCAGGGGTTGGCAAACTAAGGCCAGTGAGCCATATTGGTTAGCTCTCTGTTTTTTTAAATAAAGTTTTAGGGAGTGCAGGCATGCTTATTTATCTGCATATTGTCTATGGCTGTTTTTACTCTATAAAGGCAGAGTTGAGTAATTGTGACAGAGACCATCCTGTCTACAAAGCCTAAAATATATAGTCTGGGCTTTTACAGAAAAGATTTACAGACCCCTGCTCTAGATCTTGTTGTCTTCTTTGGTTGGAGATTGTGGATGTTGGTCTTTCCGATGTGATCTCTTGAAGACAGGACTCTATCCCTAATCTGCCAGAATTTCTCAGCAGAGACGTTATGGAAAATAATTCTTTGTATTTACTTGATTGGAATTAAATAAAACTTTTTTTTTTATGTGCTAGAAGGGAAAACGGATTTTGCTTGCAAAACTAGCAAGTGCCTTCTCAGCCTTATGTAATACGAGTTTTACACTTTGACTATGAATAATCAAGAATATGTCAATGTCCTTGTCTTCTGGTGGTAAAATCTACCCCATTTTATTCATGTTTTTAACAAAAGGAATGTAATACTTTTTGCTTTATTCTGTTCTAGAGTATTAGAGATCCCTGGGTTGTAGTCTATGGGATTTAGAAACTGGGATAATAGAAGTTTCAAGTTTTCCCAGGGAATGGAAGTCTTGGATTCTTTCTCAGAAGCTTGGTGGTTTCTGTAAAATAGTGAAACAACATGAACAGAGTGACAGCAGTAGGTGCCATAGCTACCCCAGTTTTGTCAGAACTTTTAAACTGGCATAATCTTGGGGACTAGCCCGAGAGCACATTAAGTGTTTAATAAGAATCCACTGATTTAGGTTTACTTGGCTTTATCTAAAGCTCTAGGGCAGCTAATTTATTGGCTAATACCTTTCATTTCCTAACTTTTGGCTAACATTAACATGGGGAGGGTCACTATTCTCTGCTGTATTCTCAGCACCTGGAAAAAATGCAGTGCCTAGTAGAGGTTGAACACAATGAAAGATTACATGAACGACAGGATGAGTGAATAAATTGAGGAACTATGAGGCAGAAAGAGCTTCCAAGGACAACCTTAAAAACAGTAATATTTGAGCTGAAGACACTTGACATTAATTTTAAAAGCTTTATAACTAGAAATACATATTTTAGAGTTAAAATTCAAGAGGTTAGTTAGCTAAATAACAAAAGTATTTCACGACAGGATTTCATAAAACAATCATAGTGGACTCCAATTACAAAAAAGTGTAAAAGCATGTTTCATTGCACAAAAATGTGCTCTTATAATTCTCTGTAGTAAATTCATACTGTGTTCTTTCTTCCTTGCTGAAGGCTAGGAATGGGAAATACTGTTAGTCTATGAAAACTGTAACCAGAAGGGCAGACAAAATTAATTCCTACCCACGTGAAAGTTGTAGATTTTTCTAAGATTCCTTACCGTTAACAGAGGAGTCAAGGATTTATTTCACTTAATTCACGTTCTCAATAATAATAGTGAATTGAGATCAGGAGAGGTATTAATTCTATTTGTGCCAAATTTCCTTGGTCTATATTTTTCCTAATATCAGAACATTTATACGTAGTCACACATTTACAGTACCACGTAATAACACAAGGCAACTTCTTTCAGGGACGTTACCATCTTTGAATGTATACTGGAGCATTGACTCAATGGTTGTTTTTCCTTCGTCATTGTATAGGGTCATTGAGCCTTATATGGCAGCCAGTCCCCTCAGTGCCTATCATTGGATTTCTTCACCATAGTATCAGAGATAGAAGTGATTCTTAGAAATCCAAAGAAATTCTAATGTAAGTCTAATGTAAGTCCATCATAGAACCTTGCACATGGAAAAGACCCAAGCATAGGTAGAGACAAATCATTATAAGGTCCTTATGATGGGAATTCTCTAAAATTTGAAGTATAAAGCCCCAAGGATAGACTAAGAAATTGCCTGTCTTCTTTGAGCTCTACTATTCAGCAGATAAGATGGATTTAAAATATTTTAGGGAGAGGCATCTGGGTGGCTCAGTTAAGTCAGTTAAGCATCTGACTCTTGATTTTGGCTCAGGTCATGATCTCTGTGTTGTGAGACTGAGCACTGCATCAGCTCTGCCCTGTGTGTGGAGCCTGCTTGATTCTCTCTCTCCCTCTCCTTCTGCACCCCCCCCACCTTGCTCTCTTTCTCTCTAAAAAATAAAATAAATAAAATAAAATAATAAAATAAAATAAAATAAAATATTTTAGGGATTCATACAAATTTTGGAGTCCCTGACAGTGGTTTCTATTCCCACACTGTGGTCTAGGATGTTATTTTAAAAATCATTACAAACAATGAAATTTAGAAGTAATCTTTTTTTTGTCCTTTTGGAAACTAATAAAGGATGTAAGGTTCTCTCAGTATCAGGATCATTGTCATATGAGAAGCACCAGCTAGACTATAGATGTGAAATAGCAAATTAGATAACAAATTACTCCTCAGAGAATATGCAAAATAAATGCCTGCCAAGTTGAATTACTGGAATGGTTTACAGAATTGGGGATCTGGAAATAGGAAATGAAGATATGAGAAACAGCTTCAGTGACTTGATCAAATTCCCACCATTTCTAGGCTTCCCAATTGGGATTTTAATGTACCATACAGTATATGATATAAGGAGGGAAGGAGGGAAATAAAGCATTCATTAAATAATTTTTTGTCTTTACTAAAGATCTCCCATATGCTAGTCATTGTACTAAGCCATGAGTATAAGGATACTTTCAGGAATTTTTAGAGATCACAGGAAAAAAAACCACTATGAAATTTCATGGTGTACAACACATTTATAATTGATATTTGAAGAAAATGCTGGGGAAAGCCTAGAGGAGGGAACTACTAATTTCTATCACTCAACTGAACTTGGATTGAGCTCTAACATCTAAATCATCTCAAGGAAGTAATTTTCTGAGCAAATATACAGTGTAACTAAAAACTCAGATACTGTTTAACCTATTTAAGAGAATGCACTTTCTTTTTTATTTTTTAAAGATTTTATTTATTTGACAGAGAAAGAGATAGCAAGAGAGGAAACACAAGCAGGGGGAGTGGGAGAGGGAGAAGCAGGCTCCCCGCTGAGCAGGGAGCCCGATGCGGGGGGGGGGCCGGGGGGGGCTGGATCCCAGGATTCTGGGATCATGACCTGAGCCAAAGGCCACCGCTTAACTGACTGAGCCACCCAGGCGCTTGGACAACTCACTTTCTTTGAAGACTTTTTTATGTTAATTATTTTATATCATCCAGTCTTGTTTCTTAAACTGAATCCTAAGATCTATGAGAGGAGAGCCCTTTAGTGGCAGACACATAGGAAGAACACCATAAATATTTGTAAGCTACATATAAATAGATGATGTTACTAACTAAAAGGAATCTTGAAATCAATTCTGTGAAATAAGTACAATAGAATTCTTATTCAGGAACACATTGTTTGCAATTAGGTTAAGTGTTTCATGTATTTGAAATATATTAATATTTCTTTTAAAAAATGACTCTGCCTCTGTTTTTTTTTTAATTAGACTGATTTTTTCCCCCAGTTCAGTCAAGTTTTACAGAATTCCATAAAGTGTGTCTCCTTCATATGCCAATAAGCATCATTGCAGAACATCTTACTTTGATAAGGGCGTGTAAATTACCCAGGTAACTCTTCTTGTGTATTCGATGTTACTCTAGTGACTTCAAAAGCTTCTGTATCTCAAATACTCTGCTTTCAGGAGAATCAAATCTATTAAGTGGTGTGCATTTTTCAATGTGCTCTCCCTCCTGCCCTGGGACCAGCTACTTTGGGGAGCATTCAGAGTGGGAAAGAAAAATCTGGATGATATTTAAAGTTGCAAAACTGTGTTCTCTGATTCTTCTGGAGATACTAGAAACATTGAGGTTCTTGGTGGGGAAATTGAAACATAGGACAAGGTACCAATTTGGGACACATCAGCATTATTTAAGTACCTGCAAAGTAAACTTTTAGTGTTTATCTTTCCAGACATAGGTTTAAAATGCCACCTTCAGAGTACATTAATTTTAGGAATCAGTTTAGAAAGGGTATAGGATGTCACAGAAATTATTGAGGGTGCAGCTCTTATGTTCACAGTTTGCTAGACCTACATAGCTAGTTGTTTATATATCTGAGGTCTGAAAAAGAATCTAAAATTTGTTTTTTAACTCACCACAACAAAAAGGGAGAACTCATGCTACTTATTTTTGTTATACTGTGAACCAATATGCAGACACCACAACTAAAGTAGGAAACCTAAATTAATCTCTATTATTACAAACCACTAGTGTCTCATACAAGAGCATTTACAAGGTTGATTAGAATTCACCTGGCTCTCAGGCTCTCTGTTTGTTGGTCTCAATTAAACTTCTGATTTCTCTCTAAGGAATATCAATCTATTTAAAAGCACCTTTTGATACTTAGTTGTGTTATTGCTATTTATTCCCAAAGAGAATATGTTAGATTAGATGTTCTGTTGTTGTAACTCACTATGACAATATCTGTTTTTTTTATTTAATTTTTAAATACCTATCCTATTTTAAAAAGTTAAGATATTCACTCTCATCACATCTTCCAAGGGTCAAACACAGTGCTAGGCATTTTATGTGTATTATTAGCAAATACAATTTTCCTGCAAGATAGGTGCCAATGTCGTCTTCCTTTTAAAGATGAGAAAATTTTGGCTCAGAAAGTTTGTTTGGAAGACCCAGAATTTTTTTAGAGATTTATTTATTCTTTTTAGAAGGTGAGGAGGGGCAGAGAGAGAGAATCTCAAGCAGACTCCTCACTGAGCATGAGCCCTACACAGTGCTCTATCTCACGACCTGAGATCATGACCTGAGCCAAAATCAAGAGTTGATGCTCAACCAACTGAGCCACCCAGGTGCCCCAGAAGACCCAGAATTTTTATCTTTAATTGTCTTACCATTTTCCATCACTCCTTTCATCTGAAAGAAGATCCTGACTTCCACTCTCTTTTTCCTTTTCTTGCCTGGAAAATAGGACTTCATTTACTCTAATTCCCTTGAATTATATAATAACTGGTGATTCCAACAACAATTAATTAGCTAAATGAGTGAGAATGTAGCTTTAATTTTGTTAACAAGAGTGTGGGCTGCTTGAGCTGAATTTGTTAAGGTGCAAATCTAAGTGTTCATTCATCTAAGGTAGAAAGCAAGATTGTTCCAAGCATTTTAAAATATTAATGGAACATTGGAACCTAATGGTTCAACAATTTTATCTACACAATTTGTATTGCCACTATGAGTAATTGCAGTTTATTGTTTTAAGATACAGAGGGTAAAACATTGTAGTATTGAAGGGGAAATATGGATGACCAGCATCTGTTTTCACAGATGAACATAGTGAATTCTGTTTCAAGAAGAGTTAACCTTGAGTTCACCGCAGTTATGCTCTCAGGAAATTCAGTCAGTTTCTGGGAAGCATTTATAGCTTTTATCACTGTTTCAAATTTTTAATTAGATATTCCCTGTTAGAAAAAAGTAACACTTGGAATAATCCATCTAGAGAATAACAGAGGGCTGTTATTCTCAATTCTAGAATTTTGTGATGCACATGGCAGGCACTTGGTAATTATTTATTGAATACATTAATTCTATTTAAATATTTTGCATCTTCATTTTGTACCCACAAAAGAAGCCACAGCCTTCCCTCGGATCTCTTCACTTCGAATAGGACTCCCAGGAGTCTTATAACTAGGCCTGCCTTTGAATTCTGGTTCTTCCTCTT
Source organism: Callorhinus ursinus (assembly GCF_003265705.2). Taxonomy (NCBI): domain Eukaryota; kingdom Metazoa; phylum Chordata; class Mammalia; order Carnivora; family Otariidae; genus Callorhinus; species Callorhinus ursinus. The sequence continues at coordinate 16,281,604 of NW_027397084.1, forward strand.
TCTTACTGAAAGACTTCTTTGGCAAGTGGCAAGTTTCTTACTCTACACGCTGATGACAAATTTAAATTGTCAGAGACCATTCTGAGCTTCCGACATGCATATCTAACTGCCCATGGGGCATCTCCTCAGGTGTTTCAAAGTCAACTTTTTCCAAAACTAAACTCATCTTTTTCTCCATACTACTTACTGCTCTTCACAAGTTTCGTATTACAGAGACTGAAGCTACTAACTACAGCTTGGCTGTTACTCATCAGAAGCCTTGGCCTGGTCAATCTAACCAGTCATCAAACTTTGCCTTTTCTTCCTTAATATGTATTTAACTCATGCATTTCTTTCTATCCATTCCCAACCCTATTCCATGGCAAACCATTCTCATCTTTGCCCAGAGTACCCAGCTCTCTAGTTATCTTTTGTGACTTTCCACGACTGTATATCATATATTTATATGCTGTAATATATATGTTATATATATATTATAAAATACATATATCTGTGTATATACATGTATATATTCCCTAATATATGTGTGTGTGTGTGTGTGTGTGTGTGTGTGTGTGTATGTGTATACACTCCTACTCTACTCCACCTTCTAGCCAGAGAAAGTACAATTGATCAGGTCTGTTCAGTTGCTCTTGTAGCATACTCAAGCTCAAGTCCAAATTCCTTAGCAAGGAATTCCACTCAGAGCCTAACATGATCTGACCCCTGCCTTCATTTTAGAATTGATGACTTTGGTGATCACCTGAAGCACAAGTATTCTACAATATTCATTGAAAAATATTTCTTGGGTCTTGAAATAGGAGGAGTGTTGGTATAGTTAAGATTTTAAAGTCTTTTTCTCAAAAGGAAGGTCATCTTGTTTTTGCATGGAAATGGACCAGTTAGCAGAAGAAATCAGTAGAACGAACTACTTAAAGGTTTCAAGTACAAAAGATTCAAACTTTAGATACTTGTTATATTTTGGCAAATGAATGATTTCATTTTGCTTAATATATTGAGAAAAAGCTTACAATTTCCTTAACTAGCAAAATGTTTATGGATTAGTTTTTTTTTGATTACTTATTTTGATTCATCTTAAGAATGATGATGATTTCTGGTAGTTATTCCACAAACCAGAGATGGACTCGGTCTTTTGGGACTTCTTAAGAGCTTCTCTTGGCTCCTGGGGAACTTGTCCTAAATACCAACATTTTCCTCAAAAGCAATGAGATTCATTTTAGTCTTTGAAGAGCTTCTTAGGTGAGGTCCCTAAGAGGCTTTCAAAATAGGTATTTCCCATTAGCCACCTGGACCATGAAACAGAGAGATAACACCTGACTCCAAAGTCCATTTGTTGACATAAACAACAAATATGAATGTTTAAAGTGTAGTCCATATTGAAAATACGCATGGGTAAGTTCAGGAAGACAGTTTGATAAATATATGAGTCATCTACAATGAGGAAAACTGTTGAAACTTTTGAAGGTAAAATTCTGAAATACATCTGTGGCTCAACTAGTTGGTACTTGACATGTCTCTAGTAACTTTAATTCACCTCAGTGAAATATGGGTCTGTGGCCATGGCTGGGTTTTATAACCTGAGAATTAAATCATCTTCCAGTTTCTTTTTTTTAGTCTAGGTATGGAAATTCTAGGGCCATTTTTCTTAACCTTTCTCCATTCTTATACATACCCTTGTTTAGTATCTCCAAATTTACTTCATGTATATACCTAATTTCCAAATCATTACATGATTTCACAATTTTATATTCTGTGGCTAAGCTTAAGTTATTGGAATTACTGCTATTTCTGATTGTGAGCTCCAGGAAGATAAAAAAAAAAAAATGTCCAACAAACTTGAGGCTGCGCCAAGAATTGCATTCAAGGTAGTTTAGCTTGCAACAAGTGAATTTTACTAGTTTCTATGTTCCCAGATGCAGCCACTATGATTGGGAATGTGAGGAAGAATCATTGTAATTCAAATATGCTATGATTAGTGTATTACCCCGTCCCTTGCTGGTGGTACAATTTTTATACTGTCTACTCTGTTTTAGCCCCTACCTTATACACTTTACACATTATCATATTTATAATATTTAATATTTAATAATGACTGTACCATTTCATTTCTAGTTATCATCTATTAATAACTGACAAATTATACATGTAACTAAAATTTAAGCTTATATTTTATTCTTGATTCTACTGTGTAATATCTTGCAGCTATAGAAGAATAAAGGCCAGTGGTTCTCGGTATTTTAAAATAAGTAGGTTTCTATCTTCTTAACTTTGGAGTTAAGATCTTATCTAAGTAAAAACGAGATAAAGAATCCAGTTAGAGAAAGGATTTCCAAAATGGAAGGTACAGGAAAAAAAAAAGGGTGAATAATAGATAATTGGACACAATTTTCTGACTTGAATTTAAAAAATACTTCTACAATTGTCAAAATCTGGAGTCAATCAAAAGCCTGCAGAATTCAGCCACAGACTTTTTTTTTTTAAGATTTTATTTATTTATTTGAGAGAGAGAGAGAATGAGAGACAGACAGCACGAGAGGGAAGAGGGTCGAGGAGATTGTATTTCATGTTGTGTAGGCGTCTGGGTAGTCAGAATACCGTCGTGGCATTCCGGATAAGGTCAGAGGGAGAAGCAGACTCCCTGCAACTGAGCCACCCAGGCGCCCCAGCCACAGACTTTTTTTATACATAAGGACTTTATGAGAACTAATGGAAGAATAAGAATGATGTTATAAAATGATATTTTATAATTCTCTTCTCCAAGAATTCCAATGATGCCTTCAACTCAGTGAAGGAGGTAGGCTTGGTGATGTACCTTCATAGACAAAACAGACTGAATTTGTAGCTATTTGATTGCTTTACTCCCCCCCCCCACATTTGTCATTTCTATACTTGAGAACAGAAATGGGCCCAGAGTGTATTCTTAGACCAACACCAAGTTATGGGAGTTACAGAAAACCAGGTTTTAAGCTCAGCAAAGTGTTAACCTGGCTGTTTGGCCAGCTCTGACTCTTATGTTTTTGCCTCAACATGTGTCTGCCTGCTTTCCCAGGTTGGTGCTCTCATCTCACTCTCTGTGTAATAAAAATTTGGGCTACCCTTTGTCCCCAGTTACTGTGCAGTAACTTCTAAACTCTGGAATTTCCTGGAGTAATGGGGAAGTCTTATTATTCATGGTGGGTTCCTCCGGTAGTTCATGCCAATAAGATGGCTTGGGATGGGGACTGGTCATGCCAACCAGGAGATTAGAGGGTTTGGGCGTTAACCATGTGACACCAGCGCAATCTGGAGAAGAAAGAAAGGAGTCTGGAGATACTCAGTTGTTCATGCTGCATAATGGAGCTATAATAAATCTCTGGGCACTGAGGTTTGCATGAGCTTGGCAGTACCTTGTGTGTTGTTACACATCAGTATGCCAGGAGGAGAGTGCCACCCTGAAGATTTTGAGAGCTTTATGTTTGGGGCTCTCCCAGACCTTGCTCTATATATCTATTTCTCTCTCTGCCTGGTTCTGCCTTCTTTCCTTTTGCTCTAATAATTAATCGTTAAGTTAGAGCCCTTTCCTTAGTTATGTGAGTCATTCTGGCAAATTATCAAACCAGAGGGGGTAGTGGGAACTCCAAATTTGTAACCAGCTGGTCAGAAGAAAGGGTGGCCTAGAGTCTCCCAAACTTGTGACTGGAGTGTGAAGTGAGGGCAGTTTTGTGGAGAGTTGTGCCCCTCACTTGTAACATTTGGGCTAACTCTGGGCACTCACCCTAGTTGGTTTGCTCTCCCAGTCTTCTCAGCAGCCTGAACTTAGCTCTTTGCCATGACTAGACCTATCCCAGCTAGAATTTCCAAATGCCAACAACCTCCAGGGGTATCCATCTGTCACCTGCTGCTGCACTCCCCTGATCACGAGGGGATGTCTCCTGGAAACTTCCTGCACAGTTGCCAGGCTCCAGAGAGACTGACCTAAGTGTTCTAGATCCATCCTCCCCCTCCCCTGGCCTGTCTTGTTACCAGCAGAGCTAAAGGTTTGACAATGTCCCCATTTGGTTAGGTAATTTACAAAAAAGACACCAGTATTTGTCATCAGTAATCATAATTACATTTTCAACTGGCATATTTTTTCAGCGATCTGTATATATCAGTTCCCATTGAATCATTCAATAAATTATGACATATTTGATAAATATGTGTTGCACATTTATTTCAGGACAGTGTATCTTAGTCTTTTACAAATTCATACCCTCTATCAATAAAAATAAAAGTCTCCCCAAACTGTGGAAATTTTATAAAGACCCCCTAAGGTGGTATGCCTCCAGGATATATTTTTTCTTAGCTAGTCTATTTCCAGGTGGCCAAGAAAATGTTTTCCCAGCTTTATATTTTATATTCTGTACTTTGGTTTTAAAAATAGCTCATTTTTGTATATTCTAAATGTAAATCATTATCATGTTGAATTTACTTTTTTTGTACATGATTTGTTCACCCCAAGATTCTGACAATAAATCACTCAACTCTTCCCTCCCCATCAGTTAAAATGATTGTAACATTAACTCAGCAGAAAAGAAAGTGATAAAAGAACTTTCCTATGGCTTGTTTTATTGTCTCAACAAGAGAGCTGTTAGGTGCATGTGAGCTGTAATTTTTTGTGAACTCTCTGTCGGGTGAATTTTAGACAAAGTCAAGTTTGAGATTTAAATGGTCAGCACACAATTGTTCAAAAAAGGGACAAATTCTATTTTCCATTCTTTAAATGTATTTTTTAAGTGAATTTAAAATGCCAGGTCCGAGAACACAGTATTTGCTTATAAAGTACCCAGTGTTCTAAAAGGTAGCCTGTGCATAACTCGTATGGTGCCTTTAAAGAATGAAAGTGCCTGGCGCAGTTTTGACCATTCATATTAAAATCATAGGCTGCTTTTCATCATGCTCCCATGTATGTATCTAAAACTTATTCTCAACTCTAGCTTCCAGAAGAACCACCCAGAAAGCTATTCAACTGATGCCGCCAGTTCTCATCTCCAAGGATTGTGATGGAGCTCATCTTGAGTGGTAACTGGATGTTAGTATTTTTTCAAGATTTACCAGGTGATTCTAAAATGTGTAATTAAGGTTAAGAATCTCTGATCTGAAATATTGAAAAGCAGGTTCCCGTTTTGCCTAAAACTGAATGGAAACTGTAATGTATCTATTACAGTGGAAGCGATAGAGTAGTAATGAATGCACTGATCTTTTTGATTGTCTGTCTAGGCAACATAATCTACATTTATTATCCAGATTAGTTGAATTAGATATCCATCTCATTGCAATGTCTGAAATAGTAAAGACCAGAAAGTTAGCTCTTTCTGTCTTAAGTTAATTTTACAAGTGAATTTTAGGGGTGCCTGGGTGTCTCAGTTGGTTAAGCGTCTGCCTTCAGCTCAAGTCATGATCTCTGGGTCCTGGGATCGAGCCCCGCATCGGGCTCCCTCCTCAGCAGGGAGCCTGCTTCTCCCTCTGACTTTCCCCCTCTCATGCTATCACACTCTCTCTCTCAATAAATAAAATCTTTTTTAAAAAAGTGAATTTTAAAATACTTTAGAAGCTCCATTTCATTAGTCCTTTAAAATAAAGGACTAATAAAGTCTAATAATTTTATATAGTCCTTTATATAATAAAGGACAAAAAACTTTAAAAATAAAGTTTAAAAATCTATGTTAAAAGCTCAATAGAATAAATCACAGTGACATTTTTATCATGTAACAACTTCAATATTAATAAGTCCTAGGAAAAATAAACAGTCCTAAGATACATGAGTTTATAAAATGAGTGGTAAATTCTTGCCCATGTTAAGAAATTTATCTTCATTTATATAATCAATTTCTTCAAATTTATATTTCTACTTACTGTTAAAAATGGACAGACTTTGTTCTTGAATCACATGGATGGCATGATTGCCAGCTAGCTTCATTTTCTTTTGCTCTTTTCACAGATTAATCAATGCAGGGCTTATTTTCATACTGGGATAATAATCATTCCTGCTTCTGAACACAAAATGAGCTTTGTGTTCTGTGATCGTCTTGAAGTGAGGCACTCAAATGCCCTAGAATATGGCACAAAATTCTTTTTGCTTTCATTCATTTCAAGACAGTGTATTAATATTATCCTCCTTGCTTCCACACAGCTGTCATTTTAAATGCCACTAAAGAATGGATGCATAATTAGCTCTTCAGTTCGTACATTAAATACATTTTAATAAACAGTTCTTTTCTCTTAGAAGAGAATATTGCCATCCATTCTTAGCTGTCAGTCTCAGAGAGAATTTAGAGGGTGTTTCCTATGTGAAACATTGCTTAGCCAAGCTGATCTATGCACTATATTTTAAATGCACCCTTATTGAATTATGAGCTATTCAGACTTACCCAAAACAATTATAATGACTCTGGTAAATTAGGAAATATTTTTAAAATGAAGAAACTGATTTGGATTCCTGTAAGTCCAATATTCATGCTCTAAAAATAAATTCAAATTATCAGAAACTTAAAATTTAAATCTTAATAATAATTAAAGATCAATGAAATGTTTAATAAATATTAATACATTAAATATTAATATAATAAATAATATGTTGTATTTTAATACTAGCATTTATTTAAAGGATTTAATGTTTAAAATTTTATATTTATAATACTTCAAGAAAGAATAGCTTAATCTTTAATATAAAATTGTATGCAAATATCTTGAATAATCCAATTGTGATGATGCCCAAAAGGATGCATGATTTTCTTTGAGGTCAACATATCTGTCACTTCAACATGAATTATGGGCCTGAAAGAGACAAATACAATTTTAATCTAGTGATACACAAAGCACAATGTATGAAGATTCAGAGTGAGGCATCACACTGAATGACTGGATTTTTACTTCTGGTGGTTTATTTCAAACCATTTCTAAGGGAATCCTAAGAGAGAGATTCCATCCATGAGTCTTTTGAGTGCAGGACCCAGTTATCCTGAAGAGCGTTCTTCTTCCTTTCCTAATACCTGTTAGCCCCACAATTCTTTCCAGCAACCTGAGCAGGAGAGGCAACTGACTGTGAGCCTCTTCACATACTGTCCAAATCTGGGTTGTTGCCAGGAAACTGAGAATTGGGGCTATTTGTTTTATAAAAAATACAGTCATTCCATTGAGATTTAGTATCTGTACCCAGGATACAACCAAAATGTAACAGAGAGGAATTACTAATTTAGAATGGAATTGAATGAATAAGTGGAGATGAAAGGTTTAATTGTTATTGATTTAAAAGATTGTACACAGTTCATTAAAGGTAAGCTATAAATGGATGCTTGTTAATATACTAGTTACTATGTGAGGTATGCAAAATTAATGAAAAAATCAATCAATCTGTATTTGAGGTGAGTAGGTCCTCAAATAACTGCTCCACATGCATATTTAAATTTCATCATCTGCTCATTTGCATATGATAGGATGAGCAACCTATCAGCATGAAGCCTGTACTTCAAGCTCCCTCTACATAATAACCTGATACCAAAATCTGAGTGTATACAATGCATTTTAATTTGTTAATTAGATTTCAAGATGATGATGCTGAGCACTTACTATTTCTCAGCTTTTGACTTGGCCCTTTTTCTATTGTCTGTAGAAGATATGAGATGTATGAGAATTCTCAAAATTGAAATCTGATTACTATGTGGATTGACCACAGGTATTTTCTTTATTTCCTGGTTATACAAAAGGAGTATCCCTTTTCAACTGATCATATTAGTGGTTAATTCTGATAGCACATGTGAAAATATATTAAATTCTGCATTTTGTCAAGGTATAATTGTAATAATTAAGAGCTGAAAAAGAAAACATTTACTTAATGATAGGAAAATCTTAAAGGAATTTTTGTAAAGCAGTCTACATTGTGTTCTCTTTATAAATAAAATATGTATCACGATGGATTAAAAAATTGGCAAAATATATAACAAAAAGTAAAGAATGAATACATATGTAGCATAATTCAGGATGATTTAAATTTCCTTCTTTTTCAAAACTAATTTTCTATAGTAGATGTGTATTATTTTTAGAATAAGAAAAAATAAGTTATATTTTTTAGGTGAATCAGGCCTACGTATCTGCTTAGATTTCTAAACACTGTGGCAAAAGAAATTCTAAAAAAATAAGATCAATTTCACATATGCATCATTTAAAACCTAGTTGCCTTTGTTCAGAGTCCCTGATCCCTATTCTGTGGCCAAATGTGTACCACAGATGGGTGACAGTGAGCCGAGAGGGTTATGGGGTGGTGGGTTGGACCCTGGGCTGCTGGAATCCTGGCTTGTGAGCAGCTTCTCCCTCAACCCACTGTGCTGCACACATATCATTTTCTGTGAGATCTACACCATGAAAAAAGGTTGCAACACATTAGTTAGATTTCTTTGCTTCAGCCCCTGGAATATCACTTCTGACCCCAATAAAATGACTTAATAAATTCTGTCCTGAACAATTATCCTTCTGACAGGAAAATCAAGAAGGGCTTCCTAAATTAGAATGCATAAAGTGTTGACATATCAACATTTTCAAACAAAGAATAAAAACACCTTGAACGTGAAGCATATTCTCAAATTAATGCTTGCTCAATAATGTCAGAAAATGGCAACAGATGCTAGTGGCCAAAGAAAAGATCATGGCCCTAAAGACCAGTCTATTTTTAGCCACATATATGTATCTAATCTTTCCACACTAAGAATATGGCCAATTTGGCTGACATTTTAGTTAATTTAGTTAATAAAATAGGTTAAAAAAAGTTATGTAAAAATTCCTATGTAATATCTTTCTTACTCTGTCCAGACATTTTCCTTATTACTTTATTAAAAATACTTTATTAAAATACTTTTAAAATACTCAATACTTTATTAAAAATAATGTGTCAACTGCTTCTGGGTGCTGAGAAGTGCTTATTGATAAATTATAATTTGACCCAGAATGAAATCTAGTGCTTATGGGCAGGCGTAGCTTTTAAAATAAAAGTGGTTGTTTGTAGACTTTGTTGCAGCAGAAGAATCAAAGAACCAAGAAAGAATCATGTAAGACCCATAGGTCAGAGAGGTGGACCCTGCTCTCCTGACCATGGTCCCTGGATGTCCGTTATAAAATCTGAAAAGCCATAGTATATATTCACACACTTTTCCCTATTACCTCACATGGTAATACCATTTTAAAAAATAATTAGAAACAGAAAACTCATCTCTTATTACCAGCTACACAGTCAGATATCATCCATTAATTTTAGTACATGTAATTCCATAAAGTAAAGCTCATAGGGGTGATTTTCCTCAAATTGTTGTGCCAAGTATAAAAAGCAATGACTGTATTTTGCAAATGAAAATCCCAGTTTTAAAAAGTGAGTTTATAAATAGTAATGTGAGTTTCAAGAGATTGTTCACCACAGTATCTCCAGGATTGAGAACAATGGCTTGCACATGTTAGCCATTAAATAAATATTTGTTACACGAGTAATGTTCTCTGACTTTCTCTTGTATCACATGGTTTATAATCTGGCACAGTTTTTTATATGTAGCCATAGGTTTCTCAACAATAGACAGGAACCAGGGAGGGAAAATATCTATCATGTATACCATCATATTCCTACAGCCTGTAAATACCTATATGCACACAATTGAATGAATTAAAGGCCCATGTTGTATCTTATTTACCTATCATCCTAAGTAATCATACAAGGCACGTGACTTGATTCCTATTTGTTCTTTTTTTAAAATTGTATTATTTATTTGAGAGAGAGAGAGAGAGAGAAAGCATGAACGGGGAAGGGCAGAGGGAGAAGCAGACTCCCCACTGAGCAGGGAACCCGATGTGAGACTCGATCCCAGGACCCTGAGATCATGACCTGAGCTGAAGGCAGACGCTTAACCAACGGAGCCAGTCAGGCGCCCCTTGATTCCTATTTGATTAAGAATATGCTTGGAACAATGCAGATTTACTTATTGCGCTGTTGAACTAAGAGAATGCTGCAGCAACTGAGCCAGACATGTGCGAACTTGTCCATCACTTATTTTTTCTGTGAAATAATTTCTGAAAACATATTTCAGTTATTTTGGAGAATATCCCTGTCTCTCACAGCAGGGAGATTATGATCATTTGATTGGTGCTGGAGAAGCTGGAGTCTGAGAGAGAGTGAGCCTAGTGCTCATTTTGGGTTAATTCTTTATTTTTTCCTGTAAAATACTCTAGAAAACCTTCATCCCCTTAGATTAGTGGGAGAGTAGCTGGCAGGATTTAGAGAAATCTCACTAAGTTCAACATCCTTCCTTTAAAAAAAAATCAGGTTTAAAGTACCAGATCCTGTTCTTTCTCTCTAGGTCCACTGAACTCTGCCCCGACTCCTAACAACAAAATCGGACGCACTTGAATATTCATTCTTGCTCTGTCATTTGCGAATTGTTTAACTCAGGCAAGTTACTGACAACTCTGAGCCTCAGTTCCTTGTTTGTAAAGTGCAGATGACAATATGAGTGTGTACCCTCTATGATTCTAGTGGGGATTCGATTATGTAGATATACACAGAATGTTTAATGAGGATTATTTCCATAATCTCTAATCCTCGTGATAAATTGCTTAGTACAGAGCCATAATAGGTAGGTGCCTCATGTGTGGTAGCCCCAAGTGATAGCATTCCAACCACTGGTGAAACTATAAAAACAGAAGCTGCGTCCCACAGCTGTGCTCTCATATTGACTTGACCTCTCTTGTTTAGTTTCCTCATTATAAAATGGAGATAAAAACACTTAACAGTTCAATTTATCATAAAAAATAAATGAGAAGATATATGTAAGTAAGTAGCTTATGGATGGCAATCACTGTGGGGGCGGTTTGTTTTTCTACTATTTTTATTTTCTACTCCTGTTTCTACTCCTCATGGTAGTCCACCTGGAGAAGTGAGGCGATTAGGTAACGAGTTTCAGTGAGGGTGTACTTCCTCCTTTCCTCCTGGGGTCTGGACCTTCCTTCATCCTTATAAAGCACTGCACCTGCACAATGTGGAGCCCTGAACACAGAGGCACCATTCATGATCTCTTCTACTGCTCCCCATAAAGAGAAACAGAGTGGCTATGGTATTATTTCAATAAGAACTGGGGACCGAAAACATTTAAATAAAGGTTATTTTTCAAGGTGGCCAACCGGTGACACTGCATATGTATTTTAAGGAATGAGAAACTACCTTTCGAAAGTGATATACTATATGGATATGTCATGGTTACTCAATAAATCTTACTGAATTGAATTACAATTAATTTTAAGTAGTATTTTAATTAAACTGCATTTTTGAAATTAATTTTATAGACTGACATGCTATTTGACTATGAAATTCTTATGCCAAGCGTTATATGGCACTTCTAAGAGCTATAAGAAAATAACTTGAAAGCCACAATTTCGGCCCTTAAACCTTTTAAAATATTTTAACTGTGTATTACTCTAATGATCTTTGTTACAGCAGGAAAGACATAGCATTGTTGTCAAATCAATGAGTCAGTGGACACAGTGGAACATATAAGACACTGTTCAAAATGCTCACTGTTGCTGTTGAAAATGATCTATGATTGTGATTAATTGCTTTTGAAATTTTGATCAAAATTGATCTGTCCAGGTTTCTGGCACTGGCTCTTGTACGTCAGATCTCACCCTTGAATTACATAAATCAATTTAGTCTGGCCTTCTGTAAAAACCGGGAGTAGAAAGCTAGAAGTAATTTCTGAGTTGTCAGTGACTGATGGATATTCTGATTTCACAGATTTAGTAAAGAAAAGGTCTTACCGTAGCTGTCATAGGCATCCTCACTTACTCCATGACCGTAGTCATAGTATTCAGGGACACTGCAACAAATTTAGACAGCAATCAATGCTACTGTAATCAGGAGGAATCAACCCAGAAACACATATGGAATTTGAAAGCAAAATGTGTGCTAAGGTAATATCCCGAGAACCTCTAGGCATCAAACACAATCCTAAAAAAATATTCAGGAAGAAAAATACAGGTTATTGACAAGGAGTGCTATGATTTTCTCATGCCACCTCAGAACTTCTTTATCTCTAACCTCCAACTTTATAAATCAAATTTCCCTTAAAACACAAGTATAATACTTCAAAATTTGTCAAGAAGGAAGTTATAAAGATCTATTTCCAAGAAAAAGTGCTATATAAGATGACAATCTGGTCAATTGTGTATGGCTTTTAACGCGGTTACGTTAAGAAATATGCATCCATTTCATCTTCACTTCCAAACACTGAAATTATATTTACACTCCCCGCTAGCCCTTCCACAGCATGTCCATGCCCTTCTCAAATAGATAAGTGATTTATTTTTATTTAATATTTTGCTAGATGCTTCCCCATTTCAATAACTGACAAGAAGGTGTCCCTCCTCCATTTCTTACTCAAGTTACGCCGAGTCTTCCCTCACTACAATTCTCATCACTCTTTCACCAACAGTTTTCTCCTTTAAGGCACCATTCTCATTAGCATCCATGCATTTCATATATCTCTCATCCCGAAAAAGTCCTCCCTCACCCCCACATCTCCTTCTAATGACTATTCCTTTCTCTGCCCCTTTCGGGCAAAATTTCTTGAAAAGAGGCAACTGTTCACTCTTTTCACTGCCTCTCCTTCTATATAGAGGTTTTTGAAGCCAGTCCAATCAGGCTGTTGTCTCCATTGATACAGCTCTTGTCAGTACCTTGACATTTCAAATCTAGTGGTCAAGACGTGGTCCTCATTTTACATTAGTACCGTTTAACACAGTTGACCACTTCCTGCTCCTTCAACCATTCCAGTTGCTTCTGAGATGTCCTCAGAATAAATATTAACTACTTATATTAATATATTCACTTTGATAATTTATGAGAGCCTATATTTTTCCCTCAAATAAGCTCCTTCATTTTACGTCTTCAGCTTGAATCTTAATTTCTGATTTATATATTATATATGTAATAAATTTGTAAGTTATGTCAAGATTACTAATTTCTTTTAAGTATATAAAGTGTGGCGAGAAAATGGCTTAATATCAAATACCAAAATTGTATAAAGACTGAGAGGGTGGGCCATAGATACCAAAGGGTTAGGTTGAAAGAAAAGATACAAAAGCCTAAAATTTTGTGGTTGTCATTATCCCTCAGGGAAATCTCATAGGTCTCATTATATTAAACACTTCAGATTTCCCTGATAGTAAGGAAAGAGAAGTAAAAAAGAAAATACAAGTCTATGTATTAGAGGTGAAAAAGAGAGACAGAGAGAAGTTTGGCCCTCTTTATCTTTCTGGGAGGCAACTGATAATGCATTAATTCAATTTTAGTGTAAAGTAGTTGGAAAAAATAAAAGGATTACTGAGCCCTTTCAATATTTCTTGTAGGGCTGGTTTCCTGTTTGCAAATTCCTTTAGTTTTTATTTGTCCTGGAAGCTTTTTATCTCTTCTTCTATTTTCAATGACAGCCTCGCTGGATATAGTATTCTTGGCTGCATCTTTTTCTCATTTGGTGCTCTGAATATATCATGCCAGTCCTTTCTGGCCTGCCAGCCTCTCTGTGGATAGGTCTGTTGCCAATTTAATGTTTCTACCATTGTAGGTTACAGATCTCTTGTCCCGAGCTGCTTTCAGGATTTTCTCTTTGTCTCTGAGACTTGCAGGTTTTACTATTAGATGTCGGGGTGTTGACCTATTTTTATTGATTTTGAGAGGGGTTCTCTGTGCCTCCTGGATTTTGATGCCTGTTTCCTTCCCCAAATTAGGGAAGTTCTCTGCTATAATTTGGTCCAATATACCTTCTGCCCCTCTCTTTCTTCTTCTTCTGGGATCCCAGTTATTCTAATGTTGTTTCGTCTTATGGTATCACTTATCTAGAAGACATCCAAATGGCCAACAGACACATGAAAAAGTGCTCAACATCTCTCAGTATCAGAGAAATCCAAAACAAAACCTCAGTGTGATACCACCTCACATCAGTCAGAATGGCTAAAATTAAAACAAGTCAGGAAATGACAGATGTTGGTGGGGATGCGGAGAAAGGGGAACCCTCCTACACTGTTGGTGGGAATGCAAGCTGGTACAGCCACTCTGGAAAACAGTATGGAGGTTCCTCAAAAAGTTGAAAATAGAGCTGCCCTACGATCCAGCAATTGCACTACTGGGTATTTACCCCAAAGATACAAATGTAGGGATCCGAAGGAGTACGTGCACCCCGATGTTTAAAGCAGCAATGTCTATAGTAGCCAAACTATGGAAAGAGCCAAGATGTCCATCGACAGATGAATGGGTAAAGAAGATGTGGTATATATATACAATGGAATATTATGCAGCCATCAAAAGGAATGAAATCTTGCCATTTGCAGTGCTGTGGAAGGAATGGAGGGTATTAGGCTGACAAAATAAGTCAATCAGAGAAAGACATGTATCATATGACCTCACTGATATGAAGGTTGCTGGAGTGGTGGGGGGTAGGAGGGATGGAGTGTCTGGGTGATAGACATTGGGGAGGGTATGTGCTATGGTGAATGCTGTGAATTGTGTAAGACTGTTGAATCACAGACCTGTACCTCTGAAACAAATAATATATTATATGTTAAAAAAAAAAAAAAGAAGAAGATAGCAGGAAGGGAAGAATGAAGGGGGGGAAATTGGAGGGGGAGATGAACCATGAGAGACTATGGACTCTGAAAAACAAACTGAGGGTTCTATAGGGGAGGGATGTGGGGGGATAGGTTAGCCTGGTGATGGGTATTAAAGAGGGCACGTACTGCATGGAGCACTGGCTGTTATACGCAAACAATGAATCATGGAACACTACATCAAAAACTAATGATGTGATGTATGGTGATTAACATAACATAATAATAATAAAAAAGATTACTGAGCCCAATCTTCATTGCCCAGAATGTTCATACACAAATTATCTAGGAAAAATGCATGGCAATATGTTTTTCTTCCCATCCCTGAGACTAAGGCCATTGACTAGTGGCTGGGTGTTTATCTTTTCTTTCACATCCTTAGCTTAATAGAAGTGATATAACCTAATTGAGAACCCTCACTGATATGTAGCAAATTCCTGTGAGTTGTTACATTGATTCCCTGGGTGATCAAGAAATGGCAGTCATGAGAATACAATTTAATAAGCAGCATTCCCATTTAGAGGGATGAAGAGAAACTGAGGACATTAACAGCAGCTTCTCTCTCCCTTTGTCACAATCAATAATTTTTCCCTGAAAAAGCCTGCTTGTGTTTCTCACGGTGCTGTATGGAGACCACTAGGTCCAAACACTATCTAGTGGCATAACTACGTTTCTCACTGGATTTCAATTTTAATTGTAATTGATGAAGGTAAGAGACAGGAAGAAGAAAGTAGTGAGAGAGACCATGAGGAAGCAACTGCAGTTATTGTGGGTCATAAATGATACATACACACTAAGAGGGAGTTTTAACTTTTAGCTACTCTGAAAAGGGGAAAGTAGGACATGAAGACATTTGTAAAATAATAGATAATGCAAAATAATAGATAATAATCATAGTGGACTCTGTCAGAGTCCATACCTTTGCTAGTCCAAATATTACTTCTCATATCTTCCATAGGAAAACATTTTGCGTGGACAGATAGCTGCCCAGTGAATGGATACATTCCTCAGCTATCCTTACAACTAGATGTGCCCTGTGACTGAGTCAGGAAACGTGGGAAGTGCACACATGGGAGGGTAGTAACCTTAAGGTTATTTCCGATTTAATGACAAACTCCTCATTTTGGACTTGTGCACTCTCCCCTCCTCAGTTGGTAGAATGCACTCAAAGTGATGATCTAGCAGCTACCATGCAAAGAAAGAGTGCCTTAGGAATCCGTAGGCTGCAACACTAGAGAAGCTTCTGTCTCTAGATGATCATGTTGGAGCAGACTGACTATAAATCACTACCGACCTCAGGGATGGTTGTGAAAAAAATTTTTTTTATCTTATTTGAGCCACTGAACTTTGAATCTTTCTGTTACAACAATTTAGTCTAACAAAGAAATGAGTATGTAGACTTTTCTGTTACAACAATTTAGTCTAACAAAGAAATGAGTATGTAGACGTGTAGAACTGCCATTAAAATCCCCAAATTGGGCATTAACTTAGTGGGAGAGTGGAGAGTGCAAGGAAAAAAATACAGTTAGGTAGAAAGCAAATAAGCCTTGTTATACCATTGCCCGTGAAAACTTGGAACAGTAGGTTATAGGGCTACATATATTTTGACACTACAGGAAAAAGCTGAACAAAGCTCAGCTGTTCATAACCCTGCTGCTTTTAGAAAGGTTTACAAACATCATGAGCTTAAAGAAGAATGGGCCATTTTTCCAGGAGAAACAAAAGTGAATAGAACTTTGCTCAGAGAAATTATCTCTGCCTGATTTATGTGTCAGTTCTATAATTTAAAATGAGAGAATGTTCAGAAATTTGGGGCTTAACAGGTTTAGAGAACTCAGCTGTTTCTGTATTCCAATGGGAAGAGATAATGAGTGTTGTTCAAAAATGCCCTCATCTCTTCCCATTAGACTTTACTGCCATATATGATCCCTAAAACAATCCTCAGGTCCCTGAACATGTACAGTCAGGAAGCATGCTGTAAAATTTTGAAGTCCCTAATGATGGCATGCTGTACTTGACTCAGTTCAGGTGTGGCTATGGATATAAGACCATTTATTGATTAGGATAAAGAAGACCTTCTAGTAAATCTGGTATGACCTCCATAAAAGAAAACCAAGGTTGCCAGATGCACTAACCAAAATATTATTTCAATGTTGTTTAGGTGTCTGCGTGTCAAGATTTTATAATTTTTATTGTCTATGTGTTTCTCAATGAAAGTTTCTATTGTGATTCTCTTCCTTTTCCACCACCTTATATTGGGTATTATGTATGGGGAAGAAAGTTGAAAGCAGGAAAGATTTATTTTTTATAGGTTGCCAGACTTCAAAGAATCAGGACCTAATGCATTGGTCTGTATATTTCCCAGAGATTCTGGATTTTGAGCTGGTTGCAGTAATTGGAATTGAACTTGGATTTTCTTTGTTGGGTAGAAGGTAAGCATCTTTGTTTTAATGAGAAGAAGGGTATTCCCTTGTATTTGTATGACTAGAGGGTTGGACATAGAAGACTTCTAGTTGTTCCCCTCTAAAATCCATTTGTCTTTTTTTTTTTTTTCCATAAGAGAGACTGACCACCTCAGGACTACATTTCCTAGTTTCCCTTATATTTTAGGGTGGGCAGGTACAGAATGATGTGTAAAAATTTTTTAATGATCTGTGAAAAGTAAAGTCCTTTGTTCTCTGCTTCTTTTCAACCTTTATGTAACTGGCTGGAAGTGTGAATGATTGAAGCCAGTGATGGTGTGGTAAACTAAATCTTTTTGTCTCCCCAAATTCATACGTTGAAATCTTAACTGCCCCCCATGTGGTGGTATTAGGAGGTGGGGACTTTGGGAAGTAATTAGATCATGAGGGTGGAGCCCTTATGAATAAGATTAGTGCCCTTAAAAAGGGGACCCCAGAGAGCTCTCTTGTTCTCTTTCTACCATGTGAGGATACAAGAGGACAGAAGTCTGCAGTCCAGAAGAGGGTTTTCACCAAAACCCAACTATGCTGGTACCCTGACCTGGGACTTCCAGCCTCCAGGACTGTAGGAAATAAATTCCTGCTTATAAGCCAGCCCATGTATGGTATTCTGTTATAGCAGTCTAAACTAAGACAGATAGCATTCCACTAGCCTGGATCCGTAAATGGTGTCATGGAGCAGAGCCCACCTACTTGCCCATGTTTATTATGTGTGAGGGAAATAAACTTTTCTCTTACTTGGGCCACTGAATTGTGGATCTCCTTACTAAGGAAGCTATAACCCATGATATAGTTGGCAATTAAAGCAACCCTTTAAGATGAACAGAAATCCAGCAAATATTTGTTGAATGAATAAGTGATTGAACAAAAGAATTCAAGAAGATATGATTGTGTTTGAACATGAATAATTTAGAACATTTTGCTATAAATATCTTTATAAAACTTTGTATATGCTTCAGAAGGGATGTCTAGTTATATTGACAGCAATGGGAGCAGTGAAAAATGAAACACTTTTATTTTCTGATATGAGTGAAATTCAGATTAAAAGTTTAAAAGCAATGTAACTGACCAGTTCATCTGTGATTTTTATATATTGTTATATTATTTTTCAACTTTAAAACATATATGATTTGGCTAGAGAAAGTAAACTGTACTGTTGGCTCTAAGCTTTTCATGCCATTATTTCAGAAAGCTACTATTTCATTACATTAGTTTCATTTATCTGTTGTTTAATAATGTTGAAATGTGAGTAAAAGTGGACAAATGAATTCAGTATAAACACAACCTGGTTATTTAATTTTTGGTTCACTGTTATCCTTATATTTATATTTAGAAAATATAGCTATCAAGGTATCTAAACACATTGTGACAATTGTGGAAGTGTTAATTAAAATGACAATTATTGGTGATTTGGAACTTAATTACTCCGGTGGTTATAGCAGATGAGATTTTCCTAGGAACCGGCATGTATATAAAATCAGGATCGAACATGTTAGCTGCAATGACTCATTAAACAATATCTAATTATTAGTAAAATTCTCCACAACATTTTGGCTTTTTCATGTTAAGACCATAGACATTAATAAATATTTGGGAAAAAATAATATATAAATAATTGGAGTAAAGGAGGCAGGAAAACATCAGATTAATTTATTGATGGTCATTTGTACAACTAGAAAAAAATCAGAGATGGAAAATTCCAGTTCTTTTTTGATGGATAGAGGAATATCTTACCAGAAACAGACTGATAGTTCCCTCAGACAACTAATGAAATGGCAGTGAACACAGTAGAAAAAGTTAGGATGAAAAGTGGATTCCAGGAAACCAAATAATATCGTCACCATAATCAAGCTGTTTTCCCAGCACCTGTGACATAACAACACTTAGTTTCTCTAGTGCTTCACAATCTAGCAGTTGGTGTTCGTGTTCATGTGGCCGGAGAAACCACACGGATGGTGGTGCAGACTAGCTCAGGAGTCACTGAGACTAACCAAGCTTGTAAAGGAAACATTTTGGACATTCAGTTGTTACGAAGAGACACACTGGCCATAATATAAATGAGAACACTGCTCCATAAGAGGTGTTCATAGAATCAAACCAGACTGGTATAAGTGGGGAAAAAATAGAGGATGCAATTTATAAAAAAATCCGTACTTTGCTTAATTTTTGCATAATCTTTTGGTAGGATATAAAAATTACCAGAGACAATTAAACACTTTATGAACACCACGGCTTGTTGTGGTCCTCCAAAGATTAAAAGGCCCATATTCACAAGTTCTAGCTGCATTTAGTTTATGCTATGTTGTCTTTCATTTCAACTTCTTTTTGATTCTTGAGTAAGCTGAAGATTTGTGTATATGAAGCTGGACAACTAGATGAGGATGAATTTTAACTAAAGCTTCACTCATTATTTTCTGAATTGAAGAAAGGTAAAAACTACAAAATAGGGGCACCTGGGTGGCTCAGTTGTTAGGCGTCTGCCTTCGGCTCAGGTCATGATCTCAGAGTCCTGGGATCGAGCCCAACACCGGGCTCCCTGCTCAGTGGGTAGTCAGCTTCTCCCTCTCCCTCTACTGCTCCCCCCTGCTTGTGTTCCCTCTCTCGCTGTCTCTCTCTCTCTGTCAAATAAATAAACAAAATCTTTT
Source organism: Callorhinus ursinus (assembly GCF_003265705.2). Classification (NCBI taxonomy): domain Eukaryota; kingdom Metazoa; phylum Chordata; class Mammalia; order Carnivora; family Otariidae; genus Callorhinus; species Callorhinus ursinus. Next base: position 16,301,360 of record NW_027397084.1, read on the forward strand.
TTAAAAAAACCTACAAAATAATATTTTAGAAGAAGGGATAAACGGACTTGATTAATGTACTAATATGAAGGATTATTATTTATAACTACCTATTTTTTATTTTTTAGAGAGAGAGAGCATGTGAGCAGGGTGGGGAGGGGCAGAGGGAGAAGGGAGAGAGAGAGAGAGACTCTTAAGCAGGCTTCATACCCAGAGTGGAGCCAGACACCGGGCTCGATCTCACGACCCTGAGATCATGACCCGAGCAGAAATAAAGAGTCGGACACTTAACTGACTGCACCACCCAGGCACCATCCCTCAACTATTTTTAGCACTTAAGTAAACACTCTTAAAATTTGCTTTCTTAAGCATTTATGCTGAAACCTTGTTATGTTGTGCATTTATGCTGTAGTTCCAGAAATATTTGTCAAGGAAAGATAAATTTTCAGCCCAGCTCCCATCTTTAAATTGCAAATTTGTAGTTTGTTCTTTCTTTCTTTCTTTCTTTCTCTCTTTCCTTCTTTTTCTTTCTTTCTTCTTTTCTTTCTTCCTCCAGCTCCCCTCCTTAAATTGCAAATTGGTAGTTCTTTCTTTTTTTTTTCTAACTTCCTTCCTGTCCTTTTAAAGATTTTATTTATTTATTTGAGAGAGAGAGAGAGAGTGAGCACAAGCAGGGGGAGTAGCAGGCTCCCTGCTGAACAAGGAACCTGATGCGGGGCTCGATCTTAGGACCCTGGGATCATGACCTGAGCCAAAGGCAGCCACTTAACCAACTGAGCCACCCAGGCTCTCCATGTAGTTCTTCATTTTTATATCCATTTGTATGGTGATCATATCCTTCTGTTAAATTTCATAAAGTTCCATGAAAGTGCTACTTACAAGAAAGCTGTAAACCTAGCATGTGTAGATTATGATCGCAACACACTGGTACATTTGAAAAGCAACCAAATGTGTTTGAATTTTATTACTAAATTGTACAAATGACTGATGGTCTCTGAATCCACTGCCATGATTAATACTACAGTAGACAGAAGTGAAGTCTCATAATATTTACTGGGCTGCTACCAATTAGTTTCAAGAGTTTAGGAATGAAATATTCTGAATTATTATTAAAACAGGTAAATATAAAACACAATTATGATATATCCAATCATAAGGTAAAAGCATAGGAAAAAAAACAAATACTATAACTGCTAATTATGAGTGAATTCCCCCTATGCATAGTTTAAAATTCTTAATCTCATGCTTGGAGAGTAAAGTAAAAAATATCAATACCATTGGAATTAATAAGAGATTTAAATATGAAAAATGTATAGCTTAAATTACTTAAGCACCATTATATGTTCATATCTTATACATTTCATTTCCCATTCAAGAATTTTTCCATTTAGAAATTGGACTTTATTCTGAGAGCACTTGGAAAATTAAAACATACAAGCTAACCTTTCTGATACTAGAAATTAGTGTTCACATATATGATAATTTGCTTGATCATGTTGGGAATTCACTATCATTACATTCATTAGTAAATAAAAACTTGGTATAAAAAGAAACCATATGAAACAAACTCAACTGCATAACTTATATATTACTAATACAGAAATAATCAAAACAAATTTTAAAGAAATGAAATTCTCTTAAAATATATAAATATGTATATTTTAAACTAAGCTCTACGCTCAGCATGGAGCCCAACATGGGGCTTGAACTCATGACCCTGATATCAAGACCTAAGCTGAGATCAAGAGTCGGATGCTTAACCAACTAAGCCACCCAGGTGACCCTAAGATATTTTTAAACTTTGAAATATGTTGATAATTTTGCGTGTGTGTGTGCTCAAAAATATTACCTGAAATACATTCCTTTTTATGTGTATGCATTTCAACTAAAATGCAAATACCCTTTCCCTGCTCTAATATCAGCAGTTTTCAGAGTTCTAACAAGGGAAAAGATCAATGGTTTAGATACATATGTAATTTTAAAGTATCTTTGGAATTCCTTTAAGATTGCATGAATAGTTTTAAAATATTTTTGAAATTCATTCATTCATTCATTCACTCTGTTCAACCAATAGTGTTACACAAAAAGCATTGTGTTATAGAGTGGCCGTATTTTTGTATAACTAGAATATAAATTTGTGTCTTCCAAAATTAACTAGTAAATTAAATATATTAAACATGGATGGATGGATGGATGAATGGATGGATGGTTGGATGGATAGGGAGAGAGAGAGAGAGAGAGATAATCGTTTGCAGTTATCTTGGCCAATTTGTTTTGAGAAGTTAAAGATATAAGTCTCTCACTCAAAGGTGAGAGTCTTATGAGTCAGAAAAGGTCCACAGTCCATTCCCTGATCCATTTGGAGGAAAATAAGTATTTTTTTTCTAAAAATGATACATAGAATATAAAAAGAAAAGTATTTGAACTTAATATTGAAAGCTGTTATTTTCCATTTTCATTGACTGTGTCATCTTGGACAAATCATTTAGTCTCTCTGAACTCCAGTTTCTTCACCTTTAATATGGAAATAATAATATTTACCTCAAGTATTGATGAAATAACCCGTGACAGCCCCATGATAAGTGCCTAGTACATAGCAGGCACTCAGTAAATATTAATAACAGGTAATTGTTCAATCAATAAAGTTTAGACATAAAGCTCCTCTTTTTCATATTCATAAAGGTTGCAATACTGAAAGAGATTTCATCTTCTTGAAGTACTCTGAAACATGAAATACCATACATGCCCTCTTAAGTTTCAGTTGATGTATTTAATGTTCACAGGATGAAAAATAGGCTGATTATTCATGAGGGAAGTGACATATTTGTTCTGCTCATAGATTAATGATCAAGATAGATGATCTATATAAGGCATCTAGTGTAGAATTATGATCAGCTTTGCAATGATCTACTCTATAGAAAATGGGTGTTTTGAGAGTGCAACGTCATGCTCCAAATGAGAGAGAAATACATTTAGATATATTTTTGCTGGTCTGGATTCAACACTGCACATACACTTCTGAAAATGGTCTCTTTTTATAGACACTCTTTAATTATTTGTTTCCAATTTGGCTTGTATTTTTTTTTTTTTGCTTACTTTGACCCTTTATTACATAAATGAAGGGTGAGCAATTTTATAACAAAAACATTAATCTTCTATTTTATTGCATGGAATTATCATTAGAACATAGCAATTATTTTCTATAAATAAGACCTTCAACTGACTGATTAATTAGGCTCAGTGACACATGACATTATTAAATGAACTGTTACATGCTTTTGGTACAAGTACATAGAAGCTACTGAACCCTAGTTTGAAATGGACATAATTCCAACTGTATACACATTATCTTTTTGGCTGAGTCATAATTCATGAGTATCAGTAAGATTTCAGTGCTGTAAACATCAGTATAATTTCTAATTATTTCAATACTCTAATCTAGTTGACTTTGAAACTGAATTCATTGGTGCCAGCTGCACTATGACTATGTGTTAACGGTAATTTATATTCTTCCCCACTCAAACATAGATGGAATCTCACCTCTGTTGCATAATATTCCAGAACCACTTTTTACTTATTAAAGGATTGTTTTCATGCACCAGACTTGGGAAATTTAAACAAATAAAACCAAGTCTGGGGAAAGAATATATGAATTAATAACAGTGATTCTGTTTTGATAAATTCTTTTATGTGAGGAAACAAAGCCACATTCTTCCAAAAACTCTCAAAATATAACTTAAATCAGGTGAGGCTGTGTCTCCGTACACCACCACTATGGCATGCTATGAACTGAATTGTAATTGTGTATTTTCATGTTTCTCTTTTCTCTAATCCTGACTGTGAATGCTAATTCCTTAGTATGGCATACAAGTCCCTTTTCTATCTACATTCTTATGACCTCCCCAGCCTTTCCCCTGTCACTCCCCCTATTACCAAACCCCACACCCCAACATAATAGAATGTCTTCCAATTCATGAATCCTTTCATGGCCCCATGCCTCTCACCATGGCATCCTTCTATTTAGATGGAACTTCCTCTACTTCTTCACCTAAGAAGGTATCCATTATCCTTTTGGGATCCACTCAATGGTTGGCTTCTTATTAAAGCATTACCAGGTAAGGTGTTACCCCTTCCCACTTGCATTCTATAAGACCTTGTTGACATCTTCATGTAGAACAGCTCTCATTGTTCCAGAATGTTCTTTAAAATCTGTCTCTTCCTCTAGCACAATGGCTCTCAGTAGCTAGTGTTCATAAGCATCACAAGGATACTGTGCCAAAAATACAGATTCCTGAGCCCCCCATTCTTCAGATTCTAAATCAGCTGGCCTCAGCGGGGGCCCCAAGATCTATAATTTCATTTGCAGTGGTTCTTATACAGAAGTCCAGGATCATATTTCGTAAACAAAACAAAACAACAAAAACAAAACACACACACACACACACACACACACACACAAATGTGCACTAATTGTGAATAAATCAACATCCAGGCTCTGCCTTATTTGCTTTGAATATGTAGGTGCAGAATAGTGACATTCAATGAATGCTCTTTGAGTAAATGAATGAGTAGTTTTAAAATACTATGTAATTTCTTTGTGAATAATTTCTAAGCTGCCTGACAGTACAGCCAAGTAGATTTGTGGCTATGTTTACGACTGTTCTCACAGAATTTTAATTAGTGGTCAATGTCAATTTAAAGGTTGCTCCTGAGCTATGTCCTTGGTACTCTATTTTTCTAAAAAAATTTTCTGAAAGGTATTTGATAAAGAAATATAAGATACACTAAGATGTATAACTACTATTCTGGTTTTAAGAATTACTATTCCAAAAAAGTAGTTCCAAATCAACAATAGGTGAAATGTCACAGAGATAAATGTACATTTCTGCGTTTAGGTTAAAAAATCAATTGCAAACATGCAGGATTGTGTTAGAACTAGCTTGACAGAAGTTCATTTAGGAAGAAACTAGCTTTTCAGTTGAAAACAAATTCAATAAAACCCACTAATGTGACACAGCACTTAATAAAACCACATGGTAGGGGCTCCTGGGTGGCTCAGTTGGTTAAGCATCTGTCTTCAGCTCAGGTCATGATCTCAGGGTCCTGGGATCGAGTCCCACATGGGGCTCCCTGCTCAGCAGGGAGCCTGCTTCTCCCTCTCCTCCCCACTTGTGCTCTATCTCTGTTTCTCTCTCAAATAAGTAAAATCTTAAAAAAAAAAAAAAAAAAGGAAACCACATGGCAGGATGCTGTTGAAGTACCATAAAGTAAGAAGCATTATTACACAGGATATAATAATGCTGTATCTTTGCACCAGTCAACTGTCATCTGATATAATGTACCTCAAGATCATTGTGCCACACTTCAGAATGGACACTTGGACAACTGGAGTGGTTTTATGAGAGAACAGTAGGGTATTTAGTGAAATGGGAGTCATGATGAACCAAGAACAGTTGAGGAAAACCGTCTATGTGGGCACTGATCCTGGACACTGGCTTGTTACTGGTACAATAATGTTGTTTAACAAACAATCACAAAATATTATTATCATATAACAGACAATTCTTTAAGTCACATGTTTTTGTTCAGCTAGAGGTTTGCTAATCTAGGCTAGGATCACTGGGCACAGCCCCCCCTCACCCCCTGGACCTTCCTCCTCCCTCCACCCCTGACGGTTCTGGCCTTCCCAAACTGCTTTTGATCTTCTGATTTCTCTTGGGTTGAAGCAGACCAAGTTCCCCACAGGCACTCCAGTTTGGGGGGGCCTGTATTTTTTTAGCGACACCCCAATTCCCCACCTGTTCCTCCCTTTTCCCATGCTGCCAACTTCTAACCGCAATAGTGACTCTGTGCTTGTCTGTTTAAAAAAAAAAAAATGGAATTTTTTTTTTGGATGGAATTGGGCTTGGCCTTGAGGTTTGGACTGCCCATGTGTTCATTACGGAACTCAGACTAAGGGCTCAATAGCTACCTAGTGAAGCTCTTCTCATGGCAACAGCAAGAGAGCAAATGGGAAATGCATAGTCCTCTTAATGTATAGGCTTAAGATGTGACATTATTCTATTAGTCAAAGCTGGATATGGAATAGTGAGAAGTCAGGAAAACAATCTACATCTTTTGTAAGAGATACTGAACAATCACACACGGGGGCGGAGGATGAAGAATTGTAGCTAAGAATGCACTCTATCACATTCTGCATATTTATAGAAGGACATTATCTTCATAAAGAAAAGCTGATAGGTGGAACAAAACTAGATTTATTATGTGTAGCTTGACAAGCTGATTACTGTTCAATGTATATAAGTGGAGAAGATATTACTTCAACTTAGGAGTTTCCTAATAAGCTGAGATGTTAAAAAACAAAATAAAGTGTTTGGGAAGGAATATGGTATTAGTACAAAGTGCCCAGTCTTTGGAATTGGACAGTTCAAACCTTGTCTAGTCCTGGGCAAAGTAAACATTTTAAACCTAGTTCCTTTATTTGTAATATGAGGATAAAACTATTTACCTCATATGATCATGTTATAAAGTACCTAATATAGGCCTCTGCATATAGTAGCTGCTCTGTATTATGGTTATTATTTTTATTAGAAACTTTCTTCCTTTAGAAATGGTCAAGTGTTCCCTGACTAGCCCTTCAGACTCTTCTCTTGCTTCTTTCACACATCTTCTATAATTCAGTCTTACTGAATATTATATAATACAAATCCACGATTATTTATACTTGAATTCTAAATTCAACAACTCTGAAACCAAATTTTTTTTTCTTAAATTGGGCGTCTGAAATCATTAGGCAACAAAATTCTTACCTAAAATGTTAAACTATTTATAGCTATTTATGTCCTGCCTACTATAGTTACTCATTTATTTCAATACAATAATATTAATATATATTTTTGGCCCAGATGCAGTAATAATATATGCATTGTACTGCGCTTATAAAATATAAACAATTCTGAATATGAAGCATCTGGTCCACAGTATTGTTACTTACAGAATTGTGATCCTGTACTTAAATGTATCATAGAGTTCACTATTCTCCTAGCGCCTAGAAAATAGCAGGCCCTTAATAAATAATAAACTTAATGAAACAGTAAAATAGGATTTTGAGATAATTATAATGGGAAATCTAATTATGGAGAATTACTGATATGTGTATCTTATTTTGGCTCTATTCCATATGCATCTGAGATAAATTCTGTCCCCTTTCTGAGGTACCCCGAGGAGCTAGAGTGTCTTTTTTTCCCCCCACTCTACAATTTAAAGATCACAAAGTCCATATTTCCCATCTTGACCACAGGTGTTTCAAGAAAAATACCTCCCTTCTCTCATTACCAGTGTTGAGCTGCAAAAAAGTAAGACCTGGAGGTTTTGGGGGTTTTTTTATTTTGTTTTGTTTTTAAGTGCAAATTGATTCAGAAACCAAAGAAAGCAATGGAAATGCAGACAGATCATTCAGAAAAAGGATGGAATAGCAACTAATAGAGAACTTGCTGAGCTCAAATGAGCAAATCAGGCTGATGCAAAAAAAAAGGATGATCATAATTTTCACCAAAGACGAGTTCGGCTTTACCAACTTCTAGATACAATGACAACCTCTAACTCTATCCAAAAATCATTCTTTTCTTACATGGGAGTGCTATATCCAGGCCTTCCTGTTCCTTTCCTATCATTTCAGATAACTTCCCTACCACTCCTAAGTATCTTATAATTTGATTCACCTGAAGGACATGCAGTTCTTTGGTAATGAATTATATTCTCCTTTCTTTGTCTGTACATAGCTTTGCCTGGCTAAATTTTATTTACCCAGTTAAATCACAGCTGGGCATCAGCTCTTTTTAAGAAACTTCTGTACTTTCTCATAACCCTCTACTCGATGGCCGCCTATGTTCTCTCATAAACTCTGGCACAGCCTTCTAGCACAGTGCTCATCACATGTTACATGTCTATTTGCATGTCCATCTTCTTCTCTAATTGTCTCCAAACAGTCCATACCTGGATTTCGGGACATCCTTCACAATCCATAGAGTGCCCTCAAATAGCCATTTGGAAGGACTCCTTAATTCCATGTTCTCGGAAGCATTTTCTGGATACTGACTTATTCTCTATTTTGCTTATTTATGGAACAGAATTTAAGAAAACAGTGACTATGGCTACCTACAGATATATTTGGTTTAATCTCTAGAGTGTTTAACTTTCAAAAATTAGTTGCCAATGTCTAAAAATCAGAGTATTGCTCTGAAAAACTGATGTGGCAAGTTATATTTTCCAAAAACATCCACAATACAATTTTCCATCCTTGAACCATGCCAGTTCCTCATGCCAGGGGTGAGGTCTAAGATGCTTTGTCTTGAATCTGGCTGGACATATAACTTACTTATAACTAACAGACTGAGGCTAAGTCATGAAAGGCAATGCAGCTTCTGTTTTGTTCTTTGGGGTACTCATATCTGGTGCTCTCAGCTGCCATGCTGTGACGAAGCCCAAGCAACATGGAGTTCTACATGAGCATCCCAAGCAGCAGCCCCAGTTTAGATATCAGCTGACATCCAGCATCAACTGCCAGGTAGATGAGAGAAGAATCTCCAGATGATTCCACACCCCAGCCATTGAGTTATCCTTACCTTTTGAGCCTTCTTGCTAAGGCTCCAGACATAGAGGAGAAGAAGCCAATCACCTCTGCTATGCTTTGTTAGAATTCCTGATACACAAAATCCTCAAGTATAAGAGAACATAATAAAATTTTTAAAAATTTTTTAAAAAGATTTTGTTTTTATTTATTTGACAGAGAGAGAGACAGTGAGGGAACACAAGCAGGGGGAGTGGGAGAGGGAAAGCAGGCCTCCCGCCAAGCAGGGAGCCCAGTGTGGGGCTCAATCCCAGGACCCTGGGACCATGACCGGAGCCAAAGGCAGATGCTTAATGACTGAGTCACCCAGGTGCCCCAAAGATGGTTATTTTATACCACTTGTTTTTGGGATGGTTTGTTATACAGCAATAATAACCGGAAAACAGGTTTTCTTCGGGGATAAAAGAAGATCTAGCTCCCCTGGGCCCTTTACTCTACATGAACTATATGGCCACAGTATCCTAAACTTGAAGTTGCTTTCAACAGAGCAAACGTTTTCCAGTTTGCTGCAGTCTCCACCACTCCTTATTGTTGCACCGTGACAATTATATACACTCATGAACATTTATGACCCCTAAATATGTTGATAACTATCTGTTATGTATGTTTTTTCTTTTGGTGGAGTTAAGTATCTTTAACAACCACTGAGGCCAGAATTTCACCTTAGACTCTTTAAGTGGCCTTAATATTAGGCTTTTTGCAACACATCAGGTTCTTCAAGAGTCTAAGATGATCTAACAGTTCCCATTTCTGAAGCTCTGATTGCATATGGTTTGCCCAGTACTTTCCTGTTTCCTTTTGGGGGGTGTCTCCAGTTCTAAAGTAATCTGCTGAGAAGAAATGACTGACTACTGACATAACCGGATCTCAGTAAATGATTAAAGAGGTTTCAGTTACTAACTGGGACACTTCCTTAAGTTTTCTTGGGAGACTTGTCATTCAAATGACTAGGGAAAATCGTTTTCTAGCTTTTCTTATTGAAGTCTTATAAAAGGTATTTTACTGCATATTTTTAAATACGAATTGACTACTTGGGCAAGTAGTTTAGTTATCAAAATTAACCCTCAGTAATAAAAAATCAAATACAATAAATATATAATGAATAACTTGAGAAAACACATTGTTCCTTTCCTAAAATCAACAGCAAGTATCCTAGATGCCTAAAATAAGTATTCCAGATAAGGACAAAAAAAAAGTGTGTATCAAGAGCTGGAATCTCTCTTTGTTAAAGTAAATCCAGACAATACCCAATCCACTGTTCATGTATGCAGAGGTCTGTTGATGGCATGAAAAATACAACTAACTTGTAGAATAACTGTGGAAAAAGATCTCAAATCCAATAACCTTCTGTAAATTCAATCTCATCATTGACTATAGTTTGAAACATAATAGAATTGAATTACAAAATGAGAGTGAGTCATTTTATACTGAATAGTACCACTTAAATGAATAGGACAAGCTGTTATATACTTAATATGATAACTTTTATTAAATTACTGGATAACTGCAATGACTTACACTTAAGTTTTCATTAGAAGGGTTTCTGTAGACTCTTAGTATCAAACACAAGGGCTTGCATTACATTTATAGCCTAAAAACAATAGTTAATAGGTAAATTGCATTTTTTTTCTTGCTTGAATTTGTCCTTTGGTCAGAACCTTTCAAAAAACATGCAAATAACTTACTACATTCTTATTATATTAAATGCATATTCTCTGTGGCTTGTTCAGATAATAACAGAAATCTGTTGACTCAATGAATTGATTTAGATTTCCAGATACTATTTATTAGTCTTTATGTCTAAGGCCTCTGGAGTTAGCTGATATGATTTTGAATCCAACATTTACTACTTGAATAAACTTGGGAAAATCACTTGACATTTTTAAGCTTTGGTTTTTTTCCCACCTCAGATGTTACTGCAAGTATTGAATGAGTCTTTTTTAGTTCATAGATGTTTTCTCATTAATAAAATACAAATGCATTTAAAGGCATTACTGTTTCCATGACAGTTCAATAAATTCATTATTTATATCTTCATGCAACTGACACTAATATATACAATTACTAGTTGTTGGGGTCTGATACAGTTTTTGGATGTTGTGCTGCCTCTCTTCCCTTTGCCTTCCCACTTCATTTCCCACTTCCCACTTCCATTTGCCTTCCCACTTCATTTCCCACTTCCCACTTCCATTTGCCTTCCCACTTCATTTCCCACTCCCCACTTCCATTTGCCTTCCCACTTCATTTCCCACTCCCCACTTCCATTTGCCTTCCCACTCTTCCCTCCAGCCTGCTCTGGGGATGTCTAACAGTGGTGCCATCTACTAGGATTCTTGGCCTCTGCCTCTTAGTGGGTTCAGCCAATGGGAGCAAATGTGGGAAACTGGAAGGAGGGAGGAGAGTGAGGTCAGGGCATTAACTCCCTGAGCTCTCTCTTTGCAGAATGGCCATGGCTCCCATTCTGAATCGAAAGCCTCAGCTCCTATCAGGAGGCCTCTCCAAACCACTTTCTCTGTCTCCTTTCAATCCTAATGTTGGTGACAAACACCTTGCCCCAGGGATCCTAGTGCCAGGGCATTGCACTGTCCCTTATGGTTTCCCTGCACTCTGCCACTGAGGAGAGTTCCTGTATTAAATTCTCCTCAAATTATCCTAATTTAAGAGTGGCATTTTTTTCCTACTGCATAGACCCTGGCTGTACAGATATTCAAAAAGTGATCAACATTGGGAACCTATATATCAGAAAGAGATGTATATTCGCTCTCCTAGCTCATTCCTTTGTAATTTACAGAAAAGAAGATTCTTTTCCTAGCGAATTCCTTACCTGATTCATGATTTAAGGAAAGCAAAGTCTTCCATTTTTATATTTTGCCTATTATACCAATCTGCAGTTAAAGTTTTACACTGAAAAATTATAGTTTCTTAACATGTCACATCCAAATTAAATTGTCATTAGAATCGATCAAAATTGGTCTTTTGATTTTCATTTGCAATATTACTGTTTCAATCTAGGTATATGTCAGTAACTTTTTTTCTACATCTATGGCTTTGGTATAGGTTCTTTTTTTTTTTTAAATGTGGCAATTTTTTTTTTAAGATTTTATTTATTTATTTGACGGAGAGAGACAGCGAGAGAGGGAACAGGGGGAGTGGGAGAGGGAGAAGCAGCCTTCCCACGGAGCAGGGAGCCCGATGCGGGGCTCGATCCTAGGACCCTGGGATCATGACCTGAGCCGAAGGCAGACGCTTAACGACTGAGCCACCCAGGCGCCCCTAGTTTGGTATAGGTTCTTGCTGAAAATTTGGGCGCTGGGAAAAGTCAATTTGTTGGTAAAACGATGTGACATATATAAATATGTAAAATATGTTTTCTTATTGAAGTCTTATAAAAGGTATTTTGTTGCGTATTTTTAAATACGAATTGACTACTTAGGCAAGTAGTTTAGTTATCAAAATTAACCCTAGTAAAAAATCAACAAATACACATGTAAAACATACATGAATTTATATAATTTCAGAAGATTGATCTCTGAAAACGTTAATGACTTTGAGGAGTACATAAAAAATGGTGTATCAGAACATGGACAGAATTTAATATTTAGTCCAATTAAAGTTGTTAATAATAGGATGTAACTTGTCTTAAGCCAAAGACTTCAAATAATTGAGTTCCCCTGGAAACTGCAATACTAGTCCTGCAATTTAAAGCTTGCATAATAAGCTCATCAATCCATTTTTTAAACTTTTTATCCTCATTGACACAGAGCAAGAGAAAAAGATGGTCTAAGACCCCTCATATCATCATCATCTTTACCAGTCCTTAATAATGTCATTATGTTGAGATGCCTCCTAAGGAATCTTTAGAGAAGTCCCTCTTCTGATCCATTTGAAAATTTCCAGAACTAACGACACCTTACAAGACAACTGGGGATTAATTAAAGTTGTTATAGCTTCTGAACTCCAGGTGAACCTTTTTAGGGTTGTTACCTTGTGAACTTCTCTTAGACTCTTTATTGAAGATGATATAATTATTCCATTTAGGTACCTGCCAGATTCTACTTTATAATTTCCACAAATTCTGTCTTCACCTGTGCTGACTAACTAGTCATTTAAAGACCATTTTCTCTAAAGATTTTCATTTTTTATATCAGTTCTGCTAAGTCACACATATTTTAGTGTTGTACCTTCAGCTTCTAAATTGGAATTTCTTCCGATTTTGACCATGACAGTGCCAAAATATTATTCATATTTTTTGTAAATGATGGAGATGTTTTATGCTCATATATTTCTCTTTATTCCACTTTAGAAACTTTCTCCCATTTTCCTCCATATATCCAAATCATACTTTTAACCCAATTAAAGAGCCACCACTTGGGAAAAAAAAAAACAGTTCTAGACTGATTCTTATAAAAAATGAACTTTCTCTCACTTCTAACGTCTAATACTTGGTTACTCTATAGTTGTTTCACTTATATTTATTTAAATATATAACAGCTTGCAAATGACTCCTCAAACAAATTGTTAGGGGCAAATACTAAAATATATTTAAAAATTTTTTAAATAAGTATTGTCACTGTATGTGGTGAGTATACTCTCTGACATGTATAAGCATTTAATAAGTGCTTATTTAACTTAACTGCTAATATTACCTTCTGCTGGCATAGTTGGATCAATAGAAATAATCTAAATATAGGGATTTAATACATATGTCATGAATTTTCTCAGTATTTATCTACTTCTATTACAAATTGGTACTATATTTAAAAATTCTTCCTCACAATTTTCTGAAATAATATTGTTAATTTCATTCATTCATTAATGCATTCATTTCTCTTTTGTTCATTTATTCAACAAATCTTTACTAAGAACCTCTAGGGTGCCAGAAATTCTGAGTATTGAGGCCATGTTTTGACCAAAATAGATATTTTATAATTATTGCAATAGAGAATATTAATATCATTTTTTTGGAGAATATTAGTATCATTTTAATTAATTTCATTACCTGATTTCTTTACTCTGGTTTAGCACTAAGATAGCTCAGAAACGTATAAATATTTTGTCAACAAATATAATAAATAGAATTCTGCATATTGTATTCTCCTTGAGGGAAGAGATGCTCTTACTTTATATCTTCACAGTGTAGGTACACATTAAGTCTGACTTTCATGTATTCAACAATCATCTATTCAATACATATCCTATAAAAGACTCAACACTAGCTACTGTGAGGGACATGAGGGTATCAGACAAGGATTCTAGGAAAGTAAGAGTGATAAGTAACATGTACACAATTGATCCCACTGTAGGACAGAGAGAGAAAGAGCCATAGAGAAATAAAGATATGGTGCTATTGAAATTTAGAGCAAAAACAGGTTATTCCCAAATAAAGGATTATGGAAAAACTTTTTGTAAGAGTTGGCTTTGAGCTGGGCCTAGGAGAATGGGATGAATTTAGCCATGGAAAATGGAATAGTTAGGAAAGGAAAAAGAGAAGGTAGGAGAAGAGCATAGAAAGTATCTTTTTACATATAAATTATGCTTCATTAAAACAAGACAATTTTTTCTGAAATTATTCTGTTATTTTTTATGCATAATTATGTTCAATTATTCTAATATTCACTTCGGAAATATTCAAAAATAAATTATCCTAATCTCCCATTTTTTTTCTTCTTCCTTGTCTCTTAGGGTTAGTTAAGCCCATTTAAGTCTTACCAGAAGAAAGATGCAAAAAGTCCCTCACTTTCAGAAAACTATTCCAAAATATCAGCTGAATGTAGATCTCTATAAAGCTAAATCAAGAAATCGTTTTACTCTATTCTAGTTGTGTTTTTAGTGTGTGGTAATCTTTTTTTTTCTACCAAATAGTTTCTGAAACAAGCTAAAGTACTTTATTTTCACCATTTTTATGCATTAATATATAATGATGAACTTACAATTTGAAAATATTAGCAGATACTTTAAATATGTAGCCAATTTGCATACAATATTCAGTGTCTGTGATGATGCAAAACTTTCCCCCATCCTAAATAATTGTGCTGTTTCAGTATGTAATTGGGACTACTAAGATATCACCCACAGTATACACTGTTAGCTCATGATGGCTTTTCTATTTAACATAGTACCAATTCACCACTTACTCAAAGTTGAAAATGGTCATTTTCCTAATGATATGTTATGCTTAGCTTTGGAGATATTAGTTCACACCCATCTTTTTCCTAATTGCCTACAGTATTCTAAGTAGAATTGCCCTTCACTCCTTTACTAGGCTGTCCTTCTGGTCATGCAAAATGCACACTTATGCATTACATGCAAATTTCCTCCACTCTATAATGAGCTTAAAGTTGTTTCTTTCTTTGTCACCTCCTCTCCTCCAGATATTACTTAATGAAGCATCTAGATCTCTTTGGGTCCCAATAAAGTTGGTCAATAAATGGTTAATGCAGTAATGATTTTGTGACAATTAGTTCTATTGGTTTTTGTCAGTCACATATAGGGGAGAATCATTTAACTATCCTATGACTCCTCCTACTTTCCCATGAAAATTGTAACTTTTTTTCAGAAAAAATATTTGGGAGATAGATTTTTCAAGAATGCATTTGGTTAATGATAATTTTATTCATAATTGCAGAAAAAAAAGGAAGAATCTTTTGTCCTTCAACTGGTGAATGAAGTAACTGTGGTACATCCTTACAATGAAACACTACATAGTAATAAAAAGGAAGAAAACACTGATACACATAACAACACGAATGAATAAATATCAAATACATCATTATATGTATAGAAGCCAGATGAAAAGGTGACATATTGTATCTGTTCTACTTATATGACATTCTAAAAAAGTCAAAATTGTAATGGCAAAAAACTGGTTGTGGTTTCCAAGGCCTGGGAGGGAGAAAAGTTGTTTCTATAGGGCGATAAGGAAACATTTCAGGTTGACTAAATTGCCCTAAAACTTAATTTTGACCAATTTCATGGTCGCATGATAGTTTGCATTTGTCAAACTCATTAAAAACTCTGTACCCTAAATGGGCAAAATTTACTATACGTAAACACTACCTCAAAAAATTTGACTTTAAAAAGTAAAAATTCATTGATATCTCAAAATCTGATCAATCTGAAAAGATACAGTCAACAACCATTTAGCGATCCATCAAGAAAGGAAAGGAATTATTCGTTCCATAGGATGTTTTACAAATTTTCCTTTTCAGAAGGAACACCAATAACATTCATATATCTTTTGTTTTATAAATAAAAATTACATTTTAGGGGAAAAAGCTTCATTGAACAAGTGCCTTGTTTTTCATTGCTGTGTTAATTATGAATTTATTAAAATAATCTCCAAAAGTAACAGTATTTTGTTAAATACAAGCTTACTTAATGAGTATATTAGTTATGATAATCATCTAGTCTTAAAATAACACACTGCTATCATTAACAATTGCAAGATTATTATCTTTTACTTCTCAGTCTAGTAAACAACTTAATAATTCAGAAAGACAATGGAGAAAAACCACTGCTAGAAACTCTCACATAATAGAACTGGAACTCATATACAAGAGACAAAATAGCAGGATTAGAAATAATCCTGAGAAGGATGCTTTAGACAGCAAATGCCTTACCTTTGCGTTTGGGTGGCATAGCTGTTATCGTAAGTCTCATAGGTCTGGTCATCATATTCACCCCCGTAGCCATCATCATACCCCTGAGGCAGAAAATGGTAGAAAGACCTATTAGCAATCAACTTGATTAACTTAGATCTGGTTTGGCTTAATGAGATTTTATGTGATGTGACCTTAATTTAGTTTTTACGTTTGGTTAGTTACTCTGCATCAGATTTTACTAGACTAATAATTTCTTCATAACCTTGACTAATATTTCATGGACCAGATATTAATGTTTAATAATTAAGCTTCAGCATATCATTAAAGTAGCAATACCTACTCTACAATTTATCTAGAATTTTGATCAATACTAATGAAAACTATAAGAAGTTAAAAATAAATTTTCTTTTGAAAATATTATGGTTAGATAGTGTGCTAACATCATGGTGGTGTTAACATATTGGTTACAGCCCCACTAGGTTTTTTTTTCCCCTGATAATAATCATAATTATGATTGAAACTATAAAATTCAGGATCCTTAAATTGTGGTCAACTTCCAATAAAAAACATATAGTCATCATTGCAAAACAAACAAAAAAGAAAGGAGAAAAAAGAAAAAGGGAAAGAAGAAAGAAAAGGAGGGAAGGAAGGAAGGGAAGTTGAGAAGGGATGGAAAGAAGGGCTGGAGGGAAGGATTGGGGGAGCATAGGAGGCAGGAAAGAAGGGAAGAGAAAAAAAGAAAGAAACTACATAAAGAGCCTTTATTTTGTTGTGCATTCTACAGTTTTTAAATCTCATAAAAAAAATGTTGTTGGTGGTGAGTTTGATTACCTGACTAAATTAACGCTACCAACGCTAATGCAGATTTGTCATTGCAGACTGTGAAAGCAAGCTAGCAGCTGTACAATCCAGTTATCAATCACTGTGTGAGAGATTTACCTTTATTTCCCTTTGTGGTCACTGACTCTACTCTAAACCCTAGCCCTCCACCTCAACTACTCCCTACTTCTGAAAAAAACCTTTAGTTTTTCTGCCTCTGGGCCTTTGCTGGTGTGTCTTTCCCTGGGATGCACTTCCATCCCATCCCACCAATTCATAACTTCATTTCAGTCTGGAGGCTTATAAATCTCTCTATTGTGTTCAAAAATTTAAACAAAAAATATGTAGCTATAAAAGTTTCCACATCAGTCTTGACTAAGATCTTTGAGCCCATTTAATCTGAAAACTAGTATTTTTCATCAACCTAAGAACGTTTTTAAAATATTATTTATGACTTCTCCATCTGGTTTATCGTTTATATAATGCTATTATTTATATATGAGGTTTACTGAGTCTGACTTTAATTTCTTCTATTCTTCCACTTATGGTTTTCACTTCATCATATTTTTGCTCTGCACTATGGGATCATTTCTCCATTTGATCTTTGACTATTCTAATTCAATTCCTATTAAGTTAAAAAATTAAATATTCTAAAGTTAATTTCAACATATAAGATTATTTTAAAATAGTACTAAAGGATTTATGCACAAAAAACAGCACTTCCTTTCCTTGTCTCTCTCTAACCCTCAGTTCTCTTTAAGCCTTTTCATCTATTATTCTAGTATTTTTATGTTATTAAGTAATATGATTAAATTAATGTTGCTGATTTATGAACTTTAATTATTTTCTATTGACTAGCCATTCAGGTTATTAAGGATTTAGTTTTGTTATAGACTCTTCCCTACATTTCCCCCTACACTTTAAATATAGTTTTATCATTACTTTTGTTAAGTAGTCAGTATCTACACTATAATTCAATAATAAATACTATTTACTAAAGATCCAAATAGATTAATACAATTCTTTTTTTATTCTCATATACTTTTTGTTTCTTCTAAAGTTAATAATTGCTCATTCATTTTATTATTTTCTTGGTTGCCTATATATTTTGAATTATTTGTTTATAACTATCCCCGTGTTGGGCTCCACGCTGGGCGTGGAGCCTACTTAGGATTCTCTCTCTCTCTACCCCTCCCCATCCCCCCTTTACTCGTGCACTCTGTCTCAAAAAAGTATAGTTAACATATAATGCAATATTAATTTCAGGTGTACAATATAGTGTATCAACATTTCCATACAACACCCAGTTGCAAGTGCACTCCTTAATCCCCATCACCTGTTTTACCCATCCCCCCACACACCTGCTGCTCTGGTAGCTATCACTTTGTTCTCTGTAGTTAACACTGTGTTTCTTCATTTGCCTCCCTCTCTTTTTTTTCCCCTTTGTTTATTTTGTTTCTTAAATTCCACATGAGCGAAATCATACGGTATTTTTCTTTCTCTGACTTACTTCATTTAGCATAATACTTTCTAGCTCCATCCATGTCATTGCAAATGGCAGGATTTCATTCATTTTTATGGCTGAGTATATTCATATATATATATATATACACACACATATATATATATACACACACACACATACGTATATGTATATATACATATACACATACACACACCACTTCTTTATCTATTCATCAGTCAGTAGGTACTTGGTTGTTTCCACAATTTGGCTATTGTAGATAATGGTGCTATAAACATCGGGATGTATGTATCCCTTTGAATTAGTATTTTTGTATTCTTTGTGTAAATACCTAGTAGTGCGATTGATGGATTATATAGTGTAGTTCTATTTTTAACTTTTTGAGGAACCTCCATACTGTTTCCCAGAGTGGCTGCACCAGTTTGCATTCCCACCAACAGTGCAAGGGGGTTCCCCTTTTTCCACATCCTCGCCAACACCTATTGTTTCCTGTGTTGTTAATTTTAGCCATTCTGACAGGCATAAGGTGATATCTCATTGTGGTTTTGATTTGTATTTCCCTGATGATGCGTGATGTTGAGCATTTTTTTATGTGTCTGTTAGCCATCTGGATGTCTTCTTTGGAAAAATGTCTATTCATGTCTTCTGCCCATTTTTAAACTGGATTATTTGTTTTTTAGGTGTTGAGTTTTATAAATTCCTTATATATTTTGGATATTAACCCTTTATTGAATATGAAATTTGCAAATATCTTCTCCCATTCTGTAGGTTGCCTTTTAGTTTTGTCAAGTGTTTTCTTCACTGTGTAAAAGCTTTTTATTTTGATGTAGTCCCAATAGATTAATTTTGCTTTTGTTGCTATGGCCAGTGTCAAAGAGGTTACTGCCGTGTTCTCCTCTAGGATTTTAACTAAATTTCCTAATGTCTCACATTTAGGTCTTTCATCCATTTTGAATTTATGTTTGGGTATGGTGTAAGAAAGTGGTCCGGTTTCATTCTTTTACATGTTGCTGTTCAGTTTTCCCAACACCATGTGTTGAAGAGACTGTCTTTTTCCCATTGGATATTCTTTTCCTGCTTTGTCAAAGATTAATTGAACATATGCTCGTGGGTTAATTTCTGGGTTTTTTTATTCTGTTGTCTTGATCTATGTGTCTGTGTCTATTTTTGTACCAGTGCCATACTATTTTGATCACTACAACCTTGTAATATAACTTGAAGTCCAGAACTGTGATGCCTCCAGCCTTGCTTTTCTTTTTCAAGATTGCTTTGGCTATTTGTGGTCTTTTATGGTTCCATAAAATTTTAGGATTGTTTGTTCTAGCACTGTGAAAAATGCTATAAAGTCGCAGGATAGAAGATCAATGTACAGAAATCTATAGCATTTCTATATACCAATAATGAAGCAGCAGAAAGAGAAATTAAGGAATCAATCCCATTTACAATTACACCAAAAACAATAAGATACCTATGAATAAACCTAACCAAAGAGGTGAAAGACCTGTATTCTGAAAACTATAAAACACTGATGAAAGAAATTGAAGAGGACATAAAGAAATGGAAAGACATTCCATGCTTATGGATTGAAAGAACAAATAATGTTAAAATGTCTATATTACCCAAAGCAATCTACACATTTAATGCAATCCCTGTCAAGATCCTCCAGGCTTTTATTGCTTTCCATAACTCTGCCTTTTTGAGTAGTCTAGACCAATTGTTTTCTAGATTGTCCCATATCCTGAATTTGTTTGATTATTCTCATAATTACATTTTGCTTCAATATTTTTGAAAGGATACTGCATCTGTGATATTGTGTTGAACATTTATCTGATTGCAAATTTTTAAATTCTAATCCCACACTGGATTGATTGAGTGTAGAAGATTAGGCTGAAAAATGATTTTCAATCAGAACTTTTGAGAGCTTTGAGTCAGTGTTTTCATCACTACATATTGGTGCTGAGAATTCCTGCTACTTGTATGTGACCTAGTTTTATTTTATTTCATTTCACTTTTTTCTTTCCTTTCAGGATGCTTTTACAAACTTTACATCTGGTGTTCTGAAATTTTGTAATGCTGTGCCTTTGTGTGTGGTGTGTCTCTTTTCATTCAGTATGCTGGGTAGTCAGGGAGCTCTTTTAATTGTGGGAGCTTGTGTTCTCCAGTTCTGGCAAATGTCATTGTACTTTTCTTCTCTCTTTCTAGTACTCTTACTAGTGAGATATTGGATCTTCTTTGTTGCTGCGTTAATTTTATCTTTGTGTCTAATGTGATATCTCTTATTCTTTTTGTTTTACTTAATGGGGGAATTCTAAAAAAAATCAATCTTGCAACCATCCTGTAAGATGTATAACTTTATTTACACACCTATACCCCCTCCAACACACACATGAACAGCTCTTAGAGTGTGCACAGGAGGCTCTTGTGTTCTCAGGTGAAATTTAGGCATCCTTATTCTCAACTCAAGGCTTCACCTCCCCTCTGGTGGAACAACAGTTAACATCATAGCTGGAATTTCCCATAGCTGAACAGGCCAGGCTCTCTATCTTGGAGATCACTGGGTCAGTAACTAGGGCATTAATTGTATTTGCCACAGGTATCTCAGGGGCTGCCCACATCTTTTCTAGCATCCATGCTATTATTCTCCACCAAAATTCTAAAAATATGGCTTCATTAACCCTCAGTTGTTACTCTAGACTCAAGAGCTCTAGCTTCTAACAGGAAGCAAGCAAGTTTTGTTTTGTTTTGTTTTGTTTTTGTGTTTGTGTCCCCACACGAGAAGAGCCAAGGAGGGGGGCAGGTACATATTTTCATAGCCTTCAACCCCCTAAATTTCCTATGTTTTCCCTGTTTCTATCTGTTGAAATGCTACTGATATCTAAAGGTTATTTTATATTATATAATCTTCAGGAAAATTTTCCTGCTTCTTTCAAGCTTATGGTAACCCCTTGTCCTCTGAATTCTAACAGCCTGTGGTTTTTATCTCACCAGTACTTAGAACAGTACTGAACATGTACTGTATTTTTTTATAATTTTCTCTCCTTTTAGAATTGAAGCTCCTGAAAAGCATGGACTATATCATAGTTAATCACCTTGTTTTGATGCCTTATGGTGTTTAGCATAATTTATTCCATAGAATATTTTCTCAATAAATATGTATTGAATTGTTAAGTTAGCACAAAGGAGAGTATTCTCATCTAGAGTAGATATGGATTGACTCAAATCAATCACCACTAAAAGAGAAATATTTCAAATGATGATCATACAGTAGTATTATCTCTACGAAGAATAGCTTTACCATTTAGCTTGTGGAGGACTATTACATTTTCCCTCCTCACACGTTCACTTTTTTTTAAAAGTCTTATACCGAAAATCCATAGAACATATAGAACTCTTTCCTGGCAACGCACAATTTCATAAAGTATATTGGGCAGTGGTTCCCAAATAATTGTCCTTACTATAGAAGGGAAAGTAAATGTGGAGACTTATACATAATTTATTTTTGTTTTCTAACATTTGATATAAGTTTATATAGTTTTCTTAGGACAAGTAAAATTATGAATCATGATGGTAATGTTCTAAGATAAATCAGTAAAACAGACATGCTCCCTAAAAAGCCAGTCAGTATCTGCAAGAGATTCAAATAAAATATGAATATTCAATAAGAAATCAAAACATTTTTCCCATTTTTGCTCCAGTGTTTCTGCTGTTTCCTTTGAAGAAATTGCTTTTTTAAAAAAGATTTTATTTATCTATTTGACAGAGAGGGACACAGCAAGAGAGGGAACACAAGCAGGGGGAGTGGGAGAGGGAGAAGTTGGCTTCCCGCCGAGCAGGGAGCATGATGCGGGGCTCGATCCCAGGACCCTGGGATCATGACCTGAGCCGAAGGCAGACACTTAAGGACTGAGCCACCCAGGCGCCCCTGCTTTTTTTTTTTAAAGTAATTTCTGTGCCCAAGGTGGGGCTTGAACTTACCACACTGAGATCAAGAGTCACATGCTCTTCTGACTGAGCCAGCCAGGTGCCCCTGAAGAAATTACTATCTTATGTCTCAGCCTATTCACACATTTGTACGAAAAATTATGACTTTTTTGACGATAGATTTTCTTTATTAATGACCCCAGCTGTATTTCTTAGATACAGGGGTTTTGAACTCAAATATTTAGAAGAAAACAAGTTAAGATTGCTTGATCCTGCAACTCATTACGAGCAACATACCACAAGGGGCAACAGCTTGCCAAAGGGGGAAGAAGGCAAGGGGAGTGAGGGACGGAAGATAAAGAAAAGGAATCAAGTTGATCAAGTGGGATTCTTTTTTTTTTTTCTTTTTTTAATTCTTAAGAAGTATGAAGTCCTTGCCAGCACAGCTCATTTCTGCAGATTATTTCCAAACATGTACAAAATGGAACCAAAACCGAGAACCCGTTAAGAACCTGAAGCCGTGCAACATGAAAAGCTACGATTACCCAGTAGCCTTCCATTGCCAGCAGCTTCCTCCTCTTGTCCCCGAGAACTAGTGGTACGGAAACGGTCTCCTCTGGGATTGTTTTCATTTCTTTTTTCTCGACTTCTGGGCATGTGCGGTTCAGCACCTTGAGGAAGTCACTGTTTTTGCCAGCATCATGTGTGAATCTAGCCCTAGAGCACTTGATGTGGTAGTGCAGATGGTCCCAGAACATGTGGATCGGTGATGATGTTGTCTCAAGCACTGGCATTGGTGTGGTGAGGGAACAGCACGAAGGTCATAGAGCCAGTGTTGTCACCCATCGCAGCATCCATGTCTTTCAGCTCCAGAGGAGGTTCCCAGTGGCTAAAGAGGACCTGTGGGGCTGTGTAGCTGGCTCTGTGTCCTTTGAACTCCTGCATGAACACTTTTCCAATGACCACAAAGTCGTCATCCTTAAACACTGTGCTGAAGATTACTGTGGCTCTGTCCTTTTTAGACTCAACATACGTGGTCTCCTCATCCCTCTAATGGATAACTGCCTCATTTTCTCCTTCCTTGCCCTCTTCTTGGAATTGAAAGTATTTTTCAAAGACAGAAGCAAAACAATTTAGTGTCAATATGCCAGCCTGATGCACAATGGAATCCTTGGATGCCGGCAGATTTTCAAGGTCACAGAGTAAAGAGACACTGTATCCTGATTGGGGATTTACCAAGAAACTCCTATACACCCTCTTTAATAACTAATCAGGCACCACGTGCCTGAAGTTCTTTGTAGAATTTCAAGGAAGTACTCACCATCATTTTTGTTTTGTCTCCATTGGGATCTGAAATATGATAGAGGACTCCATTGAAATCTGCAAATGTTACTTCTACTGCTTCTTGTTTGTTACCAGTGGCCACGTTTTTGAACTTGAGTGCAAGTGTCTCCTCGATGATGCCGTTGTTCACCTCCAGCAGGATTATGGCAGCGCCTGGCCCTCAAGACTGAACCCAGCCTGCCCAGCCACGGCTGATGGTCCAAGACTATTTTAGATGCTAATTAAATTATCAGGGTCTCAGAGTAGAATTTTCTATATCTGATGTCCCAGTGAAAGGGAAAAACGACTTCTGCAATTAAAAGTTTTAATGTTATTTCTTTCCAGCTGAAACAGATGATTTGGCATCTCTCACAAAAAAACAAAATGCCCAAGGAAAAAAGATTCATTGTTTTCTGGAACATGGTCATGAAGAACATCACTTCTATCTTGAATTCCTTCATATCTGTGAAGTTATAAATTCTTTAGTTTTCTCTTTTTTGAACCAAATTAAAGATCCTTACAAGATCCTTAAGAAATGCAATCTTGGCTATTTTCCAGATCTTCATCAAGTCCTCTACAGTTTGCTTAAGTCACAATGTGAAGTGTAGCCTGTTGTGAAGGCTACCGTGTGAAAGAAGAGGAGGATTTCTTTGTAGTTCCCCATGAATTATGCATCACTTTATACATACACTTTATACTGGGAAAGGCAGCATACAGGGTAGATGTGTATTACTATAAGCACATAGTTATACAAAGCCAGCCCTTTTCCAATCTGCTTTGGAAAATACATTTCTCTGCCTTAATATGCCCACTAATTTTTCAATTTGATTTAAGCATTTCATCTTGAACTATGATTTCTGCACCAATTTTGGGTTTCAAATCTAAATAATGGCTCTCTCTCTATATAGGCTTACAATAATAGTAATTCACCAAAGTGTATATTAACCACTGAATTTATTATCCAAGCAATAGAGATAAAAGAAGAACAAGACTTAATTCTTGTCTTTGAGAGGTTCTCAGCCTGTGTGTTCTGATAAATGTTTAACAAATGCCTCTTCAAAAAAAGTGTATGCATGTGTGTATGTGTGTGGTGTGTGTGTGTATGTATACATAGTTTCACTATAAATCTTACTGACATAAGCACACAATTTACAAATAAAAATCAAATTTGTAAATATGTATAAATTTAATTTATACTTAAAATAAAACTATAATTAATATTAAAATAAAATTTATTGCACCCAACTTACAGATAAAATATCTAATTTATTTTGTTTTATACACATACAACTTCAGTGTGACTTGCTATCTCTTGTAAAATCAGTTTTTATAATTCTGATATTGCAATGATACCACAATAAACCACAAAACAGATAAAATATGACTACCATCTTTTTTTCCCAAGACACTCTGTGAATTTTAATTAGCATAAATACGAAGAAAATACACCTAGGAATATCCTAATAAAACTCCTGAAAATCAAAATTCAAAGGCATCCAGGAAAAACTGGTATATTATCTTCAAAGTGAACCAAAAGAGACAAAGCAGAATTTTTCAACAGAAATATGGAAGTAAGAAGACAATGGAATGACATCTCCTGTGTGATGACTATCTTACTCAGCAAATAAGACACCCTTGTATTGATGAACATTATAAATCTGACACGAATGTCATTGGAAATTTTCATTTATGTTGGCAAGTAAAATAAAAGGAAAACCTCAAATATGTATGTCAACTTTATTTATTTGTCAGTTATGTGAGCAACTTTGTTCTGAATTGGACAATGGCTTTCACATACTAGGAGAACATTTCCTCAATTTTGTGTTCTGTTCACACTGTAAAGGCTATAGGCATAACACAATTTTAAGTTAAATCTGCATTAATATTTTCTCCATAGTGTTCTTAAATCTACGTAACCAATAACAAAAGATCAAGTCCTAGCTTTTAGCGTTTGCTGGTATCTGTGGTGTAAATACTCTTACCATGGCTGATTTCAAGCTATCAACATGAAACGCAACAAATTTGGGAAGAGATGAACAGTAGCACACCATTATATGTTATTTCCACCATACAGAAGCAACAGACATAAATAACCTAGAGCATAGATTGTAATAAAATAATCAGATAATGATGAACTTGAAAATATTAACTATCTCTTTCATATCATTTATTTAAATTATTTAAATTTTATTTTATTGTTATGTTAATCATCATACATCATTAGTTTTTTATGTTTTTTTATTTTAATTTATTTTTTTATTATGTTATGTTAATCAATATACATTACATCATTAGTTTTTGATGTAGTGTTCCACGATTCATTGTTTGCGTATAACACCCAGTGCTCCATTCAATACATTTTAAGTTAGTTTAATTTAATTTTTAATAATAGCTGGGTTTAGCAACCAATTCACAAAAATCCTAAACATTTCACAAAGCGTCTCGTGAGCCAGCACAAGTCAGTTGTAGCACACCCCTGCTCTTGGCCTATCACATACAGGAGACCAATAGATGTCTGAAAAATTGAAATACCAATGGGAAGCATTTAATAACCTAATACCAGTATTAGAAACTATAATAACTAACATGTTTTTATCAACTAAAGAGAAGCAAAAATGTCTTATGATGCTAGTAAATTATCATGGCTTCCAGAAGAAAATCATTTGGAAATTTAAATGATATGAAATGTCATCCTCACTTTGTTATATACCTATACTTTCTTCGAAGACTTTTAAATTTAACAAGCACTGGTGACAGATTTAACGTTTGGTCATTATTCTCATTTGAGGTTTTATTTTCTGTAAAATGTCAGTGGGTATTAAAAGAAAATAAAAGGAAATAATATGGAATTTTCTAACACAATTGAGAGAAAAAGAAAATAAAGACGATATGCAATCAAGAACCATTAAATATTCTAGAATTAAGTAATTTAATTATGAGGGTCAAGATCATAAATTTGCCAGCAAACACTAAAATATTAGGCACAGAAGCAATTTGCAAATGTTGCCCCTCAATGGTATTGAATGTAATTAACAGGTCAGATAGGAACCTGACATTTAACTTTCTTTATGAAGTGTGGTTAATTCTTATAAACATATGTTCCTTTTTTAACTTAATGTGTTAAATCATAAAATGCATAAAATCCACTTCATATATGATCTTTTGTTGTTATAATAACACTTCCTGGTAATAATGCAAATTTAAAAACATATCATAAAATATTATTAAAACAAAAAACTAAACACAGAATGCCAATGTTTTAATAGTCAATATTCCCATAGGATGTAATAATCAATGCTTATGACAAGTATCTCCTAAAGTATGGATTATTTATGCTTTCTCATGTTTCTTTTCTTAAAAGTTTTATTTTTATGTGAACATCTCCCTACTTTTCATCATGCATTCCCTGTTTGGTACTGTAGAGATGAGTTTCTTACAATACAGAAGGGATTTTAATAGTAAGTTCCATTTCTTTTTTCCCACGGAAAGAAGGACTGCCTATTACAGATTGCTGGTTGGTTTGGAGCAGCATGGTTTGGATACTCCCCAATGTGTAGCTTTTGTTACTGATGCAGTAGGTCAGTTCACTCACTCGCTGTGGGAAGTCATTATCTGTTCAAAACCATCCTACAACATAATGGTCCACGTAATCGGTGGGGATTCACTGCACCTAACAGCCTAACTCTGCAAGGAGGCAAAACTTGAATTGTCAGAAAGTTTTCTATGGAAATCAGTAAGTAAGTCCCTAATAAGGGGTATTTTATAATACCTTCATTTTCTGTGTAGATTGTAGCTATTAATCAGCTTTTCCCATTTATACGTACAATCTACATGAAGGTTAGAAATTGCCTATTTCTGAGACCTAACTTCTGTGGATATTAAAAGCTCCCAAAGAACTGTAAGACCATTTCTACCAAGTAGATAACTCTTATTCATGAACATGTTTTTTTTTTTTTTTCTGTTAAAAAACTTTATGATAAAGTACATCACAAACTCTAGATAAAAATAATAAAATTTGGTGCTTGGTGAAGACAGAGGGAAGTAGTAGCTATTTACAAAATGCTTCCATGGTATAACTTAAATTGGATATCCTGTAATATTTTAGTTAGTTTTCCCCTAACATGCCATAAAATGTTGTTAACTTTGTGTTAATAGGTTTCCCCCACCCCATTTTTATAAATGCCTCTTAACACTTTAGAAATCGGGCAGCAGTATGTTCAATCTAATTAATGAACAGAACTATGACTAATGAAACTGGAAATTTACAGCAATGTACTAATGAATGTTAGTTTGCTAATGGATCCATTTTAAATGGATGCTTTGTGTACTTCGCATCATAAGCATCAATTCTGCTTCAGAATAGAACCTAAAGCAAATGCTTTAAAATCAGCATTATAAGTCTTTAAGGCCTTCTAACTCACTCAACAGAAAAAGAGATAAAATTGGTAAACACTGTCATGACTAAGAATAGGATCAAGTTTTAGAAGACAATTCATGTTGTTCATTCATAAGTACCAAAAGGCTAAAGATGAATAGCAGGGCACTGTCATAACTTCATATATTTCTAATCATAGGTACCCAGTGGGCTGGCCACACAGGGGGAGAGTTTCTTTTTTTAATGTCTTTTTACCTCCAATAATCTATCTAGTTGCCTTGAGGCTGCTGTTATTTCAGGCTCTAAGAAATGAAAGCCTAAAAAGTTGTTAACATCATTGTAGCTGATCAGATTCAAATGATCTGATTCAACCTGTGCATGGCAGGGCATAAATTAGAAAACAAAACAAAACAGAATCCGAAATCTTAACATCCCATAATGACTCTTGCCACACTTCTTGGCGATATGATTTTGGTTGTGGAAGCAGGGATTTTAATAGCTTGCAGAACAAGAGTATGATGGCATGATGTATCTGTTTAATATTTTTCAGTATTTCTCCCCCAAAACTATTTGAGCTCTGATCTTTAGTAACATTTTTTTTCAGTTAAAAAACAGTTTAAGAATCTATCCTTCACATTCATAAATAAAGCAATTTTGGTATTTAGTTTTATACAATTATCACTTTCTAATAAATTATTCATCAGGCAAATGCATATCAAAATGAAATAATGATTTCATATTAGCCAGTTAAGTAATCTTCATTTTTGTAGTGATTTTTTTTCTGTTATATGGTACTATATATATAACCAAAATTATTTTATTATCCAAAGGGGAGAGAATTTCTAATCTGTACAGATTACTATGGTTAGAAATATAGCAAGATACAACAATGCCTTTCTTTTCATCCTTAACCTTCTGATACTTCTAGTAAAAAAATATGAGTTGTCTTCTAAAACTTGGTCCTGTTCTTAATCATGACAGCATTTACCGATTTTATTTTTCTGGATTTTTTTTTTTCTGTTTTAGCGGTGCTTATTTTCATGGAGAAGATGTAAACATTCACATTAAGTTAATAATAAAATATTTATTTTAACATTGAGTAAGGAGGGGTCTCACTGCTGAATTAGCTTTAGTTCTGATCTTTACTAGTCTACTTTTTAAACTACTCTCACCTACTCTGGTCAGAATTTGCTTTTTTTTTTCTTTTTTTTAAGCTAGCTCAGGCTCTCCTTGGGGTTCATGATTCGAGGTATGTTGGAAACCCGCAGCGTGCCAGACTGAGCAGGCAGGGACCCTCCATCTTCACTGCAACCAGACTAACTGTATTTTAAGTTTTACATGAGATTTCTTTAAAAACTTCAATCTAAAAGGTTTCATAAACCATGGTAGAGAGCATTCTGCTTTATTAAATATCTTCACGTGTTCTATTGTAACTCCCAAATGTTAACTATTTGGGCTAAAGATATCAGTTTGCCATATTGAAACTCACATTTCTTTTTTTCTTTTTTTAAAAGATTTTATTTATTCCTGAGAAACAGAGGGGGGGGGGAGAGAGAGAGAGAGAGAGAGAGAGAGAGAGAGAGAGAGAGAGAGAGAAGCAGGTTCCCTGCAGAGCAGGGAGCCTGATGTAGGATTCGATCCCAGGACTCTGGGATCATGACCTGAGCTGAAGCTAGACACTTAACCAACTGAGCCACCCAGGCACCCAGAAACTCAAATTTCTATCAAAGGATCATTCAGATTGCTGAATTATTCTATTAACTATTCATTTACTCTGTGGCAACTCATTTCTCTCCAAATTTAATACTGCACTGGCTTATAATGTTAAAATTCCTATTGTATTTCATACTTGGAGACTTTATGTATCCTAGCGCAGTGCTTTCCAATAGATCTTTCTGTGATGATGGAAATTTTCTGTGTTCTGTGCTGTCCAATATGGTAGTCACAGTCAGATGTTGCTGTTGAGTACATAAATGTGGCTGGTGTGACTGAAGAACTGAATTTTTAATTTTATTTAATTTTAATTAATTTTAATTTTAAGATTAAGTGGCCATACTGAACACTGAAGCACTTAGTGAATATATATATATATATGAAATATTCAGCTGTCAGAAATTTTTTAATGTCTGCTTTCTTTTTCAGTTCAAACTTAAAGAGAAAAAGCCAAAAGATTTAGATTTTATGTGATTTCATTTTGATAGCAAAAATGTTGTATCTTTTGAATCTACCGTCCACTCTGCCTTCATCTTTTCTGTCTCATTGTATAAGTTATCCTTGATTTTCTCTTTTGATTTTGAGTGATTTTGCTTTCCAATGAATGAAATGGACTGAGAACTTGGAGGGCATTTTTAATAAACTGACTTTTTTGGGGAGTATTCACAACTAAAATGAAGATACCATTAATGACATAATAATCTTTGATCGTTCTGAGAAAATTTCGATATGTAAACATCCACACAATAGCAAAGAGCAATGAGCTTAGCGGAAATGAAAAACACTTTCTGATTCTGCACTTATCCTTCTTATAATCATTTTTTAAAAGATTTATGTATTTACTTATTTATTTGAGCAAGAGAGACAGCACGCAAGCGAGGGGAGGGTCATAGAGAGAGGGAGAGAGAGAATCCCAAGCAGATTCCCCGCTGAGTGTGGAGTCAGATGCCAGGTTCCATCTCACAACCTTGAGATCATGACCTGACCCAAAATCAAGAGCTGGATGCTTAACCGACTGAGCCACCTAGGCGCCCCCCTTCTTATAGTCATTTTAAAAAATTAACAAAAGAGGAGACAAATAGACCCATATGTGTGAATCTTCAGTGATTTCCAAGACTGCTGTCTTAAAGCACCCCTTCTGTTGTCAGTTCTGCTATATTCCTTATTGTTTCCTTATAAACTAATAGAATGACCTCTGTGTTTTATGCTTGAGGAGGCTTTCAACATTCATGAAATTGATAATGAAGAGTTTTTTTTTCAAAATGAACTTTATTATTTTTTTGTACTTTCATGTTTTTATTTAAATTCCAGTTAGTTAACATACGGTGTACTGTTAGTGAAGAGTTATTTTAAGAATAAATAAGATTACTGTGTGGAAAAGGGTAGAAGTCACCAGAAACATGTTATGTGTGATAGCATCCATTTTTTTTTAAGATTTTATTTATTTATTTGAGAGAGAGAGAGAATGAGAGATAGAGAGCACGAGAGGGAAGAGGGTCAGAGGGAGAAGCAGACTCCCCGCCAAGCAGGGAGCCCGATGCGGGACTCG
Source organism: Callorhinus ursinus (assembly GCF_003265705.2). NCBI lineage: Eukaryota > Metazoa > Chordata > Mammalia > Carnivora > Otariidae > Callorhinus > Callorhinus ursinus. The sequence goes on from NW_027397084.1 coordinate 16,332,752, forward strand.
ATCCCGGGACTCCAGGACCATGACCTGAGCCGAAGGCAGTCGCCCAACCAACTGAGCCACCCAGGCGCCCCGATAGCATCCATTTTTTTAAAGAACCAAAACAACAAAACAACATTCTTGCCACAAGGAGGATATAAAGAAAGTCAGGATTGAGAAGAGCATCACAAGAGATGAAAGGTCAGTTTTTAAAACTCTTTGTTATGCTTAAATCTGAGACCAGTGAATAAAGGCTACCTTTGTTCCAGTAAATGGTATCAGAAATGAAGGAAGCAGAATGGTAGTAGTGAGTCTTGTACAAAGACTGGTAAATATAGAGAACCACAAAGGGAACAAGCCAGACCGGTCTACTGCCTTAGATTTCTGTTAAATCTCCTTGGTTAAGACTCTTCTATTAAAAAAGAAAAAGACTCCTCTAGCCACGTAGCACACAGTGGGCTTTTCTGAACTTCCACTGTTCTTTTTGTATGACCGTGATTAGCTACAGGTACCGTCGGTTATCCCCATTCACCTCGCTAATCCACCAGGGTGCTCTGCTCACCAGCTCTGGCCCATTTCTTTGGAAAGCAATCAAGTGTTCCCACACAAATCCATCTTCTGATTCTATGCCTCTATATTTCCCTTCTAAGCCTTTAACATTTCTTTATTTCCCTGTCTTGTATTTTCCTTGTTTACCAGGGAGTAACTGCCTCCCTCTTCTCATTTATGACCAAAAGAAGAACAAGCCAAAAAAAAAAAAAAGAACTAGGAGACAATAAATCATCCCAGGGATAGTCAAATTTGACAAATGTTATAGTTCTTTCCAAGGTCAAATTCCCATGTTTCTGATTTTATCTTGAGTAGCCTTGTATATAAATGGTGTTATGATATGTCTATAGTAAAAACAAGATAAACTATGATAGTAATTATAATGTTATTGCTATTATTAGCATAGCAAACAGAAATATACAGAGATAAAATTTTATAATATGTCATAGAACAGTAAAGAATTTTGAGTGACATATTTTGGGATCTGTGCTAAACACCTTCCATAGATTACTCTGTTAATTGTTAGGAGGCTACTACTTTTATGCATACTCATTTGAGGATATCCTTATATAATTTCTTTTTTTTTTTAAAGATTTTATTTATTTATTTGAGAAAGAGAGAGTACAAGGAGAGGAGGAGCAGAGGCAGAGGGAGAAGCAGACTCCCCTCTGAGCAGGGAACCTGATGCGGGGCTTGATCCCAGGACCCTGAGATCATGACCTGACCCGAAGGCAGACGCTTAACCGGCTGAGCCACCCAGGCGCCCCCCCTTATATAATTTCTAAAGTAAAGTACTAAGTAGGGGTGCCTGAGTATCTCAGTCAATTAAGCGTCTGCCTTGGGCTCAGGTCATGATCTCAGGGTCCTGGGATGGAGCCCTGCACCCTGCATTTGGCTCCCTGCTCAGTCGGGAGCCTGCTTCTCCCTTACCCTCTTCCCTCCCCACCTCCCTACTTGTGCTCATACATGTGGGTGCTCTCTCAAATAAATAAAATCTTAAAAAAAAAAGTACTAAGTACCTAAAGGACCAATGACTGAACTTCTGAAGTTCTTGAATAACCCTGTATTTTCAAAATTTATACTCAATTTCCCAACTCCTGCAACTACTAATAGTTTCTATATAGTGATTCCTACATCAGAGATAATATATGTGTCCTACTGCAAGAGCCCAAACTTTATAATTTGACACACGGATGGGAAAGATGCTCAGAGAAAAGGGAACAGAACCATCAGCTAAATAACACGCGGCTAAACTGTCCATGATGCAATCCATCACATTTTTGCTAAACAAACATAACACCTAAATGCTGAATAGTGCTGGATTTCACCTGGAAAAGGAGTAATGAGCTGTTAATTCAATTCTAGGGATTAACCAAATTGGCACACTCTGATGGAAGGGCCTGCTAGCAGAAAAAACTTGAGGGAAGTGTATTAGTTTGCTAGAGCTGCTATAACAAAATAGCACAGACTGGGCGGTTTAACAGAAATTAGTTTTCTCATCGTTCTGGAGGCTAGAGGCCCAAGATCAAGGTGTAAGAGGTTCAGTTTTTTCTGAAGTCTTTCTCCTTGGCTTGTACATGGCTGCCTTCGCGTTGTGTCCTCACTTGGGCCTTTCCTATGTGAGTGCATTCCTGGTGTCTGTGTCCCAATCTCCTTTCTCATAAGGATACAAGGTATATTGGATTAGGGCCCATCCTAACAATACCATTTTAACTTAATTACCTCTTTCAGGCCCCTATCTCCAGATACAGTCATATTCTAATGTACTGAGCATTAGGGCTTCAACATAGGAATTTGAGGTGGGCAAGACACAATACCGGCCATAACAGGCATAACCACACATCACAGGCAAGAGTGGGAAGGCCCTGAGACATCACACATCTAGGACCGGCATGTAGGCCAAGTCTCTCAGATTGCCCTAGGTCTGTAAGTCCCATTCAACATTTGATGGCACATAGATTGTTCTGCAAGATAAGGATTACTTTTCCCATTTTGCAGATGAGAAGAGTAAGTTTCGTGGGGTTTAAGTAACTTGCTCAAGATCTCACAGATCAATAGATAACAGATAAGACTTGACCTAGCTTTAGCTGATTCTAAATCCTAATCTTTTTCCATGAAATCAGTGTGCTAAATTTGCTTTTCTATAAGCCAAATATCCAACACAATTGTAACTGAAATACTAAAAGATATGTTACTCAATTGCATTATTTTTAAACTTTCATTCCATTAGCTTTCTCCAATATTTGTCTCTAATATTACAGACTTTAACAAACTGAAAACCTAATTATTTCACTTGACAAGTGTATTTTGAGTGTCTGCAAGGTGCAGGCAGTATTTCAGTGATTGTGATACATGAGTAAATAAAACAAAAATCTCTGTATAAATTGAGATGATATTCTAGTTGCTGGCTTATAGTGGAGATAAAGAATAAACAAAATGATTGAACTGAGTATATATTATGCTATATGGAGATAGATATCTGGAAAAAAATTAGAGCCAAGTTTTTGGGATGGGGCAGTGGGTGTGGAAATTTTAATAAGGTAATTGGGGCAGGCTTTCCTGAGGCAGATTTATAGTACTGTTTGAATAAAATGTATTTTGGACTGCAATAATAGTAATAATAGTAACTTAAAAAGACTTACAGAAGTTACTGGGACTTAAGCTCTTAGTTCACTTTCATTGGCTATTTTATTCAAGACCATTTTATTCATGGCTATGTATGTGTCTGAAAACCAACTAGAAATACATTGGATTTGGTGGTTCACAGACTGGAAGGAAAGGCAGCTCTAAGAATGCAATAAACACACCATTCGTGTCGTTCTTCCTCACTCTCTCCCCTCTCCATCCCTTCCCCTTTCCTATTCTTTCAATTTCTCATCTTTCTGTCTTTCGGGCATCTCTGCTTTACAGGGTACATAGGCCCTCACTGCTCTGTAGTCACATTAGTTAGCAGCTAACCACAGAGAGAAGTTTCTCTCTCAGCTTCGGTTTTCAAACTTCAGTGATCAGTGAGGATCCTATGCTTCTCTTCGCACCCATCATTACTTCTGGGGGGTGAGGAGTCCTGACTTGAACAGTCTGGTACCCTCAAAACTGTCTGAACACTTCTCAGAAAGAAGCGGGTGGTATTTTGGACAGGTAATAGTAACTGTTGAGTAGAATGTATATAAACATCTTTTTTTAAGCAGAGAAGAGATTATAACTTACAGTCAGTCCTCTCCACTGAGTTAGTCAGTAATGGTCATGCTAAACAAATTGCGGATCATTTGTTTATATTTGTGTAGTGTTGAGATTTGTATTTTCTTCCCCAGGACGATACGGAAAAAGAAGAACGTATGGAGATGGGAGGAAGTGTGGGGATTGGTCCAGACGTGCAGAAAAAGCTTCGAATCTGTTGCCCACATCTCCAATTAATGTGTGTTGTAACATTGTGTGGTCGACTGATAATGACTCCCAAAAATATGTCCATGTCCCAGTCCCAGGAATCTGTAAACGTTACTTTATTTAGAAAAAGGGATTTTGCAGATGCAATTAAGTTAAGGATCTTGAGATAAGGAGATTGTCCTGTGTTAATCTGAATGGGCTCTAAATACTGTCACAAGTGTCCTTAAGAGAGAGAGGCAGAGGTTGATTATGCAAGTGCGCGCGCGCGCGCGCACACACACGCACACACACACACACACATACACACACATCCCACAAAGACAATATGACCACAGAGGCAGAGGCTGCAATGATACTGTCATAAGCCAAGGAATCTGACAGCCACCAGAAGCTGGAAGAAGAGTCTCTCCAGTTTCCAACACCTTGATTTTGGACTTCTGGACTCTTAGAACTCTGAAAATAAAGTTTTATTATTTTAAGCCACTTAATTTGTGGTAATATGTTACCGCAGCCATAGGGAACTAACACAGATTTGGAGAAGTAAAAAGGCAACAATGTAACTGGAATTCTCAATGAGGTGAGAAGCTAGAAGCTGTCTGCATTAAAACAAAACACCTGATCCAGGGTTTCTGGTCGGGGCTGCAAAAAATACATTGATGACCTGTCCCATTATTCATGAGTGGGGCAAGAGAGTATTTCAGCTTCACGAGCTCACCAAGCCTGAGTCCTATGTGTGCTGCGGCCTTCGTGTTCCAGAAGTGAGCAGGTGAGCCTATGATTACTTCCCAGAACTTGTCTCTCTCTAATTGAGGTACAAGTTGGAGAATCAAGGGTTATAAACCCAGACTATGTTTAGAGCCATACAAGGGCAGGATTTTAGGAACTCATAGAAGTAACTGTCCTTCAGGTACGGACTGTGTCTTACATTGCTTGGTATCAGCCTTCCCACTTGATGCAGGATCTTACAGAGGACCTTGCTGATGGTTTTTATAAATCTTTGCAATTGATTATTGAAAGAAATTGCTGCATTGGCTGTGGAAGCTACTTACCGACTGTGGAATGGATCTAAGTCAAGAAATAATAGAAGCAAGAAAAAGTTAGGAGTACATAGAGGGATCTAACAAGCATGAATTTAAGGAAATGTTTCTTAAACTGTAACTTTGAAGGCCAGTGTAAGGTATTGAAATGATAGCAGTGTTTTTCAACCCACAGAGTTAATGGATGGGATATTTTCAATCTGAAGTTTTTCCTCCAGATATTTTCATTACAATTTTGACTTTACTATCAAATCTATAATAGAATTTAGTGTAACAATATCTGTTTGAGCCCAAATGATATTTTACATCTAACAAGTTAATATTTCATGAAATTTTGCAAAGATTACTTCCAGGCACTCTCTTCTCTGAAGTAGTTTGACATGTATGGATTTATGTTATCCTATGTATAAGGGATTATTTTTATGCTCAAGGATGTATGAAAATAGAATACCAAAAGGGATTAGGTATAACATACTTTCTAAAGAAATGCTTTAGAAGTTAGATATCAAAATGAGTTAATAAAATCTCTTGATATTTTTCCTGAGCACCATCCTGACATTCTAATTTAATTGGTCTGTACTAGGGACTGAGCATTGGGAAATTCTTAAAGTTCTCCAGATTACAGTAATGAACAGACAGATTTGGGAACCACTGTTTTGGAGTCTTATTAGCCCTAGACTATGGAGGAAAATTCCTATTGAGGCTGACAGTTCATCAAAACTAGTCTACAGAAAAACCCCCGCACAAACAAACAAAAGAGCAAAACAAAGAGAAACCAAAACAAAAAATCCCCCCAAACCAGAGCCTATAACAAAATATCTGCCATGAGAACCTAGGCAGCGCCCAAGGCCATCAACTTGAAATCATGCATAAAAATCAGTAGATTCTTTGAAAAATTTCCTTTAATGCACAATTAATTGCATTAATCAGCAAATAACTCAGATCTGGGAATGCTGATCAGGAAATAAACAGCAATCCATTTTATTGAAATGTGAGACCTTAAAAAAATAGCTCTTAAATAATTATCCCTCCTTCCTGTCACTTCTAGATCTTGCTATCTAAATTTTTAACAGCTTTATTCAACTATAAGTAATACATGGTATACCCCACAAAACATTTTTCAGGTATACAGTTTGTCACAGGAATGCACAATCAAGACGATAAACCTATCCACCAGCCCCTGTCCCAGGCAACCCCAGTCTGGTTTTTGTTCCTATAGTTTACATTTTCTAGAATTTTATATAAATGGATTCGTTCACTATGTACTCTTTTTCATTTACCTTCTTTCACTTAGCATAATTATTTGGAGATCCATCCACACTTTGGCTTTCATCAAAGTTCATTCTTTTTTATTGCTAAGTAGTAGTCTATGGGATAAGTGCTTATCCGTTAATCTGCTCCACATGCTCTTGAGAAGAATGTGTTTATTCTGCTGTGGTGGTTTACCCTAAACACAATGGTTAGGATGAGTTGGTAGTGCTGTTCAAGTCTTCTACATCCTTGCTGATTTTCTGTTTGCCTGTTCTGTCAGTTATCTAGAGAAGGATTGAAACTCTCACTATAATTGTTGATTTATCAATTTCTTATTACAGTTCTCAGCTTTTACTTAAAGAATTTGAAGTGCCATTTTTAAGGGATTAAAAATTTAGGATTGTTATGTTTTATGATGTTATGTTATTGCTAGTTGGCATCTTTATCATAGTGAAATTATCTTTTTTATCCCTTTGCTTTGAAAATTACTTTGATATTAAAATAGCCACTGAAACTTTTAAATAGCTTTCTTGACATATTTACAACCATCAAGTTCATATGTTCACAGGATACAAGACATTGTTTTTTAGTATATTTATGAGTCATGCCAACTGTCAACACAAGCTAATTTTTAGATTTTCATCATCCCCTCAAAAAAGCTTATGCCTATTAGCAGTCATTCTTCATTAACCTCATTCCTGCAAATCCCTGACTTATCTAGCCAACAACCAATCTCATTTCTATCTCTATAAATCGTTTATTCTAGACATTTAATATGGGCAGAACCACACATTCTGTAGTCTTTTGTAATTGGCTTCTTTCACCTAGCATAATATTTTTGAGTATCATCCATGTGGTCACATGTATCAGCACTTTATTCCTTTTAATTACCAAATAATATGGCATTGTAGGGACATACTACGTTTTCTTTAGTCGTCAGGCGATGAGTATTCTACTTGGTGGTTATCATGCCTAATGCTGCATTGAGTATCTGGCTACAGCTTTTTGTGTGGACATGTATTTCATTTCTTTTGTATGTATTCTAAAGAATGGAGTTGCTGGATGTATGTACCTCTATGTGTGGCATTTTATGGAAGTGGCAAACTATTTTCCAATCTAGATACACTATTTTACATTTCTACCAGTGATGTATGGAGGTTCCAGTTTTTTCACATGCTTCCTATCAACTTTCTTTTGATTAGTAGGAGCATGGTTTATATTTTTACATCCTTTTGTATGTAACCTATTTGTATCTTTATTTATTTATTTATTTTAAAGATTTTATTTATTTATTCATGAGAGACAGAAAGAGAGAGAGAGAGAGGCAGAGGGAGAAGCAGGCTCCCAAGGAGCAGGGAGCCCGATGCGGGACTTGATCCCAGGATCCTGGGATCATGACCTGAGCTGAAGGCAGACACTTAACCATCTGAGCCCCCCAGGCGCCCTGTATCTTTATATTTAAAGGACAATTTTTGTAGGCTGCATAAAGTTGGATCTCTTAAAATTACTCAGTATGATGATCTTTGCCTTCTTTTAATGGGGTATTTAGAACCATTTACATTTTGTATCATTATTGACATGGTTAGGGTTAAAACTATCATTTTGCTATTTGTTTTCAATTTGCCCCATTTGGTCTTTGTTCCCCTTTTCACTCTTTTCTGACATCTGTTGAATTAATTCAGTATTTTTAATCAAACAACTTAATTTCCTTTGTTATTACTCTTATTGTTATTTTGGTGATATCTTTATAGTATAAAATTTAGGTTATCATAATCTACTTTCATGTGATATTTACTACTTCATTATTGTATAAGAATCTTTTATTAGTCTATTTCCCTTTCTCTCCTATGTTGTTATGCTATTGTCATACAATTTATTTATGTCATACAATTTATTTTCATATATCTTAGTCAATTTTGTTTTTAAGCAATATAAATATTAAGAAAATATTTTTGCTCATCTTGCACTTATCTAGTGCTCTTCATTCCATACATAGATCCAGATTTCCATCTACTATAACCATTTTACTTCTGCCTAATGAGCTGCGTTAGTAGTTTTTTGTAGTTTGAGTCCGTTGTTGATGAATCATTTCAGCTTTTGTATGCCTGAAAAAGTGTTTATTTCACCTTCATTTTTGAAAGATTTCTTTTTTCTGGGTATAGAATTCTAAGCTGACAGATTGTTTTCCTTTTTTCCCCCCAATACTTTAAAAATTGCTCCCCTGTCTTTTTGCTTGCACTATTTCTGAGAAATCTGCTATTCCCCTGATCTTTGTACCCCTGCACATAATGTGTCCTTTTTCTCTGGCTGTTTTTACAAATTTCTCTTTATTGATGGTTGATCGGTTTGATTATGATGTGCTTGAGAATAGTTTTCTCTAAGTTTCTTGTGCTTAGGGTGCATTGTGCTTCCTAGACATATGGGTTTAAATAGTTTTCATGGAAGTGGAGACGTTTCAGCTCAAGTCTTTATCAAATAATTTTCTATCCATCCCTTTTTTCTACTTCTTTATACTTGGCTTCTTGAAATTACTCCATAACTCACTGTACTCTGTTTATTTTTTTGTTCTCTGTGCTTCATTGTGAATAGTTTCTATAATATTACTGGTCTTCAAATTCACTAATCTTTTCTTCAATGTCTTATCTTTTTTTTCTTCAATGTCTTATCTGCTATTAATCCCATCCAGTTTCTTTTCCATCTTATATATTGTAATTGTCATACCTAGAAGTTTGACTTGTGTCTTTTTAAAATATTTTCCATGTCTCCACTTACCATTTTGAACAACTAGTATATAGTTATAACTAGTATATAGTTTTAATGTCCTAGATTACTAATTATAACACCTGTGCCAAATTCTGGGTAAGTTTTTATTGATTCTTCTCTTTATGGTGTGTTGTGGTTTTCCTACTTCTTTGCATGCCTCGTATTTTCTATTGGACGCCACGCCTTGTGAATTTACCTTTTTCAGTGCTGGATCTTTTTTATTTCATGTAAATAGTCTAGAGCTTTGTTCTGGGATGCAGTTTAATTATGGAAACCAATTTTTCTTTTCAACCTTGCTTCTAATATTTGTTAGGTGGACTAGAACAGTACTCAGCTTAGGGCTCATTATGTCCCACCACTGAGACTTTTGTATGTACCCTACTCAATGTCCCATTCATAATAAAGGATAGTTTCCAGTATGAAAATCGGGAACAGGTACTATTCCTAGTCCTGTGCAAGTGCTGGACACTGTTACTATTGATTCTTTTAGGCAGTAATCTTTTTCCCAAACTCAGATATTTATTCACATATGTGCTAATCAATATTCACAGATTCTAGAATTCACTGTGCATTTCTCTCATGTCCAGTACTCTTAGGATCTCTATCTGCCTTGGCTTCCCTGGACTCTCAGGTCAATTCAGGGAGTTTGCTGAGCTCTGCATGAGACCGTCCTCACTATATCACAGCCTAGAAACTCTCTCAAGCCTGTAAGCTGGGGCAGTTGCAGGGCTCATCTCATTTGTTTCCCATCTCTCAGATACCACTGTCCATCACTGACCAATGTCCAGTGTCATGAAGTTGTTGTTTCATATATTTTGTGTGCTTTTTGTTGTTTTAGGTGAAAGAGTACATCCAATTCATGTTTGCTCCATTTGGCCAGAAGTGCTTGTTATCTGAACTTAACAATCTGCTTGTAAGTATAGCCTTGTATCTTTATCTTTCACTAGATCATGAGTTTTTGACAGATAGATTCTTTCTGGGTTTTCATCTTTTTTTAAAGATTTTATTTATTTATTCATTTGAGAGAGAGAGTGTGGAGGGGAGGGCCAGAGGGAGAGGGAGAGAGAGAATCTGAAGCAGACTCCACACTCAGTATGGAGCTGATTTGGGGCTCAATCACATGACCCTGAGATCATGACCCGAGCTGATATCAGGGGTGGGATGATTAACTGACTGAGCCACCCAGGTGCCCCCTGGGTTTCATCCTAATATCTGCCCCCATTGCCCATTGGTATATATATTAAATATTTCATAAATGCTTGATGAATTTGAACAGTTAAACTTCCAAGTAGGGATTTCTGGAATCTTATACATGGTACTTGCCGTAATTTAGAAACATGAAAAGTTAGCCTCATCCCCCCAGCCTCATTTTATAACTATATCAAATATGGCTCACAAGGATTAAATATCTTTTCCCAAGCTAGCTAGAGTCCAATATAAAATGCAGTTCTGTTATATGATGTTAAGCAAATTACTTAATCAACTTGTGGTGGATGATTTCTATCCATTTACAAAATGGATATAGTAATACTGGCTCTAAATAAATGATTGTTATGTGGCTGAAATGAAAGCTCAGTTTGTGTGTAGTCAACAGTATTCTGTCAGCAGCTATGTAAAATATTAATGAAAACGGTGATTTTGCATATAGATAGTTTAATGTTCAAAGGACTCCTATGCTTTCAAAGATTTCAGTGGAAACAAAGCATAAGAGAATAGCCACTATATCTGTATTCAAAAGGGAAAGCAAAACATTCTTAACTAGACATCTGCTTATATATATAGTTTAGCAATGCTGATAACTATGATGGATACTAACCCATCGTTTATCTAACACTGCCACACCAAAAGTACTGAGCTCCCACACTGCTTTATTCATTTTTCTGCATGACTCTGTCCTTTATGTTCTTCTTAAAAACACAAAAGTTAAAATGGTCTGTCCATTCCTCTCATATAGTACTTTCCGAAATGTATCACAAAAAAAGGAGGGATGGGGTGGCCGGGTGATAGACATTGGGGAGGGTATGAGCTATGGTGAGCGCTGTGAACTGTGTAAGACTGTTGAATCACAGACCTGTACCTCTGAAACAATTAATACATTATATGTTAAAAAAAAAAAAGGAGAAGATAGCAGGAAGGGTAAAATGAAGGGGGGGGAAATCGGAGGGGGAGACAAACCATGAGAGACTATGGACTCTGAAAAACAAACTGAGGGGTCTAGAGGGGGGGGGGGGGGGGGGATGGGTTAGCCTGGTGATGGGTATTAAAGAGGGCACGTACTGAATGGAGCACTGGGTGTTATACACAAACAATGAATCATGGAACACTACATCAAAAACTAATGATGTAATGTATGGTCATTAACATAACATAATAAAATAAAATTTAAAAAAAGAAATAAAATAAAGAAATTAGTTGAAAAAATAAAAAAAAAAGAAAATGTAGTGGTCAATGTATTGTAACCCCAAGCCATGTAGGATATTGTTGCTGCTAAATGAAATCCATAATTTGGATTTGATGAGCCTGCTGAGATTATGAAATATGTATTTTTGTCAACCTCAAAAAAAAGCAGTTTTAATAGTAATTCTGAACATTCTTGCATCTCATAATTTAAAATATGAAAATATAATTAAAATGGATTACCATTCTTAATTCATTTTCTGGTATTTTTTTTGAGATTTAAGAATTGTGTTTTATCTGCTAGGTTTTAGGGGTACCCTAAAAGTTAACCACTCTCCTTCTAAGTACAGAAGTCAAGCTCACTAAGGCACTTGCTCCTGGTGGATAATTCATGCCGTGGCATTTGTAAAACACCAAACTATTTTGGAAAATATAAGCGCTCTTTCATTTCCTCTCATAGCACATTTCAGCCTCTAGTTATGGTGAACAGGTGGGCTGCCTGATACAATTGATGGTCATCATAATGGTAGGATTTGGCTAATCAGCAAAAATTAAATGAACACTAGCAGCCTAAAGGAACCAGAATGTGTGCAAAGGATTGTCGTTTTAGCTTTAACTTTTGTCTTCTCCCAGAACATGCTGTCTTTTAAGCCGAGCCAAACTTTTTTAAAGGTCTGAGCCTGTGGGCAGGCACTAAATGGCAAACTCAATTTACGGGAGAAGACTTCAGTTTGCTTATACTTATTTACTTATTCATAAAATAACTTGAAAAAATAACATACACTTAAATTTTGTAAAAATGTGCTAATGTTAAACTACATCCAAAAAAAGATGAGCTATTTAAAATGAATGTCGTATTATTTTTAATTGGAAAATTCAATTATACATGGTCTGCCTAAATATTCTGAAATTATAGGTGAGAGAAATTCAATAAATTTCTAATTGTTTTTCTAAAAGCATTTATATTGATCTCTTAAAGAAAGTTTGCAAGCAAGTGTGGAAAAGACAAAGAACTGTCTTTGGTACCAGTAAACCGGTAGCACTCTGGAGAGGATGATTTGTAAAAGAAAAACCATTACCAACAGAATAGAAAATCATACATTTTTGAATATTTTATGACACTCCTTGTTTTAACTTATTTGAAATGGAAATAAGGAATCATGGAAAACTTATAGAAAACCAATAATTTGGCAGAGCACCTTCACATTAAATATAAAATCTAAATATGTTGACAGATACAACACAAAGAGACTTAGTAAGTGACACTCTGGGAAATGCCATGGAGAAATGCTTGTGTAGTTTTGAAAATTTCTTCAATAATTGAGTGGCAAAGATTATTGGTTTTTGTATCACATATTGTTTATTAATAATATTAAATATATTTTTAGTTGTGAGATTCAGGCAAATAGGCAAGATTGAAAGGTGTTGGAAATGAAATTTGTAGCATCTTTGCTTTCAGAATATTTTCCCTAACTGTATTTTTAGTGGACCAGTTTCATATGCTGTAAGGAATAGCTATTTCTGTTGTCTTTTAGGCAAGGCATTCCAGAGAAACTGTTTTGAAGCTTTAAAATGTGTGGTCAGTGAAGAGATGTAATGCCTGTATGATGCAAATAAGGATGCAGATTAGAGAAAGATGTTGTCAGTCACAGGTGTTGGCCTCCTTTGGAATTAATCAAGGTGGCTGGGTTTGAATTTAACCGACACTTTTGACTGTTACATAGTTTAGAAGACAAGTACCTGTCTGCTTAGCAATTCCTATAAACACCTATCTGATTTTGTGCCAGTGACAGTCTTTATGTTTTCTATTACAATAATAATATGCTGGTGATATCAGTTTATAAAATTCTAATGGTTCATCTTAATCTGGAAGATTTTGTACACACTAATATGTCCCTGAATATTTATAAAACAGAATTGCAAATCATAACATTAAGGAATTTGGTACTATTTATCTGGACTTTATGTCAAATAAAGATCATCTAACACAGATTCTTTAAATCCTGCTGATGGAAAGTCTATAAAATAAATACATATATATTAAATGGAACTGTCATTACATATGCAGGTTATAAAAAGTTTGAGAGATTAGTGTGATACAGTAGAAAAACTATGAAATTTGAAACCAGATTAACTGTTATTTGATTCTGTCTTTAACATATCTCCATTTTGTAAAATGGTAATACTAATATATACATTGTATTTGGGGGTGGGGAGACTTAAATTAATCTGCACAAATAAACCTGGGTGCCTTGGTACCATAAAATTAAACAAGACCTAATTTGTCCTACATTTGTTTTATCCCATTAGATTTTCAAAAAAAACTTCCATAATATCTGTTATTACTAACAAAAATATAAGTTCGGTTATAATATCAAATGATGTAAATATAATATGAAAGATATGGTCTAAGGGGAGAAAAACAAAAAGGAAAACTCTTGGTATTTTTCATTGCAAATGAGTAACCTGTAGATGGCAATAGAAAATGATTGGGAAAGGGTTAATTTTCACTGGCTATGTTTCATACATTTCAGTGACTAGCCTAGCATAAATCGAGGACATAATCCATAAGAATAACAGGAACTGAGCAATTTCGGGAAATGCCTTAGAAAAATGAAATGCTACACAATCTCTCCATAACGATTTCTCAGGTTTCTCTGTGGAGAAACTGGTCCCTTTTACTCCCCATTTTTTTTTTCTCTGTCCTGGAAAGAATCCTTTATGGGTTCTTGTATTCCCAACAAAATAGGGCAGCCTCTTAGCGAGTCTCAGCATGGTATCAACAGAGGAAGAAGCTCAATAGCCCTAAACAACAATCGACATTTAAAGTCTCTCGAACAGGTAGCAATAACACAGAGAGGGCTATAACACAGAGACAAAGGTCCTTCCAAATCTTATTTACCTGCCTGTCTTCTCCAAGCCCTCTCATAGTAAGCCAGCCTGACCTTTCTTCCTGTTCCCAAACTCCTCAAACACTCCAGCTGGATGTGGGGGTGAGGATTGGGGTAAGGCAGTCCTTATGCCTCTTCTTCCTTACTTTTTGTAAATCTCACCTCCTCATTTTATGTTCTGCCTTTGGGATCTATTCTATATCTTCTTTCATTAAGAGCTCCAAGTTCTTTTTTAATATATATTAGCAGAACCTCCTCCCAATGTCCCTCCTCACCTGTGGACTCAGAACAGAAGCCAGCCCAGCAGCTGAGCAAAGAAGACAAAGGGACCTCCTAGTGGGGGTGGGGAGCGGAAATTGAGAAAGGAGGCCCACAACAGAAAGGGGTGCTAGTTCTGCTCACTTGTGTACTCTTCCATCCCTGGCATACTGAAAGGGTTTGATAAATATTGGTTGGATAAAGAAATATGAATAAATGAATATTTAAACCTTAATATGTTGATTCCTGAGCCTCTTGTATCTCTAAATGCTATACTGCGGAGGAAGTCTACGTAGGTCTCTTGGATTTCATTGTGGAGAATTTGGAACAGGGTATGAACAGAGGTGGAAGAGGGGAGGATAATGGAAGGCCAAGAGGTTCTGGAGGATTTGTGCTGGACAGCAGTAAACATGCATTTCTGACTAGCTTCAGATATGAGATCATTGAAGGGCAGTTTCTAAATAAAACAGGGCAGTTTCTAAAATAAAAATAATAGGGGAATTTTTTTTTTTACACAATGAAAGCACATATGGCTCATACAGTATTGAAATCAAACCAATAACAACAGAGTATCACAATTTTTTAAATGTATATGGGGAGTCTTACTCACCACTTTTTAGACTTACGTGGAAACCTTACATCATTTTATGATTATCCTTCCAAGGAAAGGGCAGATTGTGAATTTCTATGCACAGTTTGGGTGGATAGGGACTATCTTTTGGTTCATATGTCTACATTACATTCCAGGTGTGCCTTGATTTACTTTTTCTAAAAATTTCAAAAACTTAAAACTAATGTTAAATTTTCAAAAAACTAGATTAAAACTAGGTTAATAAAATAGAACTATTAGAGGTGATTGTTTAAATTACAAAAACTGTTCCTCAGTTGTCAACAAGAGTACAGAGAATTTAAAATGGTGAGCTCATTGATTCTAAAATTTGATTCAATTTGCAGAGAATTTAGAAGCAACCTACTTTACGTTTAAGTCAAAGTGTTTCTGTATCATTTTCCTCTGAAAGTGAAAGAATCATATTGTTAACCCTTTCTGACTTCTAGCCTTTCTTCAGTGTCCTTCAAGATTTATTTTTATATCAAAAATGAATTTTCATATTAAGGGCATGCTGTATGTGAACATTTTTACAGTTTGATATGTTGCATTTTAGGCTGATGTTAAGTGGAGGTCACCTAAAAATATTTATGATTTAAAAATTGCCCTGGATTTGATAAAATATAAATTTCTAATTTTATATTTAGAAGAGGACCTGAATAAAGAAGGAAAAAGTGCATTTTGCCATGCTGTGCTATTAACCCACTGTCAAAGAGTAACAGTGGAAGCTGTTGCCAATATAGGAAAAGAGTAATGAAGTTATTTTGCTTCTTATTTGCAAATAAACACTGAAGCAGAGAATGCTGAGAAACCATGGCAAACCAATGAAAATATTCATTCTAACTATTACTTACTCGTTTGGGAAAGAACAGAGTGGAATTTTACAGTGACACACAATGAAAGCGTCCAGAGAGATCCATGTGTAGAGGGGGAAAAATTACCTAGGATGTCTATGTTCTGTGGTGATAGAAACCTCAAAGGAAATACCCTCTTTAATTTGGGAAAGAACATAACAACATATGTTTGGTATCCTTCCAGGATTTCAGCACTCATATTAAGGGTATGAAATATAGCAAGACCTAGCTGTAAAAAGAAAGATTGTAAGATTTTATTTTTATATCATTCATCATACTCTTTAATAAAAAATATTTACCAGAATATGTCTTTGAGACAATGAGCAACTACTAAAATATATTAATACCAGCTCTAAAAGTCAGAATTTCAAGGATTTATTAAACTCCATGCCCAGACAGAGTATTTGGCAGTAAAGGCATTTGAATCGAGTTGGCATTGCCTACTATGCCCAGGACTGTGCAAGGTTCTTTCTCATCCTCAACCCCATGTGTAAACCCCCTCTCACAACTCAATGAAACAAGTATTGCTTCCCTCAAATTTCAGCTGAAGAAATTTAGAGAGGTGATGATAATTTACCCGAGACCACACAGCTGATTAATCTGACAAATTCAAGTACCATGTGTCTCTCCAAACAGAGGGCACAATAAACATGACTTAAAGAGGAGAATATTATAAAATAAAATAAGCAGTTAAATTAAAAGATAAAAATGCAGATTCTATGGATAGAGGTGTCATAGCATAAAGGACAGTTTTCTAAAGACAGCACAGATGACCGCCTGTTCTTTGCTGGGATCTGGTGCCACCGGCCGGTTGCTTTTTTTGTGTCTTCCTTCCTTCCTTCATTCCACTGTCAGTCCTAAATGACATACCCCACTCCCTAATGTCAAGAGGCATTAGATTTTATTTTTGATCTCTTTGTTCTGTCAGTTTAAAGGACAAGATGTCAGAAAGAATAGATTGACTATTGACTGGAAGCCAAACCCTTCTGCCTTGATTTCAGAAGCCTTAGCAATTTGGTTCCACTTACTCCCGTAACCTTATTTCTCAGTGCTTTGCTCAGCGACAATCTACCACTGATTTCCTGCCCAACCCCTGTTGTATGTTGTGTGTCAGGCTTTTCCACACTGATATTTCCTATCCCTCTATTGAGCTTATTACCCAAATGTGGGCAGTTTCTAATTGCTTTCAGGAGGGGAAAGTGGGCACTTAATTTACTAGACAATTTGGGATCTTAGGAGACATTTTCTCAATCATAACCCCAGCTTCTAAATCAAATATCTTCTTATCTTGCCACCTATCAACAATAGTAGAACAATTGTTCTCTTAGTAATACTAATTTAAATATATAAATGTAATATAAGAATATTTATTTTAGTGACACCCAAAACATTTGTATAATCTTCCTTGGGTTCACTTCTTAGAACTCTATTAATATCTGAAATCCACCATCTCAGAACTCTTCGAGCCATAAGAAATATACCTCTTAGAGTTGCTATGGTATGGGATAATATGATAGTAAAAGCTAGATGTTTGTCTTAATAAATATAGCAATAATATAAGGATGAAGGCTGCACGGGAACAGTGGAATAAAAACACACTGATTTTTAGATCAGTGTATTTTTTTCAAGAAAATTGTTATTAGCATCATAAGAAGAAAAAAAGTGGGATAATCTGTAGAAGATAGTGGCAAATAATACACTTCTGTTGAGTGGATCAAATTGGGAAATAAATGAAAGAGTAATTGAGAATTTTTGACCAGAAAGTATGTAATATGCTGTACTTTTTAAACCACCCAATCAGAAAACAGCCGAGTTTGAAAATATGACAATGCAAAATGATAAATGAGTTAGACTTAACATTTATATGAATACCGATAACAACTAGCATTCAATGGATATGATACTCTAGGCACATTTTTTATATTAAATGTCATAATTTGTTCTGATATAATCCCAAGAGGTATGTACCATCCATCCCCATTTTAGTCCTCATAAAACTGAGGCATAAAGTCCAAAATCACACAGCTAGAATGTGTCCAGGCTGGGAATGAAACCTAGATCTGACACTCAAGCTGATTGCTTAGCATTCATAGGTAGAAGCGAATCATAAAATACTGTAGAAGTAGAAGAAATTCACCAAATTAGAGTATTTTATTTCCTCTCCTGGGTTGCATTTCAGTAGACTAATTATCTGTGCATCTTATAAAAACACAGTAGAGGTGTTTTTAAATATATGATGTAGCCTTAGCACATTTTTATCCATGAAATAAACAGACAACTTTATTTAGTCAGTGATTGGAATAGTGGTCTGAGTAATTTAATTTAGTTAAACTTAGACACATTTTTTCAGAACAAAATTGGAAAAAATATATACAAAATATAAAACAACCTGT
The DNA here is from genome assembly GCF_003265705.2 of Callorhinus ursinus. Lineage (NCBI taxonomy): Eukaryota > Metazoa > Chordata > Mammalia > Carnivora > Otariidae > Callorhinus > Callorhinus ursinus. Next base: position 16,351,112 of record NW_027397084.1, read on the forward strand.
TGACTTTGGAAAGTATGTCACACTATATTTTACCACAGGTGATTAATATTTCTCTTCTTGAGTTTACTGAATCTATTCAGGATCATTTTCATCCCCTGCAAAAAATCCAGCTATATCTCTCTAGTAATTTCCTTCTAACAAACAACATTCATTTAAACCTAAATATGGATCTTCTTTCTGAAATCTATAATTTAGCTGTTTGGGAAAGGAATAAGCCATTTATAATAAATATATACACCCACTGTTGCTTATATGGGAAGCAAACTGTCTACAATCAGAGTATATGCCCTTCTGAGTTCCACTTGGGGGCTCCCAGTGGCATCTTCCTGCATATGAGGCATCTATGCCTCTCCCTGTACCTCAGATTCATTTATTACAGAAAACCATGGCCTCTGTTTTGAGGTACATGGTAAAGTTCCTAAAGTGACCATCGTGTGAGCCACTAGCCAATATTTACAATAGAACATCCCAAACATATGTCCCAAATTTGAGGAAAATATGCCCAATCATTTTTACATGATGTAATGACACAAAGACAGGAATTTAATTTTATTTACATAGATCACCTAACTTCCCTTTTATTCTATCCATAGACACTGGAATGATATTAAGCATTTTAAGACAGATGTGTGTATAATTTATTCCTATAGTAACTCTCAAGTCCATGCTTATATGGAATGATTTTGCAAACAAAGAATAAAATAAAAACTGATGAAATGTGGATAATATTCCCAATATAAACTGAATCTCCCCTTTAATAAAGTCAATCTTAAGAAATCCAAGCCTCTAAACTCAGGCTAATCTTTTTCTACAAATTTCTTTTTCAAAATTGCATTAAGTGTAGACACGTCAATGCCATCAGTAAGACCTATTATTCAAAACAGGCAAATAAGTAAAAAATAAATAAATGAGCAAAATTAGCAACTTCCAGATGAGATATTTCCAAGCTCTTCAATTTTCCCAAGCCTTCAAAAATGGAGAGCAGATGTTGCTGCTGACATTCCCGGGAGAGAGAGAAGAAACCTTGTTATGAGCTGACTTTAAAGACTCACTCTGAAAACTTTTGCACAACAGGAAGAGAAGTGAATTTTATCCAGGGAATATAAACATGTTACTGAGCACTAATGATTCCTGTGTGCCAAATTAAGAATTTTGAATAAATGTTGGGCGGGGGCACATAGAAGTATATGTATGGAAGGGAAATTGAGAAGTGGTTTTTGGTTGGTTGGCTTGTTGGTTCGCCTGGGGTTTTTTTTGTTTATTTTTTGGTTTTGTTTTGTCCGTTTTATTTTTTAGAATTGAAAATCCAGAGTTTCTTTCTCTTTTTTTTAGCATTTTATTTATTTATTTGAGAGAGAGGGCACGAGCAGGGTGAGGGGCAGAGGGAAAAGCAGATTCCCCACTGAGTAGAGAGCTCCACTAGGGGCTCTGTCCCAGGACCCTGAGATCATGACCTGAGCCAAAGACAGAAGCCTAACTGACTGAGTCACCTAGGCACCCCTGTGTGAGGGTTTAATATGATTTTTTAAAAATTAGATAAATCTAACTCTCAAAAAGCTGTAACAGATAAAGTTATTTCTTTCATTCAGAAAATTTGTGTTGACCACCAACTTGGCAGCCTTTACACTCAAAATTGTGTAGTAGCTAGCTATTACTGCATAACAACCACCACAAAATTTCAACAGCACACAAAAATGAGCACATATTTTTCACTCATGTGTCTATGAGTTGTCTGTAGTTGGGGTGACTTAGGCTCAGCATAGCTGAACTTACCCCAAGCTGAGGGGTTGCACCCACATGTCTCTCATCCTTCTTGGGGTAGAGGGATACTCAGGCTATATTCTTCTTATGTAAGAGGCAGAAGCAAAAGAGGACTCAAGCACATATTATGGCTTTTCTTGCTCTATTTTCACTGTATCACATTGGCCAAAGCAAGTCACATGGGCAGTCCAAGAGTGGAGAAGTATACTCTGTCCATGGTCAGGCTATGGCAAATATATGGATGTATAATGCTACTACGTGGGAGTGGTAATTGAGCACAATACTTAAAACTACCATAACGTGGGAGAGAAAATGTAATTTTTACAAAATGAAATCACTTTGTTGGAAAGAATAAAGGTCCTCAGCCTTCAGTATCATACAATTTATTTTTGATCAGCTTCATCCTATCACTCATTTCCTGTTCATTCCTGTACCTAGCTCCTTCTAGAATGTCTTCCTTCTCTTTCTTAACCTGATCGATGTTTATTCACCCTTTAAGCTCAGCACAATACACCTCCCTTTATAAATTCTGGCCATTCTGGTTTAAGTCAGAAACACATGCATGTCCCACTAGCCAAGCACTTTCCATGTTGTGTTGTAATGATCTATATGTCAGTCTCTCCAGGAGAAGAGCTCCTTTGAATCTGTTGTTTCTAACACTGCATGTAGCCAGTGCACATTTATATTTATTGAAGGAAGACAATAAATGAAAAAAAGAAGTCAAAAAGATAAAATCTCTGCCTTCAAAAAACATGTCCTATCCTCTAAAAGTACATATTAATAATTTTATACAAGTGAATTTGAATTATAAAATCAAATATATTTCCTTGCTGAAATGAAGTCATGTAAGTAGATTATTCATTAAAAAATTAGTACTGTTATCTTCTTTAAAACAATGTAACATGTATTTATTCCCTAAAACTAATTGCATTTTTGTTTTACGTAGAATCATGTTTAGGAGATTAATAAGTGTAGTCATTATCTATACAAGCTTGGGCTTGGTTATTAATCATATGTAAACTACTGAACTATATTAGAAGGAAAATAAAACATTTAATTATTATGAATGGTTGTTTAGAATTACTTCATAATATCAGGCATCACCCTTTTAGATTATAAAATGTGAATCATTGAAGCAATTAAATCACAGCACTCAAATCTCATTAAAGGAGTATGAAAACAAACCTTAGAATGCCTCTATCAAGTATGTTTCTTTTATTCAGTTAAAAAAAAAGAAACCTGAGGGGGCGGAGCAAGATGGCGGAGGAGTAGGAGACCTAGATTTCATGTGGTCTCAGGAAATTCAGCTGAATAGGGAACAAACCATTCTGAACACCTACGAACTCAATAGGAGATCGAACAGGAGAGTAGCAACAACTCTCTGAACAGAGAAGCGACCACTTACTGGAAGGTAGGGCGTGCGGAGAAGTGAATCTGAGGCGATATTTGGGAGGATAGACGGCGGGGGAGGGGCCTCCGCGGCCGCTTCTGGCAAGTGCTAGAGCCGCGGAGCACAAAATCGGACCTTTTAGAAGTTGGCTCGGCGGAGGGACGTCGCTCCAGTGGCTAAGCGGGGGGTGGAATCCTCCCAGGACAGTGTGGTCTCAGGACCCTTGGGGTCACAGAGAGACCGGGGGTGCCTGAGTGCTCCAGAGCTCCCAGGTATCGGAGCGGGGAAGCCGGCTGCAGAGACGGAACAGAGTCGCGGGCTCTCAGCTCGGGGTTGCCATAAACTGTGATCTGCGGCCCAGTCGGGGCACGGCTCCCCCAGCAGGGACCCAACAAGCAGCAGATCCGGGGAGACTCCCCTTCCTTCCCGGGGAGGAGCGGTGCGGGAACGCACTGCAGGGATCTGCTGGGTTTAGAGACTCCGTGCGGGTCGGGTGCCAGAGATAGCAACGCTCGATCACAGGCCGGGTGAGCACGGAGTGCGGCCGGAGACCGGGGACACGGAAGTGACTGCTTTTTTCTGGGGGCACACTGAGGAGCGGGGCTCCGAGTTCTCGGCTCTGCCGGGTGGAGGTTGGGAGGCCACCATTTCTGCCCTGGTCCTCCAAAGCTGTACCGAGAGCTTGCAGGAACAAAAGCTCCTGAGAGCAAACCGGAGCAGCTTCCTTAGCCCGGACCGACAAGGGCGGGGCAATTCCGCCTCCGGCAAAGACATTTGGAAACCACAGCAACAGGCCCCTCCCCCAGAAGATCAGCACAAACAGCCAGCAAGCCAAGACCAAGTTTACCGATCAAGGAGAATGGGAGAACTCCAGCGCTAGGGGAATACTGCACATAGATTCATGGCTTTTTTTTTTTTTTTTTTACCATGATTCATTATTTCATCAAAGTTAATTTTTGTTGACTGTTTTTTTTTATTTTTCTTTTTCCCTTTTTCAACCAACATCTTATCAATCCCCTTTTTTAAAAAAAAAAACATTTTTTATTTTTCATTTTTAGAGTCATATTTTATCCCTTCATAGCAGTTACCCTTATTTTTGGCATATATATATATAAGTTGTTCTCTCTTTAAAATTTTGAGGTACAGTTTCTTCTAACAGATCAAAATATACCCTAAATCACTAGTGTATGGCTTTGTTCTCTTCTCCTGCCTGATCACATTCTCTCCCTTTTTCCTTTTTTTTTTTCTTAAATCTTCTTTCTTTTTTCAAACAACTTATCTTACCAAGTCCTTTTATAAAATCTTTTATAATATTCATCTTTACAGTCATCTTCCATCCCTTCATTGTATCAACCCTTATTTTATACATATATGTCTTTCTTCCTTTAAAATTTTAGGAGGCACTTTTTTCTAACAGACCATAATACGCCGAAAATCTAGTGTGTGGCACTGATCTATGCACTAGCCTGATCATATTTGATCATATTCTGCTTTTTTGTATTGTTTTGTTTTTGTTTTTATCTTTTTTTCTTTTTCTCTTTCTTTTTTCTTTCTTTCCCTTTCTTTTCCCCTGGTTTCAGGTCTTTTCTGATTTGTATACAGTATATTTGCTGGGGACGTTGTAAACCTGTTAGCATTTTGTTCTCTCATTCATCTATTCTCCTCTGGACAAAATGACAAGACGAAAGAAATCACCTCAGTAAAAAGAACAAGAGGTAGTACCGTCAGCCAAGGACCTACTCAATACGGACATTAGTACGATGTTGGACCTAGAGTTCAGAATCATGACTTTAAAGATACTAGCTGGGCTTGAAAAAAGCGTGGAAGTTATTAGAGAAACCCTTTCTGGAGAAATAAAAGAACTAAAATCTAACCAAATCGAAATCAAAAAGGCTATTGATGAGGTGCAATAAAAAATGGGGGCACTAAATGCTAGGATAAATGAGGCAGAAGAGAGAATCAGCGATATAGAAGACCAAATGATGGAAAATAAAGAGGCTGAGAAAAAGAGAGAGAAACAACTACAGGATCACGAGGGCAGAATTCGAGAGATAAGTGATACGATAAGACGAAACAACATTAGAATAATTGGGATCCCAGAAGAAGAAGAGAGAGAGAGAGGGGCAGAAGGTATATTGGAGCAAATAATAGCAGAGAATTTCCCTAATGTGAGGAAGGAAACAGGCATCAAAACCCAGGAGGCACAGAGAACCCCTCTCAAAATCAATAAAAATAGGTCAACACCCCGACATCTAATAGTAAAACTTATGAGTCTCAGAGACAAAGAGAAAATCCTGAAAGCAGCTCGGGAGAACAGATACGTAACCTACAATGGTAGAAACATTAGATTGGCAACAGACCTATCCACAGAGACCTGGCAGGCCAGAAAGGACTGGCAAGATATCTTCAGAGCACTAAACGAGAAAACTATGCAGCCAAGAATACTATATCCAGCTAGGCTGTCATTGAAAATAGAAGGAGAGATCAAAAGCTTCCAAGACAAACAAAAACTAAAGGAATTTGCAAACACGAAACCAGCCCTCCAAGAAATATTGAGAGGGGTCCTCTAAGCAAAGAGAGAGCCTAAAAGCAGCAAAGATCAGAAATGAACAGAGACAACAGACAGTTAACAGTCACCTTACAGGTAATACAATGGCACTAAATTCATACCTTTCAATAGTTACCCTGAATGTAAATGGGCTCAATGCCCCAATCAAAAGACACAGGCTATCAGATTGGATTAAAAAACAAGACCCATCCATATGCTGTCTGCAAGAGACTCATTTTAGACCCAAAGACACCCCCAGATTGAAAGTGAGGGGGTGGAAAACCATTTACCATGCTAATGGACACCAAAAGAAAGCTGGGTGGCAATCCTTATATCAGACAAACTAGATTTTAAAACAAAGACTGTAATAAGAGATGAGGAAGGACACTATATCCTACTTAAAGGGTCTATCCAACAAGAAGATCTAACAATTGTAAATAGCTATGCCCCGAACATGGGAGCAGCCAATTATATAAGGCAATTAATAACAAAAGCAAAGAAACACATTGACAACAATACAATAATAGTGGGGAACTTTAACACCCCCCTGACTGAAATGGACAGATCATCTAAGCAAAAGATCAACAAGGAAATAAAGACTTTAAATGACACACTGGACCAAATGGACTTCACAGACATATTCAGAACATTCCATCCCAAAGCAA
>NW_027397084.1:16362475-16364950 GCF_003265705.2 Callorhinus ursinus
CAGGAGAGGAAGAAAAGGGGAGTATGTCAGAGGGGGAGACGAACCATGAGAGATGATGGACTCTGAAAAACAAACTGAGGGTTCTAGAGGGGAGGGGGGTAGGGGGATGGGTTAGCCTGGTGATGGGTATTGAGGAGGGCACGTTCTGCATGGAGCACTGGGTGTTATGAACAAACAATGAATCATGGAACACTGCACCAAAAACTAATGATGTAACATATGGTGATTAACATAACAATAAAAAATTAAAAAAAAAAAAGAAGCCTGAAATTAAATTTAGCAATAAATATAGACTTCCCAGCTAGGAATAATTTTTGAAAATACTCATCTAAACCAGAATTACCTTAATATTTAGTCTTAGATATTTATTTAACTATAATTTATTCAATTTGAAAACACATAGATATCCCTAAAGATTTTTAATGTTTTAGCAATCTTAGCCTCATGTTCTGGGATATAGTTTCTCATTAAGAACCTGAAAAGTATTTATTACTTTAATCATTATAGTAACCAACTGAAACTTTTTAAAAAATAATTTACTTTATTTAATGACTTTTGTCAAGAACAGTAATTCTATAAAGATTCTTTTATTATTTTGAAATAGTAAAATAAAAAATCTATACTAAGAATATAGTATGTGTGAGAAATTGCTCAAGCTATGAGTAAGACTGCTTTTTATTTTCAGAATATGATTCAACACATACCAATTTTGTGTTATATATCAATTTAATTTAGAAGTTAGCACAGTATTTGGTACATTCTCCAAGTAACACATGATGTATTTGATACAATTAAATGCATAAATATGAATTATTAGGTGAATTATTAGGTTGAATCATATGAAGTTGACAATATCTGTTGATTTTTTGTTTTTACCTACAAAAATGGTAATTGCACATGGTTTAACCTAATAAAAATTTTTATTGGCAGAATACTACACATGCATACGTGTCCATACAGGAATGTTAGTTCTTCATTTTAATTATTACCAATATTAGGATTTTTAAGTTAGCATAAATTTTATGTTTTTAAAAATATATGCATTGACAAAGGAAATAAAAAAATATAGAGTGTAAGACTGCTACTCAGAATCTAATAATCAAAGACAAATTTTATAAAATGAGAAGCTATTTTTTTCATCTCTCACCTCAACAAAAATTGCAAATAGCTATTATTATTCACAATGCAGGAAAAGTAATAATCCTGTTGATTGTGGGAGTTCAAATCTGTATAACCACTTTAAAGAATAATTGGACAGCATTTATCAAAATTTAATGTTGTATATACTCTAGAACCCAGCAATATATGTATTGAACTTTATCCCACGAATATGGTAGGGTGAAAGTGCAACTGGACATTTTTGAGAAAATGAAATGTGGGTGTATGGATATATATACAAAAATCGTGAAGACTTATAAACTAAAAATAATTTTCTATGGGATTGGTATAGGGAGGAGGTCTTCTTTTTAAAATTATATTTTCCAACTAAAAGATGAAGAAAGCATCAAGATCATTTACCTTCTTATTTTGTGTATGTTTAAAAAACATTGTCTCTATTAAAATAGCTTTAAAACATAAAAAATGAAACGGTACCCCTCCCCCACATCCACAGTCAAAGAAGGAAAAAAAAAGCATACATTTGTGACTTATAGTAATAGTAATAGTAATAGTATGGAATAAGTTTCCATTGTCCAATGTGGTGAATCTCTTTTTCTCCTTTCAGTTTTATTCAGTTGAACTTACTCAGCCACTAATTACTTTTATATGTTCTCCTGAATGGAGCCACGGGTATATACAAACAGACAGTAGGACTCTGTCTCTGTCTCTCTCTTTCACACACACACACACACACACACACACACACAGCGCCCTGATCTGTCAAGTAGTAGGTAGCAAATACTCCATTTTTTAAAAAAGATTTATTTATTTATTTGAGGGGGTGGGGAGGAGAGCGTGCGCATGTGTGCACAGGGGTGGGAGAGGGGCTGAGAGAGAGGGAGAGAGAATCTTTCAAGCAGATTCCCCTCTGAGAGCAGAACCTGACAGGGTCTCAATCTCATGACCCTGAGATCCTGGCCAGATATGAAATCAAGAGTCGAAGTTTGACTGAGTCACCAGACACCCCCAAGTACTCCTTTAAGACAGTTTGAAAAGTATAAACACCGCTAGGCTTTAAATTACATTCATTTATTTGATTCTTATTTTTTAAATTTTATTTTATTGTTATGTTAATCACCATACATTATATCATTAGTTTTTGATGTAGTGTTCCATGATCCATTGTTTGCGTATAACACCCAGTGCTCCTTTCAATATGCACCCTCTTTAATACCCACCACCAGGCTAACCCATCCCCACACCCCCTTCCCCTCTAGAACCCTCATTTTGTTTCTCAGAGTCCATAGTCTCTCATGGTTCATCTCCCCCTCCGATTTCCTCCCCCCCTTCATTTTTCCCTTCCTACTATCTTCCCTC
>NW_027397084.1:16365050-16435050 GCF_003265705.2 Callorhinus ursinus
CCACTCCAGCAACCCTCAGTTTGTTTCCTGAGATTAAGAATTCCTCATATCAGTGAGATCATATGATACATGTCTTTCTCTGATTGATTTATTTTGCTCAGCATAATACCCTCCAGTTCCATCCACATTGTTGCAAATGGCAAGATTTCATTTTTTTTGATGGCTGCATTCATTTTTTTAATTCTTATAATCCAAGTGATGAAAAGAAGGAAAGGAAGAATGAATGGAAGAGAGGAAGAAAATAGAATGGATGCAGAGAGGAAAAATTTGCTATTAACTCACTTAAAACACATATTCATTGGAGAAATTTCCAAATTATTTTGAAAATAAAATCATTCATGATTATGTAAAGAAACTGCTAGAAAGGCAAAGATCAAATAACCTGCTAGATCAAGCAAAGCTAAATTTATTAGTGCCTTTAAATAGGTATTAGAACAGACTATGTATATAGTCCTAACACACAGACTGAGTGATTTCGAGGTGAGTCTCGCAAGTAAAGGAATTATTTGGGATCAGGCAGAATTTATGACATAACTCTGGATTGGTGAGTGGGAATAACAAAGCAGAAGTTCTGAATTCTGTCTTTATGCTTAAGCAGTTAGTCTTGGTAAGTAAACTTAGTTGGTTCAGTCTTAATTTCTAGAAGTAGGAACAGCAGCTTAGATATTTTCACTTGTTCTCTGTGTTGCTTAGCAAACACACACACACACACACACACACACACACACACCCCACCCTCTTCCCTAGGATAGAATTTGTCACAGAATTGTTTAGCACAGGAATAGGAAATTATTTTCATTTTGTTTTAATACCATAATCCAAAAATAATCCCAATACAAAATGTTACATAAATTTCATGAGTCACATTTTCCTGTACATAAATCTGTATATATTTTAATATAACTATCAGTAATATATATGCATATATAATACTTATTATATATAATAAATATATATTTATATATAATATTATATAAAATAAGCTATTTTCCTTATTTTTAAATATTCCTGAAAGTATACTATTTTGGTACATAGAATTATAGTGTAGGTAGGAATGTACAATGATTGATTTTACCAGCTCCCTTTTATTAGACTTTGAGTTTGTTTTCAACATTTGGCTATTATAAATACTGCTATAATGAACATCTGTGCATATAAATCTTTGACCTCATCTCTCATTTTCTCCTTAGGACAGATTTCTAGAAATAAAATTAATTGCCAAAGAGTGTCCATCTCTATTTAGAGATAGATAAATCATTTATGATTTATGACTTATGACTTTACCACGATCACAGTTTCAATCTTCCTATAACTTTTGAGAATATTATATGGCAGATGCTATTGCAGACAGCGAGTGATTTACACATTTTTAACTCTTTGTGGTTATTCATTACAGATGAAAACCATGGAGTTATTTTCTTTAGAAGGTGAAGACTCCGCTTTATCTATGCCTCTCATTTAAAAAAAGATGTGAAAGTTATCACATTAAGTACTTTATCCTTCCTCTTACTAAGATTTTTGTTTTTGTTTTGTTTTGTTTACTTAGTAAATTGGTCTGACCTATTATCAGTCCAAAAGTTCTGGTACTCTTCACTAATATTAAGGCCTTAACCTATCTTCTGGTCCAATGCCAATTTGAATCATTGTATATTTTTGAATTTCTTACAATCAGATTCATTTAGGAAAGTTATTCTCTTCTTCCTTGGAAATGACAATGTAATGTTGCTTTTACTGTAAAACTGTGTTTTTAAAAGCAGACTGGATCTTAAGCAGTAAAGGTTTACCATAATCTCAACTCAGCTCAGGAAACCTGCAGTCAGTCTTCTCCCTAAACCTGCATGCCTTTAAAAAGTTACTTTATGCATAGTTCTGAGTAACAACACACTGGTGTGCACGGTGCATCATGATATATCATTGTTAGAGACACTCTATTTTCTAAATACTATAATTTAGTGAACTTGCATTAATACATCTGTTGGAAATATTTTTTTCTACATGTGTTCTAAATCAGTGTTCAATAATTTGGGTAGTTTCTATTTACAGATATAGGCAAAATAGTGATCTCATAAGTCATAAAAAACAAAGTCCTCAATTAGATATTGTTGGGAAAGAAAATCCTATTCAGCCACTTTTATGCTCTGAAATATTGGTTGTTTTTAATTCTAGCCTATGTTATCTGTGATCAAAGAAAGAAGTACTGGGGAACAGAAATTACTGAAAAATCCTATTACTTATAGCTGTTAGATGAGATTTGAGTGGTTATTATTTCTAGATTTATTGTCAATTCAAACAAATCATTTGTAATGAGAGTGGAAAAATAGTTTTTTTTTTTCCAGTTGGAATTCATGTTGCTTTATCATGTGAAATATCAGTGTGAGAATAATTTGTTGGTATACATTTGACAGCCATTTGTGAGACATTTATGTAGTACCACACATATTTCTATTTGGCTTTTTAAAAAGAGTCTTGCATATCTTATGCACATGTAACAGCCCCTTGTTCTGAAAGATAGACAGCACATATCTAATTAAAACCCTGTTGTTGACTAAATTCATATAAGCTAATTTCATTTAAACTTAAAACTCCCAAGTTTTCTCTCTGTCTTTTTTTTTCCTTATGCTAGGGTGCTGATTCCAAGAGAATAATTTTCAATTAGAAATTTTATTAAAACCAAACCGACTCAAGTTTCTACAAATTTGCCATTCCTAAGAATATGTTCCTCGTTTACATTTATAGAAATCACATATATCATGATGTTTGAAAAGCGGGACACAAAATTTCCATTAAATGTTATTTTTACATATTAAACCCAAATTACGTGTAAAAATGATGAAGATGAATTACAGATGCAGTACACTGAAGTTAAGAGTAGGGTTTCTAAACTCAAAATTCTTGGGCTTGAATTACAGATTCTCTACCTACTTGGGCAAGTTCTTAACCTCTGTATGCCTGTTTTCTCATCTGCAAAGTGGTTGTGATAAGAGCAATTATCTTGTATCTAAGCCCAACAGTGCTGGCATCTAATCATCTTCAATAAATACTAACACCATCTTAGTAGTAATTATTTTTAAAAAGTTACATATTCAGTCATTAGTATTTACTGAAAACCCAGTGGATGCAGAGTGTGTGTAGGTATTAGCAATTTGCAGAGACAAATTGAAAAGGCAAATCCTGACAATTTAAGATTGAAAAAGGCATAGGAGAAAAACATGGACATGGCAAGCAAGTCCATAGAGTTATTGGCATCACTGGCAGTGAAAGCAAAAGTCAAAATTACATAGACAGGTTTATTATTAAACATGAAAGAATAAACAAATTTAAAAGGTGAAGTCGCTAAGGACACAAACATAGAAAGAAGGAAAATGTAGTGTTAGTATTTGGAAAGGAACTATCTGTACAGCAGGTAACACATGTGTTAAAGACATACATGCTGATTAGCCAAAAGAGAACTCAAAACAATCAAATAAATTAGGGACCCTGTAAATTATGTTTCTAAAATTTTATTTTAATGCACAAAGGCCAGGCTTTTGGGCTGCTCTTGTAAGAATGGTGCTGGTTTGCCATAATTTCTTTGCTACTCTATGTCTTATGACCAGGAGAATAATTTTCAAGATTGTTTTTAGGGTTAGAATTTCATAATTTAGTTAGTAAATGGAATACCTTTAATGGCTGCATGATCACATTTACACTGGTAACCAGTGAAAATCTGCCTAAGAACATTTATGTCACATTTATGTCACAAGTGTCTAGTAAAGGTGCTATTATGCTTACTTTATCGTTAAAAATCAATCTTATTTTCTCCATGTGCCCAAAGCCCTATAGCTCATAAGTGGCAAAGAAAGAAAGAAAGAAAAAAGTTCCGGAGTCCTGTTCTCTGGAAATCACACAGTTTTGATAAAACTGGAAGAGAGACATTGGATAGGACAGAAGTCATATAGAGGATTAGAAAATTATGAGAAAAGGAAAACACTGAAGATCTTAAAAACACTGTTCATTTGAAACAAAAGCACAGATAAAGAAGCAGGTGAGGGAGGCACATTTGTTTCCAGACTCTGAAGAGGGGGCTCAAACAAACACAAGGTGGCCAACACAGTACTTTAGTAATCACCTGCTTTCATGAAACAAAAGGGTAAGTCCCGTTGTTAATTAGGAATTGTACCCTTCCATAAGATTATTATCATACACTTAATTGAAATTCTTGGGAAATGATATTTTAGAAAGAGGGAAAATAATTATTATTCGTGTTGGTTTGGGTACTGCTGAGTTGATTTAAACATATAACCCCTCGTAAAATCAATGGCATTTTTATCCAGAACAACACTATGGATTGTACTGACCAAAATGAGTAATGCACTTTCCATATTAAGGGTGCCTGTCAAAAGATGTCTTTATTAGAAATAAAATAGAGATCCTTGTAAAACTAAAATACTACCAGGATTTCCTCATTAGGCACGCTTCTACATTTCCCTCTTATTTTGAAGGATTTGTCATTCAGTTTCATCAAGCTTTTTAATCCATTAGACTCAAAAGATGCGTAAATGAGTGCAATGTAAAGCAGCAATTGCTAAAGAAATTAATCAAGGCTCTCACAATACACCTTACTTGCTATTTTTTTTCTTTTAAATAAAAGCAGAGGCAAACAACAACAGCCTGAACCAGCAAGAATAATTCTTTAACAGCAGTTCAGCTTAAAAAACAACAATTGCCCATAAATGAAATTTGGCAGAAATATATCTTCCAGATACTCTAGTATATAATATTTGGCTTTTATGGCTGAATCATAGAACTGTGTCCAGTTTCAATATTTGCCCAATAGTATCAGCATTAGCTGAATAGCTAATGCTAAATCCTGCCAAAAATAAAATAGGTGCTCATCTAACTGACTTCAGTAACATGTTACCACATAGTTGGCATGTCAGTAATTCAGGTATTTAATAGGGCTGATTAGCAATTAAAATGTAAATTTCTAATAGGTGTGCAATGAATTATTATTAGATAAATTAGATTAATGGTATTAGCATTACATCGTATTAGATTAGGTAGTATTAGATTTTTGTGATTTTTTTTACATTTTAAAAATTTTATTATGTTAATCACCACATTACATCATTAGTTTTTTTTAAATTTTATTTTATTATGTTATGTTAATCACCATACATTACATCATTAGTTTTTGATGTAGTGTTCCATGATTCATTGTTTGCGTATAACACCCAGTGCTCCATGCAGAACGTGCCCTCTTTAATACCCATCACCAGGCTAACCCATCCCCCCACTCCCCTCCCCTCTGGAACCCTCAGTTTGTTTCTCAGAGTCCATAGTCTCTCATGGTTCGTCTCCCCCTCTGAACTTGGGGAGGGTATGTGCTATGGTGAGCGCTGTGAATTGTGTAAGACTGTTGAATCACAGACCTGTACCTCTGAAACAAATAACACATTATATGTTAAAAAAAAAAGAAGAGAGTAGGAAGGGAAAAATGAAGGGGGGGAACTGGAGGGGGAGACGAACTATAATATACTTTTGTTATTTGACTGCCCATAGTTGGTAATTTGTGAGTCTTGGTAATTTGTGAATTATCTCTTTATTTGTTTATTTAAATCAGAGGTTTGCCAAATTTATTTTTTCCTTCTTAAAAAAAAGAATCAGGGCACCTGGATGGCTTAATAAGTTAACTGTCCGAATCTCAATATTGGCTCAGGTCATGATCTTGGCATCATGAGATTGAGCCATATGTAGGGCTCCCCTCTCAGTAGGGAGTCTGCTTGTGCCTCTCCTTCTGCTTCTTCCCCCAAAATAAATAAATAAATAAGTCTTTTTAAAAAAATCAACTTCCGGCTTTTTTTTTTTTTTTTGGAACCTCTCTTGCAAATGTTTCTATTTCGTCAACTTCTGTTATTCTACTTTTTTCTTTGGAACTGTTTTACTTTTCTTTCTCTTTGTTTTTGTTTCTTAAAATGCTTGCTTGGTCCATTTAAGCCTGTATTCTTTACTAATATGTATTTAAGGCTCTTAATTTGTTTCTAAATACTGCTTTAATTACATTCCCAAGTTTTAATTTGTAGCATTTTCATTTTTTATTATTATTTTATTATTATTATTGAATTATTGAATTAAAATATTTTCTAATATCCATTAGGATATTTTCCTTAAAGCACTGGTTATATAAAATGTTTCTTAGTGCTTTAAATACACTGATGTCAGAGAAAACTCTCTGCATGCTCAGAGTTCTTTGAAGTAGGATGGATTTGCTTTAGAGTCTTTTTATGATAAATTTTCCTAAATCAACCCATGTACCTGAAAAGAATGTGCCTCTGAAGTTCTTGAGTGTGCTGCAAACAATTTAAAATCGTTACAAGTTACAGGTGTATCGAAGCTTTTAGCATTACGAAGTTATCTTGTTCCTAGCATTTTTTTTTTTTTTTTTACCTATCATTCTGGTTAGATGTTAACATAACTAAATGTTTTTTCTTTTTTAAGAATTACTTGGTATATATTTCCATCCTTTTACTTTATAATATTTGTCTTTTGACTTAGTCCATTTAGAAGTGTTGTAATTACTGATATGTTTGGATTCAGTTCCCACCATTCTTATTTCTTGATTTGTCCTTCATGTGTTATATTTTTTTTCCTTCTATCTTAAATCTGTTGAAATTTTTTTTTCTTATTCCATGTTTTGCTGTCTGCTAGTTTGGAAACTGAACCCTCTGTTCCTATTCTTGATTTGTCTCCCTAACTTATTAAAGTCTTTATTTTGCCATAGTTAGCATACTTAACTTATCAAAGTGCAGTCTAAGGTTAGTATCTGTAAGAACACCTTAAAAAATAAGACATTAAGAATACTTTAACCCCATCAGCTGCCCCCCTGACCTGAGGCATATGGTACTCATTTATATATAAATTTGTTTTATATATTTAAACTCTATATTATTTTAATATGTTATTATTTTATCTTAATAATATTTGCCCACTTTTAAAAGCATATTTTAATATTATTACTCATTCTTGAAATGTATAATTTCCATCTGGAATCATCTTTTTCTATATCATTTCAAAATTTTCTTTAATGAGGATCTGCTGGTGGATTGGCAATGTTTTAGTTTTGGCACTTTGAAAATATCATTCCTGTCACCTTACTTCCATTGTTGCTCTTGAAACGTCAGAATGACAACAAGTGATTACAAAATGTAATAAAATTTTAAAAATACTCTCCCCAAATGGATAAGCTACCTAGAAGTAAGTATGAATTTAGTATCGAATATTCTGAATGGAGAAATATATCGTGTTCTTGAATAGAAAGACTCCATATCATAAAGCGGTCAGCCCTCCCTAAATTAATCTACAAATACAATGCAGCTTCCAAAAAAATCCTAAAAGGTTTATGCATATGTGTGTACATCCTGAAATTCATATGGAAGTAAAAACAGCCAATAATAGTCAAGAAAAGTTTGAAGATTAAGAAGAGTAGTGTGGGGTCGTCTCTACTTAATTGCAAGACTCATTACAAAGTTTTGGTGACTGGTGTCTTTGAATTTATATAGGGATAAAAACAAAAGCTGAGAGAAGTTGAGAAATAGATCATGCATATATGTAAACTTAGTATATGACGATGTAGACATTATAAATCAGTAGTGAAATGATGATGAATCTGTCTCACCACATTTTCAAAATAGGTTTCAGATAAAGATCTAAATCTAAAAAGTGAAATGTAAAAAATAGAAGTAAATATGGGATAATATATGCATGTCGTTGTGTATGGTCAGGATTTTTTAAAGTAATTTATAATTATTGCATAATTAAAAAATTTGAATCAGAGATACCAATTTGCTTTGCAAATTACAACAGCTGCCATAAGCCAAATCAAACAATTATTTTTAATGGTTATATGCACATAATATTTGTGTTCCTAGTGCACTCAGATTTTCCCAGACACTACCTCATAAAGAGATGATAATCATCAACAACTATAGCATTACCTTTGAATTATGAAGGTGTTAATATCATATGGTATATTAAGAACAGTTCACATGGCAGTGGGCAATGACAATTTACTTAAGTGATGATTTCAGTACTGCTTTATAGTTTAAATTCAGCATGTTGCCAGGATAGTAACACACATATAGTATTCCTTTGGTCAAAAAAGCATTAGATATATTAAACGCGAAAACCAACTTACAAAATAAGACTAATCAAGGTTTTAGAGAGTTTTGGTGGCATGGAACTAAGACAATGGAAATCTTTTTTTTTTTTTTAGATTTATTCATTTATTTTAGAGAGAGAGAGGAAGACAGGAGGAGCAGAGGGAGAGGGAGAGAGAGTCTTAAGCACACTCCTCACTGAGCACAGAACCCAACAAGGGGCTCGACCTCACAACTTTGAGATCACAACCTGAGTGGAAACCAAGAGTCAGAGGCTTAACCAACTGCACCAGCCAGGCACCCCGACAATGAAATCTTTATATACTACATAAATAGTTCAATTTACTGACCTCTAACTATGTGCTGAGCAGAGTATCAGAAATTTTATATATTATTTTGTTTGATGATCGCAATAACCCTGGGAGGTACAGTTATTACCCATTTCACTGATGGGGAAACTGAAGTTTAGTGATCCAACAATATGTCTGAGATCAGAGCAAGTGGCAGAGCCCAGCGAATGCAGCCCAGAATGATCCCAAAGTCCTGGTCATTAATGACAGCTTGATAATTGTCAAATAAGTTGTTTTCTCCAGAAAGGAGAAGGATATTTTCTATGGCATGTTAGGTAGCATTACCCTAAGCTGTTGAAGCATCTGTACCTTTTAGTGCTGGACAGTTTTTATCTAGTATCAAATTTAAACGTGGTAGCTTTTTATTTGACTGGATGAGAATTAACTAATAAATCCACATTTTTTAGAAATAGTGTTTTTATCTCAGAAGATATTTGAAACTTTGTCAAATGATATAAAAGAACATGGAATCAAAATAGTGGAAGCTTTGCAAATTATGAAACCATGGCAAAATTTGAAATATACTCAAGATTTCCTCATAAAGTATCGAGCAAAATAGTCCTTCACAAGTTTTAGAAAGTGGCTGTAGTCACAAATATGTGATGTTTTTTATTTTATTTTTTTTAAGATTTTATTTATTTATCTGAGAGACAGAGAATGAGAGATAGAGAGCACGAGAGGGAAGAGGGTCAGAGGGAGAAGCAGACTCCCTGCCGAGCAGGGAGCCCGATGCGGGACTCGATCCAGGGAGTCCGGGATCATGACCTGAGCCGAAAGCAGTCGCTCAACCAATTGAGCCACCCAGGCGCCCTACATGATGTTTTTTAAAAAGTATGTCCTTGAGGACTGTTTAATCAGAGAATTTTAGTGAAGCTGACAAATTCCACTAGGAATTAAGAAAAAAATTGATGTTTTCATTTGCATATTTCCTATACTATCATCTAGTTATGTACGTTAAGTCTTATCTATATGCTAGAAATGCTGTACTCAAAGTACTGAAAGGCTCACTATCGAGAAATCCTAGGGAAAGAAAATGAATGATTGGACATGGCTTGAAATCCACCACAAACTCAACACAAAGAACAGTGGAAGGGAGGTGTGTCAACTTATACATAAGATTAAATCTGTTGAGAAACATTTTGCAGATAATAACTTGGTAGGGGCCGCATACATTCAGAGCTTTACTTGTAATACACAAGTATTTGCACATCTTTAAAAACTGCTTTACTCAAGGCAGGCATATGGACTCTAGTGATATAAATTATATATATATATATTTTAAAAAATCAGTGTTCACTAATGTAAGAAGAAAAATACAGTTTTGATGGCACTTTTATTCCAATTTCATTTCTCTTCCTTTAGTTTTATGGAAGGTTCTACTTGCCACAATTTTCTTACTTGTGTATGATCTTTCCAGATGAATGCAACTTACCATTTGTTCTTCCCCTGAAGATCATTTTTACATTTTACCTCTTTCTTCTTACTGTAAAGTATATATTTGAGCAATGGATAATATAGTATACTCCAGTTTGTTTATTGCTCTGCTTTACTTCAATCATCTTTTTTTCAGTTGACCTGAGTACTTTTTTTTCTTTAATAGTGAGGGGTATCATCATTGTCTTATCATAGAATCCCTGAATGCTGGGATGTTCCAAGGGAAGTGAAGGAAGTGAACAAATAACATAGCCTAGAGGTTTAAGAGCATGGGATCTGGAATAAAATGGAATGAGTGTTAGTCTCAACTTTCTCATTTTTAGCTTAGATGATTTTGTTTCCTCATTCTGAAAATGAAAATATTAATAAGGTTGCTCTTTCCACTTTCTAGGGCATTGAATATACTAGGATTTTATAACTTCACTTATTGACTGAGATCTTCATAATTGGGCTTTTATTCTTTGAGAAGTGATGCAAGACAGGTAAGTAAGCCTGAAACATGTTATTCAACTCTTTTCCACTAGTACAGAGAGTTGGCTTTCTTGGAAATGGAATGAGTGAAGAACTTTCAAATTATGTAATTTTTGATAGGTAACCCATAACATTCAACATATATCTTTCAGTGTCTCCTTTACTCAACAAATATTAACTGAATTCCTATTATTAGCCAAGCATGATTCAAATGATGAGAGTTTGTTTGGTATTAAACAAAGCAAGCAGCAGTTTATATTCACAAAACTTATTTTTGAATCTATTCCTCTTAAAAGGTTACATTGAAACCTACCAGCAAATGGTTTTATATAAATAAATACAATGGTTATATAATTGAAAAAAATAATATAGTGCAGAATGACAAAAGAACCATACAAATGCTTAAAGAATTTGAAAAACATTTAATACCTATTATGGCTACCATAATTTTGGTTATGTATAAGATCCCCTTCACACTTAAAAAGTGTAATGGTTATATTTAAAAGGAGCCATTTACTTAATTTTCACAGACTTTCAAAGGATGTAATTTAACACCATGTATTGTATGCCACAGCAGTTGTTTATAAGAACAGATGGTTTCAGTTGAAAATATGTCATGGAGGATGACAACTGTCCATTATTTAAAAAGAATTCCTTATTATGTTGTAAAATGCTGATAATGAACTTGAGTTTCCAAGCTACCTGTATTTTATATTTTCATATAAATATATATGCAAAACAAAATGTGCAGAACGAATATCACCATTGTTTTCTAAATTATGTAAGTGATAATAGAGACTAAAACTAAGAAGTCTGGCCTTTTATGAAAAGAAGCTTCTGCTTTAATAGAGCATCTCTGGGGGCACCTGGGTGGCTCAGTCCTTTAAGCCTCCAACTCTTGATTTGGGCTCAGGTCATGATCTCAGGGTCGTAAAAGATCAAGCCCCGTGTCAGGCTCCATGCTGGGCATGGAGCCTGCTTAAGATTCTCTTTCTCCCTCTCCTTCTGCTCCCTGCTCCCCCACCCCACCCCCCGGCTCATGCGGTCTGTCTCTCTCTTAAAAAAAAAAAAAAAAAAGCATCTCTGGATGTATTTTTAAGCAATTTCTTTGTAAATTAACAATTAAAAAAAACAACTAAATAGCACTGAAGATACCCAGCTGAACATACATTTTTTACCATAAAAAGAAGGAAAGATGAGGGTCTTGTTTCATGTTGCAGTTAGGGGAAGTAAGAAATTGAATGAAGGGGAAAATGTTTGTCCACCATGAGATGATATATTATGCCAGACGCAGGGTTACGTGGTTTCGCATAAATACATAACAGCATCCTAATACCTCCTTAGTTGCATCTGAGATGTATTTCATTAATTTTCATCACAACCCAGTTAGATAGGTATTAATATCTCCATCTTCATCAACAAGGACACATAGGATCAGAGTCTTTAACTTGGAAGAGATGAGAGAAGCATGAGCATGACTTGTTACAAAGAAAAATGGTAACTGATCTTCAAGACTTCATCATGTTCATTCCACAAACATCTTCTTAAGCACTTAGCAAATACTGGGCACTCTCCCAAATATATTAGTGTGTTTTCTTTTTCACTGCCAACCTCTGGGCTATCAGGCCCTTTCTAGGAAATGCCAAGTTCTACCCTCACTGGTCATATCTCACATGCATTATCTAACATTGCCCCATTGTAATAGACTCCTAAGGAAGAACAACTCACTGATCTCACAAAATAGCTTGATAATAGCATGTCAGTATGTTGTATGTGGAAGCACACACACACAGACACACAGGCAGTATATATCTTTCTCTAACTTGTATCATGTAGCATAATGCCATCAAGGCCCATATGTGTTGTTGTAAATAGCAGGATTTCCTTCTTTCTCATGGCTGAACAATATTCCGTTGTGTTTATATACCACAAGTTTTTAATCTACTCATCCACTGATGGACACTTAAGTTGTTTCTATATCTTGACCATTGTGAATAATGCCGCAATAAACAAGGGAGTGTATACATATCTTCAAACTCCTGTTTTCATTTCCTTTAGATATATAGTTAGAAGTGGAATCACTGGATCATATGATAGTTCTATTTTTAATTTTTTAAGGAGCCTCCATACTCTTTTCCACAGTGGCTAACCCAATTTACATTCCAACCAATAGTGTACAAGGGTTCTTTTTTCTCCACATTCTTGCCTGCACTTGCTATCTCTTCTTGATGATCCCCATTCTAACGGGTGTGAGGTGATATGCCATTGTGGTTTTGATTTGCATCTCCTTGTTGATTATTGATGTTGAGCATCTTTTTATGTGCCCGTTGGCCATTTGGATGTTTTCTTAGGAAAAATATCTATTTAGCTCCTCTGCCCATTTTTAAAATTAGATTGTTGTTGTTATTGTATTGTATGAATTCTTGACATATTTTGTATACTAACCCCTTATCTGACAGAGAAGTATTTTGCAAATATTTTGTCCCATTCTGTAAGTTGTCTTTTCACTTTGTTGGTTGTGTCTTCTGCTATGCAGAAGCTTTTTAGTTTGATGTAGTCCTATTTTTGCTTTTGTTGCTTGTGGCTTTTGGTGTCATATCCAAAAAATCATTGCCCAACCCAGTGTCAAGGATTTTCTTCCCCATGTTATCTTCTAGGAGTTTAAAGGTATCAGGCCTTATGTTTAAATCTTGAATCCATTTGAGTTAATTTTTGTGAGTGGTGTAAGATAGGAGCCCAATTTCACTTTCCTGCATGTAGCTGTCCAGTTTTCCCAACACCATTTGTTGAAGAGACTATCTTTGCTCCATTGAGTGTTCTTGTTTCCCTTGTCAAGTATTAGTTGACTATATAAGTAGGGATTTAATTCTGGGCTCTCTGTTCTGTTCCGTTGGTTTATTTTTATCCAGGACCATATTGTTCTCATCATTATAACTTGCAGTATAATTTGAAATCAGGAAGTGTGATGCTTCTGGCCTTGTTCTTTCTCAGGATTGTTTTTTCTGCTCAGGATCTTTTGTGTTTCCATATACATTTTAGGATTGTGTTTTCTCTGTGAAAAATGTCATTGTAATTTTGTTAGGGATTACATCGATCAGTAGATGGTTTTGGGTAATGTACACATTTTAACAATATTAATTCTTACAATCCATGAACACAGAGTATCTTTCCATTCGTTTGTGTCTTTTTAAAATTCTTTTTTTCCTTTCCAAGTATTTATTTAAATTCCAGTTAGTTAACATACAGTATAATGTTAGTTTCAGTTGTAGACTTTAGTGATTCATCACTTCCATACAATCCCCGGTGCTTATTGCAAGTGCCCTCCTTAATCCCCATCACCTATTTAACCCATCCCCCCACCCACCACCCCTCCAGTAACCCTCAGTTTGTTCGTTATGAGTCTGTTTCCTTGTTTGCCTCTCTCTGCCTCCCACCCCATGTTCATTTTTTTTTTTCTTAAATTCGAATTCTTTCATCAAGGTCTTACAGTTTTCACTATACAGACTTTTCACTTCATTGGTTAAATTTATTCCTAAGTATTTTATTGTTTTTGATGCTACTGTCAGTGAGATACTTTTATTTCTTTTTCAGGTGTTTCCTTGCTAGGGTGTAGAAACAGCACCGATTTCTGTACATTAATTTTATATCCAACAACTTTACTGAATTCATTGATTAGTTACAAGTCTTTTGTTGAGTCTTTAGGATTTTCTATGTGTAAGATCATATCCTCTGCAAATAATGACAATTTTACTTTTTTTCAATTTGGATTTTTTTTCTTACTAATTGCTCTAGCTAGGACTTCCTATACTATGTTGAATAAGAGTGGTTGGAGTGGGCACCCTTGTCTTGTTCCTGATCTTAGAGAAAAAGCTTTTAATTTTTCACCATTGAGTGTAATATTAGTTATGAATGTGTCATATATGACATTTATTATGTTGAGGTATGATCCTTCTATATACAGTTTGTTGAGGGTCTTAATAGTAAAAGAATGTTGTTTTTGTCAAATGCTTTTTCTGCATCTGTTGAGATGATCATATGATTTTCATCCTTCATTTTGTTAATGTGGTTTATCACATTGATTGATTTGCACATACTGAACCACCCTTATTTCCCAGGGATAAATCCCACTTGGTCATGATGTATAATCCTTTTAATATATTGTTGAATTTGGTCTGCTAATATTTCATTGAGCATTTTTGCATTTATAGTCATCAGAAATATTGGTTTATAATTTTCTTCTAGTTTCCTTATCTGCCTTTGGTATCAGGATAGTCTAGTCTTATGAGTTTGGAAACATTTGTTTCTCCTCAATTTTTTAGAAGGAGTTGAGAAAGACTGGCATTAATTCTTCTTTAAATGTTTGGTAGAATTCAATGAAGCCCTCTGGGTCTGGGCTTTTCTGTGTTGGGAGGTATTTGATTACTGATTCAATCTCTTTACTTGTTATTGGCTTATTTCAATTTTGTTTCTTACTGATTCAGTCTTGGTGGATTGTATGTTTCTAGGAATATACTCGATTTCTTCTAGGTTATCCAATTTGTTGCCATATTATGATCCTATGTATTTCTACAGTAGCACTTGTAATCCCTCCTCTTTCATTTCTGATTTGAGTTTTTTTCTTAGTTTAGCTAAAAGTTTGTCAATTTTGTTTATCTTTTCAAACAACTAGATCTTAATTTCATTGATTTTTTTCTATTGTTTTTTCTGTCTCTGTCTATTTCCACTCTGATCTTTGTTATTTCCTTTCTCCTGCTAATTTTGGGCTTATTTTGTTCTTTTTCTATTTTCTGGAAGTGTAAAGTAAGGTTGTTTATTTAAGATTTTTCTATTTTCTAATATATGCATTTATCAGTATAAACTGCCTTCTCAAAACTGCTTTTACATAAGGCATCTATAGGTTTTGGTATATCATGTTTCCATTTTCATTTGTTTTGAAATATTTTTTTATTTTGCTTTTAATTTTTTCTTTGATCTACTGGTTTTCTAGGAAACCAGTTTAATTTCCACATCTTTGTAGATTTTGCAGCTTTCCTCTTGTTTACTTCTGGCTTCATACCATTGTTACTGGAGAAAACACTTGGCATGATTTCAGTCTCCTTAAATTTGGTAAGACTTGATTTGTGTCCTATCATATTGTCGAACTGGAGAATGTTGCATATGCACTGGAGAAGAACCGATATTCTATTTCTGTTGGATGGAATGTTCTGAAAATGTCTTTTGGATTAATTTAATCCAAAGTATGGTTCAAGTCCATCATATCCTTGTTGATTTTTTTGTCTGGAAAATGACCTAACCATTGCTCTGAGTGGAGTACTTAGTTCCTCTATTATTGTACTGTTGTTTCTCTCTTCAAATCTGTTGGTAGTTGCTTAATATATTTAGGTGCTCCAGTATTGAGTACATATATATTTATGATTATTATATTTTATTGATGGATTGCCACTTTTGTCATTATATAATGACCTTCTTTTGTTACCATTTTTGGTTTAAAGTTTATTTTGTCTGATATAAATATAGCTATCTCTGATTTCTTTTGGTTTCCACTTCTGTGAAATATCTTTTTCCATCCATTCTCTTTGAGCCTATGAGTGTCTTTAAAGCTGAAGTGAGTCTTGTAGGCAGCATATAGTTGAATGTTATTTTTTTATCCATCCAGCCACTCTGTGCATTTTGATTGATAAATTCAGTCCATTTTTATTTAGAGTATTTAATATGTGAAGGTTTACTAAAGCCATCTTATTGTTTTGTATTTCCATTGTTTCCTTTTTCCTTTGTTTTTGCTTACCTTTGTAAATTGGTGATTTTCTGTGATGGTATGTTCTGTTTCCCCTTTATCTTCTATGCTAGCTTTTTGCTTTGTGGTTACCATGAGGCTTACATAAGGCATCTCATAGATAAAACAGTCCATTTTAAGCTGATAGCAACTTAACTGTGATCGTCTATAAAAGCTTCACCCTTTTACTCCCACTCTTTCATATTTTTGATGTCATTATTAACCTCTTTTATTTTTGTTAACACATCATAGTAGCTATAATTACTTAGTACTCTTTCCTTTTCTTTATACTATAGTTAAGTAGTTAACTCACCATCCTATTACAGATTTAGAGTTTTCTTTCTTTTTTAAATTTTTTTTAAAGATTTTATTTATTTATTTGAGAGAGAGAGACACAGCAAGAGAAGGAACACAAGCTGGGGGAGTGGAAGAGGGAGAAGCAGGCTTCCTGCAGAGCAGGGAGCCCGATGTGGGGCTCGATCCCAGGACACTGGGATCATGACCTGAGCTGAAGGCAGACAATGACTGAGCCACCCAGGTGCCCCAGATTTAGAGTTTTCTAAGTTTGACTATATAATTACCTTTCCCAGTGTGCTGTAAACTTTCATATGTTTTCATTCACTGATTAGTGTCTTGATTTCAGCTTGAAGAACTCCTCTTAAAATTTCTTGCATGTAGGTCTAGTGGTGATGAACTCACTCAGCCTTTGTCTAGGAAAGTCTTTATTTCTCCTTCATATCTGAAAGATAACTTGGCTGATTAGAGAATTCCTGGCTGGCATTTTTTTTTTTCCTTTCAACACTTTGAGTATGTCATTCCACTCTCTCTGATGAGAAATCCATTGATAGACTAATGGGGGTTCCTATGAGGGTTACAATATCCCCCTCCCCCACCTCTGCTCTGCTGCTTTAAGAATTTTTTACCTATCCTTGATCTTTGACGGTTTCATCATAATGTGTCTTGGAGAGGTCTTTTTGCATTGAGATAATAGTAAGGGTGATCTATTAGCTTTGTAAACTTAGATGTCCAATTCTCTCCCCAGGTTTGGGAATTTCTCAGCTATGACTTAAATAAGTTTTTTGCTCTCTTGTCCCTTTCTTCTCCTTCTGGAATCCCAAATATTCCAATATTTGTTCTTTTGATCAAATCCCATAGGTCATGTAGGCTTTCTTCAACCTTTTCACTTTTTTTCCTTTGTTCTCTTCCAACTGGTTTATTCCAAAATTCTTATCCTCTAACTGACTTATTCTATCTTCCATTTGCTCTACTCTGCTGCAAATGCCTTTTTATTACATTTTTTTTCCTTTCATTTTATTGAGGTCTTTAGCTCCAGAATTTCTGTTTGGTCCTTTTTCATGACTTCTATCTCTTCAGAAAAAAAAAATCTCATTTTCATTATTTTTTTTTCAAGATTTCTTTGATCTGAGTTTTCTTGTAGCTCATTGAGTTTCTCCAAAACAGCTCTTTTGCATTTTGATGGCATGTTGCCTTGATTTTCCATGTTCTTTTAGTTTTGTGCTGCTGCTTTCACACTTGAAGTGGAAGACATCCCTTAATTCTTTGTTAATTGCCTTCTGATTGGGAATTCTGTTCGATGATGTTTTTATTATATGGGGTTTTATCTGTCTTTGTGTGGGCCTACCTGTTCCCCTGTACTTGCTCCCTCTTGTGGGAGCATTTGTGTCTTCTCTGGTTCTTGCAAGTCCCCAGGCTGGCTACTGGAGCCCTCTCTTTTGTTTCCAGAAGATGGCACTATTGCTCAAATTTGTGGTTTCTTCCTGGCCCTGAAGACCCTGGCCTATTTCTGAGTGTATATCTGTTTAAGAGCTCTCTTGACACAGCACTTAGGAGTGCACACAAAGAACCAGCCACAGAGTGAGCGGAGGTATGACTTTAGCCCCTGGGGAAGGTGCCTGCAGAACTCTGGACCTAGTACAGAGTTCCCAGGGTATGTTACTCCTAGAGGCTAGTGGGTGGACTTTCTGAATAGTCTGCACAAATCAAGTCCATTATCTGTCTCTTTCCCAATCTCTTCCCTCCCCTCAAGTCAGGAAGGTTCCACCTCAGTACTCTGGGTATTGCTGGAGAGAAATGGGTTTCTATGTCAGTGTCCCACACAACTGAGATGACCAGGTAATCATTTGCTGTTCCCCCCCATCCCCTCCCCTCACTGGCTCCCCACCACACCGCCATGCACAGAAGAGGTCACTGCTGCTGGATAGAGCAGCCTCATGCAATGTTTCCTTGGTGGGAAGGGTGGCATGAGGAAAGTTTCTCTTACATCTGCCTCCTCTGTGACCAAACTTAAATGTATACATAAGTATGTATTTTTCTTAAAAGACTTTTTATTTATTTATTTGACACAGAGAGAGAGATAGAGAGAGAGCACTAGCAGGGGGACCGGCAGGCAGGCAGAGGGACAGGGAGAAGCAGGCTCCCCGCCGAGCAGGGAGCCCGATGCGGGGCTCGATTCCAGGACGCTGGGATCATGACTTGAGCCAAAGGCAGCCGCTTAACTGACTAAGCCACCCAGGCGCCCCTAAGTGTGTGTGTGTTTGTTTGTTTGTTTGTTTTTTTCCTCTTCAGTGCTGTGCTGGAATCTCTCCTAGGGAAGGCTGGGCTCAGAAAATTCTCTCTCATGTGTGGGTATGTGCCCAGGTCAATACTCTCCAGGTTTTTTTCCCAACCGGGGCCAGAGAGATCTGACATGTTCACTATCTCCTTTGGTTTCACAGCTTATACTTAGGTCTGTCTGCCTATTATTGGACACACAGGTGGGTGAGACTCCTCCTAGGATCTTTGGTGTCTGGTGCTAGATCCCACAACACCCACAAAACACTTTTGTTTGTGGATGGGTATCTGTTTCATTTTCATTTTGATGCATCCATCACATTGTTTTCAGACTGTGTGCACAGCTCATTCTGCATGAGTAGAAACACACAAATGGAGAAACAAAGAACCCTCTGCAATGTGAATTATTTCATCTTAATGTTTTGAGCATGAAGGTGCCCAGTCTGTGTTTTTACTGCCAAAGCAGCAAAGAAAATGCAAGACAACATTTTGTACCAGTGAAATTTGTTTAAAGCCATGTAACATCATTAAAAAGAGTGATTAGTTATGGTTAGTTTGGTTAAAGAATACTATAGTTAGTTCATAAGTATAAAACATAAATGTTTTTTAGTACAAATGCTTTTTATACTGTCTGCTAAGGTAATCTAAAAAACTATAGAATTTTATGATATTAGAATGACTTCTAAATTGTAAATTTTATAGTTATTCTACTTGGCCACAAAAATCATCATAAACCTAATTATTATCTTTTCTTTCTTATTATGTTAATGCCTTGGGCAATGAGGCATTTTAACTTATTTAATATTTAAAAGTTGAAATTGGACCTATACTTTTTATGTTTTTCAGTTGTTATTCTGTAGTTTTCTCTTAAACAAAAAACCCTATACATTTTTATAGTAGTATATGTCTGTAGTGTATATAGACATATCCTAATGTGTGCATAAGACAAAAAAACTGTTCCATTTATTTAATTCTTTAAGTAATTATATAGTTACGAAGTTAAAGTTGTTAAATTTCACTAAAAAGAAAAAGAAAATTAAAGAATTGATGAAGACTGATACCCTTCATTTTTGTGGCATATTTAGCAGCCATCAAATATGGAGTCGAAGGACCAAGTGAAAAACTACTCTGCACTTGACACATCTATGAGGCCACATATTCTTTCACTAAGCTTTGCAGCATCAGTCATGAATTACAGTATAGTAAGTTTTAAATGCTGCAGTTTTTTGTCCCCAAGGTATCTGTTCCAAGACATTATACATTTTTTAAAGCATTAAATAGGCAGTCAGAGATATATAAGCAGTCAGAGATATAAGCTATGTAAGTGTCCTTTTTTCCCCTTTCATTTCATCATTTTGAATATCTTGAGGGCTTTTCACTGCAGAGTCCTGCTGCTCTAACCTAAAAAAAAGAAAAGTGTACTTATTTCTAAGCTTACTAGGTCTTTCTTTTACATAGTTCATCGTTTTGTGAATAATGTATATGTTCAATAAAATAATCAAGAGATATTGCCATCATCATGACACCTTAATGAAACAAAGTAATGACTTAGAATTTCTACTTTGAAATAAAAAAATTAAAGCATAATTTAATTAAATATTTAATTAATATTTATTTAATATTTAATTTAATTAATTATTTAATTTAATTTAATTAAGCATAAACAATAATCACAAAACTTCTTTTGGTAGATTATTTTTAGTTAGTTCCCTTCCAATTAAGAGTTTCTCAAAAATATCCTCTTGACATAAAACCAAAACCTTTATCAACACTACTATTATGGCTCTGAATTTCTCCATTTTGTTATGTCCACTCAGGCATGGAATGTACTAATATAATATTTAGAAGAAACAAAATAGGTGGATGGGCAGTAAGAAGTGTGAGGTCTAATCTTTACTTTGTAAGTCCCTCTACACCCGCCTCCTTCTATTTTCAACACTTTATAATTCTACTGTGGTTCGATAGTGCTATGAAAACGTTATTTATAGTATTGATTATTGCATGTGAAAGTTATAAAGTAGTAAGTTATGTGTATTAATGAGAACATATCAGTATCTAAGTTATGTGTGTGCTAGTGTAAATGCACACACATCCCTAAGTAATAAGATTTTCTCTATAATATGCCTAAAAGAATGACTGCAAAAGGCATTGTTTTTACATCCTAACTTCAAGTTTAGGATTGCTGTGATGCTGCCTGGACTTGTGCTAGTGTCTGTAGGTTCTTTATCCTTTGAGATAAAAATCAGAGTTCTTGGTCTCTGATTAATCTTGGCACCAAACTTTTACAAAGAAAATGATTTAGAAGCTAATTTCGTGTTTTGTGACTCAAATCCCATACAGATGAATTATATGCTGCTACATATTATATTTTTAGAAGAGAAAGTCAGGTGGTCATGTCTAAAAGTATGTTTTACCATAGCACATACCCTTCCCACTGTGAATTGTGTAAGACTGTTGAATCACAGACTGATACCTCTGAAACAAATAATACATTATATGTTAAAAAAAAAAGAAGAAGAAGAAGAAGAAGATGATAGCAGGAGGGGAAGAATGGGGAAGAAGGAAGCGGGGGAAATCAGAGGGGGAGATGAACATGAGAGACGATGGACTCTGAGAAACAAACTGAGGGTT
Source organism: Callorhinus ursinus (assembly GCF_003265705.2). Lineage (NCBI taxonomy): Eukaryota > Metazoa > Chordata > Mammalia > Carnivora > Otariidae > Callorhinus > Callorhinus ursinus. Next base: position 16,386,416 of record NW_027397084.1, read on the forward strand.
CTAGAGGGGAGGGGGGTGGGGGGATGGGTTAGCTTGGTGATGGGTATTAAAGAGGGCACGTTCTGCGTGGAGCACTGGGTGTTATACGCAAACAATGAATCATGGAACACTACATCAAGACCTAATGATGTAATGTATGGTGATTAACATAACATAATAAAAAAATAAATAAAAATATGTTTTAAACATAGTTTCTCTCACCATGAAGATGAGGAGCTTTAGTTAGGGGATCACAACTGCTCCTTTTTCCTGTGCCTTGGCTCCCCTAGTTCCTCACCCATGAGCCACAAAGCAAATGCTACCTGTGTCTCAGGATTGTTGTATTCAAATAATCTGGCTCCACACTGGAGGGTGGTTGCATAGTGGTGTAGTCAGTAGTATATTTACCTACTTTAACATAAACTAATTGGAAAAAAATCTTACTCTGATGTGCTGTTTTTCAGCATCCTCCCAATTCTGGACCTTTCTCAACCTAATGGCTGGATCTATGTCTTTCTTCAGAAATGGGGCCCATCCTGGCTGTAGGTAGGGGACACAGCCTTCATGTGTCCACCCTTGTTTCCAAACCAGGCATCTCCATCTTATACCTTGGTATGGAAATTCATTTTTTCATTTGTTCCCCTTTGCCAGAGTTCCTTTTTTAGTTTCTACCTATAATGTCTATTTCTTTAGAAATGGGATACCATCTTGTTCTTGTCGGTCCTTCACACTTGGATAGTACTCTTGCTTCTAAATACCAATAACTGTGTCCCTACTTCCTGATGCAGACGGCTTTTGTGGATATCAGAATATCATCAGCTTCTAGATTCTGTGTTGCTGCAGCCCACTCACCTGCCTATTAGGACATCCTGGGTGGATATGCTGGATTTCCTTCATGTCAACTACCTGTTTCATGAGTGCATCTATGTAATGATAATAGGAGTGATAACAGCAGTTATTCCCATTTCTACCATAATTCTAGTTCCTTTAAATATTTTGTACATTACACTGAATCAATGATTTTTCCTGGATTTCATTTTAGATAGCATGCAATATATGAGAGCAAATGTTTTCTCAAATTTCCATTGGTTATTTTTTATTTAACAAATAATTTCAGAGCATCTTTGTTGTGCTGGGACATTTGCTGAAGATGATAGGCGTTATTTTTTTTATCCCGAGAGTCCAAATACTCCTTGGAGAAAAGAATATGATAAAAGCAGATGATTTTGAAAGAGTATAAAAAGAGAATACAGATGATTCTAATTAAGCTTGGATGGAAGAAAGAAGGAAATGACATTAGTCAGAGCTTTCTAGAGGAGGTAACAGTAGTCATGGCTGACCATCAATGATTCAGTATTATTTAAGACACTGTCTAATGGAATTACATCTTTTTCTACATTTCTTTACTTAAATTGATAATTCATAGACATATCAGAAAAGAAAGAAGACCAAAGAACAACTCTTTGTAGGCCTAATTCAGTTTAGCTGCATTTAGCCAAAATTGATGTAAGGTGTCATTGTCTGCCCCCCTCCCCCTTCTGCAGATGATGATACCCATATGGCAAGAGTGGTGATGATGATGATGATAAACACCACTTGAATGTTTATATATTCTGGGAAATTTGCTAAAATGGATTTATACCTTTATATGCTTGATCCCACTTGATCCTTATAGTACGTAGAATTTTAAGATGGCCCCTTAGATTCCTGGCCACTGGTGTACACACAATTTCTCCTGGTATTCAGTGAAACACTAACCTAGGTACTGCTGTGAAGGGATTTTACAGATGTAATTAAAGTCTTAAATCAATGGATCTTTAAATAGGGGTATTATCCAGGTGAGCCTAATTTAATCATATGAGTCCTTTAAGTCTGGTCATAGATAGAGGTCAGAGACAGAGGAAGTCAGAGATCCAAAGCATGAGGACTCATTGTGTCACTCTGGCTTTGAAGAAGCCACATGGCAAGCAAGTAGGTGGCTTCCAGGATCTGAGAGTGAGCCCTGGCTGATAAGCAGAATCTACTCAGCTGAGAAAGTTTATTCTTCCATGACCACATGAGTTTGAAAGAGGACTCCAAGCTCCAGATGAGATCAGAGCACACTGATACCATGGTTTTAGACTTGTGAGACCCCAAACAGAAAACCCAGTTGAGCGCCCCCCTAGAATCCTCTGGGTACAATTTGTAGCCATGGGCTTCAGAAAAGCCTTTTTCTCACCTATTCATTGGCAGATCTTTCTCTTCAATTAAAGACTGGATGGGTCATGGAGAAGAAGCCTAAAGAGAGCTACATCCATGCCTCTACCCTCCCTATCTTGGAATGGCAGAAGGATGGCAGGGTGAATCAAATGTGTGCACATTTGTGTGTGTGTGTGTTTCTGAGAGAGAGAGACAGACAGACAGACAAAGAGATAAAGAGAGAGAAGGTAAAGAGACAGAAAGTTATGGATCTCTACATCCTGATAAAGAACAGATGTAAAAATTGAAAGCAATTATCTCAAAAACTTTTGGAGAATAAAAGAAGGGAAATTAGAGAAGTTCCTTGGCATGAGCTTTTTTGATTACAATACTGACTTAAATTAAATCTTGACTTTATTTTCCCAGATTCAAAATGTATTTTCTTGATCATGGACTGAATCATGCTGCCCTCCTCCTCATAATCAATTTGTTAGATGTGAGTGGGAATTGGAAACAAAACAATTTGTCAGTTGTTTGCAGACACAAAGACAGAAGTCTAGGCAGCCCTGTTGCCTATGGAAACAGTGCTTATTAAGAAGCATAAGAATCAAGGTCTTTCCCAGCACCCCTTCTAGAGAGGGACTGAATGCACAGGGACATCCTTGCAAGGAAAAATATGAAAAGTCTACTGACCCTGGAACTGTCTGAGTTAGACACACCACTTGTTTTTTTTTTCTTTAAATTGTTTTATTGTTATATTAATCACCATACATTACATCATTAGTTTTTGATGTACTGTTCCATGATTCATTGTGCATAACACCCAGTGCTCCACGCAGAACGTGCCCTCTTTAATACCCATCACCAGGCTAACCAACCCCCCCACCCCCTTCCCCTCTAGAACCCTCAGTTTGTTTTTCAGAGTCCATCGTCTTTCATGGTTCATCTCCCCCTCCGATTTCCCCCCCTTCATTCTTCCCCTCCTGCTATCTTCTTCTTTTTTTTTTTCCTTAACATTATTGCATTATTTGTTTCAGAGGTACAGATCTGTGATTCAACAGTCTTGCACAATTCACAGGGCTCACCATAGCACATACCCTCCCCAATGTCTATCACCCAGCCACCCCAGCCCTCCCACCCCACCCCCACTCCAGCAACCCTCAGTTTGTTTCCTGAGATTAAGAATTCCTCAATTCAGTGAGGTCATATGATACATGTCTTTCTCTGATTGACTTATTTCACTCAGCATAACACCCTCCAGTTCCATCCTTGTCGTTGCAAATGTCAAGATCTCATTCCTTTTGATGGCTGCATAATATTCCATTGTGTATATATACCACTTCTTCTTTATCCATTCATCTGTTGATGGACATCTTGGCTCTTTCCACAGTTTGGCTATTGTGGACATTGCTGCTATAAACATTGGGGTGCACGTACCCTTCGGATCCCTACATTTGTATCTTTGGGGTAAATACCCAGTAGTGCAATTGCTGGATCGGATGGTAGCTCTATTTTCAACTGTTTGAGGAACCTCCATACTGTTTTCCAGAGTGGTTGCACCAGCTTGCATTCCCACCAACAGTATAGGAGGGTTCCCCTTTCTCCGTATCCCTGCCAACATCTGTCATTTCCTGACTTGTTAATTTTAGCCATTCTTACTGGTGTGAGGTGGTATCTCATTGAGGTTTTGATTTGGATTTCCCTGATGCCGAGTGATGTTGAGCACTTTTTCATGTAGGCATACCACTTGTTATCAATCCCATAGACTCATATATGTTCCTATACTTTCAAGCTTATTTGGACAAATATAATTGAATAATTATAATAGCAGACATTTAATCATACTACATGTCAGGCACTGCTCTTGGCATCTTTACACATATTATCTCATTTAATCTTTGTAACAACACTTTAGGACAGGCATAACTATTGTCCCTATTTTAGAGATAAGAACATCGAGGCAGACATGAAACAATGTGTGTGTGGTCACACATGTAGGTGGGGGTGGAGCTGGGACTTGAACCCAACCTGTCAGACTTCAGACACTATGTCTAACCACCGATTCTGTAACAGAACTTATTTTCCAAAGCCACATACAACAAGATTTCTTATCCACCCATTTTTCTTACAATGTCATACTGGCACACTTCCCTTCAAAAGGTGAAATCTAGACTTCTTTTTCTTAAATCAGAGCAAGGTTTGGGTCTAAGTTAGAAATGACATTATGGAACTTTCAAAGCCAGTCATAAAAGGTGGTACAGCATTCACCTGATTCCCTGTTGGGCTACTCGCCTTGGGAGCCCTGAACTGCCATGTAAGCAGTCTAACACCCCTGGGGCCACCGTGGTGTGAGGAAGCCCAAATTAATCCCTAAGAAAGGAGACCACCTGGAGAGGCCCTGAGTCTACATAAAAGTGGGAGATGCCCAAGAAGCCCCCAGCTGCTTCGGCATCCCCACCATCCTGCCTCCAGCCACCATCTGACTTCACACACAGGAGAGACCTGAGTCAGAACTCCAAGAGCCACTCCCAAATTCCTGGCCCCCCAAACCCCTGAGATATAAAACAGTTGTTACTGTTTTAAGCCACAGTGTTTGGAGGCAGTTTGTTATGCAGCAAGAGACACAGATGGAAATATTTCTATAGAAAAGTGGATTCAGTTAAAATGAAGTACATACAATTATTAAATATACTAATTAAAAATGTGTTTTAATTATAAGTTTCTATTTTCGTATATGCCCTGATTTCCCAAATAGAAATTTTCTTACTATGATAACACTGTTTGAATCTCAAAAGTTGGTTTAATCCAGTTACCAGTTTTTGTTTTGTCTTCTATTATTTCAAAGGATGGGTTAATTTCTATAGAAATTATAGTAACTAGATTCTACTTCTTAAATTAATTTGATTTGCTTACTGTCTTTTTAATGTGAAATAATTTCTTCAGGATGAAAGTACTCTTCCTTCCTGCAAAATATCCTATTTTGGTGAAACATTTTTGCTTTGTGAATAAGGTACCACACATCACTGTAATAATCCAGCCAGAAGACCCCTACTGGATAACAATATTAAATCAACTGTCATGTTAAGGGGGGATTTGAAGAACAAATTAAACTCCCATTCAGGCATTCAAATAAAGCGACTGCTTGAATGCTCACTCAGTGGGCATCATCTCATCACTCGGTGGGCATCTTATTTGAGGAGGAATATTCCCACTGGCAAGCTTATTTACTTCACGATTTTAAATATGTACATCAAGGAAAATGTGAGAGCATTAGCACAACTGCCATTAGTAGTTTAAATCTATAAAACTGATTCATCTTAAATATTTAAGGGTAGAATTATTTCCAGGGAACAATCACATTAAGCACCTACTTTCTGTGTATGTCTGCTAAAGAGACACAGAAATTAATCTGTTACAAGGAACTGGGAGCATTCAAATGGGACCTAAAAAATATAAAACTGAGATCCTACATGATGTGAGGTTATAAACATGAAACTATATCCAGAGTTCTGGTTCTAGTTCCATTAAACAAGTTTTTTTTTTTTTTTTTTTTTTTTTTTTTTACTAGAAGTCAGTGTAATTACAATGAAACGGAGCTGCAGCATTAGATTTCTGAAGAAGTACTGACCAAAGGGCAAATGTGATTTCTCCCAGTGACATGATCCATTTTTGTCTAAATTTAACTCCGTAAAATGGCACCAAAGGAGTCATTGGCAGAGTCATATCTTTAGAGTGTGTACTCATTAAAGATAAAACACTGAAAGCAGATAAATGAGAAATGCATTCTTTGCAGGATTGCTTAGGCTAGATATGACTTGCAGTCCAAATTTCTGGATTTCAATTGCTGTAATTGTAACTAAAGGAAAAATAGGACATTTTAGGATTTGAAATGAGGTAAGGCATGGAAAGAATATTCAGATTGCCATCTCATATATTTGTAGCTGTATTCTAAATTAAATTCTAATTTTCTTTTTTTCCCTTTCTTTTGGTGATACCTATAGAGAACGAAGCAAAATACAAATTCGTCTCCTCTGAAAGGAATGGAAGGGAGAAAAAAGTAGAAAAATTAAATGAAATTTAATTCAATTTGGCATAAGATGTGTTTAAAGCAATTTGTTAAATGCGACGTCCATTTCTGCACTTCCAGGATTGAGATAAAAACAATCTGTAATGATTTCCTGAGCACAAGTTTCTTATCTCAGTTGTAGCCAGTGGCTACACTAAACTACCAAGCAAGGGTGTCACTTTTAAGTACTAGACTCCTTTTACTATATTTGCGGAAGTCAGAATGTACTACCAGGAGACTAATGTTTTGTAGTTCTTTCATGTAGATGGTGGCAGAGCAGGCATAATAAATCAATAGAACAAATTGTCAGACCAGTAATGTGGCTTCTGTTGTTCTGCTTCTCATTAAAGGCAGTGGCAATTGAAGAAAAGCTATTACTGCATCCAGAATTCTTAATGAGGTTTGCTACCAATTAGTTTACTGCCCAAGTATATGCTTTGACATTTGGTTAGCTAAAAACTTGGGCAACTGTTATGTAAAAGGATATTACTACACGTAAGCCTGAAATACTTACCTATGCTAATGCTGAGGCAGTTAATAGAATAGGTACCTGCAAAATATCTTAAGAAAACATTGACCTTCAGATTCCTGCTTTCTTCTCAGCTGACGTCAAATCAGTAAAGAAACCTAAAGCCAATGTTTTATTGATATCTGAACTAATGTGGTTTGCAAATTTTTTTTTATTAAGCTTTGCAAACCAATGTCAGGTTAAACTATTGTGCCCAGAAAATGTCAGCCTCAAAAAATTGTCTGATAAATGTGATGGAGCTTTTTTGACACATTTTCATCAAGACCTTACCCTGGTACCCTCTTTCTTTCAATCACTTCAAGGCTATGAATAAATATTGCAGCAATTTTTATTCTGTAAGTAGGATTTTCATGGGGGGAAATCCTGGTGCATCGGTGAGTGAAGATTTTTAGTTGTATATAAAGAAAGATTCATAATGTAAGGAAAATTTTGTAATATATCACAGGAGAAAAATCTATGGCTTATGTCACAAGATCTCAAGAAAATTCGTGTTAAAAAGAATACCAATACTCATATACATAAGAGATTTTTGGACAGATTATTATAGATACCGTTTATTACAAATTTTAAAAGAACATAAAGATATGACAAAAATACTGACTCAGCACCAAAAACCTTCTAAAACATTTAGAGAGTGTCTGAGAATTAATGCAATAAGTTACCTCTTAGAAGTCAGAATAGAGTAAAACAATGCAGTATGACCTAAAGAACACAGAATGACGGTTCTTTGGGGGTTCAGGGGGAAGGACATGTAGAACCAACATGCTTCCTGATACCTCAGTTTCAATATCATTTGCTCAACCTGGTTCTCTCTCTCTCTCATCTCTCCTTGGATGATTTATTTATTCCCAGGCTTAAAACCACTGGACATTTTTCTCCCTGCTTTTTATATTTCTATCAGTTCCAGATACCTAATGTCACAAAACTCCAACTTTCACTTCTTTGAGATTTATATTCAGCCCATGATCAAAACTGAAGTTTCTTCATGTACAACTTCGGTTACATTTTCATTCTCTAGTTCCAATAGCATTGAATTAATAGCCTTCTAGCTCCTGGATTAAAATGCCTATATCATAGCCTTATGTCTTTTACATAGGGGAAAAAAAAGTTATCTCCTTTAAAGCATTGTTCTGAAAAGTCAGTAAAGTTTATATCTTTGTGTCTTAGAGTATGGGAAAAAAAATCTTTGCATCTTTCATGATTCTGTATGAATTAGCTTTTCATTCTCCTTTGTCCTGCTGGATATTGTGCTAATGCTAGAGACTTTACCTTCTTTTATAACCACAATGACAAATTTCTTTTGCCTTGCTTTAAACACATTTTTATGCCGAATTTAATTAAATTTCATTAAATTTTCTACTTCTGGCTTCCTTTCTTCCTTTTAGAGGGAGGAATTTTTATGTTGCTTCAGTCCAAATACATATCACTAAAAGAGGAAAAAATATGGAATATAATTTTAAAAAATAGCTTAAAATATATGAAATGTCAGTCTGAATATTTTTTTCACATTCCTGTAATCTCTTACCTCATTTCAAATCCTAAAATGTCTTATATTTCTTAGTTATAGTTACAGTAATTGAAATACAGAAATTTAGACTGCAATTCAAATTCAACTTAAAAATTCTGCAAAGAAAGCACTTGATCTCTTACATCTTTCCAACCATCAAGACACACCAGCCTAAAATAATCCATTGGATTTTGTGTCCTCCAGATTATTAGGCCACAGATTGTTCATTAATACTGTCCTATCTTCTTTGCCTTCCCAGTACTCTAATACTGTGCTTGGTACATGGTAAGTCCTCAAAAATGGCTGATAAATACGAACTCCGAAGACAGCGCTTGCTATATGCCAGACCCTTTATGAGGAGTTTTACATTAAGTCATCTGATTTAATCTAGTAACTTAAGAGAAAACTAAAGCCCATAAATACCAAGTAATTCATTCAAAGTCAACAGTTAGTGGCAGAATTAGTATAAATGTATTATAGTAATGCAAAGTAATGCCCATCAGCTCGTTTATAACTTAATGGCTAATGTACTTGGATATTTTTTACTAAGGAAACTGTTAAGATCATAAAGATCCATAATAGATTTTATATAGTCAACCTAATCAATGAAAAGATAAAATATAAGACAAATCACTACTTTGGAAAACAGAATAAATACACATGTAATGTAAAATCTCCTTAAGAAACAATTAAAAAATATTATTACAAAACCATAGTTTTACTGTTGAGATATGAGCATTTATCTGTTTTTCTAATATAGTCACCCTTGACAATATCTATTTTTCACATGTATGTTATTTTAAGTACCAGTCATCTACTGTTTGATTTTGAGAACCCCTCAAAATCTAACCTATTTGGAATCAATAGGATTCATGTCCCCAGTGAAAGATTTTTAGCCTACCATCAAATATCATGTGCGCATGTAAATGTATTTGGGTGAATTGTTTAAAATCAAAATTTAATGGATAAGGAAATGAGAAAAAAATAGAAGTTGCAAGAAAATAAAATCTAAGACCAAATGCAGAAGTTAGAATGGAAAAAGCTTTGTGGTATTTTGAGAAAAGGAAGGATGATCCAAGATGAAAACTTAGTTAAGTTAATGAGTCAGATACTACTCAGATGGAAGACATGATAATATTGGGGTTAGAATTATACTCACTATTACATCATTAAAGCCGACTTACCACCAGGAACCCAACTACAGACAAACAAAATTGGGTTTTTTTGTTTGTTTGTTTGTTTGTTTGTTGTTGCAAGAAGACCACATAACTAGGCAGACCAATGTACTGGCAGGGATTGTCAGAATTTGTAAACTAAGGAATTGCTGGAACCACATGAGTATGAGGAATTATTGTTTGCTGTTGGCTTTGCATCTGATAGGGTCTGAAAGAACTAACACTAAAAGAGTTTGAGATTAGGTATTTGTCTTGCACATCATTATTGGGTACAGTTTATCTGTTTTGCAAATCATAGTACACTCTTGCAAGGTATGGTTTCTATTTGAATGCTCAGTTCCCTGCTCATCATCTAGCTACTAGCAGAATTGCTTTTATTTTGTCAATATCAATGCAGTCAAATCCCAGAAGGGCTAAATATCAATGCAGTCAAATCCCAGAAGGGCTAAATGAAATTAATTCATGTTCTGGAATGAACTAGACTATAACTAATTATAACAACGAAAGATTTCTTTTCTCCTTGGTGACCTCCCAGCTCACAGAGGTAGTTTTGTTGCACTAACTTGGCACAATCCACCATTATTGCTTGTTTTTCCTTACCTCCCACTGCTGTCCAGAATCTGCTAGACTGCCCAACCCCAATCCTACCCCCATGCTGAACAAATGGGGTTCAGTCTTGGTTTAGTCTAGTTAACTCCAGCAAAATTAATGAAAGAGAGCACTGATTTTATTTATTTGTTTATGGAGATCTGGCTGAAAATTTACACTAGCTGACCTTCAAGTTCCATTCAGTTGAGAGTTTCTGTGATTCTTTGAAGTGGCAAAAATATGTCAGATGGATTCTTCAAGGCAAAACTGTTTACTTATTCAACAAAAATCATAACTTTGAGCTGCTGTTGCCTTCTGGAATATTATAACGTAACAATCCACCATGATTGAAATTAAAATAAATGACTACAATCTAGTGCATGGGCTAAAGTAAACAAGTACTATTAAAAACTGTGTGCATCTGGGTGTTATACGCAAACAATGAATCATGGAACACTACATTAAAAAAAGTACTCATTAGTTTATGAAACATGAAATATATCAATTGTAATTTGATATGCTCACAAAATCATTAGGCTTCATTGTTGTTCAAATAAACCATTCAATGGGTTAATTAAAAAAAAAACTGTGTGCGTGATGCTAATACAGTTTAGTCTTACCTAAAATTTGGAATCATAAGCATTTGTTTGGGTTTGAGAGACTGTGGTGGGGAGTGAGCATAAATAACATGATGAAAATAATAATGTTGTATTCCTCCAAATGCCATTACTCACCCATAAGTAGCTAAGTGCATACTTTAACTTGAAGTTTTAGTAAAGGTTATGTGTTCTTGCCCATCTATTCATATATTTACAGTGACCTGGACTTACTCTGCATTTGCAAGAGGTTGGCTGGGATTATCCTTAGGGTCAATGGCCGTGGATTTGAGAGAAAGTAACTGGTCCCCAGGGTTTTCAATTCCATGACCTTGGTGTTATTAGAAACCCAGTACAGACTTGATCTCCATTAACATTTCTGTCCCTGCAGTAATTATTAGGGGGAATATTTTTTTGCCCTTGATTTTAGTGAAAAACGTGGAATTAATTTACTCAACCAAGCACATGAGTCCTGGACTCTACTTTCATTCCGGGGGACTTCTTCCTCCTTGGCTAGGTTATATAAACTCTAGGCTTTGTATAACTTGCCCCTGGATACCCACCATAAAACCCTATGTTGATAATAACTAGTACATTAAGCCCTGCTGAATGTGTTGTTAAGTATGTTCTCCTAGAATATTTGTCAATATTAAAGCAGAATCAATAAACAAAACAGATTTTATTATAAGAAAGGATTTTTCAGCTATGCTCTTCAACTAAACAGAGCTCTCACAAATCTCAAAACTTCCTTAGTGAACCAGACTTCACCCTCACTACCTCTCACCAAATCTGAGATGATGGAATAATGCACCTCTCAGACTTACCACTTGCCAAAATAATAAATTGATTAGAGTTAAATAATGATGCACAATGCTTCTGATGTAGAAAGTACTTCCATAAAACAGTTACAGGCTGAATTGTGTTTCCTCAAAATGTATGTTGAGATTCTATCCCCTGTAACCTGTAAAGGTGACCTTATGTGGAGATTGCCAGCTATCACCACCAATGGAGAAGCAAGAAAGGATTCTACCTAGCTTCTCAAAGTGAGTACAATGCTGCTGCCCCTTTGATTTCAGAATTCTGGCTTCCAGAATTATGAGGGAATAAATTTCTATTGTTTTAAGCCACCCAGTTGGTGGTACTTTGTGACCACAGCCCTAGGACACGAGTATATCATTGTTAACTATTTTTACAATTAAATTTGCCAAAGAAAGATTAGTTTACTCTTAAAGAATAAATCTATTAAAATGTGGAATGCCAAGATGTTATGTAATGAAACAAAATTAACTCACCATATTCATATGAGGTGGAATTTAGGATCCTCCTACATGAATTTTCTTTAATATTTTTATGTGCAAAATATTCCCCTTAAACCTATAGGAGTTGTCCTAATTTAATTATATTATATATATATAAATATATATACATAAAAATATATATTTTCAGTCCAGCAACCTTCAGTTTGTTTCCTGAGCTTAAGAATTCCTCATATCAGGGCACCTGGGTGGCTCAGTTGGTTAAGCCACTGCCTTCGGCTCAGGGCATGATCTCAGGGTCCTGGGATTGAGCCCCGCATCAGACTCCCTGCTTGGCGGGAAGCCTGCTTCTTCCTCTCCCACTCCCCCTGCTTGTGTTCCCTCTCTTGCTGTCTCTCTCTCTGTCAAATAAATAAGTAAAATCTTTAAAAAAAAATTCCTTATATCAGCGAGATCATATGATACATGTCTTTCTCTGATTGACTTATATGTTAAAAAAAAAAAGAAGATAGTAGGAAGGGAAAATGAAGGGGAGAAAATCGGAGGGGGAGATGAACCATGAGAGACTATGGACTCTGAGAAACAAACTGAGGGTTCTAGAGGGGAGGGGGGTGGGGGGATGGGTTAGCCTGGTGATGGGTATTAAAGAGGGCACGTACTGCATGGAGCACTGGGTGTTATACACAAACAACGAATCATGGAACACTACATCAAAAACTAATGATGTAATAATGTATGGTGATTAACATAACATAAAACAACAACAACAAAATAAATAAATTAAAAAATAAACCATTTATTTTCTACAACTGATATCACGGCTAGAAGTTAGTAGATTTCAGTTTTGGTGTTTCTATTTAAGAGAGCTTATCTGACGACATTTCTGTCATGGTCTCCAGAAACAAGGAGGTGGTTGCTGAAATGCTAATGCAGAGGCACAGACATATGAAATCAGAATTTATTCCCGTACAGCTTTTCTGAAAGTTTTTCCTAAACACAACCTGAGTTCTCTTGTTTCTCTACAATGAATGTAGATGCTGCCCCCTAAATAATGACTCTACTGCGAAGTGATGATGACATTCCTTGAGAATTATGTTTAACAGTAATGAGAACAGCATTACTGATGATGGAGTTCAACTTATTTTTAAAAAAGGTACTTATTTTAGAAAATAAGTTCACTGTTTTATGATTTTCTTGTGCATATGTAGATGTCCAAAACTATCCCAATACATATTGCCTTTTTTTGTTGTTTGATCCTGTCACTTATGGTGTCAAAATATCACATTAAATGCATCGCTGTGCTATAGAAGAATGACAATTATAGAAATGCTAAGCAGTATATTAAAAAACTCACAGTGTGCTAAATCTCTACTGGTACATAGACTTTCTCTCTCTCTCTCTTTTTTGCTGTAGGGAAATTCTAAATGCCTCTTCTGGAAGAAAAATAAAATACACTGGGTTTGAAAAAGAAACTGCTATGTTTTTAGATAATCTGTTTAATAAATATATTTGGTTTGGGGAAATTTCAGTTCATAAAACCTCTCTCTATTTTTACCAACAACTGTGGCTTTCAATATGTATTAGTTATTAGCCATATTAGGACCAAGTCAAAGCTGCGGTTTCATACACAATGCCCTGACAGCTCACCCTACTAACCTTTACATAGACTTACAAGTCACTGGTGCATAATAAGTATAGCCTCCACTTAATGAAGCTAGATCTTTATATTTTTAACACTCATTTGGAAAAGCAATTAATTCTGGCTCTATTGAACAAGTTGAACAGGAAATAAATCAAATGTTAAAACACTGGTGACGAGCCAGAGTTTCTATAATTAGGGAGCTGATATGCCCAGGGCTGTCTATGTGTAGTTCTGTATTTTGATTGACAACTTCCACATATTAAAGGCATTATTATTATTTTTTTAACATACTGCCCCCATCCTCTACCTGAATCACAGGGAGAATTCCTGAAAACACCACACAATTTACAATGGGAATTTCACCTGCTATTTCATATTCATCTTGCCAAGATACTATCTACTGCAATAAATAACATGCAGCTCTGTTGTTCTTCACATCATTTCCAATTCAGAAAGCACATTTTCCTGCCATGTTTTAAAAAAAAGACCTTCCCATTGTTAAAATTAGAATGAGAGACTATGGACTCTGAGAAACAAACTGAGGGTTCAAGGGGGGGGGATGGGTTAGCCTGGTGATGGGTATTAAAGAGGGCACGTTCTGCGTGGAGCACTGGGTGTTATACGCAAACAATGAATCATGGAACACTACATCAAAAACTAATGATGTAATGTATGGTGATTAACATAAAATAATAAAAAAAAGAAAAAAAGAAAAATCTTTGTTGTTTCAAGTTAAAAAAAAGAATATTAGGCTGGGGAGGCATGATGAAGTAAAAGAAAGGGACAGCAGGCATCAGGGAGGAGGAAAGGATGAAAGAAACAAGGATGGTAAGGACACTTAAGAGGTTATTGAAGGTCGTTACAATAGTACAAGCTCAGGAAAAGAGGGAGTGACTAGAAAGAAGTGGAAGCTCTGACAGTAAGAAGTTGGGAATGTGAACTCTGCGCTGTTCCTGGGAGACCAAGGAACTAGCTAGCGCCCAGTGGATACAGGACCCGACTCTGGATGGGTGCATTTGGTTTGGGCTAGAGGGAATTAATATGGTTTTATTGGGGTCTAGATGAAATATACTTTACCTACTTTGCTGTTGCTTCATGTTCGCCAGACGGTTTTGGATCATGGACAATGAATATGATACGAAGTTCATTGGGAATGTGTGCCTCCTTTTGTAAATTGCTAAATTGATGGTTCTTATTATACTCATATTATACTCTTATTATACTTTTGGGTTTGGTTAGTATACCATTCCTCCAGGACATGCTAAGTCTAGAAAGAGTAAAACTGAGTTTCTAGGTCCACAAAGTGCAAATATGCAAAAAGATTACACCACCCAGGCTTGTCTCCCTCCAACAATTTTTTTAATGCAATTGTTGTCTAGGATAATGTCCCAGTAGGAAAATGCACAACCTTATATATGTTACTGTGAATTGCTTTACTGATCTGCTAAAATTTATAATATCCTCAATAGTAATTTTAGTACATAATTGAATTAACTACATCCTCTGAATTTCTCTCTTCTCTCTTAATTTTCCCCAAATCGTTTTCTTTTAAAGTTGTTTAAGTTTAATATTTTAACATTTGAGAAACTTTTAGCCCTTTTTTGGGTAGGCAGTATTTAATTTAGAAAATATAAAATAATAATTTCATCATACAAATGATCTTAGGGAAACAGATATGACCGATGAGGCCAAAAGAGCATGAGATAATGAGGGATTGAGGGCAGAGTTTTTTCCCACCAGTTTTAATGGATAATTTAAACTTTTAAATATAATTTAATGGATAATTTAAAATTTTATATTAATTTCATCAAAATATTGTATAATACAATGTAACTTAAGGAAAAAAAAATGGAATTCTGGAGCTCACTTTGTCCCTGCTGTGATTCCCACCCTCCCTCTTCTTCCTGAGAGATATAACCCAAATTCTGGCCTTGATATGTCTTTTTCTGCCCATGTTTTTATGCCGGATACTGAGATATGTATAAATAATATCTACATTGTGTTTTCAACATTTTTTATTGTTTTATTGATTAGTAACTGAAGGTGCTGCTTTTCCTGAGATTAAATGAGATCCACAAACACTCTTCTGTCTTCCAAATAAGACTTTACAGTAAATTTGATTCCTGCTTATAGATAGTGTTTTGGTATTAGGGAAAGCAAGTTTCCAGTCCTCTAGAACTTAGGTGAAGAAATACAGGAAAATTAAAAAAAAATGAACATGAAAATCGTTAAAGTTAGGAGATATGAGAGAAATAAGCAGGCTGATGAGGGAGCATATCCTAAGGACCTGTCTTCCAATAGCCCAACTGGTGAGGAGGAGATGGCCAAGCCAAGACCTGGGAATTAGCAATCCTGGTAAAGGAGACAGCAGATACCAAAGTCCTGAAGAATGAATAAATGTGAGAATTTCAACAAACATAAAGCATCTCCAAACTCTCTCTCTGAAGTACATTCCATTTTATCATTTGTTTTCAGGTGAGGCACAGGAAGGTACAACAACTTGCCCTGGCTAGAAAGCAGTAAAGCTTAGACGCAAGCCTAGATATCTGTTTCCAGAAACTTGTTTTCAACACACATACAGCCAATTGGCTGAACAAGCAAGACAATTAATGAAGGTGTGCTAGGAAAGGTAGCAAGAGGCCTTGGTTTCCTGTGAAAGGTAATTGCATTTGTTCACTTGTTTATTTTGTCAAGTAGCAATGGGACGGCATTGGTTGTGAGCAGTTGAGTGATAACTGATTTATAGTTGAGAAGGATAATTCCTGCTGCTGGGAAAGAATGGGTTATGAGCAAATGATTGGAGGAGGTTACGAGCGAAAGCCATTAGAAGACTTTCATGGAATTCTAAGCAAAAGATGATGATGGCTCAGATCAGGCCACACTGTGGATGAGAGATTCAGGATGTGTTTTAAATATAATCAATAAAACTTTCTGATGGATTTGATGTGGAAAGTGAAAAAAATGGCAAATATAGGATGACTTCATATTTTTTGCTTGACTAATGGGTGAATGGAGGTACTATAAGGAAGCTGAAGAATACTGGATACAGGATGGGTTTGACAGGACCTGAAGGTTATAGAACAGAAATTCTGTCTTAGAACTGTTTTAAGCAGGAAGTTAGATTAACATATCTCTATCTTGGGGAGTTTAATTCTGGAAAATCAATTTAGGTTTGCTGAAACATGAACTATTTAGAGAGTCAGACTAATCCACACTTCCTGTCTGGAATAATTTTGCCCTTAGGGACTCTCTGGCAGTCACATCCGTATCAGTAACCTTTCTGATGGAAATTTGTATATCACAAACTTACAACCCACTTTTGCAGAAGGGATCTCATTTCTTATGGCCTCTTTGCATATGCAACACATTTAATAACAGTGTTTACTAGGACTGTGGTTTTTTCATAACAGTTTTTGGAGATAAGCTAAATGGCATTAAACTCTACATAACTGGCGGGAAGCAAATCCTGCACCTGCGCCGCCATGTTTATCTGCTACCCTTCTTCTCAAGCTTGCAGTGTCACCTTGATGGGCCAAATAGGTTCTTAGTGATTGCATGAGAATCTGAGTAAGGATTGGGATATCTCTATACACTGACTACTTAAGCAGACTAAATCTGGATTAAACCTGGTAATATTATTATTTCTTTTCCCTTGGTTTCCTAAGATTAAGCACTATTAGAGACCTCTATATTTCCTTATCAGTTAAACAAGTTCACCCCTCAGTAACTCAAATCATTTCTGTCTTGGAATATTTCAATTTTCAATTTTCCCCGACTTCAGAGGTTTTCAAAATGTCATTTGCAGACCACCTTTGTGAGAATGTATTGGGACACTATTTAAACAGCATAAAAACCTGGGATCCATCTGGAAACTTATCAGTGCTAACAGGCAGGCATCCATGGACTAAAATACTGAAAGCATACTAACGGTAAGATGACACTTCTAAGATCACTTATCTCTGAGTTGAAGGTGAAAGTTTTATTCACAGCTTCCTCTTTCTCTCTCTCCTTGATTATGCTCCTGCTATACTTCCACAGATTGCTACAATGACGAGAGGTAGAAGCTCATTTTACTACTGTGATGAATTTATTTTCCCACTTAAAAGCTTTAGAAAAAAAATTCCTTTTAGCTAGATGTGTCCTACAGACTGCTTCTGTTATTCGCAGGTATCGTATCACTGTTTTTTCCTCTATCAGGGCACTCTCTTCATCTTTATATAACTCTAGAACCATGCTGTGCCACTCCTAGGGACCAAGAAAGGGGATTCCTGGTACAGTAAGAATTCAGTTCAACAAAGTCCAGATTTGACAGGTGTCTAGAGTAGTCTAAGGTTTGAATCTGCTAGGATGCTCACCCCAGATAAAACTTTCTTCATTTATATAGGTAGAAGACACAGTTGACCCACTGTGTGAAACTTCTCAAAGAATTTTCAGGATTTCCCTTTAATGTTTTTATTATGTGAGGTGCTTTCTTGTTTTCTCTTTTCTTAAAATATCCTCAAACCCAAAATGACCTCATTAATTTAAATGACTTCAGGAACATTTCTATGGACAAATTCCGGTTGTATGATCCCAAACCAGCTTTTTCTAATGAACTTTTAGACCTGTATTTCCCATTGTGAATTAGTTATCTTTTTTTGCCTGACCCACAGGCTCCTCCAAGTCAATCTACCTAAAACTGAGTTCATCTTCTTCCCCCATATTTGTTCTTCATCCTGTCTAGCCTATGTCAGTAAATGATAACAAAGTTTATCTAGTTTCCAAAGTCAGAAAGCTAGGCATCATCCTTGAACCATCTGTCTTCTTCCTTTCCCATATCTGGTTGACCACTGAATCCCATCAACTTTTTTTAAAGATTTTATTTATTTATTTGAGAGAGAGAGAATGAGAGATAGAGAGCACAAGAGGGAAGAGGGTCAGAGAGAGAAGCAGACTCCCTGCTGAGCAGGGAGCCCGATGAGGATCTCGATCCCAGGACTCCAGGATCATGACCTGACCCGAAGGCAGTCGCTTAACCAACTGAGCCACCCGGGCGCCCTGAATCCCATCAAATTTATCCTCTAAATGTCTCATGAATTTCTCCACTTATCTTCATCCCCAGTACCATTTGCCTTATATTGGATCAGCTTTGATCAGTATGTCAGCCTCTTAATATGGTCCTCCCCCCGAATCTTCTCTTCCTTTCATTAATTCTCCATACAAGAGTCGGAAGTCTCTCCAAAATATTTTAAAACCCTTTAATGGTTTATATTTCTCTTAGAATAGATGTCTAACTTCCTAAAATAGCCTAAAAATTTCTTATTTATGTAGCCTCAGGTTAACTCTCCAGGCTAATCTATTTCCACTCCATACTCATGCTTTTCTGTTCAATTTTGTGAGTATACCTGGTCAGCAATGTGGTTTCACAGAGGAGATCTTGCCATCTCAGACTCTATCTTCCTTCTCCAAACTTGGGCTGTAATCCCAACCTAGAATATTTTGTCTTTCCCATCTCCTTACAGAGAAATCTGTATTTCTTTTCTCTGGTATCCATGATAGCTGTATTATTTCCATTAGAATCCTGGAAACAGTCTACTATAATTAGCTGCTTTTAAAACTACATTCCACTAGTGGGTCAGCTCCTTGAGCATAGGTGCCATTCCTATTTATTTATTTATTTATTTATTTATTTATTTATCACTGTTGAATCTCTAGTACCTTACGCAATGCCTAGGTTAATGTATATGTGCTGAATAATGAATGACGGGGTATTGCGAACTGATAGGTGTTGTTTGCCCAGTTTACTGAGTTGAGATAGGTTCTAAGCCTCTGAGGACCCAGTAAGAAAGGAACCATGAGGACGGATTAGCCATGTCTGCTGTAGTCAAGAAGTGACATACACCATACTGTTGCCATACCACAGCTCTTACGAAGGGTTCCCTCCAGCTCTTTAAGGAGAATAAATTAGGAATTAATATTGGAATCTTTCATAAGCATATATAATTTTTTATATTAAGTTAAAAATATTTTAAATATGTTTTGTCCCGATAAAGCATGTGAGTTCAGTCTTTTGCAACATTGTCACTGCTAAAATTCTCATTTAAAGAAATTCTTTCTAGATGTGGAGATTGGATAGAACTTACAGAAGATAGCCCAGTGCCCCAAGTGAGCAAATTTAGAAACAAAATATCTTCCACAATGTTGTCCTAACATAGGTTGTTTCTCTCAGAATGTGATCACATTATAAGCAGACTAGTTTAATGATTCTGTTCATCAATGCTGTAATAACATCAAAATGGCTTCCCATTATTTATTTTCCTCACTATCAGGACGTATCTAGAAATAGTCACTTTCTTATAGCATAGTTTGCCTTTGGAGTATTTATGTGTGTTTTGGATGACTTTGTGTTGGAAGTAAAGGCTGTTCAAATTTACAGTTTTCAAAAATGTGTGGCTTCTACAAAATCTGGAGATTGCAGAATAAAAACTGAGAAACTAGGGGCCAGTAAAACATGTATATGGGTCTCTTAATGAAGAAATAGTGCATGAAATAACACACTCCAAAATATTGGATCTTTAATGCAAGTTAAATCATGTAAAAATGTTGACTATTATTGACCCTTTCTTAATTTGGTGATAAGAAAATGCGTTTAGTTTTATCTTCAGAGTATCCTCAGAAGACAGTTTTTTTTTCTCATCTTATTTTGATAATACAAGAGATGCATGACTTTAAAAGTTCAAAAGGAATTTGAGAGCATCAAACACCTTTGTTTATGGCCAACAAAGTTCTGATCTGAGTAAAGCTTGTGCTCCTATTTCATACATCTTGTCTAGTCAACATCTACCGAAAGCATAGAACTCTACTTTGTACTAGGATCTCAGCACTGGAAGACAGGCATTTTAGAACTGCCACTTTAGAATACATCAGGAAAATTAAGGTACCCTAAAAATTCATATAACACACATAACTAGGAGTTTAAGTTTCAATAAAACATCAAATCATTTGCTTGTTTTAGGTGATAACTATGATGTGGTCCAGGTTCAGTTGTTAGATTGTCTGCAAATGACTGCCAGACCTTTACCGAAAACCTAAGCTTCCTAAAAATAAAATTTACTATATATTTTTCAAATGAGAGTAATGCATTAATCATAGTCATGTCATTCAAATGGCTGATTTTCCACTTTACCAGTATTAAATCTGGGTAGATTTATTGTGCTGGGGGTTTGAAATCTATAATTTCATAGCTCTTCTCTGGAAAATTTTCACAGAGACTCATCTTTTTATTACAAATTTAATTCAATATTCACTTAATATTCATTTTATTTTAGTTGAAATCAGGGGATAAATTATTTCATTAGCCAAAAGCATTTGGAAAAGGATATAATTTAGGTTCTGAAAATGGAATTCATTTATGTTAAAAGAGTATTTTTATAAAAGTTATTGAGGTCTTTAAAAACTGTATTTGTCAAAGAATTATCATTTGACAATTCATGCATTTTCTTTCTTAGGAAAGTGAATTATCAACTTAAAATAGTGTTTCCATACAGGGAAACACACTCTGAGTCTTTGGGATTGACAACATACATGCTAGATTTGGTCACATTAATAGTTACCATAATAATTCTGCATCTAATCTCACATAATTCTCTAAATCTCTGGCTCTGACAAATAGCACCCCAGTCTGTATATAGTTACACCAAAATTATCTTGAATGGTGTTTGCAGTAGGTTTGACTGTGAGTAGAAAATGCATTTTCTCTAAAGGTCTTCTGAACAAGTTAAGAGAGTTGAGTGGGTTGAGAAAATTCACAGGCAAAAAATCACCATCTCTGACCTGTTGACATGGTCGCCATTTAAAATTTATTTGTACTAGGAATTTGGTAATGCAACAAGTCCCCCATAAAAGACTAGCAGCCAAGACTATGGACACTGAGCCCCAGAGCCTGGGTTCAGATATGTAGACTAGTGGGCAAGTCACTTCACTTTCTTTGGGTTTGGGTTTCTTGACATACTGAATGAAGATAATGAGAATAGAATCTACTTCATATCACTGTATGAGGATAAAATTAAATTAGTATTTGTAAAAATTTTTAAAGCAGCACCTGCCACACAGTAAGCACTATAAAATCAATTATTAAATAACATTTTTAAGAAACAGTGCTAATTAGGATGTCACCACTTGAAAGATTTCTCTCCCTTCCAAAAATAGGAGATAGGGCATCCTTAACCTGACAAAACAGATGTCAGAAGACCTGTGGGTTGCAAATGATGGAAGAAAGGGCTTTCCCAGATGTTCTGCTTTTCCCCTAACTTATGTTCAGACGTGGCCCTGATCTTCAGAGAGAGGACCATGGCATTTTTAGGGGTTCTGACGTTTATTTTTGTTGGCTTTCCAGTACCTATTCTTTTGCCTCATCTACTCTGCTCTGTGCCTCAGAGGCTGACCTCTACAGACTGTGTCATGTAGGGTCTCCACCACCTCCTAGCATTCTCTTAAATTAGGCCAACGGAAGGCACTGCAAGAAATCGGAGGACAGGGAGAGAAGATGAGGTTTATCCTCCACAATGGTGTCTGCTGTCCTCTGCTTGACCAGGGTTTGGTGGGGCAGCCCTTTTCCCATTGTGTGGCTGCTTCATTCCGTAGTAGTGGAACATAGTCCATAGTACTAGATACATATTCCACAGTAGGGCCTTCTGCTTCTGCCCTCAGGGAGCAATTTTAAAGGCTTCCTGCTCTCACTAGGCTCTAGCTACTTTACCATTCCTATGTGAAATAGCCCCTTCATTGAGCTCTCTTGAATTACATCTGAGAGTCTACCATCTGGTCAATGCTGGCAACCTGGCCCATACAGGTAGGATTCATTAATTAGTTATAAATTTGATCTTTCTAGCCTCTCAAGAAACTCATGTTGAATTTTCAAAATAATAGGGCAATTCATTGTTTCCTGTCTGCTGCGAAAATGCTTATTTGCTAAAGAATCCGTGGTTCTTCAGAGAGATATTTTCTACTTTTTTATGAAAAGCCTGTGTTCTTTTCTTCAATTACCCTAAATCTACAAGAACATAATTTCAGCAAAGAAGTAGTTTGGACTACATAAAAACAAGCCAACTGTTTACTTCATTAGAAAATATAGTACAGTCAGTTCAATGAGGAATCCAATAACCAAGTACTAGAAGTAGAATATACTTCTTGGGGGTTCACAGAAGCATATTTAGAACAAACAATTATAAGTTATAATTTTACACAGCAGTTAATAAGCATCATTAATTTACTCATTCTTTTAATAACTAGGTGCTAGGCAACGTGCAGAGAGCTAGATAAACAGTGGTGAACAAAATAGGCGGAGTCCCTATCCTCAAGTTCACAGGTGGCATGGAAGTCTTAAAGCATCTTGGCTGTAAACACTTCACTCCCTTTGTGGAAGTGGGAGTATGAGTATTGCTCTGGAGGAAAAAAAAGACAGAAAACCCAGTTTGTTTTCTTGGTCTACCAGTAAGCAGACACATCACACTTGTTAGGAGGATGGGATCTTCCTCCACTGAAAGTGCTAGGTAGGATGACAGTGGTTAAAAAATTCCATGTATGGGGCCCCTGGATGGCTCAGTTGGTTAAGCGACTGCCTTCGGCTCAGGTCATGATCCTGGAGTCCCAGGATGGAGTCCCGCATCAGGCTCCCTGCTCAGTGGGGAGCCTGCTTCTCCCTCTGACCCTCTTCCTTCTCGTGCTCTCTGTCTCTCATTCTCTCTTTCTCAAATAAATAAATAAAATCTTAAAAAAAATTAAAAAAAATTTAAAAAAATTCCATGTATGGTCAATAAATTCAGAATCTATGGGTTTATGAGGCATAGTTCCCTGGAGAATGCGCATAACTTAGACGACTCTCTGGGGTATCATGTTCCTCTGCTCAGGCTGCCTGAGGTTAATGGTTAACACCATTAACAGGGTGGCTTAAACTACAGAAATGTATTTTCTCACCGTTCTGGGGGCTGAGAGTCCAAGATCAGGGTACCAGCATGGTCAGGTTCTGGTAAGAGTTCCCTGAGGATGGTGCCTTCTGTGTCCTCATATAGCAGAGAGAAAGAGAGCAAGCTCTCTGGTATGTCTACTTAAAAGACACTAATCCCATCATGAGGAGCCCACACTTATCACTTCATCTAAACCTAATTAACTCCCAAAGACTCCATCTCTAAACACTGTCACACTGGGGGCTAGGGCTTCAACATATGAATTTTGAGGGGACACAATTCAGTTCACAGCTGCTATAAAATGGAGGTAGTGTATAATTTAAATGCTCCCTATTCTGTGAGGTAATCATGAGGACTCACCTAGAGACATCATTGATTATTCTGGGACATGTCTGATTTGTGAAGAACGACCTGGAAGAAGTTTTTGATTGCCCCAGAACTCTGTCCTTTGCCAGAGCATCTGGATTGCCTGTATCCTTAATGCTGGATATAATCTTCGATCCATGGATCCAATTTGGCAATCTGATCCTGCATCTAATGAGGATGAAGGGCATAGATAAGCACACAGACTGTTACAAATTTTGATAAAGCCTGTAAAGGAAAAGTGTGGGGTGTCTTAAGAGACTACAAAGAGAGGAGTATATCTAGATTTTTGTGTCACCTATGGTTTCTTGGAGGATGTGACTTCAGGGTTAACACCGGAATCTTAGGTTCAGATTAGCAAAGAGGGTTTGCTGAGTGTGGAGATGGGGGGTGGGGATTTATAAATGCCTTTTAATTACGCTTTGTATGGTTAATTGTTATCCATTTTCTTCCATTTCAATGTTAACCTAGCATTTGATAAAATATCAAGAGCTCATCATAACTTATGATTAAGTCACTAAAAGTATTATTCATCCTTCATCTTAGCTCAAAGGTCCTCTCTTCTGTGCATCTTGTCTGTATGCCCCAGGCAGCTGGGAGGTAACTATTTCCACATTCTCATGTGTCTCTCCATTCTGCTCTGCTCCTCACCTGCCCTTCCATGTACCTCTGTTACAGCACTGATCACACCGATCATCCTTGCCCAGCTATGAGACCCTTGATGTCAGCTGCAATCTTTTATTTATCTTTGCATGTTTTTCCTTTCATTTGTCCTCATGTTTTTAATTTATATTTGTATACCACTGTATATCTGGCATGTAAGTGACACTCCACAAATGTCTTCCAAATAAATGAATGAACCTTAGGTTGTAAGTGAAAGCATTTGAAAACATTTATATTCATTAGTATGTAATGGGTTAGGATTATTAATATATATCCTGGAAACCATTAAGTGCAAGTAAATGATTGTTGAAAAATTGTCTTTGACTCCAGAGAGGTCTATAGGGCTATTCTCTACTCCCTTAAATTTGGTAATAGCAGTTCATATAATACTGGTAGAGGAGAGAGAGAGAGTGCAGTTGAGATCGTGTGTGTGTGTGTGTGTGTGTGTAGTTGAGACTGAGGATTTTAAGTAGTTTTCTTTATTATAGACTTTACGTAAGTAAAAGTAAATAAAATGAGTCAGGGAAAGATAAACCAAGCAGCTTAGAAATCAAAAGGATCTAATAAAAGAATATAGTAATCATATTTATTAAAACTATGTGTCTATATATCTATTAAGCACTGTGGGAAACATAGTTTCATTATAGGTAAGGCCAGAAGTAAAATACAAAATAGTCTCCATAAACTCATGTACTGAATCATTTTCATGAGAGTCAACAGCAATGCATTGATTTAAAACTGAAGGCACACATGTTATTCAATCTTGAGTGTAGTAGGGCAAAGATTGGATCCATCGTCTGTGACTTTAGAGAGTTCAGCCAGAGTGAGAGAACAGAGGTGGGGTGACTAGATGAGCTCAACTGGGCTCTTACTATTCTGAATCTATTCTGAAATAAGTTGAAAAAATAAACAAGTTTTTGCTGCACATATAACATCTTGAGAAGCTTGAAAGAAAATAAATATGGGGTATTTGCAAGTGAATCCACACTTTCCATGTTCTCTCTAATTAAATTTTTGAAGCAGATAATAATAAGAAGGTCAAGGGCATACTGACGTGGGTGGAGCCAATGTGGACTCACCTCAGCCTAGTCAGCTTTTGAGTGGTTAGTGTTTGTTGTCTTTTCCGGTTTAGGGCAAGTCCAGAGTGAAGTGCAGGAATGATGCATCGAGAGCTATAAATTTGGGAGTTATTGTTACAGATCTTCTCTAATACCTATACAAGTCTTCTCCAAATTTATCCTTTCCAAAGTCATTGTCTATAAAAAGAAATTGGAAGGAATAACTGGTGAGCAATAAAAAAATAAATTCTGTACAGGATGTAGAAATGCAGAATTCAAGAATAAATAAATTCTGCATTTCTACATCCTGTACAGAATTTATTTTTTGAAGCTTTTGATTCCTTTTCCTTTCTTTTCTCATTGACAAAGAAGGTGGGCAGTCCCACCTTTTCTCATTAGTCTATCTGCTTTAACTTGGCACTTGTATCCCTGGCTTCCCAATGTAGGTCTAATGTCATGGCCTGGGTCCCAGTTAAATCCTGCCATTCTACCTCTGAGCCAAGGGTAAAGGAGAAGTTGAAATAAATATATGCATGCTTGTGGGTAGCTATATACTCTAAAGGCTTATTACTAGTTATGATAATACAATTTTAAAATTATTAGAGATGTAGATAATTAGGACATTTGATAATACTTTATTTCATCAAATCTAAGATGGTTATAAAATAGGCCATCACTTGATATACCATTATGGAAGGATAAAATGCTGTCAACTAAATTCTTGACTCTAAGATGTACCTCTTTTTCAGGGATGTTAGAACATGGAAAATATACATCTGACATTTTGAGAAAAGATGTAGTTAGATCAGATACTTTTTTTTTTCTTCCCATACTTAAAAGTGCACTGAACACAATGACAGGTCAGAGGCTCAGTAATTTCCCTCTTTATAAATCTGGTAAATCTCTGTTATTAGCATTAAGGCTCCTTAAGCCTTTGTATAACATGTTCAGTAGTTTCTATACCAAAAGAATTCTTAGCCTAAAGAACCTCTAGTACTATCCTTTTGCTTTTTTAATTCTGGAAGATTATCAAATGATCGACTTGTTATTAATATCTTATTACATAGTATTGTAAAGAAACCTCAAATAATAAAGTAACATATCTATTTACACTTAAGGTATCACCAACTGCACAATTCCTGCAGACAATAAAGGGAAAAATGTGTGTGTGTACATTAGGATTTATAATGTACCCTTAGTTTTTTTGGTTTTTTTTAAAGATTTTATTTATTTATTTGACAGAGACACAGTGAGAGCAGGAACACAAGCAAGGGCAGTGAGAGAGGGAGAAGCAGGCTTCCCGCTGAGCAGGGAGCCCGATGCGGGGCTTGATCCCAGGACCCTGGGATCAGGACCCGAGCCGAAGGCAGACACTTAACGCCTGAGCTACCCAGGCGCCCCACCCTTAGTTTTAATTTATAAAATATTATAGGTTTCTACCAAATATTCCTATCATTTGTTTCCTTCATGTATACTGTGATTGAAAGGGACTTTTGAAGGATATCTTGAGATTTTAGTCAATATTTATACATTTTTTTCCAGAGAAGAAGTCCAAGCAACTGAATAACATAAGAAACTTTATAGTATAACTCAAAAGTTGGGAGCTTCCTGTATTTTTGGGGGGGGGAATCTTCCAGTATTTTTAGGAACATAATTAGTATGTTCAGTGCACATTAAATGTACATAATATGGTCAATAGGTTTATCTGTAATTTCTCAAATATCTTAAATCTTATAGTGATAACAATTTTTTTAAAAATCCCTTATTGTCAAACACAGATAAAATTATCTAGCTCTTCAAAATATGCCCGTAAAGAATAACTTAAGGAATAACTTGATTACACAATAATTTTCCATAACAATTTCCAAGGGCAATCTTAATCATAATAAACATACTCTAAGCAAAATTAGGGCTAAGAAGTCATTATATGAAGTGAATATAATTGTACACTAATAAAATGGAAAAGTAGTAAATGTTCTAAATTATTTCTAAATATTATAATGAACAGATATTTCACTCAAGGCTGGCTTTAGAAATAAGGCCACTTAAATTATGATTTGGAGCATGGACTGCATACCTTCTTTTCCTTTCTTTCTTTCTTTTTTTTAAAAGATTTATTTATTTATTTATTTGACAGAGAGAGACAGCGAGAGAGGGAACACAAGCAGGGAGAGTGGGAGAGGGAGAAGCAGACTCCCCGCTGAGGAGGAAGCCCAATGTGGGGCTCGATCCCAGGACCCTGGGATCATGACCTGAGCTGAAGGCAGACACTTAACGACTGAGCCACCCAGGCACCCCTAGACTGCATACTTTCTTTTTTTTTTTTTTTTTTAAGATTTTATTTATTTATTTGACAGAGATAGAGAGAGAGCACAAGTAGGCAGAGAGGCAGGCAGAGGGAGAGGGAGAAGCAGGCTCTCCACCGAGCAGGGAGCCCGATGCGGGACTCGATCCCGGGACTCCAGGATCATGACCTGAGCCGAAGGCAGTCGCTTAACCAACTGAGCCACTCAGGCGCCCCTAGACTGCATACTTTCTTATTTAAAAGTCTCTTCCCTCTTTTTTTGTGTGTGTGTGCATCAAATCCTCAACTAGCCTCAAAAGTATTAATAATATGGTAAAGTAAATAAAGGCTGCAATTTGACATCAAGAAAACTGAATTCAGCTGCCATTTTTGCCTTGGGAAAGGCCTGGTTTTGTTCTCAAACCACAGTATTAGACTACTTCTCTCAAAGGATTGCTAGGAGGAGCACATGAGGAAACGTTTGTTAAGAGCCTATTTTAAGCTGTGAAGTATCATGTTCAGCAACTAGCAAGTTGTAAGGGATTAGGGCAGCTGATGATAACCAAACTACTTAAGAATGGTCCAGATGGACAAAGATAGATGATTGTATCCTGTCATGATCTGGCTGCTGCTGACCCTTGGTGTATTTGGAATCTAAAAGATTCCAAATCTTTTATGGGATGGGAGTCTCAAAGCCCTTTGTGTCTAAATGGGCTTATATGGTTGAATCGGAACTGTTTTGTTTTAAGTCATAGCAAAGAATGTAATTCCTAAATGTTGTTGAAGATCAGATTTAGGTTTCATATTTTTATGTTTAAAATAGTAAGTTGAAATTAATACTTATTTAATCTTAGCAAGTAATAAGTTGAAAGTAAATTTTGTAAATATCTTAATAAATTATAAATCTGTAGATCAGACATATGCAATTTATGCTGATCCTCATTGATATACACGAGTCACAGTTTGACAATTTCTGTTTGGTACAACTACAACTTTCCTAAAAACACCACCTCTTTTTAATTATTTCAATGGGTTTACCAGAATAGAACTTAAAAGACAAAATAGGCAGGCTGTTTACATTAGATATCTTAGTATCTATGAAATTACATTTTGTGGAGCTATTATTGACATTGGTATGAATGATTCCTGTAGCACAGAATCACGACAATTTGTTAGCAGTGCTTTCTGGCTGAATGACATTTTTCACATTACCTACATTCTTTGTCCTGGAGTCTTTTCAAAGCTCTTGCTGTTGATTAAATTCTAGGCCAGGCAATTGCTAACATCTCTAAAATGTAATATTTTTGAAATAGCTTTGAAAATGCTATTTCATTCACACGTTCTGGAAGAGTTTCTTTTCCTATATAAAACCATATGTTCAGCTTCTATCATATATTCCCAATTCAAAAAACCTTCTGTCTTATGATGCGTCACATCAATCAACAAGGTGTTTATTTGGAAGACATTTGGTCGTGAGCTATAACATTCCTTCCAGATACAAATTAAATGAAACCCCAGCATATAGTTCTCCATCATTCATCATTCGAGGTAGTTGGACAAGACAGGCTTTAATGACTTGAAAAGCTCTTCCAAGGGCAAGTGCAGTTCCAGACATTTTGGTGTGAAAAATACTACAGTTACACTGAAATTGTGCCTAGTTTCTCTCCAGCAAAATATATTTCTGGGACTTTTTGAGAAAACCTTTCAAAAGAACATAATATCTCTGAGCAACTCTCAATTTCTTTAAACTTAAAAAAGAAAGAAAAAGAAAGAAAGAAAGAAAGAAAGAGAAAGAAGGAAAGAAAGAAAGAAAGAAAAAGAAAGAAAGAAAGAAAGAAAGAAAGAAAGAAAGAAAGAAAGAAAGAAAGAAAGAAAGAAAAAGAAAGAAAGAAAAAAGAAAAAACTCTGTCTCTCTCTCCTCCCTCCCTTCCTCTGGCCATTTTTCTGTCTCTCCCACCTCCCTGTTTCCTCTACCCTTCATTTGAACCTTTTTCAAATGACTGTTACAACCAGAGATTGGCTGAAGACTACACATGGACATAACATAGAAATGGACAAACATCTGATAAATAGTGATGACTTGATCTATATAGGTGGGTAGATTTTCTAAAGGGAAAATCATTTGATTTTCACTTTCCATGCAAACAAGCCTTCACCGACCTTTCCATTAGCCTCAGGAGTATTTCTATTTTACTTTTATTTAGCCATTCATACTATTTCTGTACATATTACTAAGCATTAATAGCTTAAAAAAAAAGAAATGCTCTTAAGACAGAATGAATCAAATAATGAGAACCATTTTGTGCAGCCAAGTGTATTTTCTTCATTTTTGGAACCCAAAAGTTTTCTCAGTATTGTTATTTAAAAACAAAAATATAGGGGAAGGAGAAGAAAAGATGGCAGAGGAGTAGGGGACCCTATTTCAACTGGTCCCCAGAATTGAGCTGGATATCTATCAGACCACTCTGAGCACCCACGAAACCAGCCTGAGATGTAAGAAGATCTGGATCTCTACAAACAGAATATCGCAGGCAGTTGGTTTCGAGGTATGAATCGGGGAGCCGTGATTCCGCGGGCAGATATTGGAGGATAAATGGCAGCGGGAGGGAGCCTGTCCGTGGGGATCCTACACCAGCGGTGAGCGACAGCCTTGCACGGGGACTGGGCACAGACTCACAGATGGGTAGCTATGGGGAAAGGACTTTAGGGCAGCCCCTGGGGCGGAACCCGGAGCAGCGGGGTCACGCCTGCAAACTGGGGGTGGCTGGTGGTTTTAGAAGCACAAAGGGCAGAGATGGGCCCGACCTGGAGGCAGGACTTGGGGGCGCTGTGGAGGGGCACACAACCCAGGCCGCTGCAGTTTATAGCAGCACGGACAGAAACAGAGATGGTGTGGCCTGGAGAGCTCACTGAAGAACAGACTGCGGTCTCTCTTCTCTGAGGCAGAGGGTTGGAAATGGTCTCTTCTGCTCTGACTTGTGGAAGAGACGCGAAAAGCCACCAGAGAACAGCCCCAAAAACTGATTCCCACTGAGCCCATCCCCCACCACAGGGGGGCAGGGCAACTCCGCCCAAACAGGGTTGCCTGAGTAACAGCGCGGCAGGCCCCTCCTCCAGAAGACAGGCTGGGAAAACAAGAGGCCAGTAACCCTAAGGTCCCTAGAAAACAGGTGCATCTTGCTTGGGTTCTGGTCAATAATTTGGACTCTATACTATTCCCTCAACCACCCATCAACAGAATGACTAGGAGGAGGAACCCCCAAAATAGAAAAGACTCAGAGATTATGATTTATGCCACAGATTTACAAATGGATGCAGATATAACCAAGATGTTGGAGGTGGAATTCAGGCTAGCAAATGTGAAGAAAATGGGCTAGGATGGAGAAATCAATCAATGGCAACATAGAGTCTCTAAGGGCAGAAATGAAAGCTGAATTGGCAGAATTAAAAATGCTATCAATGAGATTCAATCCAGTCTATATAATCTAACAGCTAGGGTAACTGAGGCAGAAGAACGAATAAGCGACCTGGAAGACAATATAATAGATAAAAAAGGAAAAGAGGAGGCCAGGGAAAAACAACTCAGAATCCATGAAAATAGAATTAGAGAAATAAGTGACACCATGAAGAGTTCCAATGTCAGAATAATTGGAATCCCGGAGGGGGTGAAGAGAGAGAGAGGACTAGAAGATATATTTGAGCAAATCATAGCTGAGAACTTCCCTAATCTGGGGAATGAAACAAACATTCGCATCCTCACAGAGGCAGAGAGGACCCCTCCCAAGATCAAGGAAAACAGGCCAACACCACGGCATGTAATAGTAAAACTTGAAAATCTTAGAACCAAGGAAACCATCTTAAGGGCAGTTAGGGGGAAGAGATTCCTTACATATAGAGGGAGGAACATCAGAATAACATCAGACCTATCCACAGAGACCTGGCAAGCCAGAAAGGCCTGGCAAGACATATTCAGGGTACTAAATGAGAAGAACATGCAGCCAAGAATACTTTATCCAGCAAGGCTGTCATTTAGAATGGATGGAGAGATGCAGAGCTTCCAAGACTGGCAGAAACTGAAAGAATATGTGACCACTAAGCCGGCCCTGCAAGAAATATTAAGGGGGGTTCTATAAAAGGAGAAAGACCCCAAGAGTGATATACAACAGAAATTTACAGGGACAATCTATAAAAACAACGTCTTCACAGGCAACATGATGACAATTAATTCATATCTTTCAATAATCACTCTCAATGTGAATGGCCTAACTGCTCCCATAAAACGGCACAGGGTTGCAGATTGGATAAAAAGACAGGACCCATCCCTATGCTGTCTACAAGACTCATTTTGAACCTAAAGATACATCCAGACTGAAAGTGAAGGGATGGAGATCCATCTTCCATGCCAGCGGACCTCAAAAGAAAGCTAGGGTAGCAATTCTTATATCAGACAACTTAGATTTTAAACTAAAGTCTGTAGTTAGAGACACAGAAGGACACTATATCATTCTTAAAGGGTCTATCCAACAAGACGATCTAACAATTGTAAATATCTATGCCCCCAACATGGGAGCAGCCATCTACATAAGCCAACTGTTAACCAAAATAAAAAGTCATATTGATAACAATACGTTAATTGTAGGAGACCTTAATACCCCACTCTCAGCAATGGACAGATCATCTAAGCAGAAAATCAACAAGGAAATGAGAGCTTTGAATGATACACTGGACCAGATGTACCTCATAGATATATACAGAACGTTCCACCCTAAAACAACAGAATACTCATTCTTCTCGAGCTCACATGGAACTTTCTCCAGAATAGACCACATACTGGGTGACAAATCAGGTCTCAACCGATACCAAAAGATTGAGATTATTTCCTGCATATTCTCAGACTACATATGCTTTAAAACTGGAACTCAATCACAAGAACAAAAATTGGAAGAAATTCAAACACTTGGAAGCTAAAGACCACTCTGCTCAAGAATGTTTCGGCCAACCAGGAAATCAAAGAAGAACTTAAACAATTCATGGAAATCAATGAGAACAAAAACACATCGGTCCAAAACCTATGGGATACTGCAAAGGCAGTCCTAAGGGGGAAATACATAGCCATCCAAGCCTCACTCAAAAAGATAGAAAAATCCTGAATTCACCAACTAACTCTACACCTTAAAGAACTAGAGAAAAAGGAACAAATGATGCATAAGCCACACATTAGAAGAGAAATAATTAAAATTAGAGCAGAGATCAATGAACTAGAAACCAGAAACACAGTAGATCAGATCAACAAAACTAGAAGTTGGTTCTTTGAAAGAATTAATAAGATTAATAAACCACTGGCCAGACTTATCCAAAAGAAAAGAGAAAGGACCCAAATTAATAAAATTATGAATGAACGGGGAGAGATCACGACTAACACCAAGGAAATAGAAACAATTATTAGAAATTATTATCAACAACTATATGCCAATAAACTGAGCAATCTGGATGAAATGGAGGCCTTCCTGGAAACCTATAAGCTGCCAAGACTGAAACAGGAAGAAATTGACAACCTGAATAGGCCAATAACCAGTAACAAGATTGAAGCAGTGATCAAAAAACCTCCCAAAAAACGAGAGTCCAGGGCCTGATGGATTCCCTGGGGGATTCTACCAAACATTCAAAGAAGAAATAATATTCTACTGAAGCTGTTTCAAAAAATAGAAACAGAAGGAAAACTTCCAAACTCATTCTATGAGGCCAGCATTACCTTAATCCCCAAACCAGGCAAAGACCCCATCAAAAAGGAGAATTTCAGACCAATATCCCTGATGAATATGGATTCCAAAATCCTCAACAAAATCCTAGCTAATAGGATCCAACAATACATTAAAAGGATCATCCACCACGACCAAGTGGGATTTATCCCTGGGATGCAAGGGTGGTTCAACATTCGCAAATCAATCAATGTGATAGAACACATTAATAACAGGAGGGGGAAGAACCACGTGGTCCTCTCAATTGATGCAGAAAAAGCATTTGACAAAATACAGCATCCTTTCCTGATTAAAACTCTTCAGAGTAGGGGCGCCTGGGTGGCTCAGATGGTTAAGCATCTGCCTTCGGCTCAGGTCATGATCCCAGGGTCCTGGGATCGAGCTCCACATCGGGCTCCTGGCTCAGCGGGAAGCCTGCTTCTCCTTCTCCCTCTGCCTCTTTCCCTGCTCATGCTCTCTCGCTCTGTATCTCTGTGTCTCAAATGAATAAATAAAATCTTAAAAATAAAATAAAATAAAATAAAACCCTTCAGAGGATAGGGATAGAGGGAACATTCCTCAAGTTCATAAAATCCATCTATGAAAATCCCACAGCGAATATCATCCTCAATGGGGAAAAGCTGAGAGCCTTTCCCTTAAGATCAGGAACACGTCAAGGATGCCCACTCTCGCCACTATTGTTCAACATAGTGCTAGAAGTCCTAGCAACAACAATCAGACAACAAAAAGAAATAAAATGTATTCAAATTGGCAAAGAAGAAGTCAAACTCTCTCTTTTCGCAGACGACATGATACTTTATGTGGAAAACCCAAAAAACTCCACCCCCAAATTACTAGAACGCATACAGCAATTCAGTAATGTGGCAGGATACAAAATCAATGCACAGAAATCAGTTGCTTTCTTATACACTAACAATGCAACTGTAGAAAGAGAAATTAGAGAAACGATTCCATTTACAATAGCACCAAAAACCATAAGATACCTCCAAATAAACCTAACCAAAGAGGTGAAGGATCTATACTCTAGGAACTACAGAACACTCATGAAAGAAATTGAAGAAGACACAAAAAGATGGAAAAATATTCCATGCTCATGGATTGAAGAATAAACATTGTTAAAATGTCTATGCTGCCCAGAGCAATCTATACCTTCAATGCCATCCCGATCAAAATTCCAATGACATTTTTCAAAGTGCTGGAACAAACAATCCTAAAATTTGTATGGAATCAGAAAAGACCCCGAATCGCCAAGGAAGTGTTGAAAAAGAAAAGCAAAGCTGGGGGCATCACGTTGCCCGATTTCAAGCTATATTACAAAGCTGTGATCACCAAGACAGCATGGTACTGGCACAAAAACAGACATATAGACCAGTGGAACAGAATAGAGAATGCAGATATGGATCCTCAACTCTATGGTCAAATAATCTTTGACAAAGCAGGAAAAAACATGCAATGGAAAAAAGACAGTCTCTTCAATAAATGGTGCTGGGAAAATTGGACAGCCACATGGAGAAGAATGAAACTCGACCATTCTCTAACACCATTCACAAAGATAAACTCAAAATGGATGAAAGACCTCAATGTGAGACAGGAATCCATCAAAATCCTAGAGGAGAACATAGGCAGTAACCTCTTTGACATCGGCCACAGCAACTTCTTTCAAGATACATCTCCAAAAGCTAGTGAAATAAAAGCAAAAGTGAACTTTTGGGACTTCATCAAGATAAAAAGCTTCAGCACAGCAAAGGAAACAGTCAACAAAACAAAGAGGCAAACCACAGAATGGGAGAAGATATTTGCAAATGACACTACAGATAAAGGGTTGGTATCCAAGATCTATAAAGAACTTCTCAAACTCAACACCCAAAAAACAAATAATCAAGTCAAAAAGTGGGCAGAAGATATGAAAAGACACTTCTCTGAAGAAGACATACAAATGGCTAACAGACACATAAAAAATGTTCATCATCATTAGCCATCAGGGAAATTCAAATCAAAACCACATTGAGATACCACCTTACACCAGTTAAAATGGCAAAAATGGACAGGGCAAGAAACAACAAATGTTGGAGAGGTTGGGGAGAAAGGGGAACCCTCTTACACTGTTGGTGGGCATACAAGTTGGTACAGCCACTTTGGAAAACAGTGTGGAGGTTCCTCAAAAAGTTAAAAATAGAGCTACCGTATGACCCAGCAATTGCACTCCTGGGTATTTATCCCAAAGACACAGATGTAGTGAAAAGAAGGGCCATATTCACCCCAATGTTCATTGCAGCAATGTCCGCAATAGCCAAACTGTGGAAAGAGCCGAGATGCCCTTCAACAGAGGAATGGATAAAGAAGATGTGGTCCATATATACAATGGAATATTACTCAGTCATCAGAAAGGACGAATACCCAACTTTTACATCAGCATGGATGGGACTGGAGGAGATTATGCTAAGTGAAATAAGTCAAGCAGAGAAAATCAATTATCATATGGCTTCACTTATTTGTGGAACATAAGGAACAGCATGGAGGACATTAGGAGAAGGAAGGGAAAAATGAAGGGGGGGAAATGGGAGGGGGAGATGAACCATGAGAGACTATGGACTCCGAGAAGCAAACTGAGGGTTTTAGAGGGGAGGGGGGAGGGGGGATGGGTTAGCCCAGTGATGGGTATTAAGGAGGGCACGTACTGCATGGAGCACTGGGTATTATATGAAAACAATGGATCGTGGATCACCACATCAAAAACTAATGATGTATTGTATGGTGACTAACATAACATAATAAAATAAAAAAAATAAAAACAAAAATATGTGTTTACTCAGCATATGAAATTTAAGACACAATGAAACTTCATAATGAAGTGAACGTGTAAATGTAATCACTTAGCATCATAAAACTAATTAACAGCAGAGAGGATGAGTTTTTTCACCTTTGGTAGTTCTGATTCTGTTTTAATTTTCTTTCTCATAATTACAGTAAAGAATATTCTCAAAAGTTAATTCCTTTTGGTTTAAGGGCATCTATTGTATTTACATTTTTTATGTGTGTTATTCTAAAAGCAAATGCAAAGATGTCACTATGCCAATATCCTTAGCAGCTGAGAATCATAAGGTAGAGACTTGCTTGCCTTCTCATCGTTGGTAGAGTTTATCATCCAACTGTTCTCGTTAGGAAGAGTATACTATACTGAAAATAAGTCACGTTGATTCAATCTTAATGCACAGGTGTTTTTTATGGAAAAAGGATAATTCAATAGGAAAATACAATTCTATTTTATGTTTAGTTATAAACTGGAGTCATATTTACTTACCACAAGATTTATTAAAACTTGTCGTTGTAAATTTTTAAAATGATAAACATACGAATTGTTGATAGGAAACTCATTTAATTCATTTCCTCCTCCCGTAACCCTTCCTTCTTCCCTTCCTTCCTTGTCTCTCACTCTCTTTCTTCCTTACTTTTTCTCAAACATTAAGCGCCCACACTGAGCAACGCAAAGGGATGAGAAGTACATTTATCAGTGTTTCACTGGAATTCTTTTCTGCCAGAATGATGCCTTCCCTATCACAGATTTTACCCTTGTCAGATTTTTTAATTTGCCAATTTGATTAGGAAAGTGAGAAGAGCTGAGGTTCAGCACTTGAATTTTGGAGCTTTTAAGTCTGTAGAGATGCAGCCAACATCTACCGCTGACATTCTGTCTCCTGCAGATGGAGGTGACAACTGCAGACAGTATCCCTTGCAGAAGGTTCCTTAAAAACACTCCTCTCATGCCTACACAGTCATTCTCTTAAATGTTTCTTATTAATGTGTTTTAATTGCAGTAGCAGTGAGGTGTAAGAAAAATTATTGAGTAAGTGTCAGGGGTCCTTTACTAATCAGTTGTGTGTGAACCTCGGACACAGCTCATTAATCATAGTGTTGCATTTCTCTCTTCCGCGGCATAGAGATAGTCCCATCAGCTAGAGCCATCTCGCACTGCCATTGCCAGGATCTACTGAGATAATGAATATGAAAAAGCTTTGAACAGAACAGGGTACTGTAGAAAGACAAGGACTTACTGTTTTAACACAAAATGTACATGATGTTTTCCCAAACCCTTGAGAAGATTCTCGGTTTACTGTTCAAGAATAAAAGAATATGATATTGACATCATTTCTCGATTACAAAAATACAGACATAAATGTACTGTGTCGTCACTGCACAGAATACATGCAACATTTCCAAGACAAACTCCAAAAGGAACATTTAAGATACTAAGAAAATGAAGAATACGCTGCAGCATTACGAATGAAGAAAACAGCTTTGGAATCTAATGACCATTACTTATTTCCTTAGCCTTCCATGCACATATTGAGAATGTGTTGTTTATTATTTTTAAACTTAGTAAAGTTTCCCAAGAATGACAAACATTGTGAGCAATAGACTATCTACATTAAACTGCGCTCCTTAGAGTTCAAAGTCATAATCCTGAGGCTCATGAAGGTTTAAGAGTTACACATAAGTCACCTAACTCAGGAGGAGTGGAGCTCAATTAATAATGTCTTCTGATTCTCAGCCTAGGTTTCCTTTTCACTGTCTACGACATGGAACTAGAGCTGTTTAGGGCATTTATGCATCTGATCGATAATATCAACTTGCACGATCTCTTCTTTGCCACCATTTTGTTTGACACAAAGTGATTATTCAAGCTACTCTGGGATCCTCTTCTCTCTGTGTGGCAGTTTTGATAGTGAATGCAAAAACCTTAGTTCATGTATCCCATTTATTCTAGATTTCCCTTATACACAGACTCCACATAAGGTAAGTTTCATAATTTTTCCATATGAAAGACACATGCATCATTGGATGAACCTGAAAAGCTGACAAATGACAGGAAGATAAAGCAGGCTGCCTTTTTTTTTTTTTTACTTTATGAAATTTTTCATGTTTTATTATCTATCTACTCAGATAAAATTAGGTGGGACACATTTTAATGCTTCCAATAAATAAGAAAAATGTGCCTGCAGCATGGAAAATCCTGTGACTGCCTTGTGTTATTTGCAACAGATGAATCTAATTTGTATTCAAACATCAGTGCTATAACTAACTAGAGAAATAAAATGGATGTCTATGACCTCTCTTCAATTATTTAGTAAGAATGAAGTGTCAAGTGGCTAAAAGTTATGATGCTGTGGCTAAATATAGTGTTACACCTATTAGATAGTGTTACACCTATAGTGTTATACCTATTAGATGAAATTCAAGATGGAATATGCACATATACAAGCATACATACAATAGACTAATAGCAGTGAAGGTTAAGCAACTTATAATCACCATGACTCTTGGTGATAAATACCAAAGTATTTACACGTTAATTAGCTGGTGTTACAAGAAGCTTAAAACGTTTTTTTTTCATTAATATGCAGATAGAATGCTATTCTTTAAACAGTTATATATTAGAAAACAAATTACTTGAAGTTTAAGAATTTATCTGTTGAGCAATAGAGCAGAATTCATTCATCCATGACACAGTCCTTCCAGATCAGGGATATAAGGAGTTTTTAAAAGATCTTAAATGTGTACTAAGATATACTAAAAAAACTAAATGTAGAATGTCATTCTGGCTTAAGCTTAAATGCAGGAACCGTTGTTCATGTGTTCCATATACATCGTTAGATTTTCCTTATGCACAGACTCCACATAAGGCAAGTTTCATATTTTTGAAACTTGCATATATCACTAGATATGCTAGTGCTAATTATAACTTTTTAAAAAGCAACAAGAAACTATAATTCAAAAAAATCAGCACACGTTTTATCCCATCACTAACTCAAGACAAAGCATTAGTATTTGAGTGTCATATAACTATTTGAAGTGTACATTATTGTTCCACATTTTAGAAACTACTGAAATAATAGGGGGTGGGATATAATTTTAAAGGATCCTGCATGCTTTTCTGCAACTGTTACCACCAGTTTACTCTGGAGATAA
Organism: Callorhinus ursinus; assembly: GCF_003265705.2. Classification (NCBI taxonomy): domain Eukaryota; kingdom Metazoa; phylum Chordata; class Mammalia; order Carnivora; family Otariidae; genus Callorhinus; species Callorhinus ursinus. The sequence goes on from NW_027397084.1 coordinate 16,425,970, forward strand.
CCCCTTCCTTAGGCACCAACACCTAGACATGAGTCGCTATTTTGGTAGAGGTCACAATAAAACTATGATGTAAAGCAACAGTCAGCTTTCACGTAAGTCAGGGACATTCAGACGTTTACTTTAGAGTGAATATTCCTGTCCCGTTTTTCCTTCTCTTCGGTGTTATGATTATATGATTGGTGGGAACAGGTAAGGAATGATTACATCAGCAGGGATGGCTCCTGATTCAAAACTTACAAGGTTCAAAAGACCAACTGCCATTTTATGCCAGCATGAGGGACCATATGGAAACTGAGTTAGTGACCAGTTACCACTTGTGGTTTTTGTTTTTGTTTGTTTGTTTTTTCTGGGAGGGATAACTAATTAACAGCTTGTAACAGACCACTGGCTAATGTATAGGAACATTCTTTCTCACCAATTTTTTTGATCAACCCTCATTCAGCAACTCGGGAACCTAGAAACTGGAACCAGAAATGGAGGTGAAGAAGCTGGACACCTATAGGAGTGGTATGAAGCAGGTGCTCCTTTGGGTGGCCAAGGAGGGAAATACATATCTGAGAACTCCCATTTGTCCTAGACAATGAAAAGAAGATCCTCTTCTGGTACAAGTATGAGTCAGAAAGAATTTAAACACAACACACTTTTTTTTTTGTTTTTGTTTTTGTTTTTGTTTTTGTTTTTTTAGGTCTAAGAAAAGGGAAGGCCAATTTGGGAAAGGCACAAAAGAAGCACACTAGTTTGATCCAATTCTTTCTGCCCACATGTAGATTTTTCCAAAGGGATTAATGACAGATGGTCTCAGTTCAGTGTTGACATGGAATACTTCTCCCACATATAGGTTACAAGTGTTGTAAAAATTTGGAAATACAAACTTTGTTTTAAGAAACTTAACCATGAGAGACTGTGGACTCTGAGAAACAAACTGAGGGTTCTAGAGGGGAGGGGGTGGGGGGATGGGTTAGCCTGGTGATGGGTATTAAAGAGGGCACGTACTGCGTGGAACACTGGGTGTTATATGCAAACAATGAATCATGGATCACTACATCAAAAACTAATGATGTACTGTATGGTGACTAACATAACATAAAAAAAAAAAAAGCTTATATTGTCAAACTTATTATGTAAGTCTTAATTTCTGAGATGTCCAAACTAAAACAGTTCTTAAGTTATATTTATATTTGAGTAGTGATTAAATCAAAGATACAAAAAATTAAGGAAAGGGTATCATATCACTAGCCCTCTCATAAACAACATTATTCTCAATATTATTTCATATATCTTGGAAATATTTCTATTTTTAATTTACCTCAAAAATAATTACATACACCATTGTCATAATACAATAATGAAAGCACATTACTGTCTCTTTTAAGAAAACAAAACTCCTTAATTTATTTTTCCTTCTTCAACCTGTATGCAGTGTAAAATCCAGGAAAGATATAAAGGAGACACTAAAGCCCAGGATGATCTGTGGGGCACATGGGTGGCTCAGTCGATTGTCTGACTCTTGATTTCGGACTCTTGATTTTGGCTCAGGCCATGATCTCAGGGTCATGATCTCAGGGTTGTGAGATGGAGCTCTGCATTGGGCTCCAAACTTAGTGGGGAGTCTGCTTGAGATTCTCTCTTTCCCTCTGACTTTCGCTCCCCGCTCCCCCGACCAAGGACAGGTGCATGCTCTCTTTCTCTCAAATAAATAAAATCTTAAAAAAAAACTAAAATCCAGGATGATTTGTGATTTATCCTGGCTCTGGAATTTGTAAACAGAAATACATCTGAGTTCATCTACTTTTCTCCATCCCCATCATTATCACAGCAAGCCAAGCCAGTATCATCTTTCACTTGTACTAAATAATGGATTCATAACTGGTTCCTATTTCTTCGCTTGCTTATTTCCAATTCACTTTCTATGCTGAAGTTAGGGTGATCTTTAAAAAATCCAAATATGTACATACATTCTCTTGTTTAAAAGTTCAATGATTTCTTATTGCATAAGGTTAAAAAAATATTCAACATGAGTAAAAGTTGTGACTCATCTAGCCATGCCTGCTTCTCCAAAGTCATTTTTCACCACCCTCCTACAATGTTCTAGTAACTCTAGATTTCTTTTAATAGGCCAACGCTTTGCCCACCTGAGGGATTTTGCTGAGGCCTTTCCTTTGGCTGGAACCGTGTTCCCTTTGCTATAACTGACTTATTATTCATATCCCCCAGATCTAATAGTAAAGCCTTTTCCACCGTTAAAAAAAAATAAATAAAAAAAATAAAAAAAGCTTCTCTGAGCCTTCAATCTAAAATAGTCACTCATACTGTCTCAAGGCAATATCTACTTTTCTTACTCCAATTAGATGATAATTTGTAGCTATATACTTATTACTTTGTAATTTCTCTATCACCCTACTCTACTTCACAACTGTTTCTAGTTGCTTTGCATTGAATATCTTCTGCTTAGCAAGGGCATAGCTAGTAGCAAACCACTAAATAATAAACATTTGTGAAAGTGAATAAATGATTGAAGAGATGGATAGATGGATGAAGGGGTAGCACACAAGGCTAATCTCCAACAGGTGGAAGTGCTTACCCGTCAAGTGTATAGGGTCGATTGTTGGCTGGGTTTAAATCCCAGCTTCGTTACTTATTTGTTCTGTGAGATTGGACAAGTTAATAAACTTTCTAAGCCTTTTTTAGAAATTTTATGGTTTTGGTCATATTAGAAGAGTAAAATTGAAATGATTCGTAGAATAAGAAAGTTAGCAAAGATGTAAAAAGTGAAGAACTGCCGTTGTTAATAAGTTATCGAAAGTTGGTGAAAGGTCAAGAACACAGGTATTTGGACACTTAGATTAGAAAGAAGCAAAAAGACTGCCTGAAAGGAGGAGCGTGCATATCATATGGGTATTGAAAGAAGGAAGTAAGAACAGATGATAGAGATGGAGGAGAAAAGGAGTGTTCATGACTAATGCATTTCTTTTCCTATTGGAGCAAATATTTATTTTGTAATGAAAATATCCACATAATGTCTGTGCCTTAATTTTAAGCAAAATGTTTTTGGTGAAATTATCTATCTAGTCTTTTTTGTTACCTTTGTATAACAGTATTTGTTCTCAGTTACTCCTAGGGCAAGAAAACAAAAACAAAAACAAAAAATTGTGTGATCAAAAAGAAAGGGCCATTTTCCAAGAACTTTCAAATGACTTTTACAATGTTATTTTCAATTTAAATGGGTAGAAACTTGAACAAAAAAAACCGCAGGACTTACATTAAAAATGACATGAAAGTTGCATATATTTAAAAATAGATGTTTGCCTGTGTCATACTATAGCAAGGGTTCTTTTATTTTTCACATCATCAAAAATAATGACTTTTGACATTAGAAAAGTAGATAACCTAAATATAATTTTGTTTGGCTGCCTGCAACATCTCAGTCCATATATTCTAACATATATTTTGTAACACATAATCTAGTATCTTCAATAATAACATATTTTCTTAATAATTGATGTAACACATAATAGTTAAAGTTACTTTCAGTTCTTTGGACCAGTGCTTGCAAAAAACATAAAAAAAAAAAGGAAAGAGAGGAATAATTTGAAGGTTACAATTCTCTGCAACAAGAATAAGAGATGATAGTAAATCATACCAACTACTTCTAACTAGCTAATGCTATGCTGGCTTTATCTTATGAGTTCCAGGCAGTGAGAGAGATAAAAACAAACATGGGTGCCTGCTGAGACAGAGGGAGAAGTCACCTTCTCATCCAAACTGACATATGTGATGGCACACGGTGATGCTGGGCCTAATCCGTGACTTCTGTGCCCACTGCATTCCATAACAAGTCCTCGATGTCGGCATCCCGATTGAGCTTGTTAAGCTGAGATCTGAATGAGGGAGAACTGTAATTCTCATCCCGCGGCTCTGTGGGAGGAGAAAGTAGCTCCCTAACTCCAACCTCCCCATCTTTCATCCCCTGATAACCCAGAAAATGATCTTTATGAACTGAATCGAAGACATGGAGCCTTAATACAGGCCTCAGTAACCGCTGGGAGCCATCGGTTTCACATGCGTTTATTAAATTCTGGAAATAAATGTGACAGCTCAAATTTTTATCAAAATAAATCTGAATTCGTAGCCTTGGAGTAGGCCTTAAAACAACTTAAGGTCCTAAAATCTCAGGGCATTTGAGCTCTGCCTGTACTAATCAAAAGAAAAGGGAGTTTCCTTATTTTTAAGGTAAACCGAGCATCTAGTAAACTCTAACTGGAACCTACCAATCTCCATTTAAGCTTTGTTTACAGCTCTCTCTTACTGCTATTTAAGTACTCTGAAAATAGGGGCTCCTGGGCAGCTCAGTAGGTTAAGCGGCTGCCTTCGGCTCAGGTCATGATCCCAGGGTCCTGGGATGGAGCCCCATGTTGGGCTCCCTGCTCGGCGGGGACCCTGCTTCTCCCTCTCCCTCTGCTGCTCCCCCTGCTTGTGCTCTCCCTCTCTCGGTCAAATAAATGAATAAAAAATCTTATAAATAAATAAATACTCTGAAAATAGGTAATAAAATAAAGTACTATGCATGGTTTTGCATGGTTACTAGACTGTCAGCCCTTTCGAGGGCTGGCTCCATGTCTTTAAATTTTTCCTCCTCTCCTACAAAGGTGCTTTACAGGTGGAGAACATTCAGCAAATACTTCTTGAAGATATTTGTAACATAAAAGAATTCAGCCTCTTAAAATTTCATCATGTTTAAAATAAAGCAGCAAAGTGATATAGAAAAGTAAACAAGATCCAGAAGATTAATTTGGCTTTACAAAGATTAATGTGACTCTCTGATTTTATAAGCAACCTCATTAATAAATATTTATTGGGTCCTTCCTGGTGACATGGCCCTGGTCTTGGTAGTATGGATTAAACACTCGTTATTTCCATGCACTCTGCCAAGACAGGATTGACTGCATCTTCCCAAATGAGCCCTACACTTGCCTCTTCCTGGGAACAGTATGAATCATTTACAACAGTTAGCATTGAAAAGCACAGTGGATGTGGTAGCATTTATTATAAAACATACTCATTTGAAGCAGTAATTGTTCTGCTAGCAGGGCACAACCCTTTGTAACGTCCCTTAAACAGTTTTTTTTATGAAGATGGAACTTTCATTTTTTCAGTAGCTACCAAGTGCAATGCTTGAATACCTTTCCTCATTTGTTTTTCATCATGTATCACTACCCAGAGGCCATCATTAGCTAATTTGCTGATTTATGGTTGCAGTTTATGAGCTTTAAACAATGCTAACCCATTTTTGTTCCTTCCTCTGTGCACTGGCGGATGAAGAATGTCTGTCCTTTATATTCTTAGCTGTGTAAAGAAAATGCACCTCACCCTATGTGTTCTTGGCTTCTATGACATCTGAAATTTCTGCCTATTGCTTTCCTGCTGGATCTTAACTGAAAGCAATGTTTACCTAGCTACCCAATCTGAAAGCTGCTAAGGTTCTTTGTGCTGCCATCTCTGACAAAACAAGGTCAGAGCGCCAGTTTAGTATGTGAATCTAATAGCTATTACTTATGCAGTATTACAGTGACATACATACTGAAGAGCAAAATTGGTTACTGCTGTGTAGGCTGACAGGGCCTGGCATCCTGGCTGTGTGAGACATGTTTTCATTATTCAATGAGACACAAATGTTCACATTCAAAACTTGTTGTAAATAATGACAGTCTACATTCCCTTTGCGTGTGTGACCCAAATTTCACAGTGAAGGGGGGAGAGATTCCGAATGCTTCCGAGTCCCGACTGAGTAGTTGTGTCCCGTATGTCGAAGAGCGAGAAGGCGCCAGTGTGCAACGGCATAAGCGTGCTTCTAAATTTGCTGACAAAATACACCTATCAGACGGACAATAGTAAGTGCTGGCGAGAGGATGGAGTAATTGGAACTCTCACACGTTGCTGGCGGGAATATAAAATGGTACAGTTGCTTTGGAAAACAGTCTGTCAGCTACACAAAGAGTTAAACACAGTTATATAGTATGCCCTGGGGACTTCACTCCTGGGTATATACCCAGAGAATTGAAAATATATCCACACAAAAGCTTGTGCACAAGTGTTAATAGTAGCATTATTAACTACAGCCAAAAAGTGGAAACCACCCAAATTTCCGTCAACTGATGAACGGATAAACAAAATGTAGCATACTCACACAAGGGAATATTGTTCAGCCCTAAAAAGGAGCAAAGTACTCACACATGCTGCAACATAGGTAAAACTTGATACATTATGCTAAGTGAAAGAAGCCAGACACTATAAAGGCCACAGATAGGATTCCATTTTTATGAGATATCCAGAATAAGCAAATCCACAGAGACTGAAAGTAGACCAGCATTGGCCAGTGTCTGAAAGGAGAGCAGATTGGGCTGTGAGCGACTGATAATGGGCATTGTTTCTTTTAGGAATGATAAAAATGTTCTAGAATTAGTTTGCGGTGTTTGCTGCACAATTATAAATATACCAAAAACCACTGAATTTACACTTTAAAAAGATTTAGGTTATGGTATGTGAATTATATCTTTAAAAATGCACATTATTATTGATGCCTTCGTGTGATAAGCATCTTCGTATTAGACATTGTTAGGCCATTATTTTTCCACATGCTCATAGAAAGCTTATTTGGACTAATTTCTTTCTTTTTTTTTTTTTTTAGATTTTATTTATTTATTTGACAGAGAGAGACACAGTGAGAGAGGGAACGCAAGCGGGGGAATGGGAGAGGGAGAAGCATGCTTCCCATGGAGCAGGGAGCCCAATGCGGGGCTGGATCCCAGGACTCTGGGATCATGACCCGAGTGGAAGGCAGATGCTTAACAACTGAGCCTCCCAGGAGCCCCTGGACTAATTTCTTTTAAGAAGAATTTCAAGTATAAAAACCATCATTCTACATTTTTATTAAAAATCCCAGGATTTGGTTTTAAAAATATTTTTAAAAGATTTATTTATTTACGTGGGAGAGAGCACGTGAGAGCATGGGAACGGAGGAGGGGCAGGGGGAAGGGAGAGAGAGAATCTCAAGCAGATTCCCCGCTGAGAAAGGAGCCCTACCTACCAACCGACCTCAATCCCACAATCTTGAAATCATGACCTGAGCTGAAATCAAGAGTCCCAATTATCATTTGATCTATCACATTTGGTATTTTTTACCTCTCTTTTTATTGAATGAACCCCTAATTCTCTTTGTTTGAATTTCTTTAATGTGCTTAATATGTCAATCTTTTCTGTTTAAGATAGTGAGAATTAAATCATTGTTAACATTCACACTCATTTAAAAATCTGAGCTGTTTTTTAGTTTATTCTAGTGCCTTTGGGTAGGGGAGGAAAGAATGGGATCATGCTGTTTTTACTTTGTGATTCTATTTCTGGAAGTCCAATGAAAATAGAGTTCTATCTTTCAGACAAAAATAACTACATTTTAAAGGCTTCAGATACCATATTTCTCAAAATCTATTCCATGATTTTAGATACTTTATTACCTTTCACTAGGACTGTAAATATGATCTCCTAACTGGCATGGGCCTTTCTCGCCCCACCTTTTAACTTATCCTAAACATTTAATCTTCAAAGCACATTCTGTTACAGTGTTCCTCTTCAAAAACCTTCAATACCACTTTCCTCTTGATCTTAGTATAATTTCCAAGATGGTATTTTGGCTTTTCTTCCTACCACATATCCCATTAATTCCTCTATGTGCCTTATATTGCAGCCAGATATGTTCCTTCCTCTTTCCTATTTTCTTACACATTCATGTCATGATCCTTGTGATCTCCTACTGCCTAGCATCATTTCACTTCACACATGCCTGTTGAGATTCCACCCTTTTCTCAGGGCTTAAGTCTATCATAGGTAACACGGAAATCTCATGAAAGCAGAAACTTTGTCTTGTAACCTCGTGTAACCCCAGTGACTAGAATAGTGCCTGGCACAAAGTAGAAATTCAAACAAGAAAGAAGTAAATAAGTAAGTAAATAGATAAAATTAATTTATGGATATTAAAGAGGGCACATATTGAATGGAGCACTGGGTCTTATATGCAAACAATGAATCATGGAACACTACCTCAAAAACTAATGATGTAATGTATGGTGATTAACATAACGTAATAAAATAAAATTTAAAAAAATAAATAAAAAAGAAAAGAAATTAATTTATGGGTAAATGAAGGAACTAATAGCTTCTATATATCCTTCTTGATATTCTAATTCTCTCTCCTTCTGCAATCATATAAAAGTACTTTTTCATTGTACTTAATATTCTGCTATACATTTTATTTGAGTATTTATCTTTACCTTCCTTGTCCCTCATTCATTTCTTATTTCCAGCATTTTAATTTACCCTGCCTTGAACGTGGGGTAAACGTGGTGTTCAGTCAATTTTTGTTCATTACATTAATCAACAAAGCTCAATATCCCTACTCTAGAAATTGTATCTACTTTGCATTTGTTTCCCTTACAGGCTGGTTTACATAAATATTACATGCTTAGGAAGAGAAAATTTAATTATCAGCGAACAAGGTAAACCCTAGGAATTTTAATTAGTTATTGTTTATTTAATATGATATGTGTCATGATATACTTTCTTTGGGAACTGTGGATTTGATAGATATATCTGTTTAAAATAAGTATGATTGACAGGAGCCCACACAAATAAAAATCATTCAAAAAATCTTGTGGCTTTCGGAGGCAAACATGTATATTAGAAGCATTTTCCTACTTTGGGGGGGCGGAGCAAGATGGCGGAGGAGTAGGAGACCTGGATTTCGTCTGGTCTCAGGAATTCAGCTGAATAGGGATCAAACCATTCTGAACACCTATGAACTCAACAGGAGATCAAAGAAGAGAGTAGCAACAACTCTCTGAACAGAGAAGCGACCACTTACTAGAAGGTAGGACGTGCGGAGAAGTGAATCCGAGGCGATATTTGGGAGGATAGACGGCAGGGGAGGGGGCCTCCGTCGGCCGCTTCTGGCAAGTGATAGAGCCGCGGAGCACAAAATCGGACCTTTTAGAAGTCCGCTCCGCGGAGGGACGTCGCTCCAGTGGCTAAGCT
>NW_027397084.1:16441084-16472876 GCF_003265705.2 Callorhinus ursinus
AAAAGAGAAATGACCCAAATCAACAAAATCATGAATGAAAGAGGAGAGATCACAACCAACACCAAAGAAATACAAACAATTATAAGAACATATTATGAGCAACTCTATGCCAGCAAATTAGATAACCTGGAAGAAATGGGTGCATTCCCAGAGATGTATCAACTACCAAAACTGAACCAGGAAGAAATAGAAAACCTGAACAGACCTATAACCACTAAGGAAATTGAAGCAGTCACCAAAAATCTCCCAACAATCAAAAGCCCAGGGCCAGATGGCTTCCCAGGGGAATTCTATGAAACATTTAAAGAAGAATTAATACCTGTTCTCCTGAAACTGTTCCAAAAAAATAGAAATAGAAGGAAAACTTCCAAACTCATTTTATGAGGCCAGCATTACCTTGATCCCCAAACCAGACAAAGACCCCATCAAAAAGGAGAATTACAGACCAATATCCCTGATGAACATGGATGCAAAAATTCTCACCAAAATACTAGCCAATAGGATCCAACAGTACATTAAAAGGATTATTCACCGCGACCAAGTGTGATTTATCCCTGGGCTGCAAGGTTGTTTCAACATCGGCAAATCAATCAACATGATACAATACATTAACAAAAGAAAGAAGAAGAGTCATATGACCTCTGAATAGATGCAGAAAAAGCATTTGACAAAGTACAGCATCCTTTCTTGATCAAAACTCTTCAGAGTATAGGGATAGAGGGTACATACCTCAATATCATAAAAGCCATCGATGAAAAACCCACAGCGAATATCATTCTCAATGGAGAAAAGCTAAGAGCTTTTCCCCTAAGGTCAGGAACGCGGCAGGGATGTCCACTCTCACCACTGCTATTCAACATAGTATTAGAAGTCCTAGCCACAGCAATCAGACAACAAAAAGAAATCAAAGGCATCCAAATCGGCAAAGAGGAAGTCAAACTCTCACTCTTTGCAGATGATATGATACTGTATGTGGAAAACCCAAAAGACTCCACCCCAAAACTGCTAGAACTCATACAGGAATTCAGTAAAGTAGTAGGATATAAAATCAATGCACAGAAATCAGTGGCATTCGTATACACCAACAACAAGACAGAAGAGAGACAAATCAAGGAGTCGACCCCATTTACAATTACACCCGAAACCATAAGATACCTAGGAATAAATTTAACCAAAGAGGCAAAGGATCTGTACTCAGAAAAGTATAAAATACTCATGAAAGAAATTGAAGAAGACACAAAGAAATGGAAAAACGTTCCATGCTCATGGATTGGAAGAACCAACATTGTGAAGATGTCAATGCTACCTAGAGCAATCTACACATTCGATGCAATCCCCATCAAAATACCATCCACTTTATTCAAAGAAATGGAACAAATAATCCTAAAATTTGTATGGAACCAGAAGAGACCTCGAATAGCCAGAGGAATCTTGAAAAAGAAAAGCAAAGCTTGCGGCATCACAATTCCGGACTGCCAGCTCTATTACAAAGCTGTCATCATCAAGACAGTATGGTACTGGCACAAAAACAGACACATAGATTAATGGAACAGAATCGAGAGCCCAGAAATGGACCCTCAACTCTATGGTCAACTTATCTTTGACAAAGCAGGAAGGAATGTCCAATGGCATAAAGACAGTCTCTTCCACAAATGGTGTTGGGAAAATTGGACAGCCACATGCAGAAGAATGAAACTGGACCATTTCCTTACACCACACACAAAAATAGACTCCAAATGGTTGAAAGACCTCAACGTGAGACAGGAGTCCATCAACATCCTAAAGGACAACACAGGCAACTACCTCTTCGACCTCAGCCGCAGCAACTTCTTCCTAGAAACATCGCCAAAGGCAAGGGAAGCCAGGGCAAAAATGAACTATTGGGATTTCATCAAGATAAAAAGCTTTTGCACTGCAAGGAAACAGTCCACAAAACGAAAAGACAACTGACAGAATGGGAGAAAATATTTGCAAATGACATATCAGAGAAAGGGCTAGTATCCAAAATCTATAAAGAACTTATCAAACTCAACACCCGAAGAACAAATGATCCAATCAAGAAATGGGCAGAAGACATGAACAGACATTTTTCCAAAGAAGACATTCAAATGGCCAACAGACACATGAAAAAGTGCTCAACATCGCTCGGCATCAGGGAAATCCAAATCAACACCAGTCAAAATGGCTAAAATTAACAAGTCAGGAAATGACAGATGTTGGTGGGGATGTAGAGAAAGGGGAACCCTCCTACACTGTCGGTGGGAATGCAAGCTGGTGCAACCACTCTGGAAAATAGTATGGAGGTTCCTGAAACAGTTGGAAATAGAGCTACCCTACGGTCCAGCAATTGCATTACTGGGTATTTACCCCAAAGATACAAATGTAGGGATCCGAAGGGGTACGTGCACCCCAATGTTTATAGCAGCAATGTCCACAATAGCCAACCTGTGGAAAGAGCCAAGATGTCCATCAACAGATGAATGGATAAAGAAGATGTGGTGTATATACACAATGGAATATTATGCAGCCATAAAAAGGAATGAGATCTTGCCTTTTGCAATGACATGGATGGAACTGGAGGGTGTTATGCTGAGTGAAATAAGTCAATCAGAGAAAGACATGTATCACATGACCTCGGTGATATGAGGAATTCTTAACCTCAGGAAACAAACTGAGGGTTGCTGGAGTGGGGGTGGGGTGGGAGGAATGGGGTGGCTGGGTGACAGACATTGGGGAGGGTATGTGCTATGGTGAGTGCTGTGAATTGTGCAAGACTGTTGAATCACAGATCAGTACTTCTGAAACAAATAATGCATTATATGTTAAGAAAAAAAAAGATAGCAGGAGGGGAAGAATGAAGGGGAGTAAGTTGGAGGGGGAGACGAACCATGAGAGACGATGGACTCCAAAAAGCAAACTGAGGTTTCTAGAGGGGAGGGAGTTGGGGGGATGGGTTAGCCTGGTGATGGGTATTAAAGAGGGCACGTTCAGCGTGGAGCACTGGGTGTTATGCACAAACAATGAATCATGGAACACTACATCAAAAACTAATGATGTATTGTGATTAACATAAAATAAAAAAATTTAAAAAAAAAGAAGCATTTTCCTACTTTGCCAGTATTATGTTCTGGCAGAGGGTATATCAATTTCCAGTTCTGACTCACCTTTGGGATCAGAGTTGATGCCAGTGGAATGTTAGAATATGTCTCACTAACTGCTGTTGGTTGTGGATGTGGGGCAACTAAATCTAAGGTCTAAATCTCTATCCATCATTCTCTCAAAGGAACAGTAGTAGTGGTTCATAGAAGCTGTACATCCTTCGTGTCCTTAATATGCCTGTAATAACCCTAGGGGAACATAGACCAAGTTCTAGACCACTGGTCAAATTATGTTTCGCCTGGATAATACTTTATATGTCAACTTATAAGTGACTTTCTCATGTAACAGGGAATCCAAACCACAGTCGCTACCTTTATTTACCCCCCAACCAAAGCAGCTACAATTCCCATATAACGAATCATATTGCTGTGTCCCGTACATGTGTCGCTGCCTTCTTGCTTGGTCACACAGTGCCTGGTTGGTGTCTCCCTGTTGCCAGTGAGGTAAAAAAAAGTCTGCCTGAGCTGAGTTTTGCTCTCTTTTGAATATTTCTCCATTTAAATATGTTTCCATCTCAGAAACTAGAGTTAACACTTAAAAATACTACTTGCAAACACAGTTTTCTCTATCCACTAAGAAGTCCTGCAGTAATTACAGAGATTTAATTCAATTCTCAAGACTAGAAGATACTCCTTATAGGCTTTAAATACCTGTGTAAGGTAAGGACTCCAAAAATAAACACTGCAAAATCTGGTGGCTCTAATACTGTAAGATAGAGCCCTTGCAAAAGAAATATACCTGATAAACACAGGCCATTATTGAGTAATTTGTAGCATGAAAACAGCAAAACATTGAAAAAATTACATTTACAATAATATTTCCTTCAGTGTCTTTTTAAAATAGAATAAAAGTGTTATTTTGTTCCAGTGAAATAACAGTTACGGCAATTCATATATGCTGGTTGTTAGTGCAGTAGAGACACAGTAAATAAATGATAGCTATCATAGTTTTCCTGAGAAAGCTACCTTCATTTCAACATTTACTGAGTGAAAATTTCTTTTTATATAAAATGTATTATGGTCATTTAATACAAACCACAGGAACTTACCTAGATGAAGAAAGTGGTTCTAACTTTCCTTTGTCTTATAAGGTCACACAGTGTTTCTCCCGGTTTACCTTCTACAGTGTAAGGACAAACACAAATTAAGAATAAGAGGCTAGCTTGTTCCTGGTGAAAATAAGGGATTTCCTTCCCCTCTTTTTCTCAGAGTATTTACTGTGAAAACTTGTGATTCTAAATACTTTGTCCTCTCTTTGAAATATGTATAAATCCTTTTGAAGACCAGATAGGGACTTTTGTCAGCTTTATGACCCAGGGATGTCTTTTTCAAGGATCGGGGAGTCACCTGTGAAATGTAAACATCAAGGGAGAGGGCACCCCTGTCTCCCAGTTTCTGTGGGAAGGTAGGATTGTAACTTTGGTGGGTGCCTTCCTCCAAGTTGCAAAACTACCTACAGTCATAAAGATATGAGAAGTTTGTTTTTCCTCTGGATAAAGCCAATTAGGCAACATGGACGGTCACTCCAACAGTCAGATAAAATTCAGATAAACTATGCTTGACAAATGGTGCTGTCAATTCCTCTCACTGGAGGACTAGGTATTGTTTATCTTGGAAACCTATGTGGGATGGGTTGTATCTACTTGGCTATATAAAAAGGTGAGATTTCTTTCTGTTTTTGCATTGTTATAGTGGATTGCCTGTGGTGTGCAGCACATTCTGGTGTAATGCTTATTCAATAATAGAACTGGCTTATTTTTCTATACTGTTTGTGGAAAGGATTTCTGTATTGGAAGATTTTGCTTTTAATTGTATTTCCCCCAACAATTTGGAAGTTATTAATAGCTAGAGGTATGTTATTTTGGAGCAATAAATGTAATCATTTTATTGTATGCCACAGGTTAGAAAACATTCAATAAAGTTTTTTAAAATGATTGCTTCTGCTTAGTGTTATAAACTGATTTTATGTTGTTACATTGAGAAATCACTGCCTGCGCATAACTGGGATTTGTTCGATACTTTTACATTCCTCTTCCTCTTGGTTTAGTAACTGACACACTTTGGTAATCTCTAACCCCCAATCTCTAGCCAACCATCTGTTACCATACTAGCTCCTAAAGTTCAGTTTAGTAAGCAACTGCTTGAGTATCTTTATGTGCCAGGCTCTCCACAGGAGTTACAGGTGCAAGACAAGGCAAGATGGTCATGGGCAAGTGCTTTCAGGAAACTGCTTCTTAAACAAGTCTTCTAAATCTGATGCAGGTGGTCTGCAGCCCACATTTTATGAAACTCCATTTATGAAACTTACTATTGTATTTCTTTCTACATCCAAACTCCTAAAGATTAACATATCTACAGAAAACTGCTTAACATACATGCAACAGAACAAGCAGGTGGCAAGGTTGTATGCACCGTGCTAACAGGTAGAAAATTCCCCATCTACAGATGAAGATAGAAGGAAATGCACTGAAAAGTATACGTTAAGAGAGATGGAGGTATATTATCTCTTTACTGGATTCCCAGAGTTTCATACATCTTATGTGTTCTTCGGTGCACTATAGCTCATGTCATCCCTTTCAGGAATTTCCCTGATCACTAGAACCTGAAATGCCTGGTCCGCCTCAGAATCCAGCTGTCACTCATTCATATCTCTTTTATTGTGTTTATCATAATATATCCCAAGATGTCTGTATTTCCCTTTCATGCTGTAAACTACTTGAAGATAGGGCAAATTTTTTAAAAAGAATTTATTTATTTATTTGACAGAGAGAGACACAGCAAGAGAGGGAACACAAGCAGGGGGAGTGGGAGAGGGAGAAGCAGGCTTCCCGCCGAGCAGGGAGCCCGACGTGGGGCTTGATCCCAGGACCCTGGGATCATGACCTGAGCTGAAGGCAGACGCTTAACGACTGAGCCACCCAGGCGCCCCGATAAGGTAAATTTCTTATTTATATTTTCAACCAATGTTGAGTTGAAGAGCAGACACATGATGTATAATTTTGAATAGTCAAATGTATCTTCACATGCATTTTAATGTATGCATTTTGTTGTCAGAAAAATTATTCAAAACTTTGAAGAAAAGCAAAAAGATGAACAGCACACTCTTCAAATACCACACCAAAGCAACAGCCACCAAAGGACTATTTAGGGATGAATTTGGTTCAGCTCACTGTTTACTCTTCATTTAAAGGTCCTAGATTTTGCTTGCTAACTTGTGGATTTTCTCCAGTAGAGATGCAAATAATTTTCGTCTAGTGGAACAGATAACCACAAGGATTGATGGCCTGTTAGATACTAACCAGTCTGTATCTAATTAACCAGTGTGTATGCTGCCTTGACATTTCTTTGTCAAATTGCCTATAAATACTCTTACTTCTTAAATTCTCCTTGAACTGATCACAATATCACTGTTCCCCTCATTAATTTATGAGTTAAATAGAATCTTTGGCACAGATTCCCATAATATTTGCCTGGCAGTAATGATTTTGCCTCTTTGAAAATTAAACTTTAACGGTAATACTTTGCTTTATTAAAATAACTATTTCTTTCAAAAATCACTTAGAAATTGATTACATGTTAATAAAAGGTGTGCTACTTTGAAATATTTCCCTTATAAAAAATAATGTACAAAGTACAAAAACTTAAGTTTTATTCAATTAAAAATTTCTTTAACAAGCTCTAAAATAGAGAATTTAGCATATTTTTTGGGTTATTAATAATAGGCTGACTTTAACCATTAACTTGCTAGATCTAAGAAAATGTATCTGTCCTTAGCCCTGACTTCTTTGGATTTCAATGGCCTGACAAGTAATGTCCCTTGGAGAAAAGAGGTTTTTTATTTTTGTTTTTGTTTTTAAACTAAATCTTTCCCAAAGACACAGAAGGAGCTTTCGATAAGATTCATAAAATGCTATTAATATGAATCATAGACCATGATTAAGCCCCTTTAGAATTTTATAGCAGATAAAGACCTGCTGTGCTTAAAGGTTTACTAGACCTAACCTTCACCTTATGGTGGAAACAGAGAATTGCATGCTGCACAGTTGTCATCGTGGGAAGATCCAGGGCTCACTGACTGGGAGGGAAGTACCAATATCCATGGACCATCTGAATGTCCATGAGAACACTAATATAAATGCCGAGTCCAAAATCTCGTACCCACAGGTCAGACTTCCAATATAGCTCAGTTACTATTTTAATAAACTCCCATGGCACCTGCTTTTTGACCAGCCCTACCACTATTATTACATGCTTACCTAAGTGTGAATAACTTAGTATTTTAGGAAAAGAATAGTCATTTTTATTGTACTTTTGGAAAACACATTTATACTTCTGAAAAATTAGTCTATTCCAGTTTGAAGACTTCTGTTAATATTTCCAGCTTTCTCCAGCCATGTGGATGCTGATTTAGTACCCAAGTATGGTTTGCTTATAACTTATACTAACACACTTTCACAAAGGATTTTAGGCACCCGCTCTTTGAAAAGTTCAGAGTCAATCATCAGGGTCATTTGACCCCAAATTTATTTAAAACACGCAAAAGTTTTTTCTATTAAAGTTAAATTATTGTAATTTCAGACCCTAGTCTGATTTCAAATATCAAATTGCTCCTCTCAATTTAGCTTAGACAGTTGCTGAGGGGAGGCTGAGGCAATGTTTCCGAAGGGAGTGGTAGTGAGCTCCCCAGGGGTGGGCCTAAGAGAACCCAGGGCAACAAGGATGCTTTAGAACACTGACCTCCCTCCTCCCTCCTACATCACTCTTGTCACAAGCCATTACCAAAGGGATTTTGTTATATGCTCCAGGCCTGTTTTTGTTGGAGAAGGTTGTAAATAACTTGTCAGAGAAAGAGAAAAATGCCTCTTGAATGTTCCTCTTAACCAGTCCCCTGGCCACAGCATGGTTGAGGACCTCAGGGCGTCCCTCCTTGGCTCTTCGAGCAGCCTTCCAGCCAGTCACTCCTTTCCATTTTTTCTCTAATCCAGTCTACTCTCTCTCTGCAGTGTTGTTAGGATTAACGAACCCCAAACAAATAGGATTATTTTATTTCCTTGTCTAAAAACTTCTTCTGGAAAACTGAGCAAAAAAAGTATATACACATTTGTTTTTATACAGTGTAAATCCTGCCTTTTGGCATTTGGATATTATGGGCTCAACTGTGTCTCCACAAAATTCATATGCTTAAGTCCTAACCTGCCCCAGTACCTCAAAATGTGACTGGATTTGGAGATAGAGCCTTTGAAAAGATAATTAAGGTGAAATGACATCATTTTACCCTAAACTCTAAACCCTAAGCCAAGATGACTGGTGTTCTTATCATACGAGGAGATTAGGACACAGACAACACGGAAACGGAAGGGTGTCTGTGTGACAGCCACGAGAAGGCAGCCGTCAGCAAGTCAAGGAGAGGCCTCAGAAAAAACCAAGCCTGCTGCCTCCTCAGTCTTGGGCTTCTAGCCTCCAAAACTGGGAGAAAATAAATTTCAGTTGTTTAAGCCACCCAGTCTGTGGTATTTCGTTAAGGTAAACCTAGCAAACTAACATATATGTTTTAAAGAAACAATCACCAAGTTTCATTCCTTATGTACTACTACATCAGTGAATTGGAACTCAGTCTATGTTTGGCAGATAGGCAAAGATATTAATATACAATTTATTGAAGTTTAACTGAAATTATAATTGTAAGAAAATGTCTACCTTCTGTATTAATCTAAGAAATGTAAACCAGACGGGCGCCTGGGTGGCTCAGTTGGTTAAGCGACTGCCTTCAGCTTAGGTCATGATCCCGGAGTCCCGGGATCGAGTCCCGCATCGGGCTCCCTGCTCAGCGGCGAGTCTGCTCCTCCCTCTGACCCTACCCCCTCTTGTGCTCTCTCTCTCACTCTCTCTCTCAAATAAATAAAAAATAAAAAATAAATCTTTAAAAAAAAAGAAATGTAAACCAGAATAACATTGATTTTTATCACTTGCCAAATAAATATTTTTTCCTTTTAATTATTTGATAATATCCCGTGAGATTAAAGATTACTGGTGGCAGTCTTATTTGATAGAAACTTTATGGAAAGTGACTAAGAAAATTTTATAAAGAAATATAACAAAAACATAAAGTGGAATGTGGCCAAGCAATTCCATTTCTCTTAAATGATTTATGGAAGTAATCTCAAAAATTGAGTATGTGTGTGTGTGTGTGTGTGTACAGCATTGTGTTTACTTTTCTTATTTACAATGAAAAATTAAAAACCCCTACAAATGTGACTATGGTTTATTAAAGATCACTTTAATTAACTCTGCCTACCACACCCAATTAAGTAAGAACAACCTACTAAAATGTCACGGCTCTGTTCTCTCTACCCTTTTGTGCGCGCACACGCACACACACACACACACACACACACACACTTTTTGGGTACTGTGCTGTTAGGATGTTGCCCTTGAGCTGTGAGCTCTCAGCTGTGACCAGACTGTCCTGCCTTTGGCCTTTACAGAGCTGGTATTTGATATCTTTACTTTCCTTGGTCCTGGACTCAGCCCTTCTCTATGGACTCAGCTTTGGTTTTCTCTGCTCCTTGGGCCTTAGGTTATTTCGATGAGTTCTTGCTTAAATTACAGCTTTCTAGCGCCTACCTCTAAATCTAGTCATTGAGTTTGTTGCCTAACAAAGCTATTATTAGTTACCAACTTCACAGTTTATCATCATTTAATGTATTTGCCATATACTTTAACAACTTACAGCCATTAAAAATTATGTATTAACACTATGAAATATTGTAGAAAATTAAGAAAAAGTTGCATACACATAATTACATTCATGTGACCAAGAGCCTAGATACTGGAAGAAAGACTAGAAGGAAATGAACTAAAATATTAACAAAGTCCTTTGTGTCTTCTCTTCTTTCATCCTGCTGACATCCTGGAATCTACTGAATGTAGAAATGTAATGAAAAGCAAAGGTTACTTAAGCAATTTGACATACATCGAATATATGTCAAAATACATCAAAATGTATATCAATATCTACATCCGATATATATCTCAAATATATATATACTATAGACATCAAATGTATATGTTAAATATATGTCTGTAGCTCTAGCTGTATGCAAAAATACTAACCGATATACATCTACAGCAAGAATAGCAATATTTTATATTTGCTTAATTTTGTATCTGTATCCAGTAGGATGCGGGTCAGGAAACATAAACCCCCAAATAGAGGTAGTTTAAACAAGATGAAATTTCATTGCTTTTTGCCAAAAAACCAAGGTGGATGGTTTAGGATTGATGTGGTTTTCTGCACAACTTTGACCTCAAGTTCGATGCAGTGGCATCTGCTTTTTCTGACAGCTGGCTGAATGAATGGAGAATCAGAGGAAGAGAATCTTTTACACTGTCTTTAGAAAGATTTTTAGAAGCCTCCATAGAACATTTTACATTGGCCAGAACACAGTCACATGTCTCCCCCCAGCCGGGAAGGAGGACTGAGCAAGCTAGTCTCTATTCAGGATTTCCATGGTCACAGATAAATATCTATTCTTATGAAAGATATAGAGAAGAATTATTAAAGTTAAAACTCACCATTTCTGGCACAGTCTCAAGAAATCTGCAAATTTCCAAATATAGTTGTTGAAGTCAAGTTGTGAAATGTTGTTCTCTCCTTGGCAATTTTACCATATACTCTAAATTTTTCTTCTGCCTCCTTATTCTAGCAGCATCTCCTTTGGCTTATATCATCTTGATTTGAATTTCCTAGTTGTTTTAGAATTTTATTCATTTTCTTGTCTCCTAATTTTCACTGCTAGTGAGGTGGACAAGAGGTAACTGATTTATCTGAAACCTTCTGGCTATTGTATTTCTAAGCTAATAACAGAAACAAAGCCTTCTTCACTTTTATTTCTTTGTAATAGTCACTTATTTATTTTTACTCAGGGCAGATGACTGAGTTTGAAGGAAGTTCCCCAAATCTTTATAAACCTATTTAAATGCCATGGTTTTAATTTACCTGAAAAATAGAAGAAAATTGTTGGATATGGTGAAAAGCTCATATTAGAGTTGCTGTATTTTGAAAGATAATTGTAAAGTATTTCTTATTTTAGTGGTAAGTTTTACTTGGAGAATTTCTTATGCTTCTTAGGTTTTTGGAAGAAAAAAATTTAGAAGGTTTCTTCCCAGGTTACTTGAGTTTGTGTGGTGTTTTGTAAAACCATCATATATATATATATATATTCCCCCCCACCCCGGGTGTGTTTTTTGCTAAGACTTCAATAGCAGTGACTTTTAAGACTTGCAGTTACTTAAAGAGGTCAAGGCACACTCCTGGGATTGCTGGAGTTAGAGTGAGGACAGCAATACAATGCAGGGGTTTTGTTAAACCTTCCGTATTTTTACACACAGTGCTGCTGGAACATCTTGAGAAGAAAGAGTTGGTTTATTTTTTTTTCCTGTCTAGAATATGACAACAATTATAAGAGGCAAGCTCCTGGCCCTCTTCAAATATTGTGCTGATGAGCATGGCTCCAATCTTGCTATGGGACACATGTAATGATATAATATGCTAATTCCAGTAATGATAATAGTGCCAAATAAACTTTCAATAGGTGACTACCCTTCCTGAACTTCATCTGCTTTTTTTTCCCTTTAAGACTCATGGATTCCAGTAATTTTCTAAATAACGTATTTCAGAAATATATGGGAAAATATATGTCAGGTAAGTCTTGGATATAATAGCATACTCATTCTTTCTACTTATGTGGTGAAATGACTACATAAATTGAGTAAAAAGAGTAAAAAGAAGTTTAAGATCTGACTTTCACTATATATGTTACAAAGAATGATTAAACCTTAATCTTAAATTTCCATGACTTTTTATGGTATTTTTTTGTATAGCCATCAACTTAACTATAGCTATAGCTTAAAAATTGTCACAATCAACTAGCATTCATGCTAAAGAAGAGGCAAGTATTGTGAAGAAATAAAAAATTAAAAAAAAAACAACAAGGCTGGCATTACACCTTATTTTCTTTCCATGTCTCTTCAAAATGATCAACTCTGGATTCTGAAAGAATCTATAATCAATCTTTCCATGATAATGGAAGATATATAACTATTTATTACATATTTAAAAAATAACCATTGGAATTGTCACATTTTTAAGAAAAAGTAAGATAACAGATATTGTTGCTAGAGTAAACCCCAGCAACTTATATACACAGAGCTTCCCTTGTAGCTTTTGGAATTGATCAAACAGTATGATCTCATAAACCTCAAACAGGGCAATGCCAATGTGATTATAAATCATTTGTGGCAGGAGCTCTCTGTAATCCTTTGAAATTCTTCATATCCAATAATCTTCCCTTCATTAAAAAATAGAGTACAACATGATATGGATTTTTCACTGACGGTATACTTCTGTGTATATGACAAATATATTCAACTTGCTAAATGTATTATTTAAAGTTTGTATTATATTATGATACAACATCTCCCATTATATCGTTTATCATGCTATGTTATAATTGTATAACCTCTGAAAAATGCCAGAGTCAACAAATACTCAAAAGTCAAGTAACAGGGACTCACCATGAAGAATTAAATGCATTCAAGATTGGCATAATGGCATGGGTTTAAATTAGCCATACTGTCAAATAACCAGACCTATTGGGTTGATTTTTCTATTTTTGATACAACCTAATGAGCATTTCAGAAGCATGTATTCCTATTTTCTATTCTACAATTCTTTTAACATCCATTTGTATCTGACAGGCTTAATATTGTACTTCAAAAACCTTCCCTGTGATTAATACAACAATAAAAAACAATATATTGTAATCCAATATTTTGTTTCTTTATGATCTGAAAGGCCTAAATTTACTCATAAAGGAATATATTAGTCAATATTGAGTTTTTAAATTTAGTTTTCTATTTTTATCAGCTAAGCAATTTAGAATCTGACAAAATATAAATTGTTATTTTTAAATATTAGTTTTTTTCTATATTCTACCTTCAACACCTACCTTATAATTTTGAATTTTAGTTTAACTTTTGATTCTGATCCTTATAAAAATCCTTATCTGCAACCCCATGTTCATAGTAGGATTATTTACAATTAGCCAAGACATAGAAACAACCTAAGTGTCAACTGATGGATGAGTGGATAAAGAAGTTGTGATATATCTCTATCTATATAGATATATAATGGAATATTATTCAGCATAAAAAATGAAGAAATCCTACCATTTGTGACAACATGGATGGATCTTGAAGGCAGTATGTTAAGTGAAATGTTAGAGAAAAACAAATACTGTATGATCTCATGTGTATCTTTTATCAATTACTAACTTTATAATGTAATATATAATAGCTAGTTTCTACATAAGAGTTGTAAATTTGCCAAATTCTCTAGGAACCCGTACAAGTGATATAATCTATATCGTGAATATTCAACCTACTATATAGCTGAATATATATTGTAATTTATAAATTTAAAATTATGTCTAGAGTTGGATAAAGATTTAAAAAGAAAAGGGAAAAAAATAAAAGTTATTTCCAGAAAGACCACAGGTGAGAAATTCAGTGAAAGCTTTTTTTTTAATCTATTAGACCTAAGCAAGAAGGGCAAAATATATTTTAAAATATGTATATTTTTAATTTTATAGATGCACAGATGTAAAATAAAGGAATTCTTCAGAAGCCTCAAATGATTAGAAAGTGTGATTCCAGAAAAGTTAAAAAACTATGTAACCAAAACTTTTCCTTAGAATATCTCCTTACATGCATGCTGCCTAATGCTTGATTCTTAATAGGCTGCATACATGTCTGGGACAGGAGATATGGATGAGAAGAAAAAATTTTTGAAATGACAAACTTTCTAGAATTGATGAAAAATGCTAACCCACAAATTTAGTAAATCTTAAAAATTCAGAGTAGAATAAAGAAAAATAAATCCACAACTAGACACTTCATAGTAATTAAACATGTAGAATAATTATATTAATATTTTTTTTAAAAGTGCATCATGTATTAAAGCAACAAAAAAATGTAAGACGCCTAAGCCTAAAAGATGTGGAAGACTTAAAGAGAAAAGCATGAGAGGTGCCTGGATGGCGAAGTCAGTGAAGCGTCAAACTCTTGGTTTCGGCTCAGGTCATGATCTCATGGGTCATGCAACTGAGCCCCCTGTTGGGCTGTGCACTCAGCAGGGCGTCTGCTCGAGACTCTCACCCTCTCCCTAGGCTCCTATGCCTCACGCACTCTCTCTCTCTCTAAAATGAACAAATAAATCTTTAAAAAAAAGGCATGAAACTTTTTGAAAATAATTAGAGTTAAATAGAAAGATATGCCATGTACAGGATAGGGTACTCAATCTCATAAGGATTTTAATTCCTTCCCAAATAATGTATCAAGTCAATTTTTATGAAGACGAACAGGACCAAAGGAATCTAAGATGGTCCTGAGGAGGAAGAAGAAACAGAGGCCTTAGATGCTTACACATCAGAATTTAAAAGCAACAAAAATTAAGCTGGTATTATATAGGCTTGCAGAAAGAAAGACTGGAGACCAGAGAGCTTGAAAATTGAATTACACACACACAAAAGCCTGATATATCAAAGAACTGGTATTGCACACTTGTGGACAGGAATAGGCTCCTCATATATTGCACTGATTTAGTGGGTAATCCATGAAGGAGGAAAAAAAAACCTTCACATACCATACATAAGATCTGTTCCTGGCCAATTGATGTGGAAGGAAAAACAATACCTTTTTAGGAGCGCCTGGGTGCCTCAGTCAGCTAAGCGTCTGCCTTCAGCTCAGGTCATGATCCCGGAGTCTCAGGATGGAGCCCAGCTTAGAGCCCTGCATCAGGATCTCTTGTTCAGTGGGGAGTCAGCTTCTCCCTCTGCCCCTCACCCCACTCTTGTGTTCTCTCTCACTCTCTCTCTCAAATAAATAAGTAAAAGCTTTTAAAAAATACTTAAAAAAAAAATCTTATGGAAAGCTTTTTAAAAAATTTTTTTTTAAAGAATTTTTTTAAATTTATTCATTTGAGACAGAGAGATGCCAACAGAGAGAGAGAGAGAAAAAGAGCACCAGCGGGTGGGGGGGAAGGGAGCAGGAGGGAAGGAGGAGCAGAGGGAGAGGAAGAAGCAGGCCTCCCACTGAGCAGAGAGCTGGATGCAGGGCTCCATCCCAGGACCCTGGGATCATGACCTGAGCTGAAGGCAGACAGACGCTTAACCAACTGGACCACCCAGGCACCTTATGGAAAATTTCTTATTACCTCAGAAGAGGAAAAGATTTCTTAGTTAAAAACACAAAAGTCACATTCTATAAAAGGAAAACTGACAAATTCTGCTACATTCAAATAATCACCTATATTCACTAGACTTCAAAAAAGAATGAAAGAGGAACCACAAGCCAGGGGATGATTTAAGAAACAAATATAAATGAAAAAGGGTTAGTATTTAAAATATATAAAGAACCCTTACAAATAAGTGCAAAGGACAACGCAGTAGAAAAACAGGAATAAATCACACAAGCATTTCCCAAAAGAGAGAATAGCAACAGCCAATAAGTATATGAAAATATAAGAAATCTCATTAGTAATCATAAAAATGTAAATCAAAACCACAATAAAATCTGATTTCATATTTGATTATTTGGTAAGAATGTGGAGTAATAAGGACTATAATAACATACTAGGTAATTTATGTAGTTTCTGCTTAGAAAAACAATTTATCTAAAAAAATTGAACACTCTCATTCCCTGTGGCCCAGCACTAGTAAGCAGGCACAAGAAGGTTCACGGTAGTATTGTTCATAAAAGCAAAACAAACAAAAGAGAGAGAAAGAGAGAGAGAGAGAGAGAAACTATCCAAATGTTCATACATAATAAAATGGATTTTTAAAAAATTCTAGTATATTTATTGGTGAAAATGCATAAGCTTATGCATAAGCAAAATGCATAAGCTAATTTAAGGTATACAAGTATACTTTAAATTAAGATTATGCATAATCTGAGTCCCTTTTGATAAAGTTTAAAAGAAACAAAACTAAACAATACATATATGTGTTTCTGAGCTACATTTTTAGGTGACAAAGCAAGGGGATGATTATTATTCAGCTCAGGATATTATATCTGACAGGCTTTGCGGGCATATGATTGAAAAGAGATGCATGGGAGGCTTGAGACTGGTAACAGTTTAGTTTTTAATCTGTGTGTTTTATGCATGTTTATTTTACAAATATTATTTAAACTGTAGACAATAATGATATAAACTCTTATATGAATGCAACTTTTCATGGCAATAAAGAATAATGAACAAAACTATTAGGATAATGGGATTATTGAATTTTTAATTTTTGAAAATTGCCTTTGATTATATAATATTATTTCTATGTTAAATACCAGAGGAACTGATTCATTTGTAGGACAATTTTCACATAAGAAATACTAACTAATATTCATTACACACATGCATAAAAATAACTTTAATAATAAACATCTTCCTCAAAAATAAATACTGAGAAGTAATTTTTTTCCTAAGAATTCTTATCATTGACACCTTTTTTTCACAAAATGCCTCATTTAGAATATTTGTCAATATTGTATAAGAATTCATACAGATGAGGGTGCCTGGGTGGCTCAGTCGTTAAGTGTCTGCCTTCGGCTCAGGTCATGATCCCAGGGTCCTGGGATCGAGTCCCACATCGGGCTCCCTGCTCAGCGGGAAGCCTGCTTCTCCCTCTCCCACTCCCCTTGCTTGTGTTCCTGCTCTCGCTGTCTCTCTCTGTCAAATAAATAAATAAATAAATAAATAAATAAATAAAATTAAAAAAAAGAATTCATATGGATGAAACAAAATAGTTGGCAGAACAAGTACAAAAGTAACTCTAATTTAGATCAAGAGTTGATGTCACTGAGCCCCCTCCTACCTGAATGTGTGTACTCCCCCCTCCCGCTTCTCCACCAAAACTAGTAATTACTGCTAAGCAAATACTTTACCTAATCTGTAACTAGTCAATATTTGCTTAGATGCCTCTTTTTTATGTCCCCACCACAACGCTGACCCTGGTAGAGAAAACTGTGTGTTACACAAATATACAGCTCAACACAGGTGACAAGATGAGCACCTCATCTAAATCTGTCTGAAAGATCTCAGTGATGAGAGTCAAACAGATCTCAATGAGCACATCTGAACAAACGAGGAAGCTGGGTCGAAGTTAGCCTAGATGAATATGGCACAGCCTTCCCCCATCATACCCCCATCCCATGTTAGTCTGGGAGTCTAGTCAGAACCAATGCCAAGATTTAAAAGCCTCCTGGGATTTCTTACATCTTTCTTTCCCCTGGAAGGGGTTCCACATCTCTTTTCAGCTGTCTGGCTAGACTGATGAAAGTCATTCCTTTAACTGACTTTTTATTGACAACTTCTGTTTGCAAAATAATGTAGGAAATAAACAAGAAAAGGACTGCCTACAGGAAGGCATACAGTCTAGTGGAAGAGACAGCAAGTACGTAATTAACTATGTTAAAGGTGGACTGAACAAAGCATCACTTTTTAAGGTGTGAAAGGAATGGTGGTGTGAATTCAGAGTTGGGACCTGAAAGGTTGAGTACACCCATCACGTGTGTGTGTATGTGTGTGTGTATGTGTGTGTGTTTGTGTTTGAAAGGTAGAAAGAATTACACACAGAGTAAACCGGGAAGGTGAGAAAATGCATATAATGTTCTGGGATAATAAATAAGTCAGGCTGAAGGTAGGGTTTATAAAATCAGGATGTGCAGGAAAATAAAGCAGGAAGTCAAGCTTGTCCATAAAAATCAAGTTCCAGGGTAAACAAGAACACTTTATAATATATGCATGTGATAGGTGCTAATAAATGAAGTCCTTCCAATCTCTTTTACTCAGACTCTGCTCTTGCCTGAAGGTGGCACTCTTCACAAAGTGTACAATTCAGACTTTGTCAGGACTGATGCAGGCATAACTGAGAAATGGGTTGCAATTACATCTCTGTAACTACCTGTCCTTCACAGACCAGAGGGAGCCTTGAACAAAGAACTTTCCACATTGCCATGCAGAATTACATCTATCCTTCCATTGAATTGTGTCACGACTGTAACACATGTGATTAAAATCAAGCTGCTAACAGGTATCAAGGGCAAATATGACCTTCCACCGTCTCTTGTCAATTTGATACTTTACTTCAATCTCCATGCCCATAATGGTTAATTTTATATTACATTATTTCTGAAGTCAAACTAACATATTGGTTATGACTCTCCCAATTTAAAATGAATTATCATCACCTTGTACTTCTTTCTTAGATTAGTACATTCTTTTTTTTTTTTTTTTTGTCACTGGCTGCACAGTTTTGATTTTTCCTACTGATTCTCTCTGATGTTGGGGCAATCTTAAAAGACTCAGGTTTGCTCCTCTGGGATTTAAAAAAATGCCAACGAGCGAGCATTATTTATTTATTTGTTTGTATATGTGGAGTATCCTAGAGCTAGAGTAGTTGACAAATAAATGACCAACTTGAAAAATTGGGTTTTGTAACCTGTTCCAATTTCTCACTTTATGGCCTCCGAACCATTACCTTGAAATTCAGTTGTTCCCTCTCTGCCTTACTGATTGCTGAAGTCTCTAAGTGGCCTTAATGTCAAATCTGAGGTGCTAAATTTTATAACAAGATCAATTTTCACAACATTTTTACTGCCAAATACATTTTTTTTAAAGGATGCATTAAATTTGAGTCTGTCCGAAGCATGATGGCTAACAGGTTCTTTCAGGAGAAAACAAGTGGTGTAGTTGTGTGAATATTTATCTGACAGCAGCTTACAATACTAGATTATTACAAATGGCAGGGACATGGCACGACCAGTGAGGTGACACAGGAGAATTTATCATCAGAAGTAGGTAGCTTTATAGAATATTGGTATTACTGTACCTACAGTCTTCGAAAAATTATGAGGAGCCAAGCTTATTTATCATTTAGCAAGACATGTACCTGCACAGTGCCTCCATCACCCAGCCTTCGGAAGCGCTGCTGAAAATGAGATTTTTTTTGTCTTTAATGGCATTCAGCTGTTTTAGTAAGCAGTTTGGCAGCGTGCTGCATCACATATGTATCTTTGAATGAAAAGGGTGGGAGGGGTTTGGAATGGAATAATTCTATGCAAATGGCCATCTCTGACGGTGACTGATGGCGTGAATCTGATACGGTTTTAGGGGATGTTTTATCCCTCCTCTTTAACATGCAGCTCTTATGAGAAAAGGAGAGGCCTCAAGTAATTCACAGAAGCTCACATTCCAGGGTCTTCTTTTTGCAGTCATTGCAGAACTACGTTCCTTATAAATTTAATTCTGATATCCATCACAAGATAAATACAAAATACAGTGGATGCTACACGTCAGCCTAAGGGTTGGCAAATTATGGCCCATGGACCCAAAGGTGGTAAGTTCACTGAAACACTATGGCTCCCATTCATTTTTGCATATTGTGTAGGGTGCTTTTGTGCTACGGTGGACAAGTTGGGTAGTTGTGACACAGACTGTATTTCCCGCAAAGCTGAAAATGTTTGCTTTTAGGCTCTCCACAGGAAAAGGTTGCTGACCCCTGCGCTAGACCAGCAGTGCCGTGTACTCCCTAGATACCTTGATTCTGGTCTGTCTGAAGGCCCGAAGAAACAGGACAAAAGGTAGAAAACCAGAAAGTCGGAAATGACCAGAAAACATATTGGGATAATGACAGTCCCACAATTCCTATAGAACATCTTCTTAATACTCTCCTAGGAGTGCAAATAGAAAATTCAGTGGAGGCTATATGGAAGAGGAAGAGAATCTTTCCAGTAATTGGAAAGCTCTAGTTTGTCTTCCCTCTGCCTCACCTGCAATGCGTTTGGGCTTTGTGCTTCCTTCTTGGACTCAGCCCAGTTAGCTCCCTTAGGGTCTTCCAGCTCACCCAGCCCTACACCGTTCCCCTGAGGGGCTGCAGAGGTCCTGCAGAGAACCAACTTCTGAGATAATAAATATACTACCAGGCAAAAGAAAATAAAACACTTGTTCCTCACTATTATGTAACTGGGGCAAGGGCTAAAATTGCCTTTGGCAGATGGATGCTTCTAAAAAAAATAGTGTAAAAACCACTGTGTTATATTATGTTTAAAACATCTCTTTAGAAAGTGGTTCAAAGCATTTGGCTGAAAAAAATCCATAGTCATGATATGACTACATTATCTTACTTATATATAAACATATATATATAAAAAAGTAAAACTTATAGTAAAAAAATAAATATCATTTTTCTCTTCTAAGTCTTTTTAAAATCTCATTTAAAGATTGTGGCTTTCATAAACAATTGTCTAAGATGTTTCCTAACTGAAGCTTTTATCATGATATAGATAAACTGGAAAAAGGAAAAGAGGTGTGATTAAAAAAATAATATTGAGAGGGTAGTGGGGAATGGGAAGATGCTGGTCAGAGGGGACAAACGGCCACCTCTAAGATAAATAAGATCTGGGGATCTGAGGTACAGCATGTTGACTATAATTGATAATACTAATCATACACTTGAAAGTTAAGAGAGTAGGTCTCAAATGTTACCACCACACACACAAAACAGAAGCAATCATGTGAAAGGATGGAAGTGTTAACTAACGTTACTGTAACAATTCTGTAACATATACATGTATCTAATCATCACATTGTACACTTTAGGCTTATGTGTGTTATATGCCACAAATATATGTGTTATAGGAAATAACTCAATAAAGCTGGAAAAAAGAAACTAATTCCACATATAATTTTTTAAAAGGACAAGGATTTTCTGGCATAAATGACTTTTAAGCCAAAAATAAATAATATTGAATAATAGTCTATGTTTTGATTACCCAAAGTCCTTTGAACAATGACCAGAATCCTGGAATTAGTTTGGTCTAATTAATTTACTCTATCTTCCATAACGTCTCCCATTGTTCCCTCTTCTCTAGTGCACTTCTACTGAGATTGTCACATAGGCTCTCAATGGTGATTCTTGTCTTTTGTAGCTACTTGCCACGGTCCCTGCTGATATGCACAGCTACGTTAATCCTGAGATGTCTCAGTAACATTCAGCCAGTCCTAACAACTTACGATTAAATTCTCCTCCAGTAATTTTTTCCACAACTCATTTTATTACTTGGCCCCAACTCATATTGCAAGTCTCCCCACGCCCCTGTAAAGTCCTTGTTTTTATTTGTTCACTATGGACCAGGAAGATTTACTAGATGGTTGCTTGGAATATCCCACTCCTTTCTTTTCTATTGGTATCATTTGCAACTAACGGTCCAAATGGTATTTTTCTAAGCGTCTCCACAGACAGCAGAGCAGGGTGTGCTGGAGGCAGGCTGTTTGGTGTGAAATCCCAGCTCTGTCGCTCCTCACCTGGATCCCGTTGGCTCAGCTACTGCACCCTTCCCTACACGTAATCTTTCCTATCTAAGAAATTAATTAGTTCTTAGCTCACAGAACTGCTGGGAAGGTAACTTGAGTCTACGAGTGTGCAGCACTTAGGCTATGTGTTAAGTATGTTACTGTTACAGCTTGGAGACTATGGGCACTACCCTTGGAATCTTACTTATATATACCAGCCCTGCCGCCTACCGGCTAGCTAACTTTGGGCATACTACTTAACCTCTTCAAACCTCAGTTCCTTCTATTGTAAAATGGGAAAAATACTAACATCATAATGTGGTAAATATTAAATGCCCTTTGAAGGTAAATAGCTTTGCATAGTGTCTGGCTCATAGTGAGTTCTTAATTATATTAATTGTTTCCATTATCATCATCATAATAATTATTATTATCCTTGTTAGGTTCTCTGGCTACTTTCAATATTCTAGATTTCCAAAGAACTGTAGTATGCACATAACTACTCCAGTCTTTTCTATCCTGACTATTATAAAGTGGAAGATTATTGGTTGCTTTTCCCCTAAATGCCTATATTTGCGCTATAGCAAATAGCATTAGAACTGATTAGTTCTTCGACCTGAGTGGAGGCAAAGCAAATAAAAAAATATTACAGATATGTTTAGTTTAATGGGATTTCCAGCAGGTGTCATAACTACTTTATACCCAGCTTGTGAGGTAGGTCAGGAAAATACCAGTATGTATCTAACAACAAAGTCTTGAGTCCTCTCTCACAAATTACATTCTGCCCTGCACCTGTAAGCTTTGATTTTGGTCCAAGTGTGTTACTGTCACCCTTTTAAAGCTGGGAGCTTTGCCTTTACATCTGTATATCCAACATGGTGTTAGTTTTGAAGACAGACCTGTCTGGCTCTGCTATCAGACAGGTGACTGTCAGATTTATCTAATTCTTTGACCCCAAATCTCCTTAATGGAAAAACAAGGATTATGCCTCTTACTTTTCATCATCGTTGTGAGATTATGCATGTAAAAGTCCTAATACTTATACAACGGGCATTCAATAAGTATTAAGTTGAATTGAATCAAGTAACAATATATTTTAATATTTTAAGAATATATACAAATTTAATACATCAAGAATTATACAGCTAAGAATAAACAGTACAGCATATTTTAATATAGTAAGAACATATTTGATATATATTAAAGTTGCTACAAACTGTATTGGCTATGTAAATTTAGGATTTTTCTCTCATGCTTTGTGATTTCTTTTTGTTTTTATTCTTGGTCAAAATCTCATTTGGGAATGAAACACAATTAATAGCAAGCTCGTGAAGTTACTTATCTTTATATTCTCATAATATTGTGTATATAAAATTAAGAAGTTGGAATTTTATATTTTAGGCAATATGAAGAGTTTGATGTTTCTTAACAAAGGAGTGACATGAGGAAGTTAGCATTTTAGGAAAACTCATCTGAGTTTAGCGTTTGAAACAAAAGCAAAGAAAAAATTAAAAAATGACTTTTATGTTTTGGGTGTTCAACTAAACAGAAGTAGACAAATCAGGAGGAATCCTAACTTGGGAGATGATGCTGAATGGTTTAGATGCATGGGTGTAGGAAGAGAGGTACTGTTTGAATGGAAAAAACTGGAGACTCTCGAACAAATAGGTCAGTAGGGAGAGTCAAGGTTTAAGACAGCTTTAGAAATGAAAGCTGAAAATGTGGTGTTAGGAGAAAATATGGTGTCATAAGCCCTGGAAGGAGCTTAAAATAGAAAAAAAAAAAAAAGGAGAATATAGCTGGATGAAACCTGTTAGTTTGGGAAGAAATTTTAACAGAGATTGTTTTCTGGGATGAAGACGATTTGGTAGATTTATTTGGGCTGATTATTTGCTGCCTAAGTTACAAATGAAAACTATCATATGCTGTTGTTCAAATTTTAAAACTATATTTTCTTATGTAAAAGAAAATCTTAAATGTGACCTAGGTATGAAATGAAATATATATTTTGTTTCATTATATTTCATGCTTTATGTGTGTAATTCCATTCTGTAGCTTATTGCTTAAAATGCTTTAACTTGCTTGTGGCAGCTAAAACAGAATAGACATGTTTGGTAAAAATCTGGTTTCAAACACCGGAGTCAGTTTTGGCCTAATGAGTAAGTACTTTTTTACCTACTAAATCCACAGAGATATCGCCTAAAACCTTTTCCTACCTCCTGGGTATGTTTCCTATGTGACAGTAAACTATACTCCTGTCTCCACAACTGTTAACTCTGTACCCCCGGGTAGAGTTTTGGAAGGAAGGAAGAGAGATCATGAGAAATGGATACTTTTACATGATTTCTATAAATCCTGTTTCCAAGAAGGAGCTACTTTGATAATAAAGGAAAACTAGAGTCCCCCCTTTTGATTATATTCTGCTCTTGGTTTCTTTGGGAGTGCCATGACTAAAAAAATAAATAAATAAAATAAAATACAGAGGCTATGTACCTGTGTGTGCTTGCCCACACTCATGTATGTGTGTGTGTATATGTGAGACTTCTAGAAGGTTTTCAGGTTTCTGATGAGGGAAGACAGAATAATGAGAAATTTTGACCCCATAAACCTCACGGGTAGATTTGCTTAGGGTGGGTGCTCAAACATTTTCATACGTCATCTTCTTGATCACTCCTTGTAAGTTTTAGAAAAGTTTGAACCTCAACATGGGTGCTGGATGATGAGTCTAGTTAATTGGAAGATATATGAGAAAGTGCATTTGTGATTTTCCCGCTCTTTTTGTAACATCTATTAGAAAAAGCATTGCTAGAAAAGTCAGGAAACCTATGACTGGCATTACCAGGTGTGTGACTTTAGTTCAGTCATTCATTTTCTCAACCTTAATTTCTTCAACATAAAATAAAGTAGTGGACTAGATAAGACTCTTTGTAACATCCAGAAGTGTATGATGGTCTTTGGCATTCAGGAGTCTACATAAATGATGGAGTGAGGTAGGTGAGGTACATTAGATCATGTCCCACTCTTTCTACAGATGTGGGACACATTGTCCAGGAAAGAGACTGTGATGAATTCCAGCATGATGACAGGCAAAGCACTGGGAATTCTGAAGTCACCAGTGCCATCCGCTGTGACTGTGATCAGAAGAGGTTTTGGTGCAGTGCAACCATCTGGCTTGGACAAATGTCCTGATGGTTTGGCTAAGGAATCCTCCTGAGCTCTAAGCTTAGTAGACTTAATTTGCCTATTTGCGAAAGTCTGTTATATTTCTACTAGAATTTCACCAGTGTGGAAGTGGTACAACATTTAACAGCCAGAATGACTCAGGCCCCAACCAAGCAGATCTGAGATCTGACCAAGCAGAATGGACACCAGCTGGTGCTCTGTACTTGTGCTGACCAGATGAACATATCAGTGGTGGGTACCAGTAACTATTCTGGCTAGTTATTTATTATTCTGCAAAGGCATAAATTTCAGCTATATTATTTAATAAAAAATATTGCCATGTAACAGAAATTACAACATGGGCTGAAATTACAGCAAAGGACGTTGGCTTTCCTTTTCAAGTAGTTACGTCTAGTGCTGCTAGGAGGGGAAGAACAGCAAGAATATTAAAAGCAAAATCTCTTTCCTTCCCTATGACACACATTCCCATGACTCATATCAAATGAGCTTGTTAATTTAAATTTTTTCTTACACCGAGTACAGAAAAAAAAAAAAAGGGAAGATTTTAGAACTTATTTGTGGAGGTTGAGAAGAAGAAAGAAAAGATCACCTGAGAGAACAAATTGCTCATCCTCTGCCTCCTGAACCTCTCTCTAGCCCTCACACCAGCTGCACCCAATGCTCTCCAGCTCTGTTAGTATCCCTGGCAGTGGAAAATGGGGAACAGATCTCTTTAAATGGATGTTTATAGGTCAGACGTTCTAAGCATGAATGTAAATACATTAAGGGATAGGGAAAAAAATAAAAAGCCCATTAGTGGCATATTCTCTACTTTGTTTCTAAGAAATATAAGGCAGAATTCATTCACAACACGGTTTCTTAAAAAGGGAAAGTACAGTTTCCCATCTCCAGTAATGAAGAGAAGTTGTCTTAATTCAAATGTTGAGATTATTAAAATTTATTGCAACGAACATCTGTAGCTTCCCCAGTAGAAGCCTTTAATTCATAAGATACTACAGAAAATAATCACAAAGATCCGTGATTGATGGGAAGATTTAGCAGCTACTATTTTCAAGTTATGGCGGGGGATCCATAGTGAAAGATGGCCAAAATATGGACAGAGGCTCAATCCTATGTAACCATTCCTATCTGGTGTTTCTGCAAAAGCCCCTAGCAATCTAACTAGCTAGGCAAGTTGTATTTAACTAAGTTTTATTTGCCAGAAAACATGTAGGGTATTGTTGGCAAAACACACAGGACATTGCTTTTTGGCCAGCAAAAGAAAAATGATTTTAGGATTCTTAGGTCTGATTTGTCACCCTGTATAAGGTCTTAATTTCTTTCAGTGGGGACGTAATCAACAAAATCATAGTCAACTCAGAAGGAAAAAAAAAAGGATATAAAAACAATCAGTGTATACCCAACACAGCCTCTTAACATATCTATAGAAAGAAATTAAGGCTCAACTCACTTTTATTATGAATTCTTAGGCCACGTGTATGAAACAAAGATAGAAAATAAGATGATCTAAAATATAGTAATAATACGGAAAACAAAGGAACAGTAGAGCTCGTGAAGGCTGAAGTGGCAGTTTTGGGGCCTTTTTGCCCTGCTCTCCTCCCCAAGTCTATAGCAGACACTGCAAAAAGACCGTAGCAGCAGAGACGAGAGGAGACTTTAAAACACTTTATAATATTTTCCATCAGCTAACAATCATCTCACAAAGGCACATGGAGGAAACTTATTTTCATCCTTGTAAGTGTTACAAAAGCCATTAGTCATCATGGTAATTATAAGGTACAGGTTTGGATACAATCCTAAGTGTGGTGGCCAATAGGAGAAGCTGCATCTGTTCTAAAATGACTTAAAATCTAAAACATAATACTAGAAGAAGGGTAGTTTGTTCAAGCTTCAACTTCAGAAGGAAAATGCACACAGTTTTAGAGGACGTCATCTTATATTATTGGGAAGTAATTTAATATTTTAATAGTCCTTAAATACCACTACCTTTCTATGGGGATTTAAACCACAGCAGTATTATGTCCACCCTATCATTTCAAAAAAATATTTCATTACCCTCACATGTTTTGGTTAGTTTAAATATTAGTTACCTTTCAAAAACTAAAAACCTACACTGCATTCTGGTAAATTAGTCTCTACTAAGAGGAGACTAGAGCAGGAAACTCAAACAAGAATGTTAAATGGAATACAAATATCTAATCTAGAAACTCTAATAAAAATCTCCCTTCGTTGGATGAAGGCTCTTGGCTATTATATAGGAAACCATGACACGTGGCTCCCTTCAAAATGCATTATAGATAAGGCTCATAATCTTTCCTTCCACAAAAATGGCACAAGAATTGATTTCAATTATCATTTAATACTTATTTCCCTCTCCTGTCAAAAAATGTTCCATACACATGAAATTGAAGGTTGGCAGCCTGAACTCATTTATGGAAATTTTAAGGACTATTGATTTACCAGTGAATTTTCGAGTTCTCTCATTGTTACTGAAAGGATGCCTCAGAGTTGTAATCAGATGATAGGATGGGCTCGAATGCTGATAGGTTAAGACTGATGGAAAGAAAAGCTTTTCAAAAATTTGTCGAAATCATTTTATTAATTAGGTTAACATGATTGATTATACATGGCCAAATTTCTCATGTAGCACTGAACTGACATTTCTTCTTGCTTTGTTGTGTCCCCATACACCACTTTGATATCTGGGTATTAACTGTTGGGAAAAATTTGAGGTAATTTAAAAATTAACTGGACTTATGTCTTTGGAAACAGGAAACCATTTTGTGTACCTGAGGGTTTTGTTTTCAGTCTTTATGCTACACCAACATATAAGCTACAAAAGAGTGTTTATTTAAGCAAGTATTTATGTTGTCAGTATCTTTTTATACGCAGTGATGGTCTGATGGACCCTTCTGGAAATTCTGTGTGTTTATCTGCATGTTTAATTCTCCTACGATACCTTTGTTAAGAGGAGAGCATCTCCACGAAGAATAGCATCCTTATCAACACTACCAACATGGCTGCAGCTGAGCTCAGCAGAACAGACTTTCAGTACTGGAAAGAAGCTAAGGTTACACAGTCAGTTTTTTTCTTCAAACAATACCCCACCCCTCCAGCCCTGCATATACCATCCACTTTCCTAATAAATGGTGCCATTGTTTTCTCTTATGGGGGACAGACCAAGAGTTTGTGGGTCCTAAAGATATACAATTTTGCATTCTATCTTTAAAAAGGGGTTACAAAATGATGACTATGTATTAGACATGAAAGTGAATATTTATTTTGAATGGCAAAAGCAATCATGACTAATTGCAAAATTTTAAAAACTGAAAATGCAAACATCACAAAATCCAGAAAACAGTACAGTATTTTTATTAACTAGTTTATTAACTAGTTTATTAACTATTTTTATTAACTATATTAACTAATATACCCCTAGATGATTTTTCCTACTTTTTGAAGGCATAATTTTTGATCACCTTTAACAGGACAATGATTTTATAATATTTTCTGTAGAGAGGAGAAGAAATTCAGGTTTTTTCCCCCCAGCATGGTGGACAGAAGAAAACATTGGTGATTATCCACAGTTTTGAAAGTTTCCTTCAGTTTCACAACTCATTACTTGTTACATTGTAGACCATGAGAATTACTGTCAAATTTGGGGAAGCCTCTATCAAGTTTCTCTCTGATCTGTCATCATGATCTGAATGATATGGAAGAGTTTTGATGGAACATTTCTGGCCCCATACAACTCGAACCATGTTTCTCCACCATTAACCACGTAGTTTCAGCACCAGTGTCAGAGTTCCCAGTTTAAATAGTCAGACCTGCATCCATGAGGACTTGTGTCATGACACCAGGTGAGAGGGAAGAGTATTCTTGGAATCATTTCTGTAACAGAATGTTAGCAATACCTAATCATACAAATAAAAATGTCCTACTACACTCAAGGTGAATGAACTCCACTTAGCACGATTTCACAAATAGCCTTGTCTGCTAACATCACCCGACCCAAGGGCAAGTGTGACAGGTGGGGAAGTGATCTTAACTGATAGCAGGTGAAAGACCTTATTTCTGCAACTCAGAGACATGGCCCTGTGAGCACATGGATAAGCCTCGGAAAGGAGTTTCTTGAGCTTCAAAGTCCATTCTTCACTGCATGGCCCTCCCCATTCCAGCCCTCCTTCCTGTCCCACTCTCATCCCTCATACAAGCATACCTTGGTGTGAGCCTTGCCTGGTTTCTCCTATTTCTTTCACATCCACTTGTCACAAATCCTACTGTTTCCATTTTCAGTGTTATCTTTGGCCTTGATGCTTTCAATCCCATTCCTATGCTTACATAAGTCAAGGCACATCTCAGTTAAGCCTCCCCGCTGTTGATTCCTTAAATCATCTCTCCTTTCTTGACTCTGTTCTCCAACCCACCCTCATAATTGAGAATTATAAAACTGAGAATTATGAACAATTGAGAATTATAAAATTCCCCCAAATCTTTATCTTCTGCTCAAAAATCTTCAGGTAGCCATTAATTACAGTCAGTAATGTTAGAACCTCAGCCTTTGAGGTAATCTGTAATCTTGCTATTACGTTCACGGCTATCTTAAATGAACTCTATTTCCCCAAACTGTTCTCCCAGATTCTTTAGATTTCCTTTGAAAGGTCTTTCTTCTTGCCTTCCCCTTTATCATCCCTTTCTGTGTGGAGCTTCCTCTCTCTTCTCTCTACTTGTCAAAGTTGTACTTGCTCATCTTGGTCTGCTGTTGTTATCTTCCTTGCCCTCTTAGAAGTTTTCTAAAACATCCAATGCCATGGTGATAACTCTCTTTACTGGAAGCAGGTGTAGTCTCTATTTGACACTTAATATATGCTCTGCTGTACTTTCATTCATTTAATATTTATTTAAATCATGTATATGTGCATGAGTGTACGCAGCTATGACATCTTTCCTACAATAGTATAAGTAGGTTCAATTCAATTGCTATCACTAAGCACTTTACCTATTAGACCGCAAACATAAAATAAATTTAAGAAATACTTTCTTCCTTTAGGATGTTTAATTAAATCTTGTGAGAGAAGATAAGAGCAAAAATTACTTCTAGGAGAAGGTAGAGTAAGGTAAGAGTCTTATACAGCAATTACATAGTTTATGTTAATTGTTAGACTAACTCTTTTGTCTCTCCCCACTAGATGGCATGCTTTTGAGAGTAGAGGTCTCTTTAACCACAGCTTTTATATTTCCAGCACCTAGTTTCTGGTGATACTGAGTTTTCTATAGTTGGAGATGTTCCTGTAGGGGCTGGGAGATGTCCTAAATATGGCTGCGGGGATTCAAACACTGACTAGGGGTCTGGATGGGAGGTATGAAATACAAATGGTGAGTTCTGCGTGAGGCGAGCACTATGTAGGATATCTTATGGCCACAAAGATACAGAGGTCTGGAGACTGAAAACTGCATTCAAGTCTCAATTTCAAGCTTAAGTTTCCTCAGCTACTAAAATAGCTCATAAATAACTGGTTGTCGTGATATCACGAGATGAAGTGAATTAATATGGTGACTGGAACCTGGTAGGCATTCAAAAATTTATGTTTCAGTTTACTCTCCCTTAACATATTAACCACTGATAGAGCTGATCAACTTCATATTTTGTTATATGGGAGATTTTTTGAACTCTACCCTTCAATTCCCCAAATCCTCTTCAATCACGAAGATGGATCTGTAAAATTTAAATGTATCCCTTAGTTGGAAGTCAGTGAAAAGAAACGTTAAAATATTAAAAGTTTGGATTAGGATGTGTAACAGTGAAATCAAAATTCCCACTTTTTTAGACTCTGCTAACTCTAATGATGGTTTTAAACAGCAATCTCATTTACTGTAAGCTGTTGCTTGTCAGGCAAGCTGCACGGAGTGAATTTGATTACCTATATACATTCTGTGTGGTCAGAAATTTAATGCTGGGACCCAGCAGGGGAGAAAGAAAAGTCTGAAAACAGAATTGGCTCACAGTGTCATTTATAATAAAGGGAACCTTTGCTAAGAAATTTTATCTGGAAGTTAAGAACTCCTTTGAGATTTTTACCATCAACTCAGCACGGTGCTATTATTTTGTTACTGAGACACTTAAACTTTTGTTTTTCTTACCCCTTACAGAGGAATCAATAGTTTAAAATTAGAGCAGAGAGTAGCAGCTCTTGAGTGTTAATCTTGAGACCTCAAAGATTGCTGTCAGCAGCTTATCAGCCATGTATTAAACTCTGTACATACTCATTGTTTATAGGAAAAAAATTAAAATATGACACATGACAGGTTTGAATAAAACATGGCATAAAGGGTTTTTAAAGACTAGCTATCTACTTTTTCCTATTACCAAGAGTATGTTATCAGAGATGTATTTCAAGATATCTGCCAAGTTCATAATATTTTCTCCTTCTCTGGAAACTAGTGTCTCCCCATATTATCCTTGGGTTTGGGGTCCCAATAACCATGCTTATATTGTGTGAACTTGACCTTTACCCTATCCTTGCCACCGGTGGCTGGTAAGTAGTAGATCCCCGACTTAATTTCCAGAAACTGTCCTCTAGCCATAGCTGACTGACTAGTGTGGGACACTTGACAAGCCTGGGCGAATATGATTCCCTCACCTGGGGATCTGAGACTAGGATTGAGAGACAAACCAGTCGGTGTCTGTAGATGACAAGAACTGGTCACAAATGTGGCAGCCCTAGGGTGGACATACATTGACCAGAGAAGCCAACAAATCCAGTCCGTAGACTGAAGTGAATAAAAACATATATGCATGGAATTGACTTTGGCAAGATGGCGGAGGAGTAGGAGACCTAGATTTCGTCTGGTCTCAGGAATTCAGCTGAATAGGGATCAAACCATTCTGAACACCTACGAACTCAACAGGAGATCGAAGAGGAGAGTAGCAACAACTCTCTGAACAGCGAAGCGACCACTTACTGGAAGGTAGGATGTGCGGAGAAGTGAATCCGAGGCGATATTCGGGAGGATAGACAGCGGCGGGGGGGGGGGGGGGGGGGGG
>NW_027397084.1:16472976-16902077 GCF_003265705.2 Callorhinus ursinus
GCAGCAGAGCTCCCAGGTATCAGAGCGGGGAAGCCGGCTGCAGAGACGGAGCCGAGGCGCGGGCTCTCAGCTCGGGGTTGCCATAAACTGTGATCCGCGGCCCAGTCGGGCCACTGCGCCTCCAGCAGGGACCCAACAAGCGGCAGATCCGGGGAGACTCCCCTTCCTCCCCCGGGGGGAGCGGCACAGGAGCGCACCGCAGGGATTTGCTGGGTTTGGAGACTCCACACAGGGTCGGGTGCCAGAGATAGCAAAGCTCAGTCACAGGCCGGGTGAGCACGGTGTGCGGCTGGAGACCAGGGA
The DNA here is from genome assembly GCF_003265705.2 of Callorhinus ursinus. Taxonomy (NCBI): domain Eukaryota; kingdom Metazoa; phylum Chordata; class Mammalia; order Carnivora; family Otariidae; genus Callorhinus; species Callorhinus ursinus. Next base: position 16,473,280 of record NW_027397084.1, read on the forward strand.
GACGGGAGTGACTGCTTTTCTCTGGGGGCGCACTGAGGAGCGGGACCCTGAGTTCTCAGCTCCTCCGGGTGGAGATTGGGAGGCCACCATTTTTGCCCCGGTCTTCCAAAGCTGTACTGAGAGCTTGCAGGGAACAAAAGCTCCTGAGAGCAAACCCGAGCAGCTTCCTTAGCCCGGACCAGCAAGGGCAGGGCAATTCAGCCTCCGGCAAAGACATTTGGAAACCACAGCAACAGCCCCCTCCCCCAGATGATCAGCACGAACAGCCAGCAAGCCAAGACCAAGTTTACCGATCAAGGACAACAGGAGAACTCCAGCGCTAGGGGAATACTGCACATAGAATTCATGGCTTTTTTTTTTTTTACCATGATTCATTAGTTCATCAAAGTTAATTTTTGTTAACTGTTTTTTTTTTATTTTTCTTTTTCCCTTTTTCAACCAACATCTTATCAATCCCTTTTTAAAAAAAAAAAACATTTTTTATTTTTCATTTTTAGAGTCATATTTTATCCCTTCATAGTAGTTACCCTTATTTTTGGCATATATATAGAAGTTGTTCTCTCTTTAAAATTTTGAGATACAGTTTCTTCTAACAGATCAAAATATACCCTAAATCACTAGTGTATGGATTTGTTCTAGTCTCCTGCCTGATCACATTCTCTCCCTTTTTCCTTTTTTTTTTCTTAAATCTTCTTCTTTCTTTTTTCAAACAACTTCTTATCTTATCAAGTCCTTTTATAAAATCTTTTATAATTTTCATCTTTACAGTCATCTTCCATCCCTTCATTGTATCAACCCTTATTTTGTACATATATGTCTTTCTTCCTTTAAAATTTTAGGAGGCACTTTTTTCTAACAGACCATAATATGCCCAAAATCTAGTGTGTGGCACTGATCTATGCACTAGCCTGATCATATTTGATCATATTCTGCATTTTTTGTATTGTTCTGTTTTTGTTTTTATCTTTTTTTTTCTTTTTTTTTCTCTTTCTTTTCTCTTTCTTTCCCTTTCTTTCCCCCTGGTTTCAGGTCTTTTCTGATTTGTATACAGTATATTTGCTGGGGACGTTGTAAACCTGTTAGCATTTTGTTCTCTCCTTGGATGAAAAAAATCACCTCAGCAAAAAGAACAAGAGGTAGTACCGTCAGCCAGGGACCTACTCAGTACGGACATTAGTAAGATGTCGGACCTAGAGTTCAGAATCATGACTTTAAAGATACTAGCTGGGCTTGAAAAAAGCGTGGAAGTTATTAGAGAAACCCTTTCTGGAGAAATAAAAGAACTAAAATCTAACCAAGTCGATATCAAAAAGGCTATTGATGAGGTGCAATAAAAAATGGGGGCACTAAATGCTAGGATAAATGAGGCAGAAGAGAGAATCAGCAATAGAGAAGACCAAATGATGGAAAATAAAGAGGCTGAGAAAAAGAGAGAGAAACAACTACAGGATCACGAGGGCAGAATTCGAGAGATAAGTGATACGATAAGATGAAACAACATTAGAATAATTGGGATCCCAGAAGAAGAAGAGAGAGAGAGAGGGGCAGAAGGTATATTGGAGCAAATAATAGCAGAGAATTTCCCTAATGTGAGGAAGGAAACAGGCATCAAAACCCAGGAGGCACAGAGAACCCCTCTCAAAATCAATAAAAATAGGTCAACACCCCGACATCTAATAGTAAAACTTATGAGTCTCAGAGACAAAGAGAAAATCCTGAAAGCAGCTCGGGAGAACAGATACGTAACCTACAATGGTAGAAACATTAGATTGGCAACAGACCTATCCACAGAAACCTGGCAGGCCAGAAAGGACTGGCAAGATATCTTCAGAGCACTAAACGAGAAAACTATGCAGCCAAGAATATTATATCCAGCTAGGCTGTCATTGAAAATAGAAGGAGAGATAAAAAGCTTCCAGAACAAACAAAAACTAAAGGAATTTGCAAACATGAAACCAGCCCTCCAAGAAATATTGAAAGGGGTCCTCTAAGCAAAGAGAGAGCCTAAAAGCAGCATAGATCAGAAAGGAACACAGACAACATACAGTAACAATCACCTTACAGGCAATACAATGGCCCTAAATTCATACCTTTCAATAGTTACCCTGAATGTAAATGGGCTCAATGCCCCAATCAAAAGACACAGGCTATCAGATTGGATTAAAAAACAAGACCCATCAATATGCTGTCTGCAAGAGACTCATTTTAGACCCAAAGATACCCCCAGATTGAAAGTGAGGGGGTGGAAAACCATTTACCATGCTAATGGACACCAAAAGAAAGCTGGGGTGGCAATCCTTATATCAGACAAACTAGATTTTAAAACAAAGACTGTAATAAGAGATGAGGAAGGACACTATATCCTACTTAAAGGGTCTATCCAACAAGAAGATCTAACAATTGTAAATACCTATGCCCCAAACATGGGAGCAGCCAATTATATAAGGCAATTAATAACAAAAGCAAAGAAACACATAGACAACAATACAATAATAGTGGGGGACTTTAACACCCCCCTGACTGATATGGACAGATCATCTAAGCAAAAGATCAACAAGGAAATAAAGACTTTAAATGACACACTGGACCAAATGGACTTCACAGACATATTCAGAGCATTCCATCCCAAAGCAACGGAATACACATTCTTCTCTAGTGCCCATGGAACATTCTCCAGAATTGATCACATCCTAGGTCACAAATCAGGTCTCAACCGGTACCAAAAGATTGGGATTATTCCCTGCATATTTTCAGACCACAGTGCTTTGAAACTAGAACTCAATCACAAGAGGAATGTCGGAAAGAACTCAAATACATGGAGGCTAAAGAGCATCCTACTAAAGAATGAATGGGTCAACCAGGAAATTAAAGAAGAATTAAAAAAATTCATGGAAACCAATGAAAATAAAAACACAACTGTTCAAAATCCTTGGGATACAGCAAAGGCAGTCCTGAGAGGAAAGTATATAGCAATACAAGCCTTTCTCAAGAAACAAGAAAGGTCTCAAATACACAACCTAACCCTACACCTAAAGGAGCTGGAGAAAGAACAGCAAATAAAGCCTAAACCCAGCAGGAGAAGAGAAATAATAAAGATCAGAGCAGAAATCAATGAACTAGAAACCAAAAGAACAGTAGAACAGATCAACGAAACTAGGAGCTGGTTCTTTGATAGAATTAACAAGATTGATAAACCCCTGGCCAGACTGATCAAAAAGAAAAGAGAAATGACCCAAAACAACAAAATCATGAATGAAAGAGGAGAGATCACAACCAACACCAAAGAAATACAAACAATTTTAAGAACATATTACGAGCAACTCTATGCCAGCAAATTAGATAACCTAGAAGAAATGGGTGCATTCCTAGAGATGTATCAACTACCAAAATTGAACCAGGAAGAAATAGAAAACCTGAACACTATAACCAGTGTTATAACCACTAAGACCTATAACCACTAAGGAAACTGAAGCAGTCATCAAAAATCTCCCAACAATCAAAAGCCCAGGGCCAGATGGCTTCCCAGGGGAATTCTATCAGACATTTAAAGAAGAATTAATACCTATTCTCCTAAAACTGTTCCAAAAAATAGAAATGGAAGGAAAACTTCCAAACTCATTTTATGAGGCCACCATTACCTTGATCCCAAAACCAGACAAAGACCCCATCAAAAAGGAGAATTACAGACCAATATCCTTGATGAACATGGATGCAAAAATTCTCACCAAAATACTAGCCAATAGGATCCAACAGTACATTAAAAGGATTATTCACCACGACCAAGTGGGATTTATCCCTGGGCTGCAAGGCTGGTTCAACATCCACAAATCAATCAACGTGATACAATACATTAACAAAAGAAAGAACAAGAATCATATGATCCTCCCAATAGATGCAGAAAAAGCATTTGACAAAGTACAGCATCCTTTCTTGATCAAAACTCTTCAGAGTATAGGGTTAGAGGGTACATACCTCAATATCATAAAAGCCATCTATGAAAAACCTAGAGCGAATATCATTCTCAATGGGGAAAGGCTGAGAACTTTTCCCCTAAGGTCAGGAACGCGGCAGGGATGTCCACTCTCACCACTGCTATTCAACATAGTATTAGAAGTCCTAGCTACAGCAATCAGACAACAAAAAGAAATCAAAGGCATCCAAATCGGCAAAGAGGAAGTCAAACTCTCCCTCTTTGCAGATGATATGATACTGTATGTGGAAAACCCAAAAGACTCCACCCCAAAACTGCTAGAACTCATACAGGAATTCAGTAAAGTAGTAGGATATAAAATCAATGCACAGAAATCAGTGGCATTCGTATACACCAACAACAAGACAGAAGAGAGACAAATCAAGGAGTCGACCCCATTTACAATTACACCCGAAACCATAAGATACCTAGGAATAAATTTAACCAAAGAGGCAAAGGATCTGTACTCAGAAAAGTATAAAATACTCATGAAAGAAATTGAAGAAGACACAAAGAAATGGAAAAACGTTCCATGCTCATGGATTGGGAGAACCAACATTGTGAAGATGTCAATGCTACCTAGAGCAATCTACACATTCGATGCAATCCCCATCAAAATACCATCCACTTTATTCAAAGAAATGGAACAAATAATCCTAAAATTTGTATGGAACCAGAAGAGACCTCGAATAGCCAGAGGAATATTGAAAAAGAAAAGCAAAGCTTGCGGCATCACAATTCCGGACTGCCAGCTCTATTACAAAGCTGTCATCATCAAGACAGTATGGTACTGGCACAAAAACAGACACATAGATCAATGGAACAGAATCGAGAGCCCAGAAATGGACCCTCAACTCTATGGTCAACTTATCTTTGACAAAGCAGGAAAGAATGTCCAATGGAAAAAAGACAGTCTCTTCCACAAATGGTGTTGGGAAAATTGGACAGCCACATGCAGAAGAATGAAACTGGACCATTTCCTTACACCACACACAAAAATAGACTCCAAATGGTTGAAAGACCTAAATGTGAGACAGGAGTCCATGAAAATCCTAAAGGAGAACACAGGTAGCAACCTCTTCGACCTCAGCCGCAACAACTTCTTCCTAGAAACATCGCCAAAGGCACGGGAAGCCAGGGCAAAAATGAACTATTGGGATTTCATCAAGATAAAAAGCTTTTGCACAGCAAAAGGAACAGTCCACAAAACCAAAAGACAACCGACAGAATGGGAGAAAATATTTGCAAATGACTTATCAGATAAAGGGCTAGTATCCAAAATCTATAAAGAACTTATCAAACTCAACACCCGAAGAACAAATGATCCAATCAAGAAATGGGCAGAAGACATGAACAGACATTTCTCCAAAGAAGACATCCAAATGGCCAACAGGCACATGAAAAAGTGCTCAACATCGCTCGGCATCAGGGAAATCCAAATCAAAACCTCAATGAGATACCACCTCACACCCATCAGAATGGCTAAAATTAACAAGTCAGGGAACGACAGATGTTGGCGGGGATGTGGAGAAAGGGGAACCCTCCTACACTGTTGGTGGGAATTCAAGCTGGTGCAACCACTCTGGAAAACAGTTTGGAGGTTCCTCAAACAGTTGAAATTAGAGCTACCATTCGATCCAGCAATTGCACTACTGGGTATTTACCACAAAGATACAAATGTAGGGACCCGAAGGGGTACGTGCACCCCAATGTTTATAGCAGCAATGTCCACAATAGCCAAACTGTGGAAATAGCCAAGATGTCCATCAACAGATGAATGGATAAAGAAGAGGTGGTATATATACACAATGGCATATTATGCAGCCATCAAAAGGAATGAGATCTTGCCATTTGCAATGACGTGGATGGAACTGGAGGATGTTATGCTTAGTGAAATAAGTCAATCAGAGAAAGACATGTATCATATGACCTCACTGATATGAGGAATTCTTAATCTCAGGAAATAAACTGTTACTGGAGTGGTTGGGGGTGGGAGGGATGGGGTGGCTGGGTGGTAGACATTGGGGAGGGTATGTGCTATGGTGAGCGCTGTGAATTGTGCAAGACTGTTGAATCACAGATCTGTACTTCTGAAACAAATAACGCAACATATTTTAAGAAAAAAGAAAAAGAAGAAGATAGCAGGAGAGGAAGAATGAAGGGGAGTAAGTCAGAGGGGGAGACGAACCAGGAGAGATGATGGACTCTGAAAGACAAACTGAGGGTTCTAGAGGGGAGGAGAGTAGGGGGATGGGTTAGCCTGGTGATGGGTATTAAAGAGGGCACATTCTGCATGGAGCACTGGGTGTTATGAACAAACAATGAATCATGGAACACTACATCAAAAACTAATGATGTAACATATGGTGATTAACATAACAATAAAAAAAAACATATATGCGTGTGATGTGGTGAGCACTGGGTGTTATACGCAACTGATGAATCACTGAACACTACATCTGAAACTAGTAATGTACTATATTTTGGTTAATTGAATTTAAATTAAAAAAAAAAGAAACATATGCAGAGAACAGAGATGAGATATGAGGATTCGTGACAATTTTCTATTTCCTTGTGTTAGGCCTTTCTTAAGGCCTGATGGCATTGCTATTACTGGACTTCATGACTCTATATTCATATAACCCCTCCATCTCTGATGTGGATTTTTAACTCATTCATTCAATAGGTACTTATGTCATACCTACTACGTCTCAGGAAAGAGATGGCAGAATCAGGACTAGGCTCTGGGTTTCCTGCGGGTTGTTTATAGGGGAGAATATGTTTTGTTTCTCGTTTTGCAATTTTAAGATTGTCTAAAGATTTTAAATACTGATACCTGATACTGTATAAAAGATACATTAGAGGTACCCATTACCCCTTTCCAGTAGAAGGGAAAACCCAAGCAGAAGGGAAATCCAAGCCTCCGAGTGTTTTGTTTATAAACGACACAGCAAGTGATGTGGTGAGAATGCAAACCTCGGGATGCTGCTGTGTGTTTTGCAAGTCAGGTTCCCATCCCCCCAGCAACATAACTGACTTTCCCACAAGCCAGACTTTCCACTTCCTTCCCTGGCTCTCATTTCAATAAATGACCTCTCGATGTCATCAACTTGTTCAGTTCAAGTTTCAGCTTAACGTGCACTTCACAGAAACTTTACAAAATTTTCCTTTTCATTTTTTTTACACAAGTTTTACGTCTGTCTCATCATCAAATCCTAACAGATCATTTTCCCAGTGCTCTCAGACTCTGATCTCTTCTCACCCCCTCCAAGCTATTATTCTGTCTGTGGGGAGTGACTGCAAAAAGTCATTCACCTGTCTCTGTTTCTACTCTGTGCCCACCCCACCCATATTCTATTCTCCATGTCAGCAGAATAAACCTCTTAAAACGTAAATCTGATCATGTCACTCTCCTGCCCAAGACTCCAACAGCAACATGAATTGGCCTGTCCATCCCTTGACCTTATCTACTACCTCTGCCTCACACATTGTTCCAGTTTCAATGTCTTCCTTGCTGTTCCCCAAATATTCCAAGCAGGTTCCATCTCAGGGCATTTGTGCTGGTTTCCTTTACCAGGGATGCCTTTTATGGAGGCACCCCCTGAGCCTGGACCTTTGCTTCATGAAGCATTTGTTCAAGTCTTCTCTGCAGAGACCTTCCCTGACAGCCCATGTTATGGTAGCGCCCTCCCACCACCTCTCTTCCAGAGCATTTATGTCTACCTGGCATTACTTCATTCATTTATTGATATGTGTTTGCTTTCTGTCTCCTCCCACTAAAATGTAAACTTCATGGAAGCAGATACTTGGTCTGTTTTGTTCACAGCTACATCTCCAGGACCTTCAGGACAGTGCCTAAAATAAGAGTGAGGCTCAGTAAATGATTGAGTGAATGAATAAAAGGGACTGGGTACTTTAAAATCTAAGTAAAAAATTCAGATTATATGGCTTTACATATTTTCCTTTACTTACTCTAAGAACTACCCTCCTCTTAGATTCCCATTCAGAATATAACCTTTCTCACTCATGTTTCTATAGACTCTTTATGCTTTTGTAGTTTATTCTTATTGGGTCTGCACTCTAGTGATTTATCTGACTATAAATTGGAATGCACATGAAAGGCTACAGTGTTTTCTTAGCTACACCAAAGCCACAATGTTTTGCCAATCTTACTCTCTTTCACAGTGCCCTGTAAATTTCACATGCCCTGTAAATTTTCTGGTTAATAACAATGTTGACCTCTATTACCTGAAAAGGTTTTCTCTCTTTTTTAATTTTTGAAATAAAGATCTGACTGTTTAAACTTCTATTTGGAAGATACAAATACACCATAGTAACAATGCACGTAAAGATGGCAGAGGTAGAAGGTTTCCCGGAGATAAAAAAAAAAAAAAATCCATCCCATCATCCCTGGTGTGGATTTTTAATTCATTCATTTAACAAGTTCTTACTTCATACATACTTTGTCTCGGGAAAGAGATGGCAGAATCAAGACTGGGCTCTGTGTTTCCTGAACTGTGGTCTTGTTTACCAGATAGAATATATTTTCTGTTTCTAACTTTGCAATTTTAAGATTGTCTAAAGATCTTAAATATTGATACCTAATACTGTATAAAAGACCTTTTTTGGTATAAAAGATACTTTAGATGAACACATTTCCCCTTTTCCAGTAGAAATGGATTTCTAAACTTAATTTTTCTTCACTCTTGCAAATATTTGTCAATGTTCCGTATTAAGCAATAATGTTATTCCTAAATACTAACATACTCTAAACACTAATACATTCTTAGTGACAACTATCAACAATGTTCACTTTATTTTAGAATAAGTTTTACTTGATTATTAACCAGTTCATTAAACATTTGTAGGTTTTGAGTGTCCGGCATGTGACAGTAACTGTCCTTGAAGAGTTTATTTATTTATTTATTTATTTTAAGAGTTTATGTTTAATACGTAACCATTCACAGAGGACATTTAAGAAGACAGCATGTCTGTGGGTGGTTGAATTAAATAAAAACCTAGGCCAGGGATGAGCATGCTGGAAATTTTAAAGGTAAAATGAATCTATTTCATAGGATGATGACTGGCTTGCATCAGTTAATTAACACTTACAGTAGATTTACTGTGGTTACACAAGTGAATAGGAAACTGTCTGTCTTTATAATTTTCACAATATTCTAGTCACCGGGACTAGAATACAATGTGACCAGTGGGATATTAACAACCTGGATGAAAGGTCAAAAGGCGTATCAAGTGACATGGTGTCTGGGAAGGGAGCGGAATGCTTATAGACACTGCATTTCTTCTGCTCATTCTATATTTTTTGATTTCTTCGTATCTGCCAATCCCATATGTTTCATATGGTGAAAGAGAGAGCAAGGATATTTAAATGAAAGACCCGTCGCATGGTCTTACATTATTACCAAAGTTTATAATACAATCACATTGTATCTGTCAAATACTTCTGAGTGATTTTTATGCTAATCTTTAACATGTCCCAGAAGAAACTTCTGAGTATATGACAATTTACATTATATTCATAATTATTTCCATTTTGAGACTGGTCTCCTAAGGAATAAGAAAACCTCAGGATAGTTTGATTCTTAAAATGCAAACTGTTTAACTGGTACCAACAACTATGGCACCTGAAAAATAAAAGCTTTTCTCAAAATGCTCGCGTTTAAATGCATTGCTTAAATTCTATTGCAAATGACCTTTGTGTTCTGCAACAGACATCATCTGCTACATTTATGGTATTGAATGTCTCTGAGGGTTAGCCTGTTACCCAATCAGTTGAACTCTTCCTAACCACTGATTTCTCAAGGGTACTTACATATTCTTCATAAGCTTCGTGGGCTGGAGGAGGGGGTGCCCTGTATCCCGGCACTGTCGGTGCCCCCCGGGCTCGTGGGGTAGGGACACCTCTTGCTACAGGGGGTACTGGAAGAGCTCCACGAGTCACAGTAGTCCCTCGAGGGGTGAGTACACCTCGTCCAGGTGGTGGAGGAGGGGGAATGGCACCCCCACGGCCCCTATGAGAAACAGGTCATGTACAGATGAGAAACCAGGGATGAGAGAAAGAGACTAAAACAGATAGTTTTCATCTTACCGCCATGTGATGGGAAGAAAACCAAATTTATCTGTATGCATGAGCACGTGTGTGTGTGTGTGTGTGTGTGTGTGTGTAATTGAGTTTCTTTAGGCTATAAAGTATTTTGACCTCTGCAGTAGAATAAATTTTGTAAATGCTGGCTATGACATCTTATAATGAAACTCATGTAAAATGCTTGAATATAAAATGAAAAAAAAAACAAGCCAACACAAACCAACCCACTCATTTTATTCCAGATTTGCCAAGGAGACTCAGATCAGAGCTTCAGCTAACATATAAATATTTCCTGCTTTTTAAAAGTTCCCCTTATGCCAACTTTGCTTTTACAAAAGACCTACATTAGCACCTGTTTTCACTAACTGAAAGAAATCAGAAGATTCCTGCTTTTCTGAAAACTGTGAAAAGCAAAACTAATGTTCAGCATTTGTTTTGTAGCAGGCCATTGTAGGGGCAGCGTGCACCCCGAGCAGCTAGAGGGCCCCACCAAGCTCCTTCCCCAGGAACTACACTCAGCATTTCAACATCAAGCCGCCAGAGCTTTGAACTATGTGAACATCTGTGCTTTATCTCCATTTATTTTGTGCATCCATTAGCAGTACCAGAAGAGCCTGAGAGGTTATTTTTCCGGGGTCTGGGAACACTCAAAAAAAATTTCCATGTAAATTAATGGTAATTGCTTCTTTGCTTTATGCCATTTCAGCTTATGAAAGGTCTCATAGGCATGCTGGATAGCAAGGCAAACCTGTATGACTCACTGGACCATCCATGAGACTGAACTGCTGAATGTCAATGTCTCCTCCATGTTGGAGGTTATTGACAGTGAGATGCAATGTTGTATTTACAAAAAAAAAAAATCTTTCTGCACTGTCATACTTTAGTAAAATGTGGAACTCTAAGCACGGTGATATCATTCTGCTTCTTCCAGTAGCTGAAGCTTGAGGTCACTGAAATCACAAATCATTGTCACTGATTTGTCATCATGCATACAACCCCCTGAACTGGTACCATCACTAATATAATTTGTTTTCCTAGGGTAACTATGGTGTTAGTGAAATACGTCAGGATTCTGCAATAAAAAAAAGACTGAATGCTCTGTACTATGGTGCTTGACACAAAAGTAACTTGTATTAAAAGCCTAAGATCAAATGGTTGCAGCCAACTTTTATGGTTTTCCAAGGCCTTTGGAAAGGTTGAGTGTTTGAAGTCTTTGGGCAAAAGCGTGGTTATTTCACTTTTTATTACGTCTGAAAGGCTGGCCTCCAGAAAGCACTGCTTTCAGCAGGAACGCTAAAGCTTTGGGAAAAATAATGATCATTGGGATGTCAACAATCACACTGTTTGGCTGTGTCCACAGATGGGGGATGTAGGTTATGCTTTCTGCTATGAATAGCAGTCAGCTGGCTCTTTCTTGCTTGCAGAAAAATGAGCTTTTGTGAGTGAACAGTAAGAATGCTGGTAGAGTTTTTAAAAGTTTTAAATAGATTATAGAGCTGATGAATAGAGAAATTATCAGAGAACTTCTTTTAAGTCTAATGTACAGAGAATGCTCTCCTGGATTGGGGAAGGTGAAATACAAAAGACCCAGAAGGCCCGGTGCCTGCTTCAAATACAACAATAGCTGAGAATACACTATACTATATTATCATGATAATATAAAACACATCTATGAAAAGGATGTAAAGACCAACTTTACTTCCACTGGGCCTCCAAGTATCAATCTGTTTTCTCCTAAGTAGCGTGAGCATATGTCCGGGTTTGCCTAGAATAGTTCTGATTTACAACTGTTGTCCTAGCTTCCTGTTCAGTTTAGCACTTTAACACTCTGAAAAGTACCCAGGTGTGGGTAGTAAATTATATGTCACCCTGCTTTACACTACATTCACAAGTGCTGTCTATCCCACTGAATAATCACAGGTGAGTAAGTGGTATAACTCCCTGGGCTTAAGGTGGATTTCTTTTTTTTTTTTTTTCCTAATGGGTAAAATCAGATCTCTGAATCTGTAACAATTCTTCCTGCTTTAGAATTGTATGATGCTCAGGACACCTGGGTGGCTCAGCTGGTTGAGCGTCGACTCTTGATTTCAGCTCGAGTCATGATCTCAGGATGGTCAGACTGAGCCCCATGTGGGGCTCTGTGCTCAACGGGGAGTCTTCTTGAGATTCTCTCTCTCCCTCTCCCTTTGCTCCTCTCCCTGCTCAAGCTCTCTCTCTTTCTCTCTCTAAAATTTTTTTTTTAAATTGTATGATGCTCATATCAAATCTGATTTCCCATCCCATTCCTCTCCCAGCTGCATCACAAACACAGCCCTAGCCAACCTATCTCCTGAATCTGATTCATCATCTCCTATACGTTGTGTCCTTTCCTTGGAATTTTAATCTCACATCCCTCTTCCCCAATTCAACTGAAATTTCACATCACCTATTTTAGGATACTGGCCCTGGTTGAATCTACACTGCAGTATTCTTCATTTTTCTGACTTCTCGAAAGTTTTCCATCCTTAATTCTCTACTGACTGCTCATTCCCGAACTGAATGTAATCTAGTTATTGCCTCCCCACTTTGCTGAAAATACTCTTGACTGAGATTACCGGTAACCTACCAGTTTCCAAATCCACTGGATTCATTTACAGTCCCCATTCCACTGCACTTGTTATATTTATCTCTGTGGATTGATTACTAGCTGGAAAATGTCTTCTTTGGACTCTTGCATTCTCTAACGCTAATGATGACTATTACCTGTTTCATTCCTAACACATGCCATATCCTGGATTATATGCCTTATATCAGAGGTTCCTTCACTTGTCTGCATATTAGAATTTCCTGAATACTTTGAAAAATTCTAAATTCCAGGCCACACCCCAGGCCAATTAAATCACAATCTCTAACGGCAGGAAACTCTCAGTGATTCTGAAGTGCAGACCAATTTGGGAACCACTGCCTTATATGTATCACTTAATTTAAAAATCTCGACAACGTTGTTATGTAGCTAATCCTGAGATATTTTAAAGGTTCAGTACCAAGTCATGGAAAGTACAAGTCACTTGCTCAAGGTCACACTACCAATCCATAGACCTTGAATTAATTATAGGAATAATTATATTCTTTGTCTAACTTGGTTCTTCACCTAATCTTAGTTGATGATGTCATTAATCTCTAACTAGGCTAGACATCAGAGAGTTATCCTTGTTATGGGCCAAATATCCTTTCTTCTCCAACCTCTGATTGGACACTAATTCCTATAAACTCTAATCTCTAACCTAGTACTGTATCTCTATAGTCCAAAGAGTGTTTTCTGTTTTGGATAATGGACTTGTCTTCTTACTGGCTTCCATGCCATAAGTCAGTGTGTTTCTGTCTGTCTCTCTTTGACTGCTCTAATTTTTCTCTCTCACTTACAGTGATGACTGAGTAGTCTTTCTTAGAAACAAGTATGATTACTCCCTTCTTTCACAAACTCCATTAGTTCTATGTATTAATTCTCATTGTAGTAAACAAAAGCTTCCAAAATCTGCCCCTAATGTTTTATTCTCTGCAGTTTGCTCTCAATCAATATATAGTGATAATGTGTGTCAGAGATGTCAAATATCTTAATTCTTTAATTATGTACTATAAATTATTATATAGACATAATGCTTTGTTCTCTGGTATGCATAATTACTGGAAGATTAGTTTTTATAGATATATTTATTGAAATGAAAATTGCTTTAATTAAATACATTTTCAACAAATTATTATAGAAGTTTTCAAATATCCCAGGCACCATTCTTTTTGAATATAGGTGCAATTGAATGACTTAATAAAGTCATAATTTCATAAGTATGTACAAATTAGCATCCGTTAACTCATGTTTTCAAAAGCTTTCTAATCAATATGATTTTCTGTTTTGTGAAGCTGTTTCCTTGTTCTTTTTTAATTGTAGATACTTTCCATCATGTGGTTTGAAATAGAAGACAACAGAATTCTGGTCCATTTACTTTCATTAACGTTAATACATTAATGATATCAATATAGCACTGAAGTGAGGTTTAAATTTCAACAATTTTATCTTCTTTTTACATATGTAGTATCAGATTTGTATGATATATGGGATATTAAAAAACAAAACTTTCAAACAAATTTTTTTCTAACATATTTAAAAATCTAGACCACAATGCACTATTCTTTATTAAACCATTAAAGATTAATATTTTAGAATGGAACTTTACTGAAATTGAAATCTTATATGATCCACTCAAATACTCAAATATAATGTTACATTAAGGACCATCAATAACAAAACAAAATCTATTAATAAGATTTTATAATCTCAAAAGCAAGTTAATGCATTATTTTTTTTTAAATTGTCCTAATTTCAGGAATATAGAATAAAACTTGTCCCCCCTTTGTAGACTTTCTAAATATATATTTGGTTACACCACATAAAACTAAATATATATTAGGTTACAGTTTCATTATTTAAGGCATATGATTTAATCAATTTAGGATTACCTGCAATGATATCATTTCACAACCCATCATGATGAGGTTAGAAATATACAAGGTTTTATAAAAGACTGATTCCATAAAAAGTATATCCATAAAAAAGTTATGTCACATTAATTTTTAGCAATAAAAAATGTTCCTAATTAGCATTACAGAGCTCTTATTTTCATCTTTAGGGATAAAAATGTAATAATCTCTAGAAGATTTTAAGTTTTCCTTTAGTCAAACGTAATTTTCAGAATTGCCACATTTTATTCTTAAATAGCTATTGCCTTGGTATTTTACTTGGATATTTATGATATTTATCATTTTTTATTTTTTTCTGATTAACTACAAAATGGAGGTGTTTATGATTTAAATGTTAAAACTGATTTTTTGACATTGGTGGTTGACAATATTTGGGGCATAATTTAATAAACAAATTGAATCAGCAAAGTATCCTAAAATCTCTGAAGATGATTTCTGTGCAAGGTATAAAATAATATTCTAGATCTACATCCTTTAGAGATTTGAAGGCCAGCTCTAACAGGGTAGAGAGAATGACTGAATTACAGTCTATGTGTAAAGGCTGTGAGTATCTTTTACCTTACCTCTTCACAAACCAATGCTTTCTATTGAAAGCTTGACTAATTCAGAATTGTACAAAACAAATTCTGATGCAGAAAGATTCCAATGTTTTTTTTTTTTTTCTGCAAAGTGAATAATACCCAATAAAATCCTCTCTGTTGACCAAAGACATTGCAAAGTCAAATGTACCTGAACTTTCAATACTCTTACCATCAGCCATACAAGAAGTGTGCTTCTGGATTTCTGGACTAGTGGTGCATCTTTTATCTACCTATCCATCTAAGTGTCTACCTACCTAGCTAATCATCACCTGTCTCTCTACCAATCCAGAAAGACACATCTTTAACTTTCTCTTCATGCAATGTCATCCTGGTTCAAAAAAATAATTGTATCATCTGCATGCTCTAATCTTGAGGACAGAACCACCAAGAAGAAAGTCTCAGGTTTGCACCTCTTATTTTCTTAGGATAGTTGTTAAAAGCTCTACCTGTGAATTCTAGAGTCAGACTGCTTGTGTAACCTTGGGCAAATTCTTGACACCTTTCTGTACCTCGATTTGTCACCTGTGAATAATACTTAACCCCAGTACAGAAGACTTGATGAGTTAATTTATGAAAGTGCTTATGCATTATGTAAGCATTCAATGTCATGGTTTTTGTCGTGGTGGCTGGTGTTGTTGTTTATTCCTAGCTGTGACCATGGCACAGAGCAGGTTGGCAAAGGCTTGCCATCCTCGTTTGCTGTTAATTCATTTCAAGTGAGAGCTAATGTACCTTGAAGGGGTTGTGGGAGCTATTCTGATCCCTCTGCCTCTAATACCTCTGCCACGACCAGAGTCCTCTGAGCCATTTAAGTAAGATAATTCACGTAGTTGTTCCTGGCGAATTTCATCATTGTAGTCCTAGGGAAACAAAAACAAAGAACATGACCTGATGAGTTAAAATGGGGCATGGGGGTTCTTAGAGCTGAACAAACACAGTATGAAAGGACATTTTTCATCTATTTCCTGGAGCCTTGTATATGAAAATCTAAAATGATGTAGAAGTGTATATACTTTAAATTCCTATTTTTATATACAGAAATTGAAGTTGCTTCTTTTATCAAGGAAGTACTCAGCAGGAAATCAGATGAAATGTGCTGGGATATCACTTGATGTGTTAGCCAGAAAAGGAAAGGCAGCAATATAGAACAAAATCGTGGAATATACCAAAGTGATGATTAGCATAAAGATTACCGAAAAACAACTCTACTGGGATGGTATGTGTAAATTGCGAATGACTGCATGATACTCAAATAGCTAGTGATGCATAAACCAAAAAGGGGCAATCTCAAGGCCCGAAGTAGACACTGTGTTAAAATCATAAAGAAGGGCAAATCATATGGCACAGTTTCAGACAACTGAGAAGCTGTGCGATCCAACCAAACAACTTGATGGACAATATTTAAAAATAAGGAATTTTCTGTGTTCTAGCGTTGGGATGATGGAAAGATAGCCATAGTAAAAGGCAAATTTCACAGCAATAACCAGAGATTCAGTCAAAGTCAAAGGGACTTTCTTTATCTTTCATCAGTGTGGAAATATATCAATCATTTTAATGGGACCAAAGAATGGATTTGGGTCACTAACGATGAATACTCTTTAAAAAACAAATATCAGTCTTAAAAAAAATAAATAAAAATAATAAAAATAATAAAAATAAAAAACAAATATCAGTCTTACTTGTCTCTCCTTTTATTAATACACACACACACACACACACACACACACACACACACACCCCACACACACACCCTTGCTTGAATAATACAAAACTGAATAATTGGTTATTTTTACCAAATGGCCAATCTGATTAAATTCTTTTTCAGTAAACCTATGTTTAAGTGAAATCACTGTAGTGGATTTGCTAGTGCTGGAGAGGAGCCTAGAAGTGGACACTAGAAATATCTGTAAAGGGCAGGCTGACAGAAATGATGTTTGAAGCCTAGTTGTGGGCCCAAAAGCCAAGTATATCATCTCACCAATGTTGCCAGTTTAGCTCTGCATATATGTCTACAGTAATATTAACTGAACACTGTGCATCCTCACCTACACACCTCTGTTTAGAAAAAGGCAGGGATGCATTCAGCCTACAAGGATTTCTAATGCACAGCTTTATCTTATGCTCCCAAAATTGCCTTGATTATAAGCAGAAGTACTAGTCACTCCAAAGCATTTATCTTCTTATTTTTAACATGTTGCTTTCATGTTCATCCTCTTCAGCACCTCATAATGGGTTCAAGTGCAGTTGGCTGACAGAAGAGCTATACAGTAGAAAATTACAGTTTCCACTGTAATATATATATTCCACTTCTACTTCTTAATTTTCACATTCAAGCAACCATCAAATTGAAGAATAAACATGTCTATTATTTCATTAGGATCAGGGAATGTGATGAATTGTTACTTCTGATGAACTGATAATTCACCTGAGTGAACTGATCAGCCACCATTAAAATGAAAAATTAATTTCCATTATTTTCCCATGTAATATTCCTAATTGGCAAGAGGATCACTGCAGTTTCTTATCTGAGGAAAACCCATGAACTCTCAGGGTCCTTATGAATTATAAAATGAGATAGATTTTCCTTGTTGGCAACACTGAAATTTAAAAATTAAGAAATTGCAGATGAATCCAATATATGTAAATTTTACTTTTATGCTAGAATCAGAAAATGTAATAATGTGGATGTGGTCTCATAAAGAAGAGGGGGAGGAAGAGACTGGGGAGAAAATAAGGGTGAAGGAGGAGAAACATTAACCAGACAGTATGAAAGAATAATTCCCAATTTGATCAGGCCTCCCTGCATCCATATCTTGGAAAGGTCCCATCACACTGACTCTAGAATTATCCAGGTGATTTGTTTTAGCCAATTGGACAAGAAGAAAGGTGACAAAAGCAAAGACTTGAAAACTGCTTCCATACTGGGGCTTGCCCTTTCTTGCCACCAGGTGAAGAAGCCCAGGCTGGTTTTCTGGATAATGAGGACCATGTGGAGAGAGGCTCCAATCACCCCTTCCCTCCCACCATCCCATCTGAGTTCCCAAACATGTGATTGAGGCCATCCTGGGCCATCCAATATGAGTCAAGTTGATGAAGAGTGGAAAATCACCTTCTCACCCCCAGAATGGGTAGAAATAAATAATAAAGTGGTGCTTTAAGTCAGCATTCTGGTGGTTTATTTTCTGCAAAAACCAACAAATAACAGAGGGCGCTGGTCAGCATGGAACATGAGAGACCGAAGTCAGAGAGGCATACTTCAGCAGCCTTTTTCCTCTCCTGTCCAAAGGAGGGTGCATAGGCCCAGGTGTGATCTACACGTTTCTTGTAGGGCAGGTACAGCCCTAGTATGGAGGTAACAATAGCTAATGTCATACTCTAGTGTCATTAAAGTTTGAACTGTCCACTTGAAACACTTTATTCAGAGTCTACATTCACCGATCCAACTGCAGATTGGAATTCAGCTTCTAGACAGAAACCTGCTAACCTGGAGAGAATCTGTTTATCTTATGAATATTTGACTCTGTGGGTTAATTCTTAGTGTAAGCAAAACAACTATTGTTGATATATAATCAAGTTTTCTATGAGCTTAGCTAGATACTTTGTTTAAAGAAATGGATCATCTTCCAGGGTTGTGGCGGTCAGGAGAATACAGACCTCTGACTACAGATGTAATTGACTAAGAATCCCAGTTGCTCTCTTCTGAAATCCTATTGCTCCCAAGGCCATGCTCCCCAAGGACAACTCCTAGTCAATGACCAAATGTGGTCAAGATGCTAAAATAGGCCCATTCCTGGGAGTCACGGGATCCCTCTGCCTGTGCTTCAAGGATTCTCTGACAACCTTGCTGAACTGGCTGTTTCTTTTTAAGATTTATTTACTTATTTTAGAAGGGGGAGGAGAGAGACAGAGAGAGAGAGAGAGAGAATCTCTAGCAGACACCCCATCAAGCATGAAGCCCTACACGGGGCTCGATCTCACGACCTGGAGATCATGATCTGAGTGGAAACCAAGAGTTGGACACTCAACCGAGTCACCCAGGCGCCCCTGAACTTGCTTTTAATGTTGTTGCACCAGGACAGTCTAGGCCCTTCCATCTCTCTTTCCTTTCAATCAAATATTGTAGTGTGAGGGCTCTCCAGTCTTCCTTGGCTCCCTTATTATTTTTGTTGTTGTTGTTACAAGAACATTTTCCCTATCAAAATCCTTATGTGTATAATCCCAATTTGGCATCTGCTTCTTGGAGGGCACAGATGAATATACAAAGTGTTGAAGAAACCAAGTTCCTAAGATTACAAAGCTGAAAGATTTGATAAATACACTAATGTTAATGCTTGTGGAACTTACTTTGTTCAACACACCTTATACTCTGATTAAATTGGAGTACTTGCAGTTCTCTTACTTAAAAATGGTTATATACAGATTAAACGTGAAATGTGAAGCTGATCATTGATTACCAAAAAGGGTAGTAATTGATATTTTTTAAGAAAATGAATGTATATTGCCCAATTTTTTAACACCTCACTTCATAGGACAATATTAAAGAGTCATGGAGTGGACAGACACAAACCATATCTTGGGCAGGAGACCAGAACAATCTGGTTGGCTCAGATAAACTGCAGCAACAATGAAAAGCTGTGTGTGCGTGTGTGTGGTGGGGTAAGAGAGAGAATATGGCAAACTGCAAAAAAATTTAGGAGTCTTCGACTGGGAAGTATATGATATGATTGGGAAAGGTAGGGACAAAAGACATTTTTAGGTACAGAGATGGTTAGAAGTAGAACATTAACCAGATAAAAGAAACAATGAGGGAAAAAAAGTTTAGAGGTGGAGAATTTGTATTTGGTCTTTTTAAGATTTTATTTATTTATTTGAGAGAGAGAGAGAGAGAGAGAGAGAGAGAGCATGTGCTCGATGTGGGGTAGGGGCAGAGGGAGAAGGAGAAGCAGACTCCCTGCTGAGCAGGGAGCCAGATGTGGTGCTGGGTCCCACGATCCTGGGATCATGACCTGAGCTAAAGGCAGACCCTTAACCCACTGAGCTACCAGGTGCCCGTTGTAGTTGGTCTTAATCACCTTAGGTTTAAAATGCCAAAGTGACATTAAGTGTTATCTTAGAAATTCAGATCTGGGTTGGGAGAGTAAATTTGAATGTCATCTGCACATATTTGTGATAACAGAATATTAGCACAAAGATTGTATAAGAGATTAGTAAAATAATGCAGTGATAAAAATTTTCTAATACTTTTCATGTTAATTTGTATCACTAAAGATGTCAGTTAACTTATTAAATACAATGTTTGGATCATTAAGTGTTAAAAGACCAGGTCTTTTAATAAACTCAAGTTTTTCTAATTAGACAACCAAAATATATACACCACTGTATTTATAGTAATGAAGCATCTACATGTTGCAAATAAATATGGAAGAGAACTTTTTTAATGCCCACATGCAAGGATAGTTGATACTAAATATTTTCTAGACTGAATATATTCTGTGGATTATTTTTATAATATAAATATAATTTTCTAAACCCTAAATTCTGTAATTTTATATTATAGTGCTTTTTCCAGTCTTCATTAAGCACAGATCTAATTTTCAATTAATCTTTCATAACTAGAACATGAGTCTACCTGAAGCTAGTATATCCAGTTGAACATTTAACTGTGGCATGTGTTGTTGATGCTTCAGTTATATAAAATCATTTTTTTGAGTTATATAAAACCTTAAAGATACAAGTAAACAAAACATTCCAAGTTTACCTTATATATATTATCTTATAAAAAATATATAACCACATAGTTCACCTGAGTGGTACTGAGTTCTAAGGTTCTAGAGTCATAAAATAATTATACCTATGAATGGGTGATTATAGTTTTACGGCATTTATAATTTTAACGCCCAATTCGCTAGCACATACATTCACTGAAAAGTAAAAATATAAGTTTATAGGTAGTAATTATGATCATTTGTATTTTAGTATTATTTTCTTTCTTATTTGATATTAAAAGACCTTTGAGAGAGAAAGAGATAGAGATAGAAAAATAAATACTTAAGCATGTGAGAAAGTTCATAAGGGACAAAGAAAAGTTATGACAATTCAGGATGAACAAGAATGGAAAAATTAATTTCCAGTCATTTAAGATAAATAAGTAATAAACATTTTAACAAATAAACATAATATAAAATATTATTTATAAAAAATAAATAATAAAATAATAAATGTAAAAAAATAAAATCTTATGTATTTAACTTGTGTGCGAAACCAGAATATTACAAAATTTTTTAAATAAAACTTACCCATATTATAAAGACAATGTTCTGTCAAGAAGAAAATGAGTTATACTTACTGATGAACTTTAATACTATTTTAGATAAGATTCGAAATTACTGGGATTTCACACTTCAAGGTATACCAACAGTAAATAAATCATACACACATTAAAAACACACTGCCTTGCAGATGAGTTAAAAGGTGCTTTACAAATGCTGATTGGTTCGATCTGCAGCTTTGGTTTCAGACAGAAGGGATTGTTAACAGTGAACTTTCAAATGAATCTATCAAGGCTTAAATAACACACGCATACCACACACAAGCACATTTTAGGATTGATTCAAATTTTAACTTTATTTTTCCTATAATGTCCAAAATTTTGCTTGTTTGCTACCAAAATCAGTTTTTAAAAATTGCCCCCTTGAAATAAAAACAAAGATATTTACAGTATTTGTTATATATTCCTTTTGCTCAGGGTGAGGCAAATTAGCCCTATGAAACAATTTCCATGAAACTCATGCGCGCTCCTTTCTATATCTCTGACAAGGCCCTCCCACTGTGACGGCATATGGTGTAAACGGTATACACAAAAGCTCAGAGCAGACAGATGTTTGGATGTTCCTAGAAAGGACTCATGCTCATAGTCTGCATATTTAATGTATATGCATAACTTCCCAGTTACATACACTCATGTCCATCTGTTATGATGGCATTTTGCCCAAATACAAATTGGGAAGATTATTTCACTTGTGGATAGATGCCAGGTGATGACAGGTGTAGACAGGCTACCTGGGGGCACAGTGAGGGACAATTTTCCTGCCAAATTTCCTCCTCTGAGACTCTGATGGGCACTGGTGCTGCACATTTAAAACTGTGATTATAACCACTGGTAACATGTGAACGTATATTCAGCTCTACCAATGCTGAGACTGTCAGACCACATCGGGCGAGAATGAAATGCAGACTGTAACCTGTCTGGGCCAAGACAAAGAGACCTGGGATTTCCCAAGTCCCTACAAACAATTAGGTTAGGGCACTTTCACTAGAGTAATAAACAAGAAAGACTGGGAGGTAATGGGTCCTGTGCCAATATCAAATCTGTAGCTGAATTAGAATGGGTAGGAAGCTCTTTCGGAGAACAACCAGTGCTGTGCTGGATATTATTTAGCAAAACATCTTAGTCTATTAGATTAACAGCTCTTGGCCAACACAGGGTGAGTTTTAATCAGCCCAGGCATGGCACCAGGAAACCTCATTAACAAAATGTGGTCAAAGACAGTCAATTCAGATTTATTAAGAATCTGTTCGGTGCATGACTCAGCATAAGGTCTAGATAAAGGCTTTGTAATGCTTATTCTCCAAAGGACATAGAATATCACAAAGTAAAATTGTGGACTTGGTATGTTGAACTGCTAGTGAAGGCAATTTCTGTCACTCAAGAATGTTTTCTCTTTTTTTCCCATTACCAACTCATGTTGCACACTATAGAAAAACCATCAAATAAGATAATACCTATACAGATTTTTAAGTAGATATTTTGCAGGATGATTGACTTATTTTCTATCTTATTTTATTAAACCTTAGCAAACACTGGCCACTAATATATGAGCTCCAGGAATCAAGACCTTTTGATTGAGCACCAAAGGATTCACGTAATTCAGTGTATTTGAGTCATGTATTTGGTGTTATAACTTCACCTATCCTGGCTTATAAAATCAGCCACTACCTCAAGTTAGATTTAGGGTAGTAGATAAATATTTAAATAATGGCAAATGAGAGATTTGGATTGTTACTCTAAAAATACCAAGTTCCATTTGTTTAAATAGAACCGAAATGACGCTATTTTCTTCAGCAAATTTCCTTGGCAACTTTACCACACACATGATACAGGAGCTCTTTCTGAATTTTAAGTTGAAATAGGCATTGATTCAATACTTTGGCATATTATATCTACCTTAATTTACGAAGACAAAAAACAAACAAACTCCTGGCTAACACAGAACTGATGATAGTTATTGGTACATTGATCAAATGGATCCAAATTCTTCTTAACAAAGAAATCATCATGGTAAGGATACATTTAGAGAAGAGTACACATTCTGTTGCATGAAAAATGTTGATAGACTATGGCACACGTGGGTGATTTTTTTTATTAATAACCTTGAAATTCTGAGCCTTCCCCTGGACATAGAAAATTTATATATTCAAGATAGTAATGCATCTAAACAACTAGATTTTTAGAAGTTCTTAATGTAGCTTTGCTAAATAAATCATCATTTATTCAATGTATTTTTGAGCAGCAGGTAAGTTCCAGACATTGATGTAGGTGTTGGAGACACAGTGGAGGAAAGCCCCTTAACCAGCAGGACTTAAGTGACTCCAGATGACTAGATCCCTGCACCTGTTCATGAAACGTTCTTCTTTCTGGGCAAGGAGGGATGCCTTCTTAATATGCTTTGAATCAGTGTATGCTCAATTCATTTTTCTTTCTGTTGATTTAAATAATAATTCATTCCCAATATTATAAAGATTTTTTTAGTGGTTGCTACTTTTTATTTTATTTTAAAAAATGTTGAATTCTACATTTCTGTTTTATTTGCTTATTTATTTTTAAGATTTTATTTATTTATTTACTTGCTTATTTATTTATTTATAGCACAGGCAGGGGGAGCAGCAGAGGGAGAGGGAGGGAGAGAATGTAGAATGTTCAGCAGACTCCGCGCTAAGCATGGAGCCTGATGGGGGCTCCATCCCATGACCCTGAGATCATGACCTGAGCCAAAATCGAGAGTCAAACGCTTAACCGACTGAGCCAGCCCGGTGCCCCCACATTTCTGTTTTAGAAAGAAAAGTATTAACTAAGAAGAGTATATAGGTGGCTCATGAGAAAAATTTCTACAAATCTTTTTGTTTTTTCCCAAATGAAAATACTGTAATGATTCCTTCTGTGCTTTTTAATCAGGAAAACAACCTATTAAGCCATGGCAACTTTTTTGAAGCTCTTTAAAAAGAGTATAAAATATGCTGTGCATGCCTTTTTTTGTTTGTTTAAAATTATCCTTTTGTTTGGCTTGCAGCTACCAGTTCCTCCCAAATTTAATCTTTTTCAAAAAAATTCTTTGCATGGTATTCTTCCTGAATATTTAATCGTATTACAATAGGGTAGTCCTTAAAAATAATTAAAATGTCACTTTTTCAAATGCCACATTAGAAGTGAGCAGAATCATTTGCCAGGTGGGAAAGGTGAATGTAGCACAGAAGCCAAGCATAGGGGAGCAAGAGTGAGAGTATCCAGCAAGGGTGAAGGATGCTAAGAGTTCAGCTACCCCATACTCAGGAAAGGAAGCCAATAAACACTTGATGAAAAACTTTAGCTCCATGGTCAGTAGCTGAAGAAATGGACTTGTGATATATGAATGCAATACAATGAAGAAGTATTAGAAGATGCATCAAAATATGATGTGAAAGTTCTTACGTAGCCTCATGAAATAAATTAGAAGTGCAAAGTGAAAAAGAACATGGATTTAGAGTTAGAGGAGCGAGATACATGTCGTTTCTTCCTTTCCTTGCTTCCACTGGTTCTGCGTCAATAGCAACCCTCTGTTGAAATGTTTGGCTGGATTTTTCTTCCTCCAATTGACTAAGGCCCTTTAATGGGCTATAAATTGTATTCGTTTATCTGTGGGTGGGTTTGTTCAGCCTCTGAATAGCTCTTGAGTTGAAGCTTCTTCGTCAGGGGCAGATGGTTAAGCAGGAAGACTTGGGTTCTTTGCTGTCATGGGCCCATGCAGAGCGGCTAGCATGGTGGACTTCTCCTCTGAAGGGGGACAGCACACCTCTCTGTTCCCAGAAGCCTGGGAATTCCAAGATTCCCGAATCCCACATGCCATCAGCATGGCGCTTCTAGAGAACACTAGAGTCAGCTAAATCAGGCAGCCCCCTTTCCTTCTCCACACAATGAACATACACTGCAGGTTGTCAGAATCAATCTTTCTGTAGAAAGGATTCACTGCAGGAAGCCACCAGATCCTCTCAACAAACATGGGATTGATGGTCCATCTCTAAGTCTCCTTTCAGGCCTTGAATCTCTTCCCTCTTTAACCCTGCATCTCAAAGAGTAAAGGTATTGCCTGCTTTCTTGGAATCACGTCCAATATCAGGTACTTCAAGACCATTTGGTTTCCCTACCAAATCACTTGTGTCTGTCAAGTCCTTTCAGCAAAGCCAATGGAGAAGTAGTATTAAGAATTAGCATTAATACATGGTTATATGTAAAAAAAAAAAAAGAATTAGCATTCATAGGGAGCCTGAGTGGCTCAGTCGTTAAGTATCTGCCTTTGGCTCAGGGCATGATCCCAAGGTCCTGGGATCGAGCCCCACATCAGCCTCCCTGCTCAGTGGGGAGTCAGCTTCTCTCTCTCCCACTGCCTCTCCCCCTACTCATGCATGTGTGCTCTCTCTCTCTCTCTCAAATAAATAAATAAAATCTTAAAAAAAAATAATTAGCATTCAGGTCACAAACTTCCCCTAATCCCTTTTTCACTCACTTTTAAGATTTATTCTGCAAACTTTGATTGAAAGAAGATAACCATTTAATTGTTCTATAAAGAACATGCTCTAGGATTCATCAACATTAGTTCTATGTTCAATGATGAAGGTTATACTTTGATTTGTTTTCATCCCAATGGGAGAAATCATAGGCTCTCAAGAGCTGGGGACCAGCCAAAGGAACTTCAGTTTTCCTTTATTTCCTATGAATTACAACCTCAAGCCACATCTGCATACTATCTACAATGCTCCTGTCCTTTGCCTGAAAGTAGGATTCTTACTTTGTTCTAAAGATCTAGAATACCACCAGCGCAGGCTCATACCACTCAGAGCTAGGGACAGAAAGCAGGATTTCTATTGAACCTGTACAAACCTACAAGGCCAGGAGCCAGGAAGGGAGCATCTGGGACTATGCATTCCTCAGTGAAAAAATGTATTATTATTAAATATAGTAACACTATATATATATTAAATAGAAAAATATGCTTATTTGTTTATGTACTTGTTCTAGGTGCTGCAAATATAGAAAACAAAGTGGCCCTCCTTGAACTTACATTCTAAAGTGGGAAACAGACCACAAAAAAGCAAACAAAGGAAAAAGTGAGCTCATTTCAGACGATAATATGCTGTGATGAAAAGGAACAGGGCAACATGACTGAGGGACTGCTTGGAAAGTTTGGTTTAGATGGGATGTCAGCCACAGCCTGTCTGAAGAGGTAACCTACGAACTGAGACCTGAGTGTAAAGAAGCCTGACATGCAAGGATCTGGATCTAGTCCCCTAGGTGGCTGGAACGCAAAGGCCATGAGCCAGGAAGAAGCTGTGACTCTTTAAGGAACAGAGAGAATTCTAGTGCACATATGTCAAGAATTTAGTGAGCATGGGAGAGAGTGATACTAGGTCCGATAAGTAGGCAGGGGCTAGATCATGCTGGCTCTTCTTGGCTTTATTCTAAATATAATAGATGGCCTAGGTAGAATTTAAATGGATAGTGAAACAACCAGTATTTTGTCTTTTTTTTTTTAAAAGATTTATGAGAGAGAAAGAGAGAGAGAGAAATAACATGGGGGGGGAGGGAGAGAGAGAGAGAGAGAGAGAGAGAGAGAATCTCAAGCAGAGTCAGCGATGAGCATGCAGAGCCAAGGTGGGCTCCATCCCAGGACCCCAAGAGCACAACCTGAGCTGAAACTGAGTCTGATGCTTAACCAACTGCACCACTCAGGAGCCCCCAGTTTTATGTCTTCGAGGGAACATTCAGGGTGCTATTAGGAAAACGGATTAACCTGGAACTGGAGTGGAAACAGGCAGAAGGGTGAAGACACTGTTGTAGCAGTAGGCATGCTGGCTGTGGCAGTTGCCTCTGCCATCACCGTGGAGGAGAGTGGTGGAGAGGAAGGGCCACTGGTTACCTGTGGACATATTTGGCAGAATTTCCTGAAACTGCTGATGGATCAGATAGGGGAAGTTGTGAAGAAAATGGACTCAAATGTGACCCCCAGATTTTTGGTTTGTGCTACTGACTCAGTCATGGTGTCATCACTGAGTTGGGAAAGATAGTGAATGTGAGGTTCCCTCATCTCTCTCTATTCTTAAAAAATGAAAGCAAACATTATTTGTAAACAAGGAGCCTTTTTAAATCCGGGATTTTTTAAGGAGTGATGTGATTCTCTCCTATATGGATAGCTTGTCTTTAAGAACCCTGCTTACAAAAAACTAAATAAATAAAGGCAAAAAACATCATCTATTAATCATAAGAGGGAACATAAATGCCCTTACATGAAGGCATTTAGGGATCAGAAAGAGAGATGGAAATTTGGTAGAGGTGAAAAAGAACAATCTAGGAAGATTTGAATGTGTAAAGTCATGAAGTCATGATAGAAAAGTGATCGGATACAATAGTCAATAATCCAGTTTTCCTAAAGCATCATGTCTGAGGTAGACAGTAGAAAGGTGTGTGGAGAGAACGCAGGTTGGGAGATTGGAGGTTTGTGTTCTCAAGATAATGAGTACTCACAGAATGGCATCACCATGGACAAGTTTTGGAAGGATTACTCAGGAATGTGGATGAAGGACTGGAGTCAGAGGGATGTCATTCACTTCTACAGAAACTCAATTACCGTAGAAGACTTTTAGAGCAGTCTGGACATGAGACAGTGAAGGTTGGAATGAGGGCAGATTTGGGCCTTTGAACAAGTCATTTCTGGCTCTATTTCTATAGCTGGAAAATGAAAAAGTGGTCATAATAATCCAGTTAAATAATGCCCAAGCTGTCTCCACAAGACTTTCTCATGAAGAAGTCTGCCATGGATATCAAAAGGAGGACAGGCTACTGAATTTTTACTTTCCAACTATAGCATTGAAATACAGATGATTCAGGTGCTACGTGCACATGGAAATGTGGCTGTATTCTTATCTATTAATGTTATAATTTCTTCACAAAACACATACTCAAATGATACTTTGCTTTGCAAACCATCTCATTTCATGTACTTCTTTACTGCAAAGTCACTGAAACAAAAAGAAATTAAAAAAGATTTTAAAAATAGTATCAACAAATCCTCCGGAGGAGAAAGAAAGTGCTTTAAAAAGAGATTTACACTCTGGTTCATTGTACCAGCTTTAATGCTGGTCTAGAATATGAATTGCTACTAAAGCCTTAGGACTCTAGTGGCAGTAAAGGGCTTTTGTGGTTATTAAACACCTCAACTTTACTCAAGCATTTAGCAAACCACAAAAGCCATTAATTGGCTGCCTTCTGCACTATCACGGATATTGCTTCCAAAGCATCAGTAAGTACAGAGCAGATCTATGGTTCCCTTTCCTTTATCACCCTCCAGACAATTTATAGATTAGAAATACATACCCAAATCTTGATTTTATAATGAACAAAAACATTCTTCCAAGAGGTTTGATTTCCATGAGTTTCTAAAATACACTTAATTCTAAACTTAATTAGCCTGATCATTGCAAATCAGCCATTTTGAGGCTTAGAATTTAATGTGAGCAATTTTCATATGGTCTTCTTCTAAAAAGCTAAAAAGATATTTGTAAAACTTTGTTGGTTTATTGTTCTAAGTTATTGATATTTATATAGGTAAAGGTGTGAATGTGAAGGCAGAGAATTCAACTCTCACCAAATTACTTTTCCTATTTCTCCAAATTATTTGCAACACAACTGGAGTTTTGGGACTCCATGCAAAATTTCTAGATATCTCATCTTCTGTTTTATCCCTATTTAGAATATAATTATAATATATTTACATATACAAATAAATATTGGGACAATTGCCAACTCCTGCTTAACTAAGCTTTACAAAGAAAGTTTTGTTTTGTTTTGTTTTTAAAGATTTTATTTATTCATTTGAGAGGGAGGAAGAGAGAGAGTGGGGGAGGAGCAGAGGGAGGACAAGCATATGCCTTGCTGAGTGCAGAGCCTGACACAGGGCTCTTCGCGATCCTGAGGTCATGACCTGAGCTGAAATCAAGAGTCAAACTCTTAACCGACTGAGCCACCCAGGCGCCCCTACAAATAAGTTTTGTGTTCAGAATCAAATGCAAATACTGATTTGAAAGCTAATAAATAATCTGAAAAATAATGCAGGACAAATTTAAAAAATCAATCAGGATTTTGAGAAAATGAGAAGACAAGTCAGATTGGGAAAAATATTTGCAAAAGACACATCTGATAAAGGACTGTTATCCAAAATATACAGTAGATTCTTAAAACTCCGTAAGAAAATAAACAACTTGATTAAAAAAATGAACAAAAGATATGAATAGACACTTCACCATAGAAGACATACAGATTAGAAACAAGCATATGAAAGCAGGCTCAACATCATATGCCATTAGGTAATTGTAAATTTAAACAATTTTTGGCTATGTACCTATTAGGATGGCAAAAATTCAGAACACTGACAACACTAAATTCTGACAAGAATGTGGAGCAATAAGAACTCTCATTTATTGCTGGTGGGAATGCAAAAGGGCACGGCTATTTTGGAAGACAGTTTGGAAGTTTCTTACGAACGTAAATATACATTTACCATACAATCCAGACATCATGCTCTTTAGTATTTACAAAAGGATTTGAAAACTTAGGTTAGCCCAAAAGCTTGCACACATCTGCTTATAGCAGCTTTATACTACATACTATCTGATTCCAACTATATGACATTCTGGAAAAGGCAAAACTATGGAGATAATAAAAGGTTCAGTGGTTTCCAGGAGCAAAAAGGG
Organism: Callorhinus ursinus; assembly: GCF_003265705.2. Classification (NCBI taxonomy): domain Eukaryota; kingdom Metazoa; phylum Chordata; class Mammalia; order Carnivora; family Otariidae; genus Callorhinus; species Callorhinus ursinus. Next base: position 16,503,509 of record NW_027397084.1, read on the forward strand.
GAGGAAGGGGTGACTGGGTGGAGTACAGAGGATTTTTAAGGCAGTCAGGCTATTTTGTATAATACTGCAATGGTGGAGACATGGATCTCAGTCTGTTCAGGCTGCTATAACAGAATACCCATAGGACTGGGTGACCTATAAAAAAACAGAAATTTATTTCTCATGGTTCTAGAGACTGGGATCTAAGAACGAGGTGCTGGCAGATTCATTGTCTGGTAAGGGCCTACTTTCTAGTTTAAAGACCATCTTTTTACCCCGGAGTCTCTTTTACAAGGGCACTAATCCCACTCACGAGGGCTCCACAGCCCTACTCTAATCACCTCTCAAAGATCCCACCTCCTAACACCATCATCTTGGGGTTAGGTTTTCAACATATGAATTTGGGGGTGGGGAGGACAAACATTCGATCTATAGCAATACATGCTATTATACATTGATCAAAATCCATAGAATGTGCAACACCAAGTGTGAACCCTAATGTAAACAATGGACTTTGGGGAACAGTAATATGTCAATGTTGGTTCATCAATTGTGACAAATACACAACTCCAGTAAGGGGATGTGGACAATGGGGGAAGCTATGCATATATGGGGGCAGGGGATAAAAGAGAACTCTTTGCACCTTCTGCTCGATTTTGTTGTGAACCTAAAATTGCTCTAAAAAATCAAGTTTATTAAAAAATCAATCAGGGTATTATTTTGATAGCATGATGCTAGGAAATAAAGACAATATTCATGAAGATGAAAGAATTGATGCAAGCTTCAAAAATCATGGTGTTACCAACTACTTCTTTGCTCATCACAAGAGGTAGGAGGCTACTGAAACCTCCTCTATTATGCACTGCCAATCTCTAAGGAGCCTTAAGTGCATCAGGAGCAGAGCAAATTCATCTTTATGGTACCTCAGTGAATGATGAAGGGTTGGAGGATTATTACCCCCATTTGCAGACTCAGAGGTTAAATGATGAATGTGAGGCAAATCACAAGCAGGATTTTGTGGTAAAAATATTTTAAATGCCTTACATTTCTCATCTTTTTCCCAGTTAAGCTACTCCTTTTTTATTTTCCTCCAGTTCTGAGATCCCATCAGCCTGGACCTATTCAGATATTTAGCATGCTGCAATCAAAATAGCATAGATTTCTGAATCAGAGCTCCAAGTCCCTTGCTCTACACATTATCATGGGCTGTAGGGAGGCCGTCCTTCCAAATCATTGTGTTTTTTAAGATTTCATTTAGTTATTTGAGAGAGAGTGAGGGAGAGAGAATGAGCAGTGTGAGGGGAAGAGAGAGAGGGAGAAGCAGACTCTCCACTGAGCAAGGAGCCCAACATGGGGCTCGATCCCGCCACCCTGGGATCATGATCTGAGCTGAAGACAGACACTCAACTGACTGAGCCACCCCAGGAACCCTGATTGTGTTCTGAAACCAGAAAAGGAAATCAAAGGACATCACATTGCCCTTGTTGCTAAGCTGGTATTATTGCTGCTGCTGGTGGTGTTACTGGTGGTGGTGGTGTATGTGTGTGTTTGACATGTATGTAAAATGTGTATGGTAGCTGATTGACTAATAAATTGCTGCTAGAAAGCAGGTGATATAAATAAATGTATAAATTGGATAGGCTACTTTCCCAGCCTGGAGATAGGAATTCTGAGCTCTAGTTTGGGTAGGTCACCTTTCTTCTCTCAACTATTTTCTTATCTCCAAATGGACTTAAAACCTGACTCCATTTCTGGAGATGTGAAGACAACGCAACCAATATTGGGAATATCTAGGTAACCACATGATATTCTTATATATGTTCATTTACATGCTTATGTATCTGGACAGTATGCATTTATGTGTACATGACTGTATACAATTATAAAGACAATGAAAACTGAGGACAAGAATCAGTAAATAGAAAAGCAGAACACCTAGCAGCCCGAGGTTTACATAAAATATGTGATTGTGCAAAAATACAAAAAAATACAAAAGATATTGAAAGGAGTCAGGAAAGGGTTAGCAAGAGCAACAGAAGTGTGACTCAGGGCATAGAGAAATAGGGCTGAGTAGCTTGCATTATAACAAAATGGGCAATAAATGACAGCATAGTCATTTGTTGGTACGTTGGAAATCGACTGCTTGATGAGATCTAAATTCACAGTGTGATTAGATGAAACTGTTATGTCAAAATTATTCATGTAAACCAGCTAACTCATAAGACCCCCCTTTTTTCCCTAGCTCTGATGTACTGGCTAGTTTTTGCATAATGTCTATTTGTAGAAACATGACTACAACATGATCTTTCATTTAGTGTTTCTTTTCTAAAAGGTCATTTTTTTTGGTCTAATTTCCTCATTATGAATGATTTCTGGTCCTGTTCACTGTGGCTTAAGATTTAAAAATAATAACTGCCAAACCCTCACATCTTTCCAAATTTTGAAAACTACTGGCCTGCATAAGAAATAAGAAAAGACCTTCCCTTTCTCTGCGGGCTGTAAGACTGGTATTTTCCATGTGGGACCTATCACTGGGTGTTTCAGAGGGTTGTATGGGTGAAATATCACTTCAGTACCTTTCTCTCCCCTTTCATAATTCTAAGAGTGGTGTGAAAAAAAATCCATTTTTATGTATTTTGAGTTGGAACAAAAATCAATTTCTACTTAAAAAAAATGATACAAGACCCCAAGAGCTTAAAGGAGATAAAAACCTGATTATAGCATTACTGTACAGTGGTAGCATTTAGTTGTTTGATTTCATGATATTTTTAGGTGCCATGCCAATATTTAGAAGAGTTAAGTTTTAAAACTATGAGCAAAAAATAAAATGATCTTTATTGGACTCTGGTCTTGTAGCAATTATGAATGTGACTGTGTAGTCCTACTGCCTGGGTCAGATTCAGGCATTGACATTTATTATCTGTGTGGCTTAATGTAAATGCTAAGCCTTTCGGGGCCTAAATGTTCTTATCTATAAAATGAGATTAATAACAGTAATAAACAAGATAGTATGGCTGTTGGGAGGGTTAGATAAATAAACATGTAAATTGCTTAAGATGGGTGTCTAGCACAAACTGAGCATGTGATAAATGTTAGCTATTATTGTTCCCATCCAGATTAGAGGATCCCCTATTCTGATGTACCACTTATTTGAAATGATAAGGCAAGTCTGTTATATCATTTTATTTCTTCGAAGAATTTTAGCTAAAAAGAAATCCTCAAGTGTTGATTGTACATGAATACATTTTATCATTTATTTTTCTAAAGTGGTAGAGATTCTTACAGTAAATTAGGAAATACAAATAATCTGTTTTTGGCTCTATTTATCCTTGGAAGTTTAAGGCCTTGGGTGAGAATGTGTAGGCAAACCCTGATTTGATGAATTCAGGAAGATTCAGAGCCATGAATCAGTTTCAGGCTGCTTCTTTGTAAGTACATTTAGACAACAATGAAGTCTGAAGCTAATTCTTGACTGAGTATCTGGAAAAGCTCCAATCCTAAAAGAGTCCACAGCCAGAACATGTTTCTTTAGACGTAGTGAACATAATATCATTGGTATGAAATAGAGGTCTAAGGAAGACCAATAAAATAATAACAAAAAAGTGACTTTTAAAAGGTTTTGTATGGGGTGCCTGGGTGGTGCAGTTGGTTAAGCATCTGACTTGATTTCCCTTCAGGTCATGAACTCCAGGTCATGAGATCCAACCCTGCATCAGGCTCTGTGCTCAGTGCAGAGTCTGCTTGAGATTCTCTCTCCCTTTCCCTGCCGCTCCCACTTATGTTGATGCTCTCTCTCTCTCTCTGTCTTTAAAATAAATAAATCTTTAAAAAAAAAAAGGTATTATATAAGTGCAGCCGGAAAAAAGTAAAGTGAAACACTTACAATGAAATAGGATACTCATGCAAATTATTCCATAAAAGGAAAAATTAATAAAATGTCAACATAAGCCCAGTTTTTTTTGGGGGGTGGGGGGAAGGATGGCAGTGGAATTATCCATTTCCAAACCAGACATTTTTTAAATAAAAAAACTAAAATGGCAAAGAAAAGTTTAAAAGAAATAAATATTCAAGACAAAAATTTTAAATTCAATTCATTTAGGAAAGATGCATAAACAAGGAAGACATCAAATACCAGATTATTAGTTCCAATCAATAGTCTCACCTTAAATGTCATGGCAATATCCTTGGCAATGAGCAACACAGACCAAAGCTATGGGATATTTTAAAATACTATCAAATATCCCTGTCATTTCCAGTGCCTTGTTTTTGTAATAAATGTTAAATGGTACCTCTCAGCAAGTGTTCTTATATTATTCATTTAAGTTACTTCTATTGTGATCCTAGACAAATAGTATATTCTGTTAAATTCTTGCATTTCATTACATACACATTAAAGTGATTTTCTTTCAATATTTATGTGTATATTTTAGCAAGTTATATTGGACAGTGGCTGGCAACATTCCTGGGATTTTTAAATTGTTATTTTTTTTATTTTTTAAAGGAATACGTACCTAGTGTAGCAAGTAATATGATAAAAATATTAATAATTTTTTTACAAAGTTAATAACCTTCCCATGACAGCTATTCACCACATCCTCCTGAAGGTTAAAATAAATAGGATAGGGTTTATCCTTTCACTTTTTCTATGGGTCCTTTATTTTTTTCTATTATTATTATTATTATTATTATATTATTTATGTTGCTTGCCAGGTTTCTCTTTTAACTGAACATGGCCTTTCCTTAAGGTCAGTGAGACAGAACTCAGTGTTTGTAGAGTAGCTAATTAGTTTTTCATAAGTTTTTATAGCATACATGTGATTTACTAATACATTTGACCATTCTCTTATTTATGGATGTTTAAGTGTTTTCCACTGTTTTGCCACTATGATGCTATGATTATCATTTTATTATATGGTTCCTTTTTATCCCAAGGTTAAATTCTCTGAAAAGGAATTATCGTGTCAAATGATGTGTTATTTTTAAGAAAATTTTAATGCACATTGCCAGACTTTTCAAAAATGGCTTATATTATTCACACAACTATCTATCAACAGGATATTAAAGTGCTTAATTCCTAAAACTTTACTAAAATAGTTGTCATCTTTTTTCTTATTAGCCACCTATATGTGTAAAAAATTGTATCTCACGGTGAATAGTTTTTATTTATTTATTTATTTTTATTTTTTATTTTTAAAATATTTTATTTATTTATTTGACAGAGAGAGACACAGTGAGAGAGGGAACACAAGCAGGTGCAGGGGGAGAGGGAGAAGCAGGCTTCCCACCTAGCAGGGAGCCCAATGTGGGGCTCGATCCCAGGACCCTGGGATCATGACCTGAGCCAAAGGCAGACGCTTAATGACTGAGGCACCCAGGTGCCCCACAGTGAATAGTTTTTAATAACTACTATGATCTCCTCTTTTCTGAACAGCCTATTCATTTTTCTATTGTTTGTAATTTTTAAGAATCTATTTGTAGGAACTTCTGATTCAAACCAAGATGGGGTAACTGGAAACAGAATTACCTCCCCATTTGAAAACAAAACAAAACAAAACAACAAAAAAGTAGAAATAGATGATAGATAGATAGATAGATAGATAGATAGATAGATATAAAAAAACCAACAGTTTCAAAACATTGGACTTTAGGTAATTTAGGCTAGTGATCCCTGAGTGATGAGAAACAAATGGGGTAAGCTCTATAGGATATTGTCTTGAGAAAGCCTCCATGCCATGGCACAGAGAGGAATAAATAATCCAAGCAAAGCCCAGAAATCTCCCTGAATTACAGAGACACTGTTGAGAGTTCAGGGAGACCAGGAGTCTAGAGTTCCCAGGAAAGAGTAATGAAGAGCTACAAAATTATACAACTCTGAAAATCTGCAGAGGATCCCTTTTGGGTATTCAACAGAGTTCTTTACAGGCCTGTGCGAATGGAAACTACCTGGGGCCAAGAAAACAACCACCAGAAAAGACTACTGGGAATAGTCTGTGTTGCTCATTTGGGACCAGGAGTGGAGGCTGACCAACTACACTAGATAACACAGGACATTGGGTAGGGTGCTCAAAAGGGTTTTGTGTCAGTAGTGGGGAATAATTAGTCCTAGATTAAGAGCTTTCTGGTCTTGCCTAATAAACCTTTAAAAGCAAGACACAACAGGATCAGTTTACATGTAACTTATGAGCATTCCAGAATAAAGTTCAAGAATATTTACAGTAATAAAAAAATACCCAGTATTTATTAAGATAAGATTCACAATGTCGAGCAATCAATCTAGAATTACCAGTCAAGCAAAGAAGCAGTAAAATATGATCAATAATCAGGAAAAAAATCAATGAATTGAAACTGATGCATAACTATTCAAATGTTAGAAAAATACTAAAATAGTTGTTATGAACTATATTCCACTTAATGAAATAGTTAAGTAGACATGAGAGAAATAAAGTCCTAGAAATTGAATTTCTGAAATGAAAATTACATTGAAATGAAAATTACAATTTATGAAATGAAAAATGTATTAGCTAGGACAGATTAGGCGCAACAGAAGAAAAGGTGGACAAACTTGAAGACTGAGCAATGAAAACGACCCCAAATGAACAGACATAACTAAGAATTAGAAAAATAAAATGAAGAGAAAAAGAGAAGACATGAGTTACTAGTATTGGAAACAAGAAAAGTAATATCACTGTAGATTCTATAGATATCAAAAGTATAATAAGAAAATATTATAACCAACTTTTTGCCAACAAAGTCAACAACTTAGAGGAAGTGGACAAATTTTTTTTAAAGACAAAAGCTACCAAAGTTCACTGAAGATGATATATTTAATAGCTCAAATACCATTTTGTCTATTAAAGACATTGAATTTATAGATAAAAACCTTCTCACAAAGAAAAATTCAAGCTCAGATGTCTTCACTGATGAAATTTACCATTTACAAAAGAAATATTCATTCTCCACAAACTCTGTCAGAAATATGAAGAGTATGGGACATTTTTCTGACCAAAAAAATAAAATATAAAATAAAATAAAAAGAATAAAATAAAATAAATAAAACGAAACCTCAGCACAATAAGAATAGAAGCAAATTTGCTTAGCATAGTAAAAAGTATCTATGAAAAAACCTACAACTAATTTCATATTAATGATTAAAACTGAATTACTCTCCTTAAGATCAGGGAAAAGGAAAGTCTGCTTACACCACTTCCATTCAATGTTATACTGTAGGTTCTGGCTAATGGAATAGGGCAAGGAAAAGATAAAAGGCATTCAAATTGGAATGAAAAAGTTAAAGAGCTTTTTTATGAAGATGACATATTTGTCTATATAAGGAATCTAATGTAATTTACTAAAAAGTTAAAGAAGCCATTAATGAGTAAATTCAGCAATGCTGTAAGGTATAAAATACATATAGAAAAAATTGCATTTTATGTACTACAATGAGCAATTAGAAATTGCAAATAGAAAAACATATCCTTTACAACAGAATAAAAAATGTGAAAGAAATAATCTTGCAAAAGATGTGAAAGACTTATACACTGAAATTTACAAAACTTTGCTGAAAGAAATTAAGGAAAACCTAAATAAGTTGAGAGATGTGCTAAGTTGTGGGTTGGAAGACTCAATATTGTTAAGTAGGCAATTCTTCTCAAATTGTTTTATTTATTTAATGCAATCTAATCTATAATGTGATCCCAGGGACACTAAGTGAGCTATGGGGATTGCAGAGAGGAAGAGATTTTTACAAAAGGCCATAGGAAAATTTTTGTGGGTGTTGAAGATATTCTTTATTCTGAATTAGTGATTGTTTCACATATGCTAAAACATCAAATTGTCTACTTTAAATAGGTTCCAGTTTTTATCACTTATATTACAATAAATCTAATAAAAATTTTAGATACCCCTTTTTATTGTTAATCCTTAAGCTGTGATAAACATTACAATTTTTTGAAGTCTAACACTGATCTTCAGATTTTCTTTGTATCTTTTACTCTGCTTGTTTTTATTCTTATAGATAAATATGCCTAGTCGGATAAACATACTTTGTCTTTAACTGATAAAAATTGGGACTCTTGGGTTGCATTAAAATATTAACAAAAACTGGGACGCCTGGATGGTTCAGTTGGTTAAGTGACCGACTCCTGATTTGGGCTCAGGTCATGATGTCAGGGTCCTGGGATCAAGCCCTGCGTCAGGATCCTCACTCAGGGAGGGGTCTTCTTGGGAATCTCTCCCCCTCTCCCTTGGCTCTTCCACCTTGCCCACTCTGCTCTCTCTCTCTCTCGCTCAAATAAATAAGTAAATAAACAAATCTTTAAAAAAATATTAATAAAAACCTAAGGTTATGTAAATATGCTATTTAATATTATATCTATTCCCAGACTTTATTCAACTTATAATTCATTATTCATTAATTCAATTCTAAGTAGAAAAGATATGTTAATTATTATACATCAATAGAAATAGATGATAACTTAAAACTTGGGACATGATAATTTAGCTTAATTATCCTTGCATTGTCTTTTTTATTTGTTGATTGAATCATCCATCAGTACTTACTGACAGCCTCTACTGTTATGAGCACAGGACTCCCAAAGTGAAATAAATTGGCAAAAATCCTTGCCTGAAGTGACCTAAAATTTTTGTGGTGGGATAGTGATAAATAACAAATAAAAAAGTAAAAAAAGTAATGTGTGATGACAGGTGCTATACTAAATATTAAGGATGTGATATGAGTGCTATATTAAAACATGTAACAGGGAAGGGAAATAGATAATGCTGAAGAAGGTGATAGTGATTTCAATTTTTAAATAGGATCAACTCAGGAAAGGCCTCATGAGGCCACCTGTGAGCAAAGACTCAAGGGTGTGAAGAGATCTGGGTGAAGAGCTTTATGGAAGGGGAAACACGGAGACAGAGGCCTGGCAGTGGGAATAGGCCTGTGATGTTTATGGAACATCAAGGAGGCCAGGGTGGCTGGAGCAGCCTTTGGCCTTATCCCCAGTGCACTAGGAATCACTGGAAAGTTTTAAATGGAGGAGCAATGTGATATGAAATATGCTTTAGATGAGATCAGGCGCATTCCGGGTGGTATGGCCGTGGACTGACATATGCTTTAAAAGAATCACAGAGAGTAGGCTGTGGGCAGGACGGAGACCATGGCAGAAGTAGCAGAACAGTTATGAGGCAATAACCTGTTTATTGTAGCCTAGCAACACAGTACGCAGACGGACAGATCAAGCACATGAAAATAAAGCCAAACGATGAAGAAGAACTCTTCCTATGTATTTAATAACCACTCATGGTTTTTCTATCTAGCTGAAATTAGACCACACTCCTTAACTACATACTGGTAATGGAAGTAAAGTGGTCAGACATTAATGGGACTGATTAATTAAACCAAGGGCAATAATATGGGATTGGGTTTAAACTTGTTATTACTAATGTTAGGCTATTTAATTCTTTCACTTAAATGAGCATCTTTTCTGCAATGTGGTGACCTAACAACATGTAGGATTTTAATTGAATTGGTTGTATTAGTACTTGCAAAATTAGCTTGCAAGCAATCACTAAGATTTCCAACAAAATGCAGAATTGAATGGATCCTGTTTTACAGGTATATGTTGTGTGCAGTGGGTTCCAAAGTGTTTTCAATCAGTAGGTAATAATATTATTGCTATTTTAAAAATGAGAAAAATGAGAAAATGAGAAAACTGATACTTAGATTAAATGATATGTCTATAATTACTTAGGAATTATTAATAATTATTAAAATGTAATTGTTTATGCAAAAATAATTGTGAAAAGTGTTTGGGTGTTATATAAAATACAGTGGGTTTATAGAAAAAGGTCCAAGGGTATGGAGGAACTATAGTTGAGGAAGAAAGTGACATGTGGGTTGGATTCTGCGTGACAGGAAATAGGCAAAATCGTCACAGGAGGAGCCATATGTGCAAATGCACAATGTATTTTGGTTTTCTAAGGAATTGTGTAAGAAGTACTAATCATTGCTGGATGGTGGTGTGGGAGTGGGTGGGCTTAGATGGAGCAAGGAATGAGCTTGTTAAGGTAGTTTGGAAGCAGATTGTGAAAGTGTCATTCTTAGGAATATGAAATTAATGCTGTAGGCAAAAGAGTATCTGAGGTTTTTTGGTTTGTTTGCTCGTTTTTTGTTTTGTATTGTTTTTAAGTAGAGTACTAGTGCTGTATACGACAATGGACTAAGAAGGTGTAGAATTCCATCCTGTATACATGCTGAGACATGGACAGCAGGCAAGTGGACATTCGGAGTATAGATTTGGAAACACTAACCCAGGGAAGAGTGGTGCTGCCAGTGCTCAAATCCAGGTCACTTCGGTCAAGGGGCTGCAGCAAACTGGAGGGCGACCTGGGTCTTCACAGGAGGGTGTCTCATGAAGCAAGAGGGATTTGGGATCATTGTCCATGGAAGTTCTTGGTATTGGGTAGGATGGGAACTAAGTCAGGAGAGAATCTGAAGCAAGGTTTTTTTGTTGTCAGCAAGTAGGTGGGGTCAAAGCTAAGAAAGTGAAGGATGTCATCCAGAAACAAAGGCTTGGGAGAGACACAAATGGGCCACGGGTTAACCACCATTTCCCTAGATTCTTAAATATATACATATTTTAATGATCTCTCATTTGCATAGAAATGAAAATCGTGGTAAAGGGTTTCAAACAAGTCTCTGGCTTTCTGACTTTATTCACCACCACCATCACGCTTAGCACTCATCTACCATCTAGTTCTTTGTTCAGGAGAAGCATCTGGTTGACACAATGTAGCTCAGGAGATACTAACTAAAATTTGGAATAGGACAGACTTTTTTTTTTTTTTTTTTAGAGAGAGAGGGAGACAGAGAGAGAGCGTGAGCAGCAGCGTGGGGGGGGCAGGCAAGAGGGAGAGGGAGAGATAGAATCGCAAGCAGACTCCACCCTAAGCATGGAGCCATCCTGGAGCTTGATTTCACAACCCCGAGATCATGACCCGTGCTGAAATCAAGAGTTGGCAGCTTAACAGATTGAGCCACCCAGGCGTCCCCTAGGACAGACTTTAGATTACTGACTTTGTCAGTGAACAGTTGAGTGAAAATGTGCTTAAATTTTTAGAGACAATAATAACAATAAAAATAATAAAAATAGTAAAAATATTATTTACCTTATGGAGTTGTTAATGGGATGACTGATAATAAATGTAAAGAGGTAGGCTGGCACACGATAGATTTGTAGACTTATTTTACAAAAAATGATGGAATAACTACTCTATGTTAAATTGGGGTTATTATTATGAGCAAGTCACCATTTTTACCCATAAGAAATGTAACAATCTCAAGTATAAGCTGCCCTACAAAACATAAAGAAAGTCATATCAATGTTACTCATTAAAATTTGAGAAGTATTCTCTTCGAGGTACTGACAACTTCAAAAGAGTGGTGCTTATTGATTTCATGAGCATTATAGAGAATAGAAAACATCTTCAATTAAGTCTCCAAGTCAACCCTCCTGGGGCTATCACATCTTTTTAAATAAATAGAATTACATTCTCTCACCTCAAAAGTAAAATTTCCTTAAATGCCAAAGGTAAGGGACCGATTGTCCAAACTCCCCAATCTGTCCCTTGAACACCCTAACAATTTGGTGGCCCAAATTCACAATGTATGACTACATTCATAATCTCCCACTTTTAAAATGCAGGTTGATTCAATTCACAATAAACAGATAAAAATATGCTGCAATGCATAATACTGTGTAATGTACATCTGTTGTAGAGAAATGGGAAAACAAAAGGGCAAGATCTTTATTTTAAATCTTAGAGTTGTTTTTCAATCAGCTACAAAATTGTAATGTGTGATAGTTCTGTATCTACAAATAAAGTAGGCTATGAGAGCAGATAATTATTGGGATTTATTTCACAGATGAAGAGATTGAATCTGTTGACTTTGTTACTGAGCGCTGCCCAATCTTGGATACTCCCTACACTTGGAGTGCTTTCTGGTGTCAGAGGAAATACTGGCTAGGTGGTACTCACTGCTTGATTGGTGAGCAAACCATGTTCTTGTGTTTACCTCATTATATAACTGTTAAGACTGCCACAGAAAAATGGAAGTTTCCTATAGAAAACAATGTGATTGTTATCAATTCACATCTTGATTGCCTATTCAAATTCGGTGTATAATAGAGCAATTCTTTCCAGCTTCTGCATTCAAATTTATACTTTCTTAGTAATTGTAGTCCCTGGAATGTATTTTGTGTAAAGTGCTAAGCAAATCTGAATGAATTCTAGAGGAAATCATTGCTTTTTCCTTCTCCTTATTTACAACTCTGCAATCTCCAGAGGAGAAAAACACTGTTTTCATGATAAAATTATAAAATTGCTATGTGGAAACAGGTTAGTGAAGAGGAAATATGAGTCTGCCATTTGTGCAATTCCCATTCTGTTAGGGCAAAAGTATTTTAAGTTCTAAATTATTCATACTGTTATTTACAATGATCAAATATCTCATGCGATTACTTCATTCATTTTTATTTAAGCTTTCACAATATGCTTTCCAGTATATTTTAAGATCATGTAAACATAACAAATACACATTTTGCTGTGCTGCTACTATATGACATGGATTTAAAAGAAGACTATATGCAGGTCATTATATTTTTATGCTATAGGAAGAGCAATTATTCATATGGGTCCTCTACGTTTTCTTAGGTTTTATTATGTCTGATATTTCTACCTATATATCTTTTTCCTACCTATATTTTTAAAACAGAGATAATTTATGATCTATACCACATTTATAGCTGAAAAACAGATTTCAGGATGCTTTGGAAAGATTACAAAACTAGGATTGTTAGGCCTTAAAGTTTATCTTTTGTCTGATTCTCTTTTCCATTGTTGCCACTATTTTTAAAGACTACTAGCAGCTCTTTGGTAGTGAAATTTGAAAATAAATATTACTACTAATTATAAAATATCATACTTTAATTTACATATTTACATATATAATTACATAAAAATTTCAAGACTGCTACAAGCAAATTTTTTTCTTCTAAAGGCAGCCAAAAAAGAATCCAAACTGGGCAAGGAGGTACAATATTGATCTATGGCAATGTTGAATACAGTGCAGTTTTATTCCTGTGTGGTTGCCCATGCTGCCATAAAGTAGAGTGGGAAGAAGTGCTATTGTGGGAAGTCATAAAGAAAATAGTCATGGAGGATCAGAAATGAGAACTCAGAAATTTGTCATCTTTTTTAAGGTTTTTAAAAAAATTTTTTAGTAATCTCTCCACCCATGTGGGGATCAAATTTACAACCCCAAGATCAAGAGTCACATGCTCTACTGACTGAGCCAGCCAGGCATCCCTCGGGAGTTTATCATTTCATTAGAATAACACATGCCATTTCTGTGCTTGAGTGTGTAACTGTTTTCCCCCTCTTTCATCAAATTATGCCTTAGTGAAAGGTAATGTTTTCTTGTACAGTGTTGTAATAGTTCTACTTAAGTACTCAATCCAAAAGGACTAGCCAACATGTTTCTTTTCATTTGTTTGGTTATTTTGAGAAGGTATTTAGTTTTAAAATATTCTAGAATAATAGTATTTTGGCCATTTTGGCAAAATCAGACTTCCAAAAAAAAGTGATGCAAATTCTAAGTGCCAGTGACATTTAGTTTCTGTTTTTGTTTGGAGACCTTAAAGATCATTTTGCAATACGCAATTTTGTTTTTAAAAGTGTTAAAACTAAGTTTTCAAAGCAATCATAAATGTGAGAAGAAATGTACTCAACTGATGTCATATTCTATCTGAATCAGATGATTGTAAGTCTTTCTCTTTCAGGTAATTATCAGAAAAACAACTTTGGAAGAAGATTCTAATTTTACTGATAGTTACACCTTAAAAGCAAATTCTTCAGATTGATTCATCATAGCTGTCTTTAACATGTGTGGGTGTAGGCCAAAATCAAAAGCTTCCATCAGTTTTTTGTTTGTTTACCTGCATGAATTTAACTTAGGGAACATTTTATTACAGTATCTCATTTCTATCATTTAGTCATCTTAATAGCAATATAATATGAGTCTGCCCAAAGGCCATTTTCTACCATCTGGATACCTATGGGTTATTAAGACCTCTTCAATCATTCACATTCAACTTACTCAGAAGTGGGGAGAAAAATCCAGAGATACAGGGAAGATTTAAGCAATTTGGAATGTATCACAGGGAGAGATAAAACTGCTTACTCAAAATGGATCAATTTAGCAGGACTCCTTGATTTTTTTTAAGTATTTTATCTTTATTTTTTTTAAAGATTTTATTTATTTGAGAGAGAGAGAGAGAGAGAGAGAGAGAGAGAGAAACAGCGTGAGAGGGGAGAAGGTCAGAGGGAGAAGCAGGCTCCCTGCTGAGCTGGGAGACTGATGTGGGACTCGATCCCAGGACTCCGGGATCATGACCTAAACCAAAGGCAGTCGCTTAACCAACTGAGCCACCCAGGAACCCCTTGATGTTTTTAAGTTTTTGAACATTATCATGAAATATGACAAAATTGTACTATGGATGCAAATTTGATGATAAGCAGAAAACTAACAAGCTAAAAGGATATAACTATCTTTAAACAAATGTTTAAAAAGAGGAAAGTTAATCTAAATGTATTTACTCTAAATATATAATATCTTCAAAATTGCTGGATGAAGCTCTTGTTTGTATTCACTTTTTGCATGAACTTAAGCATGTCCTCTCTCTGGGTTTCCTTGGTTTTCTCATCCAGTAAATAAAAGATCAGGATTATTCGATTACTTAATCCTCTCCTTCCCAAACCTAACACCCCAAGGCTTGCCATTTCTATTTATACAGGCAATTAAAACAGAAGTGTTGAGAAATGGCTAAGCTTTTATAACTGGCAGTTCCTACAGAAAATGCTCAAGGAATGTAATTTGCACCATTGTGTGCCAATGGTGGATTTTCTAAATGAATTGGCCGGTGACAACAGACTCCATAAATCCCCTAAAGAAGGACAAGTAGTGACTATAAGTTTAATGAAAATATACATAGAAAAGGAAGGAGAATCATAATAAAAACAAGTAAAGGGGAAGCTAACTCAAGCAAGTTAGTTTATGAGTTGTCTGGAGGAAGCTAAGTACCAGACTTCAGTAGAGTTTTATTTCATTTCAACGTCCAAACCCAGTAACATACTCTGTACTTAAAGAAAGATCCTTCAAAATTAACACATGCAATGTTTCTTACTCAGGTGAATAGAAATAATTTGACAGTTTTTGTTTGAATTGAACAAGTCTTTTGCAGACTTGAAATAAACATTCCCAATTTTACATAATAATAGGAACCACCAAAGAATTCAATCATATTACACACAAACAATAAAATATTTTCTATATATCTTTCTAATGGGCAAAAATAAATTTTAATAAAAACAGTAAAAAGTTGTGCCTAGAATACCACCCATATGAATCTTTCATGAAAATCACTGTAAGAAAATATGGTCAGATTCCTTTGTATATTGTCCTATAATAAAGGGTAAATAAAGTTGATTTTGAGTGTATGATCCTGGGTATGTAAAACTCTTATGGTCATTTGCTGAAACTTTCAAGAAACTGAACGGTTTATAAAGTTTCAAAGTTTATAAAAGTTGAAAGAGTAATACTACCAAAAAAGAAACAAAAAAGTCTGAATATTGGACTTAAAAACTTTTATTTGAAATTTTAAAGATATATATATATATATATATGTATATAGGTATATAGATTTATCTAAAATCAAAGAAGTTATTTTAAGAAGCTTTATATGATCACTTTTGGTAATCATTTTAAATATTATAATTTTATGTTTGAGATAACATTATAGACTAGGCAATTCTTGCATCATAAAGTACATATTGGTCACTATCTCCTCTCCAGGACATAGAGAAACATGTCCAACAAATACCATCTAATTAAAGAGGAAGATTCTCTTTTCTCTATAAATTGTGCAATCCTGTATAGCATCTATTTATTGAAATTTACTTTTGACTTTTTTTTAAAGATTTTATTTATTTATTTGAGAGAGAGAGAATGAGAGATAGAGAGCATGAGAGGGAAGAGGTTCAGAGGGAGAAGCAGACTCCCTGATCAGCAGGGAGCCCGATGTGGGACTCGATCCTGGGACTCTAGGATCATGACCTGAGCCGAAGGCAGTCGCTTAACCAACTGAGCCACCCAGGCGCCCGAAATTTACTTTTGACTTTAAAAGCTCAATTTTTTTAACAGAAAATTGAAAAAGAATGCCAGAATTTATTGTCTTAGAAACTAAAAGAAATCTAACAATGTTGCTAAAGGTTGTATTACTACTTTTTATGAATGGGAAAGTGCACTCAGAATTCCAAATTGGGTAATAGAAACTTGGAATTCAAGAATTCTCTCAGATTTATGGGGACAAAGACTCAGAAGATTTAGAAAGGGATAGAAGAGTCTGTAAACTCATGGGCGTATCATACTTCTCCTTTTCTTGTTTCCTAAGACCTTAGTTTTTCTTTAAAGGAATTCAGGTAGACTCTTGAGGATTGGGGTTGAGGAACAGACCTCTAAAGAGAGGGCATGAGACACTAAATGTTGTCTGAGAGTTATCATCTCTGGAATGTTAGTGGATTTTGAATGAGAAATGTGTATAAAGTTTACTTATCCTTCTTTCTCCCTTTGCCATTGCCAGTGTTACCCCTGTGCACTCTGTCCTTGACTAGCAATAGGAAAAGGCAGGAAGGGAGATGATGGGTGTGGAGCAGCAAAAGGATGACTCCATGGGGATCAGGCAAAGAGAAGAGGTGAAAGCAAGTGCAGGGGCAACCGTAGAAAGAGAGTTTATATTTGTATCCAAGCAGGGAGTTCTTCAGAGGTCATTCCTGCACAACACATTGTGTTGGAGACTGTCAGAATAGGTGTGAATACTTAATATTTTATCACCTAGAAAATTGCAGTCATAGAGTATATTACTTGAGGTTTTATAATACTATAAAAGAAATTATGCACATTGTTCTGCAAAAGGGGAGCAAATTCCCCTGAGTGAAACTGTTCAGCTTGATGCTGATAAATCTTATTCTGCACAATGTATTAAGATTGAATGACAGAGGGGCACCTGGATGGCTCAGTTGGTTAAGTGTCTGACTCTTGATTTCGACTCAGGTCATGATCTCAGGGTCGGGCTCCATGCTGGATGTGGAGCCTGCTTGAGATTTTCTCTCCCTTCCCCTCTGCTCCCCCTCCCTCCCTCTAAAAAAAAGAAAGATTGAATGAGACAATTTAGTGCAACTCACTGGTTTTAAAATTAATGAAATTTGAGGGTCAGTAAGGTAAAAATAAAAATATTTACCTGAGGCCAAAGATGGAGCAAGAATGCATGGCTGCTCACCCCATCTTAATTTTTAGAACAAAATTTAACCACAGAGAATTTCAGGGAATATTTTGGATATTTAACTACAGAGAACTTCAAAAAATAACAATCTTATCACATTGATGTAAGCATAGGTTATACAATAATAATGTTAAAGTGAAAATTTCTAATTTCTCAGTTCCATTTTATGGCTTCCAGTTGTTTGGTATGTATTCTTTCAATTTGTGGTATTAAATTTTTAATATTTCTCTATTCTATCATCTGTCTATACACTCATAAACAAGAAATGACATATACGTTGCTAATCTTGCAGCAACTTGTTTCTGGTCAATATTGTTTTTTAAATATCTATCTATATCAACACATATAATCATAGTATGCACATATATTTTATATTTATTCTTTGCTTTTAGTTTTTATTCTGTTTTTGTGGCTTCCCACCTTCCCCATTTTTTGCCTTCAAATAGATTGGTCGTGTTTTCTATTTCCTCTGTAATAATTTGATGTTCTATATACACTCTAAACCTGCACATGACTTCAAAATATTCCAAAACAGTGTAACATTCATCAAAACCAGTAGCCCACCCCATAGGAACTTCTCCATAGTTCCCCTTCCTCCTGAAAATGCTTGTACTTTAGTCTGAACAGCCACCTCATTTTCAGTTTTCATTTTAGTGTTAGCCTATGTTATTTTAACCATCCCCCTTCCCCCATATATTCTTCTTCTTATCTTTTCAAGGCAATAAGTATCTAGATTTGACCATCATGCTTTCTTGATATTGGACTCATCTTTGTGTCCCCCATTCCATTACTTTCTTTTATGTTAATTTTCCTTTGGGCTGAAGTATATCTTTTGTAGTTCTTTCAGTGAAGGTCTGCAGCTAGTAAACTTGTTTATATGTACGAAAAATATCATTATTGTCTTCTGACTTGAATGAAAATTTAGCCTCTAATTGAAATGAAAATTGATCATAATTATTTTCTGTCAGTGCTTGGAAAATACTATTCTTTTTTTTTAAAGATTTATTTATTTATTTATTTATCAGACAGAGAGAGAGAGAGCACGAGCAGGAAAATGTTATTCTTTTATGTTCTGTATTTTTGCTGGTGAAGTTTCCCGAAAAACTTTATTTTTTAAACATTTTTATTTGGTACATTATAGTATGACAAACATATGCCTAACTTATCATTTGCAGGACTTCTGCTTATTTTTTTCAGACTTAATTTTGTTTTCATTTTGAAAAATTCTCAGAAAATATGTTTTCAAACAGTGCATCTGACCCATTTTCTTGATCCACTCTGAACTTCTACTAAACATGGTAGGAACTTCTTATTCCTTCCTGTATGATTTTCTCTTAACCTCATGATGCTGCATTCTAAGTAATCACCTCAAATCCATCTTTATGTACATTCATATTCTCTTCAGGTATATTTGCTCCACTCTTTTTACCCATCCCACTGAGTTGTTTTAAAATTTTAACTTATTTATTTTATTGTCTAGAATTTATATTTGGGTCTTTTGCAAAGCATTCTCTCTTTTTAAAATTTATTTATTTGTCAGAGAGAGAGAGAGAGGGAACACAAGCAGGGGGAGCAGCAGGCAGAGGGAGAAGCAGGTTCCCCACTGAGCAAGGAGCCTGATGCGGGGCTCGATCCCAAGAGCCTGATGCGGGGCTCGATCCCAGGACCCTGGGATTCTGACCTGAACCTAAGGCAGATGCTTAACTGACTGAGCCACCCAGGCGTCCTGCATCCTCTTTTTTTAACCATGTCTTCTTTTGCCTTGTGAATCATGTTTCTTGTTTTGTTCATTGACCATTTAAAAGTTCTTATTTTAAAGTATCTTTCAGATTCCTTTTATCAATGGTTTCTTAGCTGTTATTACTCTGACTGCTGCATGATGTCATTAAACATATTTCACATGTTTTGAAATGTTTTATTATTGACTTATTTTGGGATCTGATGTGCCCTCCGTTCCTTGAACTTACTGGGTACTTCCGTTATTTTCTTCTTTGAGAATTTCTGCTGTATATGTGTAAGGCAAGAATTGAGATCACACACCTATTTCTATTATAAGGCTAGAAATCACAGGTTTTCCATTTGATTTTGTACTTACAGCCTCAGCCAATAGAATGGAGTTTTCTACTGAGATTTCCTTTGTTTGGTAACTATATTTATAAAGGAAGCTCATGTTCAGTAACTTTAGGATGCATAAGGCCTATTGTCTTTATTCGGACCTCTAAACAGAATTAAGCTCCATCCTTTAAGTCTTCTATAATGACAGCTTTATACCCATGAGCTACAAGGACACACTCCTAGGTAGTCCTGAAAATCTCCTCTTAAATTCCAGCACCTGAAGATTTCATTTTTTTTACTTTTAATTTTAATTACCCCTAATTTTTCAATCCATTATTTGCATATGGGTAGGGTAGTAGTAGATGTTTTCCCTGTCAGCTAATTTCACCATCTTGGCCAGAAGCATTCAGTGCACATTCTATGACTCCAAACTATTCAAATCACTAATACATTATTGCATATTTTCTATGTTTAGAGCACTGGGGTCTGCATAAAGTAAGTGTAAGTTTTATTATTTCTCTTCAAAGAGTTTATAATCTAATGGTAAATTAAATGAGAAAATATTTAAATTTTAACAAAATTAAAAGATAAAAATGCACTGACATAAGATCAGTGTGCATTAAAGAGGGGCTGCATCATTTTGAATAAATGACATGTAAAGGTTTCATGGAAGAGTTAAATTTTTGTCAGTTCTTTTGGATTTTTTACATAGATAATCATGTCATTTGTGAACAAATACAATTTTATTTTTTCTTTCTCAATTTGTGTATCTTTTATTTCGTTTTCTTACCTTACTGCATTAAGTACATATATCAAGTACAATGTTGAAAAGAAGTGATTAGAAGAGTCATGCTTGCCTTGTACCTGATTTTAGTGGAAAAGCTTTGAGTTTCTTACCATTAAGTCCTTGTCATGGATAGGAAGACTCAATATTGTCAAGATGTCAGTTCTTCCCATTTGATCTATAAATTTAATGCTATCCCAATTAAAATTACAGTAAGTTATTTTGCAGAAATTGACAAAAATTTTAAAGTTATATAGCGAGGCAAAAGACCCAGAATAAGTAACACAATATTGAAGGTGAAGGACAAAGTTGGAAGATTGACATTGACTTCAAGATTTACTATAAAGCTATAAAAATCAAGACTGTGTGATATTAGCAAAATAAAAGACCAATAGATGAATGAACAATGGTGTTGGAACAATCCGACATCCTCATGCAAAGAAACAAAAACAAACAAACTAAAAGATCCACAAAGAACTGAATCTAGACACAGACCTTAATCCTTTACAAAAATGAACTCAAAATGGATCAGAAATGAAATGTAAAATGTGAAATAATGAAACTCCTAGAAGGTAACTCTGGAGAAAACCTAGATAATCTTGGGTATGATGATGCCTTTTTAGATACAACACCAGACATGAGCCATGAAAGAAATAATTAATAAGCTGGACTTCAATAAAATAAAAAAACTTCTGCTTTGCAAAAGACAATGTAAAAAGAATAAAAGACAAGCCACAGACTAGGAGAAAATATTTGCAAAAGACAAAGCTGACAAAAGACTCTTATGTGAAAAACAGAAAAAAACTCTTAAAACTCAACAATAATAAAGCAATCTGATAAAATATGGGCCGGTGATCTTAACAGATACTTCACCAAAAAAGATGGACAGATGGCAAATAAGCATATGAAAAGATGCCCCACATCACAGTTCATCAGAGAAATGCAAATCAAAATGAGAGATACTACTTAAAACCTCTTAGAATGGTGAAAATCTGGAACACTGGCTGGCTATGATATGAAGCAATAGGAACTCTTACATGTTTCTGATGGGAATGTAAAATGGTACAATTTGGAAGACAGTTGGCCAGTTTCTTGCCTAACTAAACGAAACTAAACATGCTTACCATACAATCCAGCAATCATACTCTTTGGTGTTTACCCAAAGGAGCTGAAAACTTAGTCCATGCAAAAAGTGCACACACATGTTTGTAGGAGCTCTCTTCATAACTGCCAAAACTTGGAAGCAACAAAGATTTCCTTCAGTGGATGTATAAATAAATAGCTACTGATAAATAAATACCTACAGGATAAATACTATGGGACATTCAGACAATGGAATATGATTTAACGCTAAAAAGAAATGAGCTTTCAAGCCACAGAAAGACATGGAGGAACCTTAAATACATATTACTAAGTGAAGAAACCAATTTGAAAAGGCTACCTACTGTATGATTCCAACTGTATGACATTCTGGAAAAGGCAAAACTGTGGACACAGTAAAAAGATCTGTAGTTGCCAGAGGTGTGGGTGAAGGGATGAATAAGCAGAGCACAAGGGATTTTCAGTACAGTGAAAATACTCTGTATGATATTAAATGATGGATATGTCATCAGATGTCTGTTCAAACCCACAGGATATACAATACCAAGAATGAACCCTAAGGTAAACTACAGATTTGGGTGATTATGATGTGTCACTGTTGGTTCATCTTTGGTAACAATGTGCCATTCTGGTGAATGATACTGATAATGGCAGTGGGAGTGATGCTATGCATGCGTGTGGATGTGGGGTATATGAGAATTCTCTGTATCTTTTCAATTTTGTTGTGAACCTAAAACTGTTCTAAATAAATAACATAAAAAAAAAACTTTAGGAAACCTAAGAGTTAGAGGAAGTATTTCTAGTCAAAAGAAACAGGATATACTATGGAGGTGAGGATGAGCAAAGTATATTGTGAGGTAATAATTATTGCCTCCCCTTGAGCAGACTAATTAGATGAGAGAGCAAAAAGACCTAGAACAGATTTTAAGAGTTTAAACTTTCTTTATTGAGGATATTTTACGTTAGAATGTTATGTTTGAAATCATTGCTCTGAGAAGGTTAATCTGTCAGTGTTGTACATCATGGCATGGGAGAACAGAGGCAGGAAGGCATTGCAATAACTTCATTGTAAAAGGATAAAGGCTCAGACTAGTAGATTGGTAAAGGATGTGGAAAAGAAAGGGAAAACTGACAAAGGCAACTTAATGTATTTAAACACACTACCTTCTACAAAGGATTTAGTGTCTCTTTGAGAAAATACAAAAAGATGAACTAGAAATATAAGGGAGGATTTTATAAAGATAAAAAAGCAAAATTGTTGCTCTATGGCACTAGTTTCTGGGCAGCAGTGCAAATATGAAAAATGTTGTGGAAAGTGTGCTTCTCAAGAGAGGCAAGAGTTTTTTCCTAGATACAACTTCTGAAAAAAAACCTTTTTTTGTTTCTTATTCATGTTTTCCAGTGGTTTTCATCTGGGTATTATTTTCCTCCCTCGAAGACATGTATCATGGTCTGGAGACATTTTTGATTGTCATATTGAGGAGGAGGGTGTGTTACTGCCATCTAGTGGGTAGGGGTGAAGGACGCTGCCCAACTAGCACAAGCTGAATCTCCCACCCTCCCACCCCCAACAAAGAATTCTCTGATTCAAAATGTCATTCATTTGGAACAAATGAATGTTCCAAAAAAATGTAGTACCCATATTAAACAAGCTACATGGAACAATATAGATCCTAAAAATACACACAAGAAGACTTGTCTTGCTAAAATTCATTTTATTAAAAATTAATATTTTGTTAATTATAAAAAACTATCACTAAACATCTCAATACTTTAAAACCATATTTTTAAGATGAGTAAATTTTATGAAAATAAAAACAGGATTGTCTTATTTTTGGAAGGTCCTTTGTTAAAATATTACGATAAGGAAATAATTATGTTCAAATATTTATTGTACTCAAAAATGTGCTTAGCATAGCCAGAAGGCACAATGTATTACCACTTCTCTTTCTCTTTCAGTTTCTCCATTCCTACAAACTTGTTCTTGGTAGCGAGATACAAAAGATAAACTTGAATCACATGTTTATTTTTGCCTGAATTTAATAACCAAGTGCACATCGAGATATCTACATGTAAAATTTTATTTATTTAGAAGCACTTTTTTGGTAATGCGTTACTATCTGTCCCCTGCAGACTGAATTTCCATGGATTTAGTTTTAAATGTTCTTCCTTGATTTTAATCTTCTTTCTATTACTTCCATGTAAAATTAAGCCAAATAACATCTTTCAAAATAAATAGAAATGTATTAGGTATAAATAAAAAAAATTGATACTGTCAAGCACAAAACACAAAAGAAACAATATAAAATAGGATTCATAAACAGTTACATCAATACATGAAATCGATTTATGACCCATAATAGTAACCAGTTATTCATATTAAAATGACTTTTCACTTAGGAAAGGAGTAAGATTGAACACAAAATGCCACGATCCAGGTAAAGAACTCGTAAATCTGCCTTTATAAATCACATTAATGTTCTATCTCTGTGTGTGTTTGCGTGTGTGTGTGGGGGGCGCTGTTCTGCGTGCTCTCTGTTAACTCAAATGGCACCCATTTCCATTTACACTAACATTGTGATTTTATTCATAGATTTATATTTACAGGCAAGATAGATAGTTTTGTGTATTTATATAAAAATACTGAGACTAAATTTTAAAAGAATAACCCATACCCCTCAACAATTTATTCATATTCTCAGATATAAATATTTTCCAGATTTAAAGATATCTTCCTAAAGGCAAAAACACCTATAACTTGTTTTATCTAGCATTCTATTATCTCATGCTGTAAAGTTGAAACAGAAAAACGTAATATTATCTATAGCTAGTTTACCTGTTAAAAAATGAAATGTTTTTCTTGAGTCAGTAGAAGGTTTATCAGCACAATATTCAAAACCAAAATATGGTGTTCTATTACAGTTGAAAGTTCTGAAAGGAATCAAATACTGTCATTTCTCTCTTTCTCTCTTAAGAAAAAAAAAAAAAAGCCTAATAACAGAATCAACAGGAAAGGTGGGTGGCTGTGTGACTGAAAATTCCTGTGTTTTATGGAATAGCTGTCTTTGGCAAGCTTATTGGATGACAGCTGATATACTGTCGGAATAGACTCTTTGTGTGAAAATGTTATTTGGTTGTGTCTTAATGCTCTTCCCTTGGATACAGTACAGTTCCAAGAATTGAATTGCTTGCTATTTAACAGTAAGTGCTGATGTTGAAAATTCAATCTATTACTCTGGTGTAAATGATCTATAGTAATCACTACTGATATCACCAACTTCCTTCTGAAACAGATGCTAGGAAATGAATTAAGATAGTAGAGTGTTGAAATGCTCACTAAAAGTTAACATTCCAGATGTTCCAAGACTCTTTTAATCCTAGACTGTTTTATTTTTTTTTTCATATAGATAGAGCTACCGTCTGTTTCCCCATCAATCAATGACGTTGATGTGATTCTGGATTTTGTGTTAATATACTCTACATTGAGACTTAAGAAAGTATATTTTCTATGAAATTCTCTTAACTTACTTATTTCAACTATGCTAGCTTTTGGTTTATTGCCCTCCCTGGAGTAGGATTATTTGTCTTTACAAGACTTAAAATGTGTAAGACAAGATATCCCTTGAGGATTTTAAGTGATATTTGCTTTAAGTTGATTTTGCTTGAGGTAAGGCTGAATGTCAAACTTCCCTTCGGAGAAGGGAAGGAATTTGAGTTCCACTACCATTTTTTCTTGTGGTTGTGTTTTTGTTGTCATTTTTGTTGTTAATGAGTATGTAACAAGCTTAACTATGCTATGTACTCAGATTAATTCTAGTGATGTTTACAGGGATGAAATCTCACTAATATTATTTTCCTGATTAGAGAATATTTACCAAGCCCAAATGTGGGGTGACTGAACTAACAATTATCACAGGCATATACAAATGCTGATAGGTAAGCTTTCTATAACTTCCAGAGCTTTCCCCTAGAGAAGCATGAGGCATAAGGTGCCATGGAGACTGATGGCAAATTCATGTTATTTTCTGCTCTGTTCTATGGTTCTTTCATCTGAAAGTTCAAAACAGTAATCATCATTCAAAAATGGACAAGAATAAGAGAAAACCTTTGATATCAATGCGTCTGTATTAGAGGCAGATTTTTCAAAGACAATTGTTGTAGACAAAGTGTCTTTGCTGTTCTAAAAAGGTAGACTTGAAACTGACAAACAGCTCCATGTGCAAATAGGGAGTATATTCCTTTAGAGAAGAGGGCTTTGGAGCGGCTTTCAAGCAGCTCTCAAAAATTTGGCGGGGGGGAGGGAGTGACTGCATAATCTATACTTATCAATCTGCTAATTATTTTTTTTCTACCGACTATTTTTAATTGACATACAAAACAGCACAAACTTAAAAACATTTTAGTTTTTAAAAATCAACTTTTTTCCCCTGTACTAGCACTGTAGTAGAAAGTCTAGTAGTGCTGCTACTTTTTTTTCTCCCCACAAGCATTTCTTAAGAAGAGGCTTGAAAACTTACCTTCCAACATAATGGTCAAGAATATAGGGCACTTGTACAACATCCTGCCATGCTAATATGTCTTGATTGCTCACTCATCCAGTTCCTTTAAATATATTAGCCTGACAGTAGGTACTTTAAGACATTCAAAGGCAGGATTAGAAAATCAGCATACAGTGTAAATTACTGAATACTTTTATAGGATGCACCAATCTTGGGTTAGTGGCCATAAAGTGACCTTGACAGAGCTATTTACAGCCACATTTAAAATGCACAATTTAACCTGAAGTGAATAAAAGGTGTTTATCACATCAGTGTCTGCATAAGTAAGCCCTCATTCTCTTGTTGAAGATTTTTTTTTTTTTTGGCATACGGTCAGAGAAGTTCAGAAAACACATTAGAAATCTATAATTATAGTTTTTGCAATTCAAATAGCCTTGCTAAAGTAAAGTAAGACATTATGTGTACAATCAAAGAAAACCACTCCTCAGACCAATTCTGTTTACCAGAATTGGTAATTCTGGTATAATTATACCCAGAACACTGTATTGGAGAATAATGATGTAATTGCCATCAATGATCCTGTATGTTTTTGATGATCATGAGGCAACATTATAAGACTCCATAAACATTTTCACTTTTCATTTTTTCACTTTTGACTGATAACTTTATTTTTAAGGCATCGATTGGGAGAGCTTTTCAGTTAAAAACTTTATATTGAGAAGGCAAACTTGAAGATACTTAAGTTAGAAGCACAAGGGTGACCTGACTAGGGGCACTGGCTTTGGTGTCCACACATTGAAGACTGGAATCACAAAACATTTCTGGATCTTCCACTTGATTTTTTGCTATCTTATTGCCATGATAATATTTTTATTTCCTCAGTTTGGACTTTTAAGACTATTCACTGAGTGCACCGAACATAAGTTCACACAATGAATAATGACCATTTAAACATGTTTTTTAAAAAGTTCATAGATTATCCCATGACTCACATCTGTCTCCCTTCCTCTACACACAATATCCTCAGAACAAGTACAGTCTTCCCACCTGCATTCAGTATACTTAAAACAGAACTATGGAGATTATATAATGCTTACCACAGCCTACTGTGTCAAGTGCATGACACATGTTCCTAAAGTGTCGCCATGACTTGCAACTGTCATTAATAAAACTAAACAAAACAAATACATCAAACAGTTTAGTCTCCCTACTAAACATTTTGCCCCATTTCAACTCACATCACTTGTGTGGATGTCCCACTACTTTCTCCATTCACCTACTTGTTGGAGTTAATGTAGAGAGTGAAATCAGCCATAATACCTGGCTTGCTAAAATGTAACATGGAGGCTGCTGGGGGCTAGGGAGGCTTTCCGAGAAGGGCGTGGGCCTTTGAAATGCCGAGGCCCGTGTGAGCACCCTCCCGTTGGAATGCCTTGGGGAGCTGCCTTCCGGAAGCTCTCTTAGCCCAAACAGTTGCCCTATGATCTAAAAGATGTCTGCATTGTCCCTTAGGCTATGTTTAGCAGATTAGCATATTTTATCTTTCCCATAAATCCTCTCAGTTTCAGTAAGCCCCCTTGTCACACATCGCATGCTTGAGAAACAGTGATAAGGATTTGTGATTATCCTGAAGGACCAATAAAAGCCGGAGCAAAGAAGGGCAAAGGATCTTCGTCTCTCAGCGTTGACCCCCTTGCCTTCTCTCTTTCACGGCAAAGTTTGGAATCATCTTTCATCCATTGGTACAGGGATTGCTGGCCATTCCCGGCACCTACTGTCCAGGGGGCTGTCTTGCAGCCATATGGTTATCATGTCTACTCTGGAACATACACTTTAGAAGTGACTTTTTTCTGTTATATTTGTAAAAAATGAATAATGACAGACTTAAAGTTTTTTGAAAAAACTGTTTATATTTGGTTCAACTTAGAGAATTCCCAAAATGTGTTATATAGTTCATTAAATATGAAATCTTATATTTATCTAGGATTTTCAAAACACTTTCATATAAATTAGGTAACTGGAGATTCACAATAGCCCAGCAAAGGCAGGGAAGCTATCACTGTTTGTGTTTAAGATGAGGGAATCATGGCTTAAGTGATACCACTCACATCCCATACACTCTGACTGACCAATCCAGCATGACCCTTCAAACAACGCTATGCATTTTGAAAACTGTCTAAGCCCTTAGTATACATACTGATAAGCATTAGAAAAATAAAGATTGGAACATCAAGTATTTTTTTAAAGATTTTATTCATTAATTTGAGAAAGATAAAGAGAGCATGAGCACGAGCATGAACGGGGGGTGTGGGGGGATGGCGGAGGGGCAAGGGGAGAGTGACAAGCAGACTCCTCACTGAGCGTACAACCCCACATGGGGCTCGATCCCAAGACCCTGAGATCATAAACTGAGCCAGAGTCAGAGGCATAACTGACTGAGCCACCCAGGAGCCCCCGGAGTGGTGAGCATTTTTGCAATTGTCCCCATCCCTCCTCCATACATGCACTAACATACGCCGAATTACAGCCACCTAAAGAAAGGTAGATTGGAATTTGGGAACATCATTACAATTCTTAAAGCACTCTGAGGAAAATTCTTGTTATGCCAACTCTGACAAAAAGGGCAGAATTTCTCTTAATATTGCTAGCATTATGACATTGCTCTCTTATGCCTGGTGACAATGATGCCCTTCAGCTACCAACTGAAAAAGCAAGCTACGAGAACGATTAAGTACTGCTCTCAGCCATGAAATTGTAAATACTGAAGCTCTCTCTTCGTGTCCAAAAAATCCATTCTTCTATAGGAAAACAGAAAGTGTATGACCCACCCATGCTCTAGAAATCAAAATAATTCGCTGATACTGTTGGAAAGAGAGAGTGCCCGGACCTCTCTGCTTTCTTAGAAGATACAAGTGCAGCTGGAGACAGAACAAATTTAGATGCTGACTCAGAAAGAGTGAGTGGCAGGGCATAGGCCACGAGCAAATAAAATGCAAGCAAGATACCACGGTTAACTTGGCAGCTAGCAGAGACGACAGAAAGCTGTGAGCAGCTAACTTAAAGAAGACCTATGACAAGTTTCTAGATTGAAAAAAAGAAAAAGAAAAATGGGCCAGGAAAAGAAACAGATGGAAACGGAAACACCACAGTGAATAAACAGACATCAGGACAAAGTTGCCACAAAATCAAGGTCTGTCAAATGGTAACAGAGAAATTCTGGCAGAGGGATGCTCCACAGGCATCTCGGAGTGCCACCAGGCATAACACTGAGAAACGCGCTTCAGTGGTATGTCGTTCTTTCTGGAAGCACCTGCCAAGTTCTAGCACAGTCTTCAGGACCTACTTTTTATTTTAGTCCAGAACTCAGTCCATAGGGTTGCGTGCGTGTGTGTGTGTGTGTGTGTGTGTGTGTGTGTGTGTGTGTGTAGATTAGATTAGACAGATGATTGATAGATAGATGTTAGGTAGGTTGTTAGGTAGATAAAGACATAATCATGTAAATAATAATCATTAGTATTTACTGAGTACTTTTAAGTGCCAAACACCTATCTAAATGCCCAGAAAATCCTATGTGATCAGCACTATAATTATCCTCAATTTACCGATGATGGAGCTTTACACAGAACAGCTAACTCTGCCCATGGTCATAGCCTGTAAACAAAGGAGCAAGGCTTTGAATGCAGGCAATCTGGCTCTAGAGTTCATGCTCCTAACACAACTCTTATTAAAGATTCAAACCATAATATACCGATATATGTAATTTTTTTTCCATTTCATGTAATTCTGATTCTCATGAATCTATGTTAATGACTTTTACTGTGTAATATCAACTAGTGCATTTAAAGGCCATCCTAGGACGTTGTGAAAATTAATAAAGGGAAACCTCACTAGAGTCTGTAATTGACTCTTCTTCCTGTAATTGATGTTGAGTGGCAGGCTCCCCCTCCCAGCCTGGCTACTCTATACATTACAGGGTTTCCCTTAATTTTCACAGCGTAAACTCCTGAACATCGTGTAGGTCACCAATGAAAGTGGACTGGCTCCTCTACTTCCTCGATTTCCTGGGTCACAGTCGTGGCATTCTTCTTTCGACATTTCCAATGCTTTCCAACAGTACATCGTCTGCTGCTTCTCTAGGCTGCTAACCACCACAGCCACTACCGGAGCCACAGGGAGCACTCAGGAAACGGATCTCAGAACTCCACCAATCCCCTTCCCACCTTCTTCACATATACAGAGAGGAAAGTCCAGGGGTTACTAAGTATTTAAAAAAAAGGGGAGGACCAGGAAAACTCACCATTCTCCACACATCCCTATACCTTGATTGCAAATAAAGGTGCACTCCACCAATCTTCCTGGCTTCTTCACATTTTAGCTGTGTGCCAGAAGTCTCTAGAACTCTCTCTGCCTCAGTTCAAAACAATAATACATCATCTGATATTTTGAAGTTTGAGGTAAGTCAATTAAAACAGCACCTTACACATGCAAGTACTCAATAGTTAGCTGTTTGTGTCATCATCATTACTATAATCTACCTTTATCCCCCCCACTCTCATTCATAAATGTCCTTCTGGTTCTACTCCCTAATCCAACCTCTGACCTCTCTATTCATACCTGAACCATTTCATTCTGTTCTCTGTTTCAACTTCTGTGATATAACAAAAGACACAACAGAACACAATACCTTATATATTCTCCATCTCTTGGTGGACAGAGTTCACATTTTCGTAACTAGAGCCTGGCTCTCCTGTCTCTGCAATCCAGTTAGCATATGCTGTTTCTATATATCGTGCATCTGTCTGGGTCACAAAGAGAAGTAGGTTTCTTCCATCCTCATCAAAGTTGCTTCCACTGATTAAATTCCTATTTGGCTGGTAAAAAAAAGTCTGCACTCTTAAAGAGAAAGCCATGTGGCCATCCTTCTTCATATACTGCTGTCTGTAAGCCATCTACATGTGACCTTATTCACTTATGACTTTCAAGTTTGTGGGGTTTTTTTCTAACAAACCATTCATTAATATAAAGATTTCATATAGCCATGTGGAGACCTCATCCATTTTCCTAGCTCTCACCATAGTGGTATTTACTTCTATTCCACTTCAATGACCTGTTCTAATGGTCATACTCTTCAGTTTGCATTACTTAGAATTGCTTCATCTCTTAAATTTTCCACTTAAACACCACCATCCTTGTTTACAACTTTGTTCCTGTTTCTTATGTCTATAACACTTATTCTTTTTTTTTTCAATGTAATACCGTAGTCTATCTAATTTCTTTTCTTTACTATGGCCCTCCTGTCTTCTGTCTTTATTCACTCCTCTGTTGAGCTTTGACCCCATGATCTATATTCAGACCAGGCCCTTGACAATGCCTTTAATTTTCTTAGCTCTTGTCCCTACATCAAACCCACCTGACACAAACCCAACTGTGGGTTAATCCAAATCTCTCTCTCTTAGTATCCATACTCAGGTTCCTGTGGACAGCCGAGGGACAGACAATGCTGCAGGAAAATGCACTCCAACATCAATGGCACTATTATAACCACAACTGATGCCACTTTAACAGCATCTGGTTCTTCAATCATTTTAGAGTTTGCCTAATCTGTCCTACTGTCCACAAGAATTTAAAAGCTTTTTACATCTCCCTAGCCGGCTGACCCAGCATCTCTGCCCTTACACTTAGCAGATAACACTGCCTCCTACTTCACAGAAAGTTGTTGGCTGAGATTTTTAAGAATGGAAATATTGATTTGGGTTAAAAATAGAAGGATGTACTCTTAGTTACCATATCAACCGTCAATGTTTTCAACTACCTGCATTAAAGGAATGCTTATTGAAAAGAATATTTAAAGCTCTATTTAAAGCTATCAGTAGTTCCTTTAAAGATTTAATCTTAGATGTGAAATTTCAGTTAATGCAAATGGGAAACACTGACTTGTGAAACTTCTTGAATTTAAATTTTGTGGATACGTCAGACACAAGTAAATCAAGACTGGGAACTCTTAATAAAGTCAGAGAATAAATTAAATGGAAAAACACGTTTCCAACCAGATTTCTTTTGGCATTAACAGACAGTAAAATGATCCACCACACACTGCCAAACTGCAGAGTTTTGTAGACCAATTTTGTAGTGTGTAGTTTGTGGCAACCATCTGCTGAAATCTCTTTACTTCCTGTCATTTGACTCACATGAAATTAAAATATCGATAGAAGAAACAATTTCTGCAGGGAAACTGGAAAAGTTAATAGAAAAGTCAATTAAAGGTTTCATGAGATTATACGGTCTGGTTTCTTGATGCTTCCACTATTCTTAATTATATAACAGGACTAAGAATAAAATATGAAATGTAATAGAAAGTAGACTCTGCCAAGTGTAAGCAAAAATATGAAGACAATTATGGGTTAGGTAAAATGCAGTACAGTTTTAGATTCACCCCAGAAGTCAAGTCTGCATTCAAGGGCAGCCATGTTAGCAGACAAATTCTAATAAAAAATTAAACCTTAGCTTCATAATAAAATATTAAATATGTTTAAATGCTGCTGTCAAGAATTTCTTGACTCCCTGCCTCTGTGCTCCTAGATACCAGCTGGATATATGTTTTTCCTTTTCAATTGATTCAAAACTTGATTCTGATGTCATTAAAAAAATAATGATCCCTTATCTCAGAAAACACTGCCACTATCAAGACTGGCCGACGAAATCTAGAGACTGAGATAATCAGTGCTTAATTTACTGACCTTTGTTGCTAAATGTTTCTCTGCAATCTTCAGGCACCTAGCTTGGCTTCATGGCTCTTTGTGGTGATTCCCATGACTCAGCAGGTGTCCCCCTTTAGACCCCCTATTAATTTTTTTTTTTCCCTGGAGCTGATCTCCTATATACTGAAGTCTGTTTCCCCGCCTGGGTTTAGAGAACCTATTTGCTTTCACTTAGTTTAACAGTCTTCCCAATCTGGCCCTTAACTCTATAAACGCTGGGCATCTCCCAGGCCCTCTGTCCCTGGTCTGTTTATACTCATATCCTTCTATTGATATGAAACAGCTAACAAGAGCTTCCCAGTCCTTCCAGAAAGGACTTATGGTGGCTTTACCCAAAAGCTTTTGTTATAGTCCAGAACAATCAGCAGATACCAACTTAAGGGTAGGATAAAAAAATCTGTAACTTAGAATCACACTTTTAGTTCATGTAGAAGCCTTGTTTAATCCATTTCTTTGTATTAAGTCATTAAATTTCCAGAATACTAAAAATATATTTTATTTCCTTTTTAATCACACAGAATCTAGACCCAATAAACATTTTCACATATTTTGAATTGCAATCCACACGGAGCTTTAGGCAAATGATACATATATTCACATAAATATTATTAATAGTAAATGACTATTAATTTGCTAATTGTTATTTCATGCTCTAAAATTTATGGAAGAATATGTTAATATACACATTGGACATATAATATTGGACAGCATTCCTGTAGATTATCGTCATTATTTTGGGGGGGGAGGGGCAGAGAGAGAGGGTGAGAGAGAGAATCTTAAACAGGCTCCACGCCCAGCACATAAGCCCAACATGGTGAGGCTCAATTTCACAACCCTGAGATCATGACCTGAGCCGAAACCAAGAGTCAGATGCTTAACTGAGTGAGCCACCCTGGCGCCCCTTATCTTCATAATTTTGAAAGTATTTTAATTTTCATTACCAAATTCAGAGTCAAAATAAAGTGCATAAACTCCCACTGAATATGTATTTTAAAAAAGAAATATTTAAATATACAGTTGCTAAAAAACCTTGAGATCTTTATGAGCCGATGTTTCTTAAAAAATCAAACTGAAGGAATATGATAATTTTATGTCCTGAAAGAGTAGTGTACAAAAAGAAAAGTAGATCTCTGGAAGTTGGCTGTGGTTCACTATTATGAAAATATTAAAGCACAGATGTTTAAAGGATATTAAAAAATCTCACAAACATTGATCCCTTTCTAGCGTTTTTCAGAACAATTACAAATACAATAAAGATGCTATCCTAATTTATATCTGTAAAGCAACACAGGAGAAAAAAACTACATTCAAGCAGGGAGTTTTTGTACTCAACTAACTGATTGTTAATAATAACAATTATGTGTGGTTTGATGTTTTCTACAATACTGTGGTCAAATAAAGTGGGATAATTCAGAAGCAATAGACACATTGAACCTCAGATCAATGAAGACATGACTAGCTTACACTGATGGGTTTTATAAAATAAATAAGAAAAGTCAGGTCTGCAACATGTCAACAAGAAGCAGTATCTCTCCATTAAAAGAAACAAAATTCAGCTACAGCTAAACTGTTCTAAGCACTTTAAGGAATTTACCCTCTGAAAATAACCAATGGTCTTTCCCCTACACAAATTCATTTTTGAAAGGAATTATAAATATTTGAGAGTAAATTTTGAGCCAAAAACCTTAATCTCAATGAGGTAAAGAGTAGAAGCAACACTGGAGAAGGTTCTGGAGAAATTCTGAAGAAAAGCAGAAGAAATTGGAGAGATTCCAGCTCAGGGTAAGATGTAATAAGCACACTCCACACTATCCTCCCACTGAATGTATGAAGCTGTTATTTGAGGACTCTAAAACGTATCATGCAGATTGGGGAAGAAGACCAAAATCTGAAACAGCACTGAACTAGTGGTGAGTTTACTACCTTTTTTCCTTTGGACTCATGTCAGTCCTTAACTTGGAAGTGGGCATTGTCATGGATAAAGAGAAACCTGAGGGAAATTCTCCCTGAGTCCCCAATCAGGTGAGTGTTAAATTATGCTAGGACAACAGCCCTACAATAAACTTTCATTCATTGATTCAACCAACAATAATTTACTGAGTGCTTACTACAAGCCAGGCATTTTTCTTAGCTCTGGTGATAGTCAACAAATAAACCAGCTAGAGACCACTGGATCTTACACTGTAGCAGAAAGAGACAGACAGCAAACAAGGGACCTAATACTAAAGCAAATTACATGGTGGTTTAGAAGGTGATGAGTCCTATATAAGAAGATAACCAACAAATACAGCAGGGTAAGGGAAATCAGGAGTGCTATCAGATAGGGAGGCAAGATGAAGTTTCAAGTAGGGTTTTGGGAAGGACTCATAGGAAAAATGACATCTGAACGAAGATTTGCAAAAGGTGAGTAAGTCTATAATGCCGAATCAAGGGGAGTGGGTTTCATAGAGCGGAAAAGCCTGTTCAAAGGCCGTCAAGTAGGAGCAAGCCTGACTTGCTAAAGGTAAGGTGAGAGGGTTAGAGTGGCTGGAGCAGAAGAAACAAAGGGAACTCACAGAACGTGAGGTTGAAGAGAAACTACGGGGTGAGCAACTCATGTAGGGTCTTGAAGGCCATCAGAAATTCTTTAAGTTTTACTCAGCATAAAGCAGAGAGTCTCAGAGCCAGAGGGCTTTGAGCACAGCGTTAATATTATCTGGCCTACTTTAAAATGGATCATTCTGGCTGCTATGTTGTAAGTAGACTATGTGAAGGCCATGGAATAAATATAATAGCACATTTTATAGAGCTATCTTATAAAATGTTAGTCTGTAGGACAATGTGATCATGCAGAAATGTGTGTACACATATGTGTACATATATGTGCATGCGTGCGTGTGTGTGTGTGTGTTCTTTGCCAGAACCTACTAGACCTCTGATCCATGGAAACTAGGAAATGTAATTCATGAATTTATTTATGATCTGAAGGCAAGCATATCGTATAGGCAATCTTCAATAAACATGATGTCTCACAACTAAGCTTTGATAGGAATTGGGCATCTGAGCATTTGAGTTTGTAATCTCCAGCAGAATCTGAAGGGCAGGTCTATTGTGTTGCCAATCAAAGGTATAACCACATGCTTTGAAAGTTTGTGGTTAAGTTCAAAAGAGCTGGTGTTTGGACTGACTGACACAGAGAGTTTTGGTTATCACTGATTTACAGAAGAAAGGGTAGGGCTAATAAATGGCAATAAAAGTAAATAAAAGGTCTCCCTAGGATGCCTGTCTTGGTAGGAGGAAACGTTACCATCAGCTTGAGATGAGGCAGTAACTGTGGGCATATTCAAGACTATTCTCAGGAAACTATTATTCTAAAATAGATAAAGTAACATGTGTAGCCCTCAATTATGTGCTTCATTGCAGTGGTCCCCAGTCCAGGGACTGCAGATGCTAGGAGGTCATTTGGGGCGGGGGGGCGGGGGGGGGGGAGTGTTAAGGTTTCACAAAGGTGTCTGTTTTCTACATTTGCATGTGAATGTTACCTTTCCATTAATATAAAAAGTAGAGCTACAATGTTGTGGAAGATTCACTAAACTTCCTAACACTGAACATGCTTATAATTTGTGCATATCTTTTTTTTAATAAATTTTTTTAAAGATTTTATTTATTTATTTGACAGAGAGAGACATAGTGAGAGAAGGAACACAAGCAGGGGGAGTGGGAGAGGGAGAAGCAGGCTTCCCTGCGGAGCAGGGAGCCCGATGTGAGGCTTGATCTCAGGACCCTGGGATCAGGACCTGAGCCGAAGGCAGACACTTAATGACTGAGACACCCAGGCGCCCCTTGTGCATATCTTTTTATAGTTAGAGGAGAATCAATAAATTCTGATAAATACATTTGGAAGATGTATGCCAAAAATGATGGTTTTCATTATAGATTGTCATCTTTTTTTTCTTTTTTGCTTCAAAATCTCCCTTTAATTAAAAAGTGATTCCCTTCTTAAAAGGGTGACTCCTTTTTTTTTTAGTGAGATAAAATTGGTATAAAACATTACCTAAGTTTCAAGTGGGGAAGCCTGGGTGGCTCAGTTAGTTAAGCATCTGCCTGTGGCTTGGGTCATGATCCCAGGGTCCTGGGATTGAGTCTGGCATTGGGCTCCTTGCTCAGCAGGGAGCCTGCTTCTCTCTCTGTCTGCTGCACCGCTGCCCCCACCGCTTGTGCTCTCTCTCTCTGACAAATAAATAAAATCTTTAACAAAAAATTTTTCAGGTGTACAACATTATAATGCCCTACAAAGTGATCACCAATAAAAGTCTAGTTACCATCCCTCACCATACAATTGCTTTGTGACAAAAATTAGATAGTAACACCAGTTATTTAGGCCAGGTAACTCTTAGGTTGTGATAACAAAATAATATGCCCATTTTATACAAATCAGATGTGCAACCTATATCCCACCTGCTCTCTATATAGAATACTGACTCTGAAGGCCAAATTTTCAGCTTATCAAAAGGGAAACTAATTTACATTTTAAGTGTGATATCAAATGTGTGAATAAGTCTGTTCTTCTGGAACCAGATATGATTAAAGAGAAATGACTCAAGCTAAGCATGTTAATCATTCTGTTCTTATTTCTCACAAAGGTAACAGCAGACTTGCTAATTATCAAGTATGACTTGAGTTGGCTATTATTTATTAGTGAAATAAAACATGGCTGTAAACATGCTTGGATGGGGCATTGGTGCTGTCAAATATGCAAAAGCAGAGAAAATTCCATGTCAATTTGGTTACCTGTGTTTGGAGCATGAGGCGAAGCTGCAGTTTAAGGTAATTATAAATTATATCATTTAGATTTATGTGTTAGGTTATGAAAAAAATTAACAATGGCATTTTAGTAATCTAAGAGAACACCTGAGAATACAGAAAATTTAGGATGAGGGAAAGGCCATTTTTTTTTAAAAGATTTATTTATTTGAGAGAGAGAGAGAGAGCATGAGCGGGGAGAGCGGCAGAGGGGAAGGGAGAGGGAAAGAATCCCAAGCAGCCTCCGCACTGAGCACAAAGCCTGATGTGGGGCTCCATCTCAGGACCCTGAAATCATGACCTGAGCCGAAATCAAGAGTCTGCTGCTTAATCGCTTGAGCCATCCAGGCACCCTCTAAATGCCACTGTTTTAAGTTAGTTCAACTTCTTCACTTCAGACCACTCAGAGCCTTTAAAGTGGTAATTTGGGCTATGCATCTTTAAAAAAGAAATAATGACAATAGAATTTTCTAAATTTACTTGACCACCGGGACCTTTTACCTTTCTCTTTTCCCATAGACCACTGTGTAGAATGAATGTTCCACAGAATATTTTGGGAAATGATGTTCTAACCGGGTCTAAATTAAGAAAGTTCCCTAATTCAGTCTGCCTGAGGCACACAGCCTGCAGAATCTTACAGGCCCTCCTTTCCACCTCCACACCTTGGGGTGAAAGCCTGTGTCTGGGCCCTGGTAAATCCAAGTCAAAGGTCTCTTCTTGATAACCACACCTGTGATTTATATTGGAATGAGAATCTTAGCAATATCCTAAAAACTAAGCCTGCGGAAGTTCTGTTTCTTCCTTTATACCTAATTATATAGGCTTTTCCATAAATTAATACACCTTTTAAGAAACTCATACTGTGTTCCGTGGATGGCCAATTTTAATTCTGTTTTCCAGTTGACTTTAAGAAATGTAATGATATCTAAAGATAGATTATAGGCACATAAATGCACTCCTTCCCTCTGTATATACTGCAATACAAAGTATTGAACCCCTTGGACTACAGCCTATTACCATATGGATTCACTTAGAGAAAAAAATCAAGAGTGAAGCTAAAAGCTCTGTCATTTATGGTTCATTGTATCAAAATTGGTGCTATGGAGCGATAACATTGCTCTTTAGCAACCCACACATATCATATACATGTAATGTTCTGGAAGAATTTCTGGCAAATGTAAAAATTCAGTTAAACATTTTTAAGCTTGTTGCACCGTAAGAGGCTACTTCCATCAGTCGATATTTATTGAGGCCGACGGCGTATGTAGTCATATCAGGCAGTATGGGCTTGTGAAGAATAATCCAGCTCTGATTTCTGACTTTACAGAGTTGGGTTTCGAGGAGAAAAGTGGATAGATATGTGGGCAAACAGTCCCTCCACTGTCAATTCATACTCCTCTCCAGCATATTAGCGCTGCACTAGCAAACTGATCAATCAAATTACAATTTCTGAAAATAGATAGACTGTTTCTGAAAGATAAGCTTTTTCTTTTCCTTCCTTGAAATTACCAGCCTATTATTACTTGTCGTGATTGGATTTTTGAATTTTTTAAAAAACATCTTCTGAGGAATTTAATTAGCCAATGTGATTTTAAGACTTTGAGTTGTCTAAAAAATTAATTAAGCAATCATTGTCTTGGTCTAGCTTTCAAGTGATTCTGACATTCAAGTCGTAACATAGGTAACAGATGAATGAGCCAAACAGCCTTGGCAGAAATGTGCTTCAAAGGAAAACCACTTAAGCAGGTTTCCACACAGGTGTTTAGGTAAAAATAGAGTCTGTCAACAGGATAAAAAAAAATCTTTAGTCAAATATGTGTACTTTTTATTCTGCACATGGGTAAACATCTGGATACCTAGAAATATTTAGATATTTTAATGTTTCACTGTATATT
The DNA here is from genome assembly GCF_003265705.2 of Callorhinus ursinus. Classification (NCBI taxonomy): domain Eukaryota; kingdom Metazoa; phylum Chordata; class Mammalia; order Carnivora; family Otariidae; genus Callorhinus; species Callorhinus ursinus. The sequence continues at coordinate 16,542,761 of NW_027397084.1, forward strand.
GAATTATATGTGCGATTCATGAATATCAATGTATATTTTGGAGAATTTGTTAATCTTAAGCATTTAGATGAAGAGGAGGGTTAATTAAATTTTGTTACTGTTTAGAAAAGGGTTCTGATGGCGACTTTCCAGAATTGAGATGGAAAAAGTAATGGAGAAATGCTAAAATAAAATGACAGGCTCACAGGGTTTTCCCATACTCTTCTGTGAAGGCTTAGGGTTTGCCATGTGCTAGTGGCCAATTTCAGGGCGCCTGAAACATCTGTCCCCAAAATCAATCATAGCCCCTATGGGTGTGAAAGCTTGAAGACCTTGAAAAGAGGCAAGAGGGCCCAGATTCCGGACTGCTACAGGCATGGCCCAGCACTGGGCCTGGGAGGAGGAGAGAAGGACATTAGGCTTCCTGTCTTTTCTCGATCTCTGATTATTTAAATTCAGATAATAAAAGTCAAATGGGATTTGGGGAGATGTTTGGTTTTCAGGTTAACATTATTTCCTGCAGGTATTTTTCCCCCTTTAACCTCAGGTCCGATGTATGCAAATGGATCCTCCCTCACTTTGTGAGGGAGGATTGATATTTTCCAGACTGGCTAGATGCGGGGTAGTGGAAAATCTGATATCCTAAAAAAAAATCACCTGGGTCACCAATACGAAGAAGCATTCCTTCCACTATATATTATACAATTATTTTCATTCCCCCCAATCAGAAATGAATAATAGGTACAATTTACAGATATAGATATTCTGGACTGTGGTAAAGCTTTCTAGATTGGAGGATATTAAGGCATTTTCTTGTAGGGGAGAGTAAAGAACCATGGGACTACTGATACTTTGATGAATAATGTTTAGAGAATCATTTCAATTGGAAGTGGAAGTTTGAGTGATGGCAATAAATTAATCTAAATGTAATAAATAACCCATAGTCAAGTTTCTTCACCATTTTGCCTATTTTTTTATTATGAGCTACATTTCCTGATGTTACTATTTAAATAAGAAGTTTAGGGTCAGGTCATGATCCCGGGGTCCTGGGATCGAGCCCCGCATCGGGCTCCCTGCTCGGCGGGAAGCCTGCTTCTCCCTCTCCCACTCCCCCTGCTTGTGTTCCCTCTCTCGCTGTGTCTCTGTCAGATAAATAAATAAAACCTTAAAAAAAAAAAAGGGTCAGTTGGCAATAGACAGTAGAACTTCATATTTATTCAATATATACAGAATCCTATTCCTGCTCAATCAGACAAAATCTTATGATTGATATTAGGGGGAAGAAATCTCTGGATGAAATATATTCTAATGCACTATAATTTTTATGACATTTGTATCCTGCTTAAAATGAAATTTGGAAGTGAGAAAGGTAGTGAATTACAGTTTGGTGATGAAATTCCCTCATTGTAAGATAAAATATTCATTCATTTAGGAAGATAACTATAAGAAAATCTGCTTTTCTATTATAATTATCTTCAGGTAGTTTGGGGCAAAATGACCTGTGTTTTTCAATATAGATCATTTAATTTTCTAATATAGAATGAGTTTAGCATTTTAATACAGTGTTAGTCATGCAATTTTATATTTCCTTCTCCCATACTAAGAGTTCGATGTTTCTAGTGTGAGCCCCCTAATCTTGGATCCGTGAATGTGAATCCCCTGGACTTTTGTGTAAAATATTAATGTGCCTGTGCATTTTTCTGGGCGAAGTACCTGGAGGTTTCATCTGATTCTAAAGTGATCTCAGAGTGATCAGGGATCTAGCTGGCAGGAGAAAATAAGGATGACACAATATCCTAAGAAGCCAAAGTCCATTTAATGTCACATGATGTGACAGTCCAATCTCTCTCTCTTTTATTTTTGTCTTATAAATAACATGAAGTTTATGTTTTTCAGCTTTATTGAGGTATACTTGACAAAATTGTAAGATATTTAGTCTATTTTGCGATATGTACACATAGGGGAAAGGATCCCCCTTACAAGTTAATTGACACATCCATCACCTCACATATTTATCTTTATTTCCTCCAAATTCTTATTATTGTCCCTAGCTGCATGAGTACTCCATAACCATTCTAGCCTTAACGTCATCTACTGGAAGGTAGATTTTGAGAGATCTAAGCGTCTATGAAACCACTGGAATCAGGTGAGTGGTCCTGGTTCAGACATTTCATTTTTTTCCTTGCCTCCCCCTATCCTGTATTTAAAGAAAACATCTCCCTAAATAGTAGCATCATCAGACATTTATTCATCAATGTGTTTCTAATTTCTAAATATCAAGCTAATTTAAGCAACATTAAGAATTTATGTGGGCTATTTATCAAACAATTCTCTTTTTTTTAAGATTTTATTTATTTATTTGACAGAGAGAGACACAGCGAGAGAGGGAACACAAGCAGGGGGAGTGGGAGAGGGAGAAGCAGGCCTCCTGCCGAGCAGGGAGCCCGAAGCGGGGCTCGATCCCAGGACCCTGGGATCATGACCTGAGCCAAAGGCAGATGCTTAACGACTGAGCCACCCAGGCGCTCCTCAAACAATTCCCAATACATATTTTTTTAAAATGGATGGGATAGTGTTACAAACTAAGATCTATAAAAATTATGTATTTTAATTGGAATACATTTTAAAGGAAAATAGGATTCTTGCTATTTTCTTTTACATTTAAAAATTTTTAGTCAGTTCATTTAAAGTCATACAAATGTAGCAATACATATGAAGTTACAATTATAATACTGTGCTATGTTTGAATTATTAGACTAGAGTAGGAAATTTCCCTATGTCTACAAGAAATAAATAGACAAATACCTCATTGAAATTTAAGGAAGATAGAAAAGAAAACGAAGGAAGGAAGGAAAAAAGTGAAGAAATTAATACCTTATGATAACACTGTATCAATGAAATTTGATGCAGAGAATTATATTTATTTGAAAGTGTTCTGATATTTAAGCCGATTTTCCAAGCTGTTGGTCTTGAATCTGTAATAGCAGATCTATACAAGAAGGAGAACAAAGGGCAGCAGTGGGAGCTATGGCTCAAAGGAGAGATCTAAAGGGCCAGAAGCAAGATGGAGTGAAGCTCTGATAGTAAAACAAAGTTCGAAGGAGTCACAAGGTACGATTGATTAAAAGTTGTGATGGACAGGAAGACGAGAAGAGTGGCAGGTAGAGAACGGCTGTTGGGAAGAAGTTGAGAAGTGAACAGACACACAGAGAGATGGATCATTTTAATGCTGAAGATACTTCTCAGAGACCCTACTGTGTCTGGGGCACCCAGGATGCAGTTCTTTGTAAGGCCTTATATTACTATTTTTCCTGCTTTTAGGATTTCCATAAGAATCTGCCCCTAGTCTGTCTGTCTGTCTGTCCCTCTCTCTACATAAGTGTTTGTTTATAACTATATAACATAATAATTATAATTCTATAATATAGTATAACTATAAAGATATATATAATATTTTATTATTACACCCCTTCCCTCCACTCACGCTTAAATATAAGATCTCATCTGAGTGAATCACTTTTCACTTTAACCAGTAGGGTTTAACTAAAGTAGAACCACTCTCTTCAGAGTGTATGGAATATTGGTTAAACCTATAAATTCATTAGCCAGGCAAGAGGACCCTGAAGTTCCAAAGTGGTAATTTCAAATTTGCTTTTATTCCTAAGAATAACCAATACCATATATTCATTATTGTGTCAGTCTTCTTTTTCCTTTTGCAGTCTACTTTCTAAATATATCTTAATATGTTGTATTATTAACCATTACTACTACCTGTGAGAGTGACCACATTATAATGTAAGGAGGCATCAGCTAGCTGTTAGATGAAAGAATATTCCTTAGAGTGTCTGGCAATGTATAATTTCAAAATATGTTATTTTAATGTTTCTGGTCCTACTGTAAAAGCTCTGTCACACATTCTTTACCTATGTTCAAAACAACGGCAAAGTACTTCACCAAGGGTATAATGCATTTGTGCCATAAAAACAAGAAAGTGAAAGCAAGGAAGAGGTCCCCAAGTAGAACAGACTTATGAAGATATTACTGAATTAATGAGTATCTAAGAATGAGAAAGGAAAACTGTGCCTGCTTTGCCACTAAAAATAATATTGGCAAATGCTTACTGAAAGATAGGAAGTCCAGAGTTGTCTATGTGACAAGCATATAGAATGTTTCAAATATGGAGAAGCCTAATGCTAACTACACAACCATCATCATCTGTAAGTGACTTATTTCATCCTCTTCAACAGAACGTGAGAGATTTTTAGCAGTTGGGCCTTCATATTTTGATAATTTTCCTATAAGGAGGCATCTGACCCATTCATCTTTTGCTGTCTGACCTTGGACAGCTCAGGTAACCATGCTGGCCTTTAGTATCCTCATTGGTAAAATGAGAGTTGGATTCCACCAGTAATTTTCAAACTACCCTCTTTGGAACCCCACAGCTCTGAAAATTCTTTAGGGAATTGGCAAAAAATGAAGTATTTGCAATTATTTTCTTCCTAACCATCAAAATTTAAATTGCCTTGGAAACTTATTAATTGCCCTGAGCTTAAAAATTCCTTCCAGATCTACAATTAAAAGAATGTGTTTATATAGGCATGGGGATAAAAGCTTTAACATAGAAAATGTTTTCTGTGACAAAGTGGGCTGAGTTTAATTCCAGGGTAACAGGGTATCTAAATGATGAAATTTTGGGGAAAAAAAAAAGACTGTTTTTGCTCATAGAACTTAAAGTTGACTCTTTGCTCATAGGACCTAAGATTGACATTATCATTCGTATGGGTACGACCTGTGTTTTGACATATTTTCATTAGGGCACCTAAATTCTAAAGAGTTACTCTCCTTGTATCAGAAACGTGTGCAATTACTAGCTTATTGTTAACTCTAATAATTCAGTATACTTCTTTAAGTAAAGAATACTTCTTACACATGGTCTTGTATTTATTTTTCACACAGTAGGTGTGTTTCACATTTAAAAATGTATTTGTCAGTATGGTGGCTCCTCAAAAAGTTAAAAATATGTTGTTCCATGGGAGGCTGGTAATATTATATTTCCTAAAAACAGCTAAAAAAAATAAAAGAAAAGTAAAAGGGAAAATAGTAAGATAAAATGTTAAAAGTTTTAAATCTGGGTGATAGGAATATAGGTGCTTACTGTTTTACTCTTTGTGTTTTTCTGCAGTTCTAGAAATGTAAAAAAAAAAAAGTAAAATATAAATATCCAGCCACAGTTAAAAAAAAAAAAAGTTAAAAACAGAACTACCCTATGATCCAGCAATTGTACTACTAGGTATTTACCCAAAGAATAAAATAAAATACTAATTTGAAGGGATATATGCACCTCAACGTTTATAGCAGCATTAAAAACAATAGTCAAGGGGCGCCTGGGTGGCTCAGTTGGTTAAGCGTCTGCCTTCGGCTCGCTTAATTATCAAAATATGAAGGCCCAACTGCTAAAAATCTCTCACGTTCTGTCATGATCTCAGGGTCCTGGGATTGAGCCCTGCATCGGGCTCCCTGCTCAGTGGGAAGCCTACTTCTCCCTCTCCCTTTGCCTGTCGCTCTCCCTGCTTATGCTCTCTCTCTCTCTCAAATAAATAAATAAAATCTTAGAAAAAATACCCAATAGTCAAATTATGGAAAGAGACAAAGTGTCCATCGACTGACGAATGGATGCAGAAGTGGTATATGCAATAAAATATTACTCAGCCATAAAAAAGAATGAAGTTTGCCATTTGCAATGACATGGATGGGACTAGAGAGTATTATGCTAAGCGAAGTAAGTCAGAGAAAGACAAATACTATATGACTTCACTCCAGTCATATGTGGAATTTAAAAAACAAAACAAATGATCATAGGGGAAAAAAGAGCAGAAAAAAGAGAAGAAAACCAAGAAACAGACTCTTAGCTATAGAGAATAAACTGATGGGTGACAGAGGGGAGGTGAGTGGGGGATGGGTGAGGTGATGGGGGTTAACAAGGGCACTTATGATGAGCCCTGAGTGCTGTACGGAAGTGTTGAATCACTATATCGTACACCTGAAACTAATATTACACTGTATGCTAACTAACTGGAATTTAAATAAAAAATAAATTAAAAAAATAAAAATGCGTTTGGTATAAGATGATGTCTGTACCTTGCATGCAGACTAATTTTAGCTGAAACCTCATCTTATCTGTAACTTGTCTATTTATGGGTTTAAGGACAGTAGTTATCCACATTCTATCTGTAGGAGGTCCTCTTTCACTTTTAAAAGAATCTCACTCTGATTCTGATATCGACTCTTGCTTATAACATGTCTTTCTACAGCTTCTCAACCTTCTCAAATGAGAAGTAAATTCGTACTAAGAAGGGAAGAGAAGATAAAATGTCATCTTGGGGAAGAGTGCTAATGCCAGGTGGTGTTTGCTATCACCTCCAGTGTGCTCTGGGTAATAAGACCAACAAGGTGGGATAAAATTATTACAAGAGTCTGTGTGCTCAGCATTCATTTTGACCTAAACAAAGATAAATACTGGTTGGAGAATGTGGACTCCTGGATCAAAGATGGAGTCAAAACAACACAGTCTCTTAAAATTCTAAGATTTTATCATTCTTGTTATAATAGAGTAACTAAAAGTTCCATATTATAGCAGCCAAACCCTAAAACTGTAAACTTCAGAAGAAAGTAAAGAAACAAAGGGCATCTGGAAAGTGGCAGCAATCTAAATGTAAACGGGTTTTCAAGAATCTCCAAAGAAGTTTGCCCTGAAAAGGAATGAATTTTCCAGTTATTTAATATTGATACCAAACTGATTGCTTCTATACATAGAAACACCATAAGGGATTATTTTACACACTTATATACATACACATATACAGAATTAGAATCCGATGGTAAAAACCAAATGGAGCTATGCAAAGGTGATATTTTCTGTTTTATTCATATCTAGTTTGTCACTTATCAACAGCTTTGAACTAAATACAGATGTCTAACTGGATCCAATCTTAGACATTTCATTCTTTTATTGTCTAATGTGGAAAATGATGCACTGCTGTAAGAAAACTAGGGCTTCAAAGTCAGGTAGGCTTCGCTATGCCAGGCTACTCATGCTATTTACGTAGCTACGCAATCTCGCCCAGCCTCAACCTCCTCACCTATATATTAAGCATTATATATCCATCGGCTAGTTATGAGGATAACAGAAAGTAATGTCGATAAGCTACCCACCAGAATGCCTGGCAGGTCGTAGATTCTAAACAAATGTCACTATCTCTTCCCTACAGAAAAATCTCAGGCAAAAGGTATACAAAGAGAGTAGAAATAAGCTATTAGCATTTTAACTTTTCTATTGAAAAACATAGTAAAAAGAATATTACACTCATAATTGGCTATTAACGGCACATAGGAATTGTTACTGACACATTTATCACTTATGTGAATGCTCTGAATTCCCAAATAGGTTTATCTTAATATTTCTACCACTAAGGCCAAGCCTTCACTGGTATTTGTGCATATTAACTTGACAACATCTGTATAATACATATGGAAACAACTGTATATCTAGTCTTTACAGATGTATATATTCATGGAATACTATGTTTTTTCTCTTACGGAATATTTTATTTTATTGTATTTTAAATACATAAATTTTGATTTATTAAAAACAAAATACTCATCTTCGAAGTGTCACATGATACACAGAGTTCAAACTTTCAATCTCTGGCACCTATAAAGTTACTTTAGATGCTTTCTTCCATAGGTTGAATATAAAGAGAATTCATTAAATTGTGGAAGACCTTAGTAATCCTGGGAAGACAGTGACCTTAACACAGCTTTCTCTTTCTTTATCAACTGTAACACACTAGCACATTTTGGCTGAAATAAAGACTGAGACCCTCAGAAGTTACGTGCATGTCAGGCTTTGAGATCTCTGAGAGACCTAGCTAAGAAAACTAACTGGGATAGGACTTCACTGCATGTGGGTTGAGGGAGTACATGAAATCTGGTGCTGGAAAACCCCAGAATGGTAAAGGTAGAGTGAATATTTGAGAAAGAGTTTGGCTTGCAGGGATCTGTACTTCATCCAAGTGTAAAGTTGCCATGCAGACTCACTTGAGGAGGCCGATTCTCCCTGGCCAGCAAGAGGCTAAGAAAGACCAGAATGAGTGAGCCCTCAAGTCTGGGAAGGTAAAGGGAGACGGGAGAACAGGAAGAACATTTTTTAGGTTCTTCCCAAGTTTTTGGTGGCCTGTGTCTTTCTACATTTTTGGTCCATGTGGGGAAGACTGATTTACTTTCTGACATTTTGGAGGGCTGGTGTTGCTAGAGGTACCCAAGAGACAGATCTAATCAAGATAGAAAGAAAAAAATAATGGAAAGAGCATCTGGAGAGAGCGAGAGCAGGATGAAAACCCACCCAGTGAAATAAAGCTGCCAGAGAGGACAGAAATAAACCCAAACAGAAAAACAGAAGAAATACCTAAGACAATACAGTTACAGTAGTTTCTGAAAACATAAAACAAGGAAGTAAGCACAATATCTACATGATTCCTTCTAAATTCAAGGGACTAGAAGATAACATCGTCACTGCTAAATCCTGAATCTGTATCTTAGAAGGCCATGTAGGAGGTATCTTTGGGATGCATGAGCAAAATGTTAAGAAGATACAGATTGATAGAAAAAAGCAATTGAAGAAAAATAAAGATTCAGGAGACTTGCCATATGTGATAAGAGTTTCAAAAGAAGGAAGAGGAAAAATATAGAGAAAAGAAAATATACAAATAATGAGATAATTTCCCTGAAAGGAAGACCTGATGCCAATGCCAACTGAAAGAGCTTACGGATTTCCAGGCCAGGCTGATAAGAAAAGGGTCAAACCTCAGCATATTCTGGTAAAATCCCTCAACTCCAAGGACAAGGTAAAATAATCCTTCAAGCTCTCAGAGAGAGGAGAAATTAGGGACACAGGACAAAGCCCACCTGAACCACTGGTAGCAAGAAGATGGTAGAATAGCATCAGGACACAACCGAGAGAAAAGATGACGCGTGAGAACCCTGAGCTCCTCCCAGACATCACTCAGCAGAAAGGAAGAAAGCAAGTTATTTGAGGAACAACAACAATTCCTCTGGTCTGTCATCCATAAATCCCATCTGAGGAAAATAAGTGGAGTAAGTCTCAAACCAACCAAAATAACCAGATTACCACAGGACCAGTTTTATAGCCCACTTTCTCTAATTTCCTATCACCTCCTACCTTCCCTGCCAAGACCATTCACAAAGCTCTCTCTCTCCCTCTCTCTTGCTCTCAAATAAATAAATAAAATCTTAAAAAATTTATTTATTTATTTGAGAGAGAGCACATGCATGAGCAGGTGGGGCTGGAGCACTAGGAACTGGAGTGTGGAAAAAGTGGCAGGAGGTAGATGAGCAGACCATGCCTCCCTTGCCACTGCTACTCCCCAAGCTGTAAATTCGGGGAGGAGTGGAGGTTTGAATTGGATTTGAAATTGAAATCATAAATTGGAACTAATTGGACTTAAAATCTGAACTGTGTAGATTAAGATTCTTCTAACAGGAGAATGAGGGGGAAAGCTATGTGATTTGCTCAAGCTGTTGGTAATGAATAAGAAAAGGAGAATGACAGTAGTTATTGAAAAATAAAACCAATTTCTATTTGTACTATATCAAAGACAGACCATCCAGTAAGCCATTTCTATTTGTATTTTAAGGAATTATACAGGTGACCTTGAGCAACATGGGTTTGAACCCACTTATATATGTATTTTTTGACACAGTACAGTGTTGTAAATTGATTTTTTCTTCTTTATGATTTTCTTAGCAACTTTTTCTCTTTAGCTTACTGTATTGTAAGAATACAGTATATAATATATATAACATACAAAATATGTGTTAATTGTCTATGTTATCAGTAAGGCTTCTGGTCAATAGTAGGCTGTTAGTAATTGAGTTTTTGAGGGAGTTAAAAGGTATACACAAAATTTCAACTATACAGGTGGGGTTGATGCCTGTACCCCCACACTGTACAAAGGTCACCTGTATAAGCATCCTTACATACACTATGCAGAGAGCCTGAGTGCAACAGAGAAAGAGACAAAAAACAAAGATTAGAGATGAGATAGAAGATATATTTCTTAGAAGAGTAGGGATTCTTCCAAGTTCCCTGGATATCTAGTTTGAATACTGTCAACAGGAATCAATATATTTCCCATTGCAGCTTGCTGAAAGTAAAATGAGATCAGTTAATCAAAGAAGAGAAATTCAAAATAAGCTTACATTGTATCTTATGTAGCGGCAAAATAAGCTATTCGAAAAGTAACAACTAATTGCTAGAACAGAAGTTGAAGATACATTTCAGGAATACATAAGTTTGCAAAATAATAAGTTTTAGAATATGCTATTCCCTACGTTTTTCTGGTATTTTTAAAAAGATATTCATTATGAAATAGACTCTTTAACTGTGGGTCACCAACACCTTCAAGAAACTAATCAAAACACTCTCTCTTTCTCCACAGCTCCCTTACCTCGGTCCTCTGTCCTAACTCTCTCTTTTGAACAATCTCTGTCTCACTGAAAAATTGACTCTTGTCTGTATGGTGGTGTTCTTTGTCAGCAATTGGTTTTCTTTTCTTTTCTTTTTTTAAAATTGATATAAAATTGGCATATAACATGTAAGTTTCAGGTGTACAACATTGTAATTTGACATCTGTATATACTACAAAGTAATCACCACCAAAGGTGTAATTACCATCCATCGGCATACAACTGACCCCTCCTTTCACACATTTTGCCCACCTGACACCATCCTTCCACTCTAGTAAAAATCAATCTGTTCTGTGAGTTTTTGCATTATTTTATTTGTTCATTTGTTTTGTTTTCTAGATTTCACACATGAATGAAATCATATGGTATTTGTCTTTTTCCATCTGAATGACTTCACTTAGCATTATACCCTTTAGATCCATCTATGTTGTTGCAAAAGGCAAGATTTTATTCTTCCTTATGGCTGAATAATATTCCATTATATATACATATAACACATTCTCTTTAGCCATCCATCCATAGATGAATACTTAAGTTGTTTTCATGCCTTGGCTATTGTAAATAATGCTGCAATAAACACAGGGATGCATCTATCTTTTCAATTAGTATTTTCATATTTTTTAGAAAAACACTCAGAAGTGGAATAACTGGATCATATGGTAGATCTATTCCTAATATTTTGAGACATCTCTATACTGTTTTCATAGGGGTTGAACCAATTTACATTCCTACTAACAGTGTATAAGTGTTCGCTGTTCTCCACATCCTCTCCAACACTTATTTCTTGTCTGTTTGATAAAAGCCATTTTAATAGGTGTGAGGTTATATCTCATTATGGTTTTGATTTGAATTTTCCTAAGAATTAGTGATGTTGGACATCTTTTAATGCACCAGCTGGCCATCAGTAGGTCTTCGAAAAAAATGTCTGTTCATATAATCTGTCCATTTTTTAATGGGGTTGTTTGGGTTTTTGTTGTTGTTGTTAGTTATATGAGTTCCTTTTATACTTTGGAGATTAGTTCCTTATCAGATGTATGATTTGCAAATATTTAGTAGGTTGCCTTTTTATTTTGATGATGGTTTCCTTTTCTGTGCATAAGTTTTTTTAGTTTGAAGTAGTGCCATTCATTTACTTTTATATCTGTTTGCCTTGCCTTTGGAGTCAGATCCACATTGCTTAGACTGATGTTAAGAAGTTTATCATCTATTTTTTTCTTCTAGGAATTTTAGGTCTGCAGGTCTTATATGCAAGTCTTTCATCCATTTTGAGTTAATTTTGCATATGGTGTAAGACAGTGACCTAGTTTCATTCTTTTGCATGCAACTGTCCAGTTTTCCCAGCACCATTTGTTGAAGAGATTATCCTTCCACCATTGGATGTTCTTGGCTCCTTTGTTGTAAATTAATTGTCTGTATATTTGTGGGTTTTCTTCAGGGCTCTTAATTCTATTCCACTGATCTGTTTTTATGCCAATACCTAACTGCTTTTATTACTATAGCTTTGTAGTCTAGGGATTATGACACCTTTTGTAATATCAAGGAGTGTGTAATACCTCTAGCTTTGTTCTTCTTTCTCAAGACTGCTTTGGATATTGGAATCGTCTTTGTTTCCATACAGATTTTAGATTTCTTCCTTCTACTTCTGTGAAAAATGTAATTGGAATTTTGACAGGGATTGCACTGAATTTGTGGATTGCTTTACGTAGTATGGACATTTTAACAATATTAATTCTTCCAATCCGTGAGCACAGAATATCTTTCCGTTTACTGCGTCTTCATTTTATTTCATCTGTATCTTACAGTTTTCAGTATAGGTCTTTACCTCCTTGGTTAAATTTATTCCTAGGTATTTATTCCTTATAATGCAACTATCAATGGGATTGCTTTCTTAATTTCTCTTTCTGATAGTTTGTTACTAGTGTATAGAGCTGTCACAGATTTCTATATATTGATTTTGTATGCTACAATTTTACTGAATTCACTAATTAGTTCTAACACCTTTTTTTGGTGAAGACTTTAGGGTATTATATATATAGTACCATGTCATTTGCAAATAGTAACAGTTTTACCTTTCCTTTCTGTTTTGGATGGCTTTTATTTCACTTTCTTGTCTTATTCCTGTGGCTACAGCTTCCAAAACTATGTTGAATAAAAGTGGCAATAGTGGGTATCCTTGTCTTGTTCCTGATCTTAGAGGAAAATCTTTCAGTTTTTCACCTTTGAGTATGATGTTACCTCTGGGTTTGTCTTATATGGCTTATATTACGGTTAGATACTTTGCCTCTATGCCTACTTTGTTAAGAGTTTTTACCTTAAATGGATGTTAGATTTTGTAAATGTTCTTTCTGCATCTACTGAGATTGCCATATGACTTTTATCCTTTTTGTTGTTGCTGTTAATGAGGTGTATTGTGCTGATTATTTACAGATGTCGAACCATCCTTGCATCCCTAGAATAAATCCCATTGATCATGGTGTATGGCCTTTTAATGTATTGCTGAATTTGGTTTGCTAATATTTTGTTGAGGATTTTCATCAGGGATATTGGCCTATAATTTTCTTTTTTTTTTTTTGCTGTGCCCTTGTCTAGTTTTGGTATCAAAGTGATGCTGGCCTTATAAAATGGATTTTGAGGCATTCTTTCCTCTTCAATTTTTTGGAAGAATTTGAGAAGGATAAGTTTTAAATCTTCTTTAACTGTGGGGTAGAATTCACTGGTGCAACTGTTTGATCTTGGACTTTTGTTTGTTGAGAAGTTTTGATCACTGATTCAATCTCCTTACTAGAAATTGGCCTACTCAAATTTTTTATTTCTTCATGATTCAGTCTTGGAAGATTGTGTGTTTCTAGGAACTTATTCATCTCTTATCTGATTTGTTGGCATATAATTGTTAATAGTTTCTTATAATCCTTTGTATTTATGTGATATGAGTTGTAACTTTCCTCCTTCACTTCTGACTTTATTTACTTGAGTCCTCTCTATTTTTCTTAGTGACTTAGTGAGTCTAACTAAAAGTTTGTCAATTTTGTTTATCTTTTCAAAGAACCATGTCTCCTAGCACTAACAGGCTAGAGGAAAATTCCAAAATAGTGCCTGCCAGCGCCAGTATTAGCAAGTCAGAATGAGATCACAAAAATGGCATATGTTAGTGTCTCTGTCCCAGAAAGAGTCCCAACAAGTTCCTGCTTCTCCAGGAGACACCCCAAATTAGTAAGTGGGTCTCCTTCACACATGGTCCAAGTGCTTATCCAACTGGTGTTTTTATGCTGAGTCATGGGATGAGTTAGTCTATGTGCAAGCTCTTTAAGAGTGTGTTCTCCCATTTCCTAAAGTTCTATGGTTTTCTTGGACATAATCCCTGTTGGTTTCCAAAGCCAGGCTTCTTGGGGGCTCATCTGTCCTGATCAGAATCTAGGGTTGGGGACCTGATGTGGAGCATAGACCTTTTACTTCTCAGGGAAAAGATCTGCATTTTTGAGATCTCTCTTAACTGTGGATTGCTGTGCCTATGTGGGGAGGGTGGTGTTCCTGGGAAGATCACTGTTTGCTTATATTTTGTTGAGGATTGCCTCTGCCTCTCCTATGCATTCTGACACTGTCCATTTTGACACTGTCCTTTTATTCTTTGCTGTGAAGTCTTCAGTCATCCAAGTTTCAGATTTTTCCTGAGGAAATTACTCCATATGTGGTGGTAAATTTGTTGTGTCCATAGGAGGATGTGAGTTCAGGATCTTCCTACACTGCCATCTTGAACCCTTCCTAGGAAACAATTCTGATTTTTCTTGACTCTAGAACTAACACTTTCTGTTTGATCAACATTGCCCGGTCTGTCATTACTATTGTCCATATTGTCCTTATTATCTAATCTGGTCTCCCATTTCCCATTCTCTCTTAAATATGTCTCCATAATATTTATCTTTTAAACCTTGAAGATAGTTTTCTGGTTATTAAATTCTACACGGGCAGTGACTGATATAACACAAATTCCTAGAATCATGTGTAGCATATATTTGATGTTCAGAAATATTTGTTGAGTTGAATTTAAACAAATCTTTTGCCTTGCATTATTTAGGCCACTGATACTACTTACTAAATTATTGACTCAGTTAAAAATTATACATTTATTTAACAGATTCTGATTATTGAGCTACTTTTCTGCCGTGATTCATTTTTTGTACCAAATTCTTCAATAATCATGAGTCTTTCTAAGTTGCCTCCATCTATAAAAGTATTTTCAGGTCAGTGTTGGCATATGTTTGTTATGTAGCTGTGTACAAGTGCAGGATTAGCATTCAGTAAATGTTCTGAATACAATATAAAATTTCTATTTGATCCTCTACAAATTCCCTTATACGACAATCAGAAGAAGTTAAGAAGTGAAGATTTTTTTAAAGACATTTTTATTTTTTAAGTAATCTCTACACCAACACAGAACTTGAAACCACAACACTAAGATCAAGAATTGCACACTTTACTAACAGAACCAGCCAGGTGCCCCAAGAGGTGAAGATTTTCGCTTTGATGATCAGATCCTGTATCCTTAGGAACCACAGATCTTTAATAATACAGATAACCTTAGGAATGTTGCTAAGCCTTCATGTTAATGACTACTATTGGAATTGCAAAAGTAGTTATTGAGATTTAATGCCAGTTAATGGGGAAGAAGTAAATCATCAAGCTGAAATCAAGATTGTGAAAGACTACATCAAAAACTAATGATGTAATATATGGTGATTAACATAACATAATTTAAAAAAATTTAAAAAATTAAAAAAAAAGATGGTGAAAGAAACAGGAAAATGATGCTGGGCAACTAAAAAGCAATAAAAACCCCTGAAAAGAGTGGCTTTGGAGAACTCAGATCCTTGACATCAAATGAGACCAGAAATCATCAGTGATAAATTGTTTCTTAAGATAGAAAGGAGATTATCACATCCTGACTCTAGATTCATAAAGTGAACATTTGATTATTTGTACTGTGAGGAGTAAGAAGATACTTGTGTTAAGGTTTGTAGAAAATCAAACTCAAATAGTTATCCACTTTTCTTTTTATCTGCTTTCTGGGTTATGCCAGTCAATTAGCAATACTAAAGTGGCCTTGCAGCTCAACAACAATAATAATAATAAATTATATTATTACCGTGGTCTTCTTATTAATTATATCTTGTTATTATAATAATGTTATTCTAATTAATTATATAATAGTAATCATTATTAGCTCTGTTCTAAGAATAAGTAATAATTTTAATTATTTCCTAAGTCATAGGTCTGTATTTTCTATTACAACTTATCAGATAAGAAGAAATACTCAATGTTAGTTGATTATAAATGTCTCCAAATACAATCAGAATATTATTCTAGTACTATAGCAATACAGAAAGTATTTCTGAGCAAATAATAATTACATAAACACATGTGGCCTTGTGCTTAGTGCTATTAGTTACCACTCCATTAAAATATGGTTAATTATGAGAAAGAAAAGAGAATCAATTGTTTTGAAGAGAGCAATCTGAGGAAACTTTTTTTTTAAATTTTATTATGTTATGTTAATCACCATACATTACATCATTAGTTTTTGATGTAGTGTTCCATGGTTCATTGTTTGAGTTTAACACCCAGTGCTCCATTCAGCATGTGCTCTCCTTAATACCCATCACTAGGCTAACACATCCCCCCAACCTCCTCCCCTCTAAAATCCTCAGTTTGTTTCTCAGAGTCCATAGTCTCTCATGGTTCGTCTCCCCCTCCGATTTCCCCCCCTCATTTTTCCCTTCTTACTATCTTCTTTTTTTTTAAAGATATAATGTATTATTTGTGTCAGAGGTACAGGTCTGTGATTCAACAGTCTTACACAATTCACAGCACTCACCATAGCACATACCCTCCCCCAATGTCTATCACCCGGCCACCCCATCCCTCCCACCCCCAAACACTCCAGCAACCCTCTCTGAGGAAACTCTTGCAACATTTGAACAACAACCACAGCAGTGAGGGAATGATATCCAGGTTATGGATTCTGTTTCCCTCTCTGCATTGAACTTTATTTTTTTATTCTGTTGCTGACCATTACCTTGCCCGTAGGATGTTGTTGCTATACATGCTGCATTCCTGATCAGCCAGCCACAATGTATCTGCCATTTCCCACCTTGTACATAGGTCTTGCCAATTATCATTATTTTTGCTTGTTGGTGGGTTTTTATTTAATACATTGTTTTCCCTACATATTCTCTTGCATAAAACACTCTGACCAAATTTTCACTTTTTATTAAATTATAATATGAATTTCAGGGATACATTCTTATATTTATAATCTTTCAAAGCTTTATAAAAATTTTATCAGTGCCTGAAAGTCTAGATCTTCTATGTCCTAGACTGAAAATACTCTGCTTTTCTTTTCTATTTTCCTTATATCTACTTCCCTGTACGATTGCTAATAATGATCAGTGTCATTTTCCCATTTCAGAGCTAGGATTACAGTCTTTGAGGAAGAGAAGGCAAGAATGTCCTCTCTTTGCTTTTACTCTAAAGAGGAAAAGCATTTACTTTTCTTCCATAGTCACACTCCTGAGAGGTTTCCTACGCAGGTTTCTAATCTCAAACCTGAAATGATATAATATGCCCTAATTGCCCCATTTCAAGAATCACCACTGTCATCCAATCTGATGTAGGAAAGAAATAACCTGGAATGATGCATTTTTTTTCTGTGTTGAATTGTGTTAATATATTGTATTCTCTTGCTAATGTACAATATATTGTATTCTATGTTGAATATTACACATATACATATATCTATATAATACCTTCTCTTTAAGTGATAAAACCTCTAGCAATGATCATTAGAGACTTATCCCAGGTATGACAAATACTTTTCAAATTCTGTCAACTCTGATAATATTCTAGTGCTGTGTAGCATACTGTGCTGAGAAAGATTCTGGGGCCATGCCAGGGCTTGGTAGAAATGAGTATTGTGATCTCTTAATTCTGTCAACAACTAACTGTTGAGCCAGTAACAGTCATCTATTGGTTTGTTATCTGTGACCTAGACCTAATTTCCTAGTTGCGTGGAGACCCATCCTTTCATCTTTTCTATGAAAGAATGAATAAACTCACATTCAATGAGCAGAATTTTGCTAAACCCTCATAAATTCTAATTATGAGACAATGTATTATGTTCAATCATGAGCTGATTATTAAGCATTAGTAAAACTTACTAACTCAACTTAATTGAAGGTGAGAGTTAACCAGTAGGAAAATGAAATACAGTGTCATTATTTTAAAGTTGGAAAAGGGGAAGTTGTAATCAGGAATCCCAGGGAGGTCTCATTCACAAACTACAATGTAAATGTTATTCCCTAGCCTTGTGTAAGGGGTAATCTGCACAACTATATGTGACAGTCCTAGTGCTTGAGCTATAAGAGAAAGGAGTATGATAAAATATAATGATAATAATGACATTTGTTTACCGCTTTATAGATGATAAAGGAAAGAGAAAGGCATTAGCATTATTGAAACATAGATTAGGATTTTATATCCTTTTTGTCACTATTTGTCAAATGATTTAATATGCTTAATCTGTATTTGTAAGCCAAATTAGCAATAAGTGAAAACTTTAATAGAGTATCTGCTCAAAGTATTAGAAATTTAAAATCAGGGGAATTCAATTTATTGATGTTTTATTGATGTGCCCCTCTACTTGTTTTGATAAGACTGTAGTAACTGGAGGGAGACCAGCAAGTTAGAAATTTTTTCCCAAGGTAATAATAATTGTTTTTCCCTTAACAATTCATTTAAAGTACTAAAACTGTGTTGTTTTCCAACAGCTTACCGCATTCAGACATTTCATGACAAGTTGTATGTTCCGAAGTCAGCAGTCTTGAACAACTACAACCTCTGGACATAGGGCACATTGGATAAATACTGGATAACATAAAAGAAGGGCAAGGAAGGTAAAAACTATGGAAAGACACTCCATTTCGTAGAGGAATTAGATGGTAGTCCTATTCTACGTTAGCTTTCTATGTGGTTCTAACATGTCTCTTACTGGCTATAATTCTACACCTATTTTATTTGTCAATTTTAATGTCCTGATACGTTAGCATTTCTGTAGACTTTAATACTGAATGTCAAAAGAAACCTGGATCAGCAAGTAATTTTTTTATAATAAAAAAAGAACTGGCAGTTCATATTTGCCCCCCTGTGGTTCTAGTGAAAGATGAAGTAGACAATTGCCATCCTTTTCTTGGTGCTGAGGCAAACAAGGCATATGGGAAAAATTTATCAAGTAGGACTTCCACCGATTGTAAAATTTACTAATACAACATTGAGAGCTATCAGAATAGTTATTTATTTAACTAAATAAAATCTATTTACTTATTTATTGAGAGAGAGTGCGAGCATGAGGTGGGGGGCTGGTGCGGGTGGCTGGGGCAGGGGAGAAGGAGAGAGAATCTTAAGCAGACACCACACGGAGCCCAATGTAGGGCTTGATCTCACAACCCTGAGGTCACAACCTGAGATAAAACCAAGAGTCAGAGGCTTAACTGACTGCACCACCCAGGCTCCCCTATTTATTTTTTAAAAAGCTTATTTAGGGGCATCTGGGTGGTTCAGTCGGTCAAGTGTCTAACTCTTGATTCTGGCTCAGGTCGTGATCTCAGGGTTGTGAGACTGAGCCCTGCCTTGGGCTCCATGCTCAGCGGAGAGTCTGCTTCTCTCTTTCCCCCTTTCCGCCTGCCCCTCCCCGCACTGGCATGCTCTCTCTCTCACCAAAATAAATAAATCTTTAAAAAAATCTTAAAAAAAACCCTAAAAACAAAAGCTTATTCATTCAATCATTTATTCACCCATACAAAAAATATTAAGTGTTCCCATGTGTCTGGCAGAGTTCAAAACAGGGGAATAAAGCAGTAAAACTAGACAATAATCCCACCCTCATGACATTTATATTTTAGCAGGAAAACCAACAATAAACAAATAAGTAATATATATATACGTATGTGTGTATATATAGAACAGGTTATAAA
Organism: Callorhinus ursinus; assembly: GCF_003265705.2. Classification (NCBI taxonomy): domain Eukaryota; kingdom Metazoa; phylum Chordata; class Mammalia; order Carnivora; family Otariidae; genus Callorhinus; species Callorhinus ursinus. The sequence goes on from NW_027397084.1 coordinate 16,562,308, forward strand.
AGCTATGAGGAAAATTAAGTAAGCGCAGAGGGCTAAAGCATGGTAAGACAATAAATTGCAGTGTTAATTAAGGGGCCAGTGATATTTTGAACAAAATATAATAGGATTGTACAAATGCAGGGAGGTTACTTCAGACCCTGTGGTCAGGGAAGAATTTCCTGCATTGCTAGAGTGAACTGAGACCTGAATGACAATTGTGTCAGTATTTTGGAGAAGAATCTTCAAAGGCCCTTAGTGAGGCGTGAGCCTGGAAAGCCTGGAGTGCGGGATGAACAGAAGCCAGCATGTCTGGAGCACACAGAGTGAGCAGTCGGTCAGGCAGAGAGAAAATCCCAGAGATGGGCAGGAGCAGGTCATATTGGCCAATGTAAGATTTTCGTTCCTCATCTGGATGTGTATATATAAAGCATCTTAATTGTGGGGTACTATTCCTCCAACTTGACCCAAATAGCCATTTTATCTCTCTGCATCACTCCTGGTGCCTATTAATCAGCCATCCTATCCATCAGACCCTCAAACAAATAATTATTGTGCCATGCACGATGCTAAATTATGGGAATACAAGAGAGACACTGCTAGCCCTGCCCTCATGGAGTCTATATTTCAGTGAAGTTATAAATGAAATTATTACACGTATCACAAGGTCTAGAAGTAGGTGAGATGTTTTACCAGCATTTATAATAAAAAGGGTTAACCGAGCCCACAACTTAGATCCAATATATATGTAGCAATGAAATAGTGTTTCATCTTACATATTTAACCTCAGAAAGTCATTCCAAGATTCTATCTACTATAACAACAAAATAGATTAAAAGCATCCATTTAAATGGTGCTTGATAATTTTCTATGTCCTTTCATACACATTACCCTATTTAATATTCACAATAACTGTGATAGAGGTCAGTCAGTTATAATTATTTTCTTTTTAAAGATGAAGAAGCTGAAGCTCTGAGAATTTAAATTATTTGTCTACAGGCATGAAATGAGTTAGCAATGTAGGTGGTCCTAGCCTTTTTCTATACCACTTATATCACTAGAGGTCTGATCTGAGCTAAGTATAGTAAAACTGCTTACCCAACAGCACTAGGCATTTAGTTTGGACGCAAAAGGAAGAGAGAACCTAACATCCTCGTGCTTATGAAATATTGGATCTGTTTAGGAAGGTGTTCTGATAAGCACCAGGTAATAAATTGTGCAGAAATTCTGCGTGCATATAAAGTTAAGGAATAGCCAGAGTGGTATGGGATTATTCTATAACCTTGTCTTGAGAGACAAGAGAGAAATTTTTAAACTGGGCATATAAATACATTATGTGGTTAGATTTTGATGCTTTTACATTTCAAAATTCTGTTTTTTTTTCTTTTCCCATTCTCAAAATCACTGCCAGTCAATGAATCTTACCCACCATTTCCTCTGAGTCTATTGCTTACTTTAGAAATCTACAGTGTTTCTTCATTGAACAGATTAATCTTAGCTACTCTCTTTCTCCTCTGCCAAAGACTTCTGCCCAGGCACTCCAGAAAACTTTACTCAGCATTCTCTTCCAATTACCTTATTCCCTGCTTAAGCCCCAATGCCAAGATTTCCATTTGAATGACCTCTTCTAGAATGCTAAATTGTCAACCTTTATAAAAGCTTCATTCATTTAACCTTCCGCTATTTCTTAGAAAATTAGTAGAGAATTCTATCCAATATGCAACCCTGAGTTTGCCGTCTTAATTAATGAACACTCTGTTGCTCTCATAGAGCGCAATGAGTTTATTTTTCCAATTTTTGTTTGATGTCAACATATGTCTGGCTCTATTAATATTGATTATTTTTATTATGTTTTATAATGAGCCAGCACCTGGCATAATGTCACGTAACAGTACATTTGATATTTTCAAGTAACATCATTGTCTTGTTGCATATATTACATATCTAATCTCTTTCCCCTGCCATTGTACCTGCAAATGCTTTTTCCATTAATTAAAAATTGCCAAGAAAACATGTCAACTACCAAGTGATTAAGACACAAGAGAAAAGCACTCAACTTCAATTACATGTTTGTGTTTATGTGCTAATTGTCTTATTCTTCATGACTGTGACCTGGTGATGTACGGAGCACACTGTCAAACCTTGGTTATGCAGCAACATGCCAGGTCCCGTGCTAAGCGTTTGTTGTATTCTATTTTATTTTACCTTCTTATCAACTCCACAAATGATTAGTTTGCAATATGACTCTCCGTCTAAAAAGTCAGTGAAGACCAAAAGCACACTTAAAAAAGAAAAGTTATGAGAAACATCTTTGTGAAAAATGAAAGACACTTACGGGAACCAGGAATTTCTTAATCTCTTCCAATGCATGACTCATTCGTGAATAAGCTTCCCCAGGTGGAGCAAACACTTCAATTAATACATGAAGTTCATCACTCAAGTGGGCATATTTGGCTTCCCCACTCTTCCTTAATTCTTCTTCCTGTGAAAGAGGTTATTTTTAGAAATACAAATCCACCCATTTTGCATTGATTTAACATTTACTGAGGATATGACAAAAGGGCATAATCTAAGCAAATTTTCCATAAGTAGAAACCCTTTGAGAAATAAAAATCTGGTACAAGCCATTTAAAGATTTTAAAATCATCTCTGAGTGTTTGAATGATTTTTTTAAAAAGCTGGCATAATTATCATCTACAATGGATTTTAATCAGCTAAGTGAAAATGCTAAACCCCTGAAGTTACAGAAATGCTGTTTTTAGTGTACACTACTATATTGGGGAAGAAAAGGATTGTTTTTGCATCTGGTGAGTAATATTTTGCAGATAATTAACTAAAGATTATCACTATTCTTGAAGCAACAAGAAATTTCGGGGTGCCTGGGTGGTTCAGTCCGTTAAGCATCTGCCTTTGGCTCAGGTCATGATCCCAGGGTCCTGGGATCGAGTCCCACGTCGGGATCCCTGCTTGATGGGGAGTCTGTTTCTCTCACTCTCTCTCTGTCTCTCTGTCCGCCCCCGTGCCCCGCTCATGTCTGTGTGCTCTCTCTCTAGCTCTCTCTCGAATAAATAAATAAAATCTTAAAAAAAAACCAAGAATTTTCTAGCTGTTTTTTGAGATGCAGTGAAAAGGTTACTTGTTCTCCATTAAAGTAGGCAAAACCAAGGCTTATCTTCCAGCCTATGTGCCCACTGGCCCAGATTGTCATCTTGCTTCATACCTGCATCCTCTCTGTCATGTGCTGCCTCAGTTTGGTCAACAGGAGTATACTAAAGGGATGGCGGTTAAGCATTATGTTGGCATTGATTCCGTATGAGCTATATTTGCTCAGCTTAACCAACAACACATTACTGTTAGATCAGATTTTTCGTAGTATTGTATCCAAGCAATTATTGCAGCCTGATTAATTCAGCACAGGTGCAGAGCAAATCAGTACACGATCTATATACGTTGCTAATGAATTCCAGGTAGTTGACGCCTATCAGCTCTAATCTCACAATAACCTTGCCCATTATTCACAACTCAGATTGGGAAACTGAGTTTAAAGACCTCAAGTAGCTTCAGCCAAGTTGGGATTCAAAGCCAGTTCATTTTGCAACCAGATTTGCATTTTTCTAGGGTTTTCATGGAAGCAAAACTTGGTGAAAATAGTAACATAGATAATATTAATTAATGTTTTACTCTTCCTGACTCCCTTCCCCAGTAAACTAGTAGTTGTTTCACTAAATTTCAAAGGATAAACATTAAACGACAAAGTAATTTTTAGTTTTATTTGGGGATTGATTAGAAAAGTAACATGAATAGACCTTATCTGGATAAATAAAAGCATATTTGCTATTGATTTCTTATAAGTTAATTATGTGACCCATATTAATGTGCTTATCTGATAGAAACGTCCATCATTTCAATATATGAAGGATCTTTCTGTGAAAAAGTTGGGAAGGTGTGACTGCTCTTCTGGCCCTCCCGCATCTACTCAAATCTCTCTAACAACCACACCTTTCAGCCGGGTAATCCACTCTCCACGTCCCTAAGCATACTTTCCATCTCTACCTAGGAGTTTTTAACTTAAAAGGGTTTCTTAGTACCCATTTCTCAGTTTAGGGAGAAGCAGCACCTGCCTCAACAACTATGCACTCACAGGGTGTAGTAAACATTTCTTTCCTCTTGGGGTTCTGCTGCAAGGCAAGCTGCTCCCTATCTCTGGGGTCAGCTTCATTTGCACCGATGTGTTCAGGTGGTTAAATCAGAGGAGTCTTCATATTGCCCCCTTCTCCATGCTTCCTGAGCTGATTTCCCACTGGATATCAAGGGCTACTTGCTAGACAAATTTTATAGTGTCTGCATGCTATGAGGTATGGTGTTCAAGTATGAATTATAATACTTATTTTAAAGGTTTGCAGATAAAATTAACCGGACTAGATACTCTGAAGTTGGGCCACTAGGCTGATGTTCATGAATAAAATGCAGCTTGCTATTTAAAAACACATTTGCCTCTCCCTTCCCCCATCATCCTTTATATAAGCAGAAGAGGAAACTGAGGTCTTTGGTTATTAAGCAACTTCCTGAAGGTCAGGAAGTGTTAGTCAGGATTCCAGCCAGGACCCAGTAAAGTAGGTGTTAGCAGTGATAAAGACTTTAAAGGAGAAAAGTTAACACAGCAGAACCTATCGTGAGCTACTACGGGTTATTCTCAAAACTAAACTTCGTATCTTCAAAGGTGTGTTATATTTGAACTCACATATTGGGGTAACTTTTGACAGAGCAAAACTCCCAGGCCTTCATTTCTTCCTGTGAAACTTAGGTAATAATAGTGAGGTCCCAGGATTTTGTGAATTTGGAGAAAAGTGAAGAACATTTTGTATTCTAAAAATGCTACACAAATTTATTACAGTAACAAATATATTATTTCTTATGTTCTCAAGTAGTATTTTAAAATAATGCCGGGTTATTTCAACAGAGACCAAAATAAATGTGACTCAAACGTGAAGAAAAGTTCTTTCTTTCTGAAGTGAAAGTCCAAGCTGGAAGTAGCTAGAGGAGCAGGTGGTTCTTCTCTGCACTCTTATCCAGGGATCCTGGTTTCTCCTCTCTTAACTCCAGCGGCCCCGAGGATGTGGTTCTCATGTGTGTTGATGAAGGAGGCTGTCTATCATCACTTCTAAATTCCAGTCCCGGGGCAAGGGAAAGAAACTGTAGACAGCACAAAGCTTATTTCAAGGACATATACCAGAGGTCATGTACATCATCTCTGCTCACATCTCTTTGGCACAAGTGTAGTCACATGGTGGCTGTGGATGCAATGGAAGCTATAAATGTGGTTTCAGACTGAGGAGCAATGAGACTCAATGTGAGGGTTTAATTTATGACAGAAAAAAAGGGAGAATGGATACTGGATGACAGACAACAGGCTGTCTCTGCATCCATTCCTCATTCAGGGTTAGTTAAAATGATACTTATTTATTAAATCTAATTTTGGTGAACAGCTAGCCATTGTCTGCCAGAATGTCCAATTTTTTTTTTTTTCAAAAACAATACTATGCCCCCAGTTGGATTTGTAACATAAAGCTCCAAGTTTCATTTGAATAGACAGGGCAGACATCACAGCCATCTTAAATAGCACCAGTGTCCAGAAACCAGTAAGTACATTTATAGTAATTTAATACAATCTTATGAGGCATTTCTTAAACAAGAGTTCCAAATATATTTTGAAAAAAAAGTCTATCTTTGCAGTAAATTCATTATTTGCTAAGCTGATTACGAATGGGGCAGTAAGTAGTGTTTTCATGTTTCTGCCCAATTATCTTCTGCGTGTTTTACTACAAAGATCATAGTACCGTGGCGGCTTACACTAGGTAGAACGGGGAACATAATAGCAAGAAGAAGAAAGAAAAAGATTAAGAAATTAGAAATGTTAGGGGCTCCTGGGTGGCTTGGATGGTTAAGTGTCTGCCTTCGGCTCAGGTCATGATCCCAGGGTCCTGGGATCAAGCCCCGCATCGGGCTCCCTGCTCCTTGGGAGACTGCTTCTCACCCTCTGCCACTCCCCCCACTTGTGTTCTCTCTCTCTGTCAAATAAATAAATAAATAATCTTAAAAAAATAAATAAAATAAAACATTTAAAAAAAAAGAAATTAGAAATGTTAGAGAAAAACTTTGGGTATAAATTGACATGAATTGGTCCAAAGTTACCAGTACAGAAGACCGGGTCTCCACCTAATGGAAGCACAGAAAAGGGTACAGGGACTAAATAAAAAAAATGTAAGATGGACACACGAGAAGCTGAATCAGCTTGACATGATTTAGAATTCTGCTTAAAAGACTGACATTCAGTTGATATTATTTAATCTTCCATGAAAAAGGTACATTTATTCCCTTGAGGATATTTACTTTAACCATTGACCTTCAGAACACAATTTGTGGTGTTCAGCTATTACAAAGGAATCATGGGCTAATTATTTCAAGTGCAATTATTAGTTGCTAAACATGAGAAATTCAAAACAAAGTCATTACAAATATCAAATCTAGTTTACATATCCCCAAACATTCTATTCCCGTGTTGTACCCTAAGGTAAAATATAAGTAAAACATAACGGTTTTTTACCGATTATTTTACAGAGAATAGCATAGCAGGAAATAGAGTCTAATTTGAATTTCATTCATGTGTTTAATTGTTAAAAGGATTTTTAAGAAAACTTTCTCTTAGGAATCATCATTTGTATTTTATCTTCCACAGAAGAATGTTTCTGACTTGGAAATGATTTGACAATTAGAAAAGTTTCCTCTTAATTCAAAATAACATGTTCACTGAAGAAAACTTGAAAAAAATCCCCAAAAGTACAAATATTTTAAAAAATATCGACAGCCACAAAATTCAAGACACACTATTAGCATTTTCAGTGTATCTTTTTCAAGTATCTTTTTACAGTAATAGTAATGGAACTGAAATAGTAATTTTAATATTGCTTCTTAGGTCATGGGTATGCAAAGTACTTTTCATAGGCTAATTTTTTATGTACAACTATACTTTATTCTACATAATGTTATTTCCTTCATTTTACTGATGAGGGGACTGGGACACAGGGAGAAACTTGTCCAGGATTACACAGACTAGAAATCATGGAGTTGGTTTAGAATCCAGGTAATCTCATACCAGGTCAAGCTCTTAGTCATTCTGGGTAGGTATATACCTATACTGGTATAGGTATGTTAAATGTAAATAAACATTTTCTACTTCCAGATTTCCCCATGGATGTGTCTGTCTCGTTTCTGGAATATCACGGCCAGTGGTCTCTCAGCAATTTCCTGGTATTCAGTCCTGTGCAGCACTGTGGTGTCCAAGGTATCCTACAACAGGTAACAGGTCCTCATGCACTAAGCACATTTGCTGTGAATTTCTTCTCCCCTCTCCCAAAAGGTTCTGATTCCTTGGTAGCTGTATGCTCATCAGTGCTTGGTGAAACTATTATTTTCAAGGTTCTCACTACTCATCTCCTACTTTATGAAGGACTTACCTAAAAATGCTAGTGATCTCACGTCACATTGTTTATGCCTAACCCTCTGTTTGTAACCACCCATTCCAAACAAGGCATTCATTCAAAGTTTTTAAGATGAAGTTCAGATTAGTTTGCACAATTTCTCATCAATACTCATGCTATATTACTAAAACAAATGTACCTCATGAAGGGTCATTCTCTATTTTCCTGCATAGTTTGTCCAACTGCAAGGGCAAGGTGGCTAGGACCCTCTGTATCCTCATTCTATTCTGGAGTAAGGACTTAAGTCAGCTTACAATTGGGAATTTCATCTTAGTTCAGATGACCCAAGAAAAATTCCCCAAAATAGGACACGGGATTAGATGTCCCCTTGTGTTGTGGTCCTGAGTCCAGGTTTTTCCCCCCTGGATTTGCCAATTGTCAGTTGTAATGTAAAATTCAAAATGTCTTAAAATACCCTAAAATATCCACTCTTAAAATCATTAATGGGTGACACAGACTTGACTTAAAATATCAGAGGGGCACAAAGCAAAGAGGTCACATTGATAATCTCATTATAGATAACTCAAAAAATTCTCATTCTCTTATCACAATCACTTCCCTGCTTCATTACACAATTTTAATTTTTTTTCTTTTCTGTCTCTAATGTTTGTATTACTCTTTCCTCCCACGTGGAATTTCCTAGGAAATTTTAAATTATTTTCACCTCTATTAGACAGAGTAATTTAGTTATTGAGTGCTAATTCCAGCTTATTATGGAGTTCAGTGAAATAAAGGGTATACCAATTAATTGACCCTACTATCTTTAGAAGTTACAGTGGTGATCATCATTTGCTAATTGGAATGACCCTTTGGAATCTGTCTCTGTCTCTGTCTGTCTGTCTCTCTCACACACACACACATGCAAATATAGTACTCTTTAAAGTGAGACTCTAATGAAAGAAAATGTTTCCATTTAGTTAAATTAAGAAGAGTGTTCACCTGCTTTGGGCAATTTTTTAAAATATGTTTTAAACTGTTCACAATATGATGCAAACCATGTATTCCTCCTTTGTGCTACTCCGGATTTTGGGTTATTTTTCCCTCCAGTATCTCCCGAAAGTCATTCCATTACCAGCAGAGAGAACACCTGAGTAACTGAATTGATGTCCCAGCCATCATTTTTTAAACACCTATGTATTCCTCTAGATGTATATATGTGATCTCATATGTATGTTATGTTATCTCCTCTTAAATAATTAATTACAGGAAAAGTAGTCTTTACTCTCAACCACTTAACTGACTCACCAGATTTGCCAAATATTTATTGCCCCATAAAATAGTTAAGCTAATGTCCATGATAATTGGATGTTGAAGCTCCTATTGCCTAATCTTTATAAACCACGAGTCAGTGGTATTGTTCCTAAACTTGTTTATACCTGTAGTATTTGTTATTGTTATTGTATTTTATTATATTTTTATAATTCCCCTTTCAACTTTTTTAAAATTACCAAATAACTTTCAGGCCAAAAACATGTAGGTTAAGAGAAATTTTATTGTCTCAAAAATTGCTTCTGTAGTTACATTAACTCAATTATGATTTTTGCACAATATTTTGTTCCTAGAGCAATTACAGCATCATCATTCTATTTCATAATTTATCTTTATACACATCTGTTTCATCATTTTCTCATCTCCCAAATTATTCTTTTTTTTTTGAAGATTTATTTATTTATTTATTTATTTATTTATTTATTTGAGAGAGAGAGAATGAGAGACGGAGAGCACGAGAGGGAAGAGGGTCAGAGGGAGAAGCAGACTCCCCGCTGAGCAGGGAGCCTGATGTGGGACTCGATCCCAGGACTCCAGGATCATGACCTGAGCCGAAGGCAGTCGCTCAACCAACTGAGCCACCCAGGCGCCCCATCATCTCCCAAATTATTCTTAATATATTAGTGTATCTGATAGAACATGAGGAAGATGCTCAATAAATTCTTGTTGAATTAATTACTTAAGGGTAAAAATCATGCTGCATTTTTCTTCTATCATCAAACCATATCTTTATAGCTCATGCTAAGGTTTTCTTTAAATGCTTAACCATTTATTGTCCTGAGACCTTGGAATGGAGTGATCTATATTTACTAAACTGTATTTTTAGCTTAGGAAAAATATTTCCAAATTATTATTACCTTTAGTATGACTCTGATTAAATGAATAACAATGTATAAATCTAATGTATGTATATTCAATGATATTTTATTTTGCAAGCAAATAATTATGCAATTGCAGTTTACACCACATCAAGTATTTGTTCTGTTATTACAAGCACATAGTCTGTGTAAGTAAGCAAAACAATAGAAGCTTATAACTCAAAAGAGTATTGTGGTGTTACTCATAAACAAGTTAGAATAAACAATTTTTTTATAATAGCCCCTCCTCTCTAGACCCTCCTATGGCCTGTTACCTTATTATAAGGTGGGATTGGCAGTTGGTAATCTTTACATCCAACTTGGGGCTCGAACTCACAACCTTGAGATCAAGAGTCACATGCTCTTCCGACTGAGGCAGTCAGGTGCCCCAGGGATTGGCAGACTATTCCGATTTCAGGAAAATCAATAGCTGTATAAGTACAGTGTTTACTCTTTGCTCCCAGAAAAGAGTAGGTTGCTTAGCAACCTTTAGAGTCCAGAAAGAAGATTACAATGATATAAAACTTTACAGTAATATTTTGTCAACAACTGCTACCATCTTAGAGACCAAAATGATTTTTTTGTATTATTTTCTATGTATAGGAACAAATATTTCAAAAATCCTATGAACAAATACCAACCGCTGCTTTTCTTTTTTTCTTTTTTTTTTTTTTAGAGAGAGAAGGGGAGAGAGAGAGAGAGGGAAAGAGAGAGCGAGAGAAAGAATCTTAAGCAGGATCCATGCCCAGCGCATGAGTCCAAGTTGGGGGTTGATCTCACGACTCTGAGATCATGACCTGAGTGGAAATCAAGTGTCAAACACTTAACCAACAGAGCCAGCCAGCCGTCCCCAAACCACTGCTTTTCTGTAGACACTTGTATGTAGCACTAAGTCTGGGAAAGTGCATTCGAAAAGGACACAGGAGGCGCCAAGTGTTAATGTCTCTTCTAGCCATGGCTCCTCCACTAACTGCTAATTTCAGCAGATATTTTGTGGTTGTGGCCTTCTTCATACACAAAAAAAGACAAAGTTACTAGAGATCTCATTTTCAAAATGTGCTTTATGGAGCACTGAGTCCAGAAAGGTGTGTCTTATGGACCACCTTGATGCAAAATGAGGATTCTTTCCCATCCTATTCAACCATATCAACTCAATTTAGACCTGTTTATGTATAAAAATTTTGGGTAAGAGGATATAGTTCCACAAGCTCACTAAACAAAAAACAATAAACAACGTTAGATATGATATCTAAGCTTTCTCATAGCTTTAACATTTCATGATTCACCATGTGACTTTCCTTCACAGTTATCCTCATCGTGCTACCGAGGACTTTGTAGTAGAAAATGCCACTTTCCAAGTAGAGTATCTTCTAAGATATATTACCAGGAAAATTCAAAATTAAAAATGGAAACTATTCATGTTACTCTTTGAGCACCTACAATGAGGCTGCTACTGTGTATTTTATGCACATTATGTCATTTAATTTCACAGAACCCTTAGGTGGGTATTGGAAGCAGCTGAGGGTAATGAAAGGTAAAAAAAAAAAGATTTTGCAGTCAGAAAGACCTAAATTTGAATTAACAGCTCTGATATTTATTATCTAGTGTAGAAGAAAGGTACTAAATTTTTTTTGAGATTTGGTTTCTTCATCCACAAAATAAGGAAACTCTAGGTCTCTCATGTAAAGATAAAATGAGGTAATGGACATAAATCCCAACTACAGTGTCTGGCACATTATAAACACTCAGAAAAAGTTAAAAGTTTTTTCTCAGAGGAGCTAAGTAACTTGGTTGCAATTATTCAGTGAATAAGAGATTTGAATTTAGCCAGCCTGACTCTAAAGTGCACTTATGTTAATGGATGTTTTTTATGAATATTAAATTCACTTGAAAGAATATAATTATATAAGTTTCAAATTAACTGTTGCTTCGATGTAAGCAAAAGAGTATATCGGTTGAATGCTGGTTTACTTACTAAGTTAATTTAAATGTATAACTTTAAGAGAATGTATATTTGAAAATTACTCCAGGCCAAAGAGCTCAAGTCTCTTCGAAAGATAAGAAAAATTAACACCATCCCATGTACTTCTTTGAATTTTAACTTTCAAATGACTCACAAATTTATTGTCTACAGTATGTCACATGGACCGTATACCATTGAAAGACCACATATCATGAAAGGTAACAGACCAGGTTCTGTTCATGCCAGGGTTAAAATCCCAGCTCTTCCAATTAATGGTGTAAAACGTGGGCAAGTGACCTTACTATTTCAGCTTTTGAATTCCTCCTTATAAAACGAAGATAGTAATAACATAGTAACCACTAATCAAATATAACTATCACTAAATATCATTATGCTAAATATCCAGAATTCAAAACAATATTCAAAATTTTATATAAATTGAAAGAGTTAATGTATTCAAAAATCCCAATTATTCTCCCAGGAGTAGTTCTTTCAGGGACAGGAATTAAAAAAAAAAAATGTTGAAAACATATGATATAGAGTACATGCAAGTTTTATACTGTGGTTTTTACTTTAGCAATTATTTTTGTCATACTTTATCCTCAGAGTTATAATTTACTAGAGTGCTTTTTGCAGGCTTTTTCTTCTTAATGCCCCAGGGAACTTTCTTTCAACATAAATCTTCTTTAGAAATAAATAAGTCTATTGTCTGCACAGCTTTCTCCATCAAGAAGTTCAAATAAACACACATTTATTATTTATATCTTGGCCTGAATGGGATTTGTCTGAATTGTCAATTTAAAAGCATTTTTAAATACACATATGTGGAAATTCTTTTATGTCAGTACAAATTAGTTGTCCAAAATTTACCCACACAAAGGGTTTTTATACAAATGGATGCACATAAATACATGGTAGAGAAGCAACGGCTTGATCCTGAAGAGCATCTCAGGTTTTTGTCGCCTTCACTTGCAAATTCCTGCCCCTTTGAATTGAAAGTGGCAAGAAGTCTTCCAGGTTGTAGCTCTCCATCTTCCAGATGGTCAGCTATGGGGAAGGACTCTTTTTCTCTGCATACCCATTCTAACACTACCTACTTTCATGAAGGGTGAAGTACCAGAAATAGTGGAACCAAGGATGATATTTTCTAATGTAGGTCAGGATTTTAAAAGCATAGAAGTGGTAGTGCCCGAATATTCCTTATGCTTGAGTTTGGTAGTTCAGGGTTTACTAGAGGGCATGAACCTCAATTCAGGACAATCAAATCATACATTCTATCTTACATCAAGAATGGTCTAACTTCTCAAACTATGAAGGTGTGTTGTTTGAAACAGTGAGTAGGGTGTCTAGATACAATAAAAGGGCTGTTTCACTATTCAAGGAAAAGAAAGCCATCAATCTTGACCAAATGGAGCCCATGAGGTTAACAAGTCTTCCTCCTGAATTAACATATGAAAGACTTGTATCCCCTTGTTTTATTTAAAAGTCACTTGCTTAGTAATTAAGATCCTCACAAACATTTGTGTTCCCAATTTGGGAACACAATTATCTAAATATGCTTCTCTAGCCTCTTCTTTTCCAAATCCAGTTGGATGTAAATGGGCTCTGTTCAGGTTCAGTAGAGGGAACTGTGAAGGGGTTGTGAAAGCACTTGGAGAACAGGGTTGGAGCCTGATGGGGAGACACAGAGAGAGGGAGTGGATCCTGGGAAGAGTCTGTCCTGGGAGATCTGTACACTTCGTGGGGGAAGGACATGGGAGTGTCATGGCTCTCCCTGACCTCAGGAGCTGAGAAGAAACCAAAAAGTAAGTTGGGCCTGCCTTGCCTTTGAGGCTGGGAGAAATCAAGAAACCAGGGATCAGAGGCCCACTGGGGTGGGAATCCCTGTGTCTTCCACTCACTATTTAAAGAATGTCAGAACTAATTGATTTCAACAACCATATCTAAGCTGACAAATAAAAATAGCATACAATACTCACAGCCATAGACAAGAAAATCAGGCAGAACATCTCAACATATGCCATTTGAACACATGCCAATTGACTTGTAGGAAAAGAAAGATGAACACTTGAATAAACACATTTTAGGAAGCAGTGAAGGAGATAAAATGCAGACACGAAAATTTTATGGTTTTAAAAGATGTGACTTCTAAGGTAAGAACAAATACAAATGAAAAATAAAAGGCTCTTAAGAGGCTTACTCTTATTATTTTTATATAAATTTTATATAAATAAAATAAATTTTTATATAAATTATATAAAATTAGAAAATAAGAGATTTCTTTCCCTTCTTTTTCTCACAGCACTTACTTTAGAAAACTTGTAATTTTAAGTCCTCCTCTCTTTGAAATGGACATAAATCCTTTTGAAGACTAGATAGGCCTATTGTTAACTTTATTCCCTAGAAATTTATTTCTCAAGGACTTGGAAGCCATTTCTTTGAAACGTAAGCATTATGATACATAACACCACTGTCTCCCAGTCTCTGTGGGACTTAGAAGCCTAAATTTGGTGGGTGCCTTGCTCCAAGGTGCAAAACTACCTCCCATCATAAAGATGTAATAAGTTTGTTTTTCCCTGGGATGAAGCCAACTGGCTAACAGTAATCACCAAAATAACCAGGCAAAGTTCGGATGAACTCTATGACAAATGGTACTCTCAAGACTTCTTACTTGAGAAGGAGTTATTGTTTATGTTGAGAACAAGTATGTAATGGGTTGTATCCACCTGTATATATAAAAGAGTGAGATTTCTTTCTATCTTTGCAAACTCTCAGTGGATTGCCTGTGATGTCCATCACAATCTGGTTTAATCCTTATTCAATAACAAAAGTACTTTCTTTACTACTTTTGTGGAAAGGATTTCTGGGCTGGGAGGAGATTTTGCTTTAATTATATTTCCCCAACACCCACTGAAACGAATAGTAACAGATGCTGCTGATACTCTGCCCATATCCTCCTGCTATCTTCCTGCATCTGCATTTATCTTTTTGCCAGAGGGCTTGCTCTGGACAGGAGGGATAGCCCCGCTTATGTATTTAGCAGGGAGGAAATGGCAGCGCATTAACCCCTTTTAGGAGCAGCTGTCAACAAGTGACTGGGAGAGTTGGCTTATGAATACTCCACCTTGCTTTATCCTTAAATAAGGTAATTTGCATGTTCTCCTTTCTCAGAGTACTGCAATGGGATAAGCTCACAGGTTGAACTTGTTTGAGAATGCACACTACACAGGTTTCTTTCATTTCCTTATTTTACTTCCTCACTCCTCTACAAGGGTTTCCAGACATCTCTTTCCAAATAAACATTGCATAACTAAATCTTGCCACACTATCTTTTTTAGGGGAACTCTAACCAAAATAATAATTCAGTACATTACATTAAGGAGAGGGTGATTGAAATCAGGATTTGGGTCCAGAAAGATTAAATGCCAAGAAAAGTACATGAATAGATAAAGATCATGAAGGAAAAACAGAAATGGAGGATAGATCCAGGAAAGCTAGTATGTTAATAACAGGGATTCCACAAGGAGAAAACACACCATGAGGAAGGACAAAAACAAACAATAAATAATAGAAGTAAGTTTTCACAGTCTGCAGATGATAAATACTTCTAATGCAAAAAGTCATGACCTGAGCAGAAAACAAGAGTCAGACCCTTAACCGACTGAGCCACACAGGCGCTCCTTATTGCTTTAATTGGCATATATTCAGAACTTTTTAAGTCCACGTTAATTCTAGACTACTGAGCCCTCTTGGAAACAGGGCTTGTCTTTTTGCATTAGTGCAAATTTTTCAGCAGACTTAATTCCAGGTAGCCTAAACATTGTTTATTTTTTGGAAAAGCATAATACGTGCCATAATTTATAGCAGAATATTTAAAATAATAATTATTACCTTATTATATCATGAGCATCCATGGCCCTGGGAACTGTGCAGTCATATCTTCTCTCAGTGCTGGAGAAGGGTTATTGAATACTCTCTATCTTTTCTGGAGTAGTAAATAAAATTATGTATATAAAACACCTAGCACAGGGTATTGTAAGAAGTATTTTACCATA
This sequence comes from Callorhinus ursinus, assembly GCF_003265705.2. NCBI lineage: Eukaryota > Metazoa > Chordata > Mammalia > Carnivora > Otariidae > Callorhinus > Callorhinus ursinus. Next base: position 16,577,966 of record NW_027397084.1, read on the forward strand.
TAACCATGGGTTACTGGTAAACATATCCTTATTTCTAAAATCAAAATTTTGTAAATGAGAAGTCCACTGCCAATCATATTTCTCCCCTTTGTAAATCTAGTTCTAGAGGCTAGAACTCAGGGTTGTGAGATTGAGCCCCATACTGGGCTCTGCGCTTAGTGGGGAGTCTGCTTGAGATTCTCTCTTTTCCTCTGCCTCTGCCTCTCATCCAGATCACCATGCACACTCTCTCCCATACAAATAATAAATAAATAAATAAATAAATAAATAAATAAATAAATAAATAAATAAATAAAATATTAAACAAAGCAATAATGAAACAAAAGCTGTTTGGTAAGAACATGGGAAAAATGGAGAATATTTCATAAATCATTTTATTTAGCATGCTGATTCTCAAGGTACCTATTCCATTTTCCATTTCAAGAAAGGCATACTTAAAGATGAAAAGCCTTACTGAAGCTCGTGACTGGCATCTTTTGAATTTGGAATAAGGCCCAGGAAGAAAGGTGTGCTGAAAAGGACCCTATGAACCAATGAAGAAGTGAAGACAACTAGTGAGCCAGGCAAGGAGATCTCAGCAAAGCCATCTTTACCCAGCTAGATATTGCCAGAAGTGCTTCTGAGCCTCATGACACTTGGAAGGACAAGTCATCCCTGCCAACCGATAATGGAAGAGCAAATACTAGTGAAGCCCAATTGGCAGGGAGCAACAGGCCAAATGCCTGGTTCTGAAAGAAAATTTAGAGATGGAATATCAATTTTAGGGAGGACCACTTGTGCAACCAGACATGTCTGTAGAGGATACACAGAGATATCAAAACAGCTTTGACCTAGGGTGCTGGAGTGACTACAGCCAGAGAGGAGAAAATAAGAACAACAAAAAGCCCACAAAAGTTGCTGAAGAAGTTCCTGCAGAGTTGTAGAGACGCTGCCCACTAGAAATGCAATGGCAGCAGATGGATCAATCTGGTCTTTGAAGATATGATATGGAAGGCTTTACTTTGAACAAATGCGTTATGCTGTTCATCAAGCGGTAAGACTGAGAAGCAAACAACATTAGGACCCATAAAGTGGCTAACCACTGACTAGAATATACCTCGTATCAGTGTGAAAGGGCATCCAAATTTACAGCATAGATTCAAGGTCAATAAATGCCGTAACAAAGAATATTTATTGTTGCCACTTTTAGCTTTCTGAAGAAAGGGTTTCCTGATCATATTAGTTCCTGCTTACAACCTTCTGCTGATACCCTATTTACCTAAAATTCCACAATTACAACATGGCATTGCAGACCTTTCTAATCTGGCCCTGGTTTAGCCCATCAGTTTCATCTTCCGGCATCCCCTTTGCAAACACTATTTTCCAGTCATTAAAATACCCTCACCTTTCTCCAAAATCATCATCCTCTTTCAAATCCCTGTAGACCTGTGTTTTTCTTGCAAGGTTCAGATCGAATATATTTATCTTGACTCCACACAGCCCGCAATGCAGAAACGATTGCTCCATAGAATCTCAACAGTAACATCTCAATATTTTATCATAAATATTTGGTATTATATTACTAATATTGATTGAATCCTCCAAACTGAGGGTTGCTGGAGTGGAGGGGGTGGGAGGGATGGGGTGGCTGGGTGATGGACGTTGGGGAGGGTATGTGCTATGGTGAGCGCTGTGAATTGTGTAAGACTGACGAGTCATAGACCTGTACCCCTGAAACAAATAATACATTATATGTTAATAAAAAAAAGAGAATATTTTGTTCCATGGATCCTTTAAACATGGAGTATGTTTTTCTGTAGGCATCTTTGTGTGTGGGTGTGTGAGAAAGAGATGAGAGGGGCATGGGTAAATGAGGGCAGCATATACTTAAGTGATGCTTCTTAGATCCTATCTAAATGTTAGTAAGATATATAATCTCTATATACTTCTGTATTAATTGTTTTAATCAAATGAACACTTAAGCTTTCTGTCACACGGATAACAAATACTTTCCAGGAGGGATGGAGGACAGGAATTTGATCTTCTGGATATTGTAATGTCTTATCACATGATCATTTTCCTTTTCTGTCTTTCTGTCTTAGCAAAAATATATTTGATAATGTCTCAGAGGAAAGTGGTAGTGAGCGAATGCTAATTTTATAAACATATTTTTTCTGAAGAGTTCATCTCTGCTTTGTTTTTACAGACTGATGGAATGTTCTATCAGTGCTAGAAAATACAAACCCAGCACCAGAGACACCCAAAACACGTAAGGGTTAGAGCATATGGGAGGAAGGGTGTCCTTGCACACTTCTGTAACTAACTCTCAAGCACGATCGTTTATCAGGAATCTAAACTTGGACATGTGATACCGGAGCCACTACAAAATTTCTCTTGTGTGTGCAAAGCCCTACTGCAAAATTTTTTTTTTCTTAAAATTTGTGAAATCACTTTTTTTTTGGAGAAAATGTATGGAAGGACGAGCTATGCACCTGGGCTTGGGCTCCTCCTAACGCTTTATATCTGCTGGTCCGTATCTTGCCTCATCTCACCCAGAAAAGATCTTTTCCAGGAGAGGAACTCTTCCCTTACTAACACTGACAAGTGTTATTTTCATGCTATTACCTGAAAATCTTTCATCACCACCTACCTATGTTTAAATGACGTTTAGATTCACTCTTTTTTCACCTCAGGGCAACAAACATCTTTGGATGCTGCATAAACAGAAGGAAAAAGTTGAATCATAGTAGTTTAAAGAACGAGGGTTTGTCCTATAACACTGATAAGATAATGTATACAAAAATATTAAGAGAGTTTGCAAAGTTTTAATCCAGTGTCTTCTTAGCATAGCCCCCCTCCTGTCATTTCTATTCCAATAACACGTGTGTCTCTGATAGTGGCACTCAGCAATGATAGGTATGTCTAGAGAACACAGGTCAAGGACAGGAGGGTTATGCCTGCCCTCCACTCCTCCAACCACAAAAAACCATATACATTGTTTTCTGGAGTGAGGGTATGTATTCAGCTGTCTTGCGGCCCTGGTGCTAACATTGCTCCTTAAGACTCGGGGGGGGGGGGGTAATAAAAAAAGAAAGAACATACATTGACTATGTATAATGTGCTGGAACTATACTAGGGATTTATTCACTTATGATCTATTTAAACCTCACAATAGGTTAATATTACCTGCATTTTGACTTTTAAGGTAACAAAGGATTCTCTGAATAAGCCAGACAAAATTTTAGAAAATGAACTGACTCAAACATTTGGCTCAATGATAATTGTTAAGCCCACACTGATAATCATATCTTATCCCGTATCACAACAATAAGTAAGGCAAGCCTGAGGATGGATTCTGACCTGCAGGGTGTTGCTGTTTACCTCACAGCCAGCTACTGGAGGAACAGGGTGGCAGGAAGGCAATGGCTTTTAGGGAACAAGAAACTTCTTAGGAAAATTACCAGGTAAATTACAAGTTCTTGCTCTGAGCGGTCATAGGATTACTAATAAGACCTTCTCATAAGGAATTCTAATGAGGACTTAATTTTCAAGAATTCTTAATTCTGCAAAGAGGAGTTTTCCAAAGGTATAGCCACCCCTGTCTTAAAGATCCTGTTTAGGACTTTAGCACAAGGGATTGACAGTGAATTACTTTTATTCTAGAGGCCGCATCTGGTAAAAGGAAATCGAATCATTCTCCTTTTGAAACAAACGGATTTTTTCTGAAAAATAAGTATCTGGAAAGATTGCACTGATGGTTGTGCTCTAAATAATTACTAATATATATGTTAATTTACCTATTAACATTTAAAATGCATCTTCACGAGAAGACACAGCTATATGAGTTTTCCGGATAGACTCTGACCTTAGAGAGCTCATTGTTTACATGGAAAGATAAAGCATCTATACAAAATAATTCTGGTAAGTGATAGAAGTCAGAAGAAAAGTTATGCTAGTTTACTCCTGGGCATATGTATTCATTCACCAATATTTACTGAGCCTGTCTGCTGTAGGAGCACAGTTCCAATGTACAGACGCAGCAGGAACCAAGGCCTGTCTGCTCACTGAGCTTACATTTTAGTGGAAGAAGTCAAATAATAAAAGGATGTAAAAAGTATATATACATATATATATGCACACACATATGTATACATGTTGTATATGTTATATATATTACATTATATATTATACACACACATAATTAGTGCAATATATGTATATATTACATTGTAAGTGCAATATATATATTACATTATAAGTGCAATAAAGGAAAACAAAAGACAAGGGTGGGAGAATCAGGAGGGATAGAGTATTATTTGGGTAGGGTGGGGTCAAGGGGCTTCTCTGAGCTTAGTGCTGAGTAATGAGAAGGTATTTGTCTGCATAGAGCTGAAGGGAAGGGAGAGTCAGTAGGCAGTATTGCGGGCAAAGTAAAGAATAAGAGAAAACGCCTTCAGGCAGGAGAAAATTGGCATGTGTGAGGAGCAGAAAGAAAGCCAGTGTTGCTTAAACACAGAGAATAAAGTGCAAAGTGGAGGCAAATGAGATGTTAAGTGGGAGACTTAGAACATAGGGCTTTGTAGAGCATGGTAAAGACTAAAAACAGGAGATTTCTGAAGTGCACATGGACCTGTTGTCTCTTTGGGGGAGGAGAGGCTTTGTTCTTGAATTTTGTGAAAGTGGTCAGATATAATGCAAAGGTATAATTAATTGAGAAAGAAGATTAGAATGGTGGTAATTGTTCAGTTTTCAAAGGATAAGATTGTTAATATCTCAAAATATTAGAAGAAGAGTAATTCAAACTCAAAGTGACTATTTTTGCTTTACTTTTCAACTCATTTAATGTCTACTTTCATAATCTACAAAGTATTATGAAAGAGGTGTTGGTTCTGCTGGGCTTTCAGGATGGCTGGGATTTGCAAATGACAAGGGAATAGGTTGAGAAGAAGCACTATCGTGACGGCAATCTCATTTCCCTGTTTGCCTTGGGAGAGTCCGGGTTTGCACCATTGTCTTTGCCCAATAGTTAATAGCAAGTGCTTTCATCTCAAAAGTGTTCAGGCTTGGACAGAAACTTAGATGGTCAGCCTTAATCACCAACACGGGCACGGAGGCAGGAAAGTGTGCATTTGTGTCAGGAACGGCAAAAACTCCTGCTGAGGTTTGCCAGGTGGGTGTGCAAGGAGTGCAACATGATCTCAGGTGGAAGAGTCAGACTGAATCTGAGCGTAGAGGTCCTGTAGGAATCACTGGGGAATTGGACTTTAATTCTCTAACCTAGGGAGGTTTAACTAAGAGACTAAAAGTCTCTAACCTAGGGAGGGAGACTGGGAAATGTGAGGAGGGTAATGCTAATTAGCACCACTGTACAGAGGAAGGAAACCAGCAGGCAGTTTACAAAATTCTGTATCCGTCTCATGTTACGCTGACTCACCACCACTTTCCCCACCAATTATCTATCCGTTAATAGAGAGATGCCTTAAATCCATGTCTTTCAAACTCTCCTTGTACATGGGACTTTAGCAATTGCTTCATTTGAAACAAAAAATCCCTGCTGTTTGTGAAAGGTACTTTAGTCTATAAGGACTTCCATCAATGCATACTAGCTTAAGATACTTAGAGGTTGCCTAATCATATTGGTTAAAAAAGAAAAGAGACAAAGGAATTGAGCACAAGTATAATTATTTCTGGGGATATGACACTTCAGCTGGCTATGTAAACAGTTTTTTAAAGATCACTTTTAAAAGCAATACTATCATGTTTAATCTGCTTACAGGACATATGTTAAAAATGTTTTAATGCCTTATAAAATGGTATTTATAATTTGGGATGAAATTTTCAATTAGAGATTCAGAAAGTGCTGGGTCACAAGTAATTTACATGAGAATTAGAATGATGTGCTAAGGAAAGTTTTTAGATGACCCTCAAATTGGCTGGTGAAGATACTGATGTGAAGACTCTGATAAAGACACTATATATATGAAATGAGTAGGAAAAATCACTATTTAAATATATCTCTGTATTCAATTTAGTTTTATGTATAAGTGGATATTTGGCTATTGTATCTATTTTCCTAAATGTCTTTATAATCAAGTTTGCTAAAAATCTCCACACACCAGCCCCCCTTGGCTTATTAGAAAACTATTCTCTTTATGTTTTGAATTGTATTATATCGAAGAATGGTTAGTAGACCACAAAATGGAAATGTTTTCCCTTTGAAAAAGTAACTTTTTCCAATCCAAGGGACCCGTATTTCTTATAAAGTTCTCTAAATTGAGTTGAAATCTAGAAATTAAACTTCTATCCACTGCTTATTTTTACTCTTTTGAGTTACATAGAACCTTAGTATACCTTCAGGGCACCTGAGTCGGTTAAGCAACTGACTCTTGATTTCGGCTCAGGTCATGATCTCAGGGTCGTGAGATCAAGCCCTACATCAGGCTCAGGCTGGGCGTGGAGCCTCTCTGCCCACCCTTCCCTGCACCCTGCCATGTACTCTCTCTCTCAAAAAAAAAAACTAAAACAAAAAAAGAACTTTTGTATCTCTTCATTATGATAGTCTTTTAATTTTAAAATAAATAAACATGCACACTTTTTTTTTTGAGAAAGAGAGAAAGAAAGCACAAGGGGGGCAGGGTGGAGAGGGGCACAGAGGAAGAGAGAGAGAGAGAGAGAGAGAACCTTAAGCAGGCTCCATACACATCTTGGATCTGAATGTGGGACTCAATCTCACCGCCCTGAGATCATGACCAGAGCTGAAATCAAGAGTCAGATTCTTAACCAACTGAGCCACCCAGGCGACCCAGCACACACATATTTTTAAGCTAAAACGTTTCCATCATTTGTTTTCTAAGTTGAACCATGTTTTTGTGCCTGTCACTATCCTGGACTTATTCTGATGAATTCTAGTTTGCTAATATTCCTCTTAAACTGTATCTTTTAAAACTCTCTACATTTTTTTTTTTTGTACTATTTTATCACAGTAGAGAGAAACTAATTATCATCCTATTGGTCCTGGGTGAAAAGGTCCATAAATACCACCTAACATAGGCTGGGCCACCCTTGACTCCTCTTGAACTGTAGTTGATGGACACCTCTAGAGCTATCGTGCATGTATTGCTGTATGTTCAGAAGTAACATCACTGACATTTTGAAATTAGCTGTTAAAATATTTGACTGAAAGTAATGCAATACATCACTCAAGTTTATCTATACCTGTTTGTCCCAAACATTTCCAAGTTCTTTTTCTTGCAAATTTCATGAGCATGATATTGACATTCCCTTCTAAGTCTGCTGGTAAAATTATCTTGCCTCAATTTAGGACCTTCCTCCAACTTAACACCAATCTGTTAAATTAGCACTTTGAGGGTTCAACTTGCTATGAATCCTCCTAATCCTCAATCAAGCCCTTTAGGATATAATTAGAGACAACATATATCACTGACTCTGGAGGGTGTTCTTTCAAGGCCTCTCCCAACTAACTCCCAACCCGGGTTATATGTTCTTTCCCTAAGCTCTAATGACATTCAGTTGCCATGCTCCAGAGATGAAGTGTACTCTTCCACAAGACATGCATAGTATTAGAGAGCAGACGAATGACTATAGCACATTCAGGAGGCATTAGGTGTTCTCGAAAATGCCTGTGAAAAATGCTTTGGACACAGAAGTTGGAGCCTAAAATCAACTAGAATCAATATGTTTGGTTTACTAATGTTTGACAAAGTAACTCAAACAGTCTGAAGCTATAGTAGTCATAATTAATTTTATTAAAACTGAATTATAGGTGTAAACTAACCAGTTAATTAATGTGCATACAGTGGTACTATTGAAATGAAGTATATTTTCTTTTCAATATATTAAATCCAAAACCCGAATGAAGGAGACCCATTGAAAACTTTAAAGCATTCTGAAAGATGGTGATTGAAGTAAAAATTCATTAAAGCAGTGCAACTGAGGCAATTTTAATGAGTGAAAAGCAACTGGATTAATTCAGTGAATAAGTATTTCAAACAATTATTTTGTAATCATACTTCATTGACAAAATTTTACCCATAATATATTTATTGCTCTTCCTTATGCTCCTGAAAGAGTCTAGTCAGAAGTTTCTGGAAGGCACCCAATTCCCTCAAGAAAAAATATATTTTTGGTTTAAATAATACTTAATTTCCTCTCTATTTTATTAACAAAACCAAGTGGGCCAAACAGGCCAAATTTGACAAGGGGTTTCTTTCCCAGAATGGAAATTTAATTTCTTTGATGACTTTTATTTTTTGAGGTCATTGTTTTAAACCAAATCACATTTATAGAACTTCCAGAAAACATTGTACTGGCATATTGTTAAATACATTCGGTTTGTGTGTCTTATCTTTTGTCTTGCGCTTTCCAAATTCATGCCAAGAATTAAACAGGCTACCTTTGTTCTAAAGGAAATAAAAATTTAGGTGCCTTTTGAAATTAATCTCTAGACTACGGGGTAAAATCGACAACTTCTTCCTCTTCTTGACCTCTTCTATCTACCCAAAACTCACCTCAAAATCATTCCAATTGCTATTTATTCATGTAAGTATAATTTTATCCTATCTTTAGATATAAACATATATGTACATATTTACTTTTTAACTATATCTAACCAGCTTTAGACTTGGTCATATTTCCAAAATCTATGTTTCTTTTCTTTTCTCTTTTTTAAGATTTTATTTATTTATTTGACAGAGAGAGACAGCGAGAGAGAGAGAGCACAAGCAGGGGGAGCGGCGAGTGAGAAGCAGGCTTCCCGCGGAGCAGGGAGCCCAATGCAGGGCTCCATCCCAGGACCCTGGGATCATGACCTGAGCCGAAGGCAGACGCTCAACCAACTGAACCACCCAGGTGTCCCCCCAAGCATTAATATTATGAGTAATGATGTTGACATAACTTAAAGATGTTTTCCCTATACCCCTTTCCTGTTCTGTAGGCACATGTTGCATTTATGGACCCAAAAGAATGACCCTTCTTAAATCTCACAATTAGTTTCTAAAGTGCTTAAAATTACAAATATTTTTTTTAGTTATTCCACACGTTACATTGATTTCAGTCAACCAACCCAAATAAGAAAATAAATCATTAGCCCAAGAAGATTTTGGTAATACTAAAACAAACTGAATTTTGAAGCCATTTAAAGACAATATGCCTATTAAATCATGTAAAGTTATGTTTTCTTTTTTGAGTTTTTTCTGCCCACCAAACTCGCTGTGGTGTCTAGTTGACAAAAAGTTTATATTAATAAAATAGAAAACATTATATCTTCATTATTAAAAGCAAAAACAAAATTAAAGATTAGATGCTCTTTATATTACAGTGGAAGTAAAAGGACATTAAGCAAATTATTTTCTCATTAATAACAAAGACAGAAACAAGATAAACATTGATAAAACTATACTTGAACCCAAATAGCCGATAAAAGTTGTAGTAGAGGTAAAATGCAAATAAAGGCTAGAAATAATTAAAATATCTAGAAACAAAGTAGTTTTTAATTCTCACTAAAAATATATGATCTATGATTCTAAGGTTTATAATAATTTTGTTCAATACTATCAAGTCATTGTGTAGTGTAGCATGGCTTCTCTGCAAATTAATACTTTAAACTATCCTTTAATAAGTAAATGCATCATTTGGACCTCATGATTTGATTTATAATAATTTACATTTATAGCAGCTATGCTTGCAAAATGAGATATGCAACTTTGAAAGTCCAGTTTTATAGGCAGAAATACTGAATGCTAAGAATTAAAAATTGAAAAAAAATGGTGCTTTTTTTAAAAAGTGGTAGAACTTATGGATTTATAATAAATAAGGAACTTAAGATTTATAATAAATCTTTAGATTCTGTTGGATTTACAACCAAAAATGAAAATAAGAAAATAAATGGGGACCATGTTTTTAAAGTGCAGGTCTTCGGTCATTGGTTTGTCAAACTGCAGGTCAAGACCCATTACAGGTAAGTGACATTATTTTATTGGGTTTCAACTGACACTTTAAAAAGTGAAATAGAATAAATACAATAGAATAATAATATCAAAGAGCATGTCGTATATTAAGGTTAATAAGGAAGTACACACACACACACACACACATCTAGTATCATCTGATAAAACTTTTGTTTCAATTACACATTATTGTATTAGTTTCCTATTACTGCTCTAACATATTACCACAAATTTACTGGCTTAAAATGATAAAAATTTATTCTTTTATAGTTCTTGAGCTTGTAAGTCTAAATCAATATGTCAGCAGGCCTATATTCCTTCTGGACACTTCAGTGGAGAAAGGTTGTTTTTTTTTTTTTTTTTTTTTTTTGCTTTTCCAGTTTCTAAAGGATGCTTGCATTCCTTGGCTTATGGCTCCTCCTTCCTCCTTTAAAGCTGATCTCCAACCTCTGATTCTATCTTCACATCTCCTCATTCCATCTTTACCTTCACTTTTTCTAACTCTAATTCCCCCATCTTCCTCTTAGAAAGACACTTGTGATTAGATTGGCCCCCATGGATATGCAGCATATTCTCTCCATCTTAAGATCCTTAACTTAATTACATCTGCAAAATCTATTTTGCTATGTAAATAAGGTAGCATCCTTACAGGTTTCAGGATTAAGATATGGACATCTTTAGGAGGCAATATGCAGCCTGTCACAATTGTGTGTGTGCTGAGTCATGATGTAAAACCTACTTCTTACTGTGAGTTCTGGCTTAAAAACATCAGAAAAACTCATTTAGATCCAGTGACAGCACACATGCAGCAAAAATGTTACCATCTTCCCAGTTACAGAGCATAGTAAACATCACTCATTGCTCTTAGATTTTTTTTTTCTGCTAAGCTCAAATGCAACCTCAGAATCCTTCTCAACACAGATTCTAACAAAATATCAGTTGATTTGATTTGGAATATAGGTGCAAACCTTTTAACCATCCCTCATAATCACCCTGTTGTTAAAAGAATGAGCAACAACAGGTTCTAGAATTAAACTGGAAGACGACTTAATACAAACTTGGTATGGAATAATAGAAGGACAGGAAAGAGAGATAAAAGTAGCAAATCAAGCATCATACAGATTTGTGAGATTTAATCATTGTCCTTGTAAATGATCAATTATAGACTTAACAATTTTCAAATGATTCAAAATTGGGAAAGTATGGTCCTTCAACGGTAAAATGAGTTTGGCTATTATGAAAAACTGTTAAGTTGTCTAAAATTTGACAGAAGCATGTTCAATTGACATACAAAGAAATAAATTTTAAACAAATTGTCACCAGGAATATTGGTTGGAAAAGTAACAACATTTATGTATGAAGAATGATGTATGGTGTTTGAGAAGCAGGCCTTTTTTTTGCATCATTCCCAATATAATTGGAGTAGCTTATTGTGTTTTGGTCACCTTATTGGAGAAGGACAATTTAAATGATTAGTGAAATGTAAAAGCAGATGAGTAACTCAAGGGCAAAGTCCTTAAAGAACATGTAAATTAGGTTTCAGCCTAATTAGTGGAGTTAATGGGTCAGTAATTTCTGGTTTGAAGTTTAAAAACCATCAAATATACCCAGAGTTTTATCAAATAGGTAATACACTATTTTCCATGAATGGAGGATCACTAAGGAAATCTATTTCTTAAGCTGATGGTATAAAATTGAAAGCCTTTCAATCATTTTTATTGTTGTTGTTTTGTTTTGTTTTTTAAATATTGGGGCTCCACTTACTGTAACGTGTGGTTAGAAACACTGACTATATTGGAAAAATTAAAATATTTTTCAAAATAGCATTACTTTTGAGAGTCATATATACACGCAAATTTGAAATTGCCCAGGTTGGGAAAAAATTATAGAAAGCCAAGATTTACAATAGCAACAAAGCAAGCTTCAGTGATAGAATGGATCACAGTCTTAATAAGATTAAATTTTTGACAGTTGGTAAATACACTGACTTCTGAATGTTAGCGCAAGTCATTCATAGATTTTGCTTGCATTGCTTTTTCAATGTGTTGAATACCAGGGGAATAATTTGGCCTTTGGACAAGAAACGACCAAGACGATCTGTGCAAACGTTAATGACATATACAGAAACTGAACTAAAATGACACCGGGATGAACAAATCTCAGGGGTGAAAAGTTATTGGATTTTGTTTCAAATGTCTTTGTGCTTACTACCGACACATCTATCTCATACTGAGTTTGAAGAGAGTTGGATTATCTGGCACGGCTTTTACTTAAAGGAGGTTATTTGAGAAATTATTTGAAAGAAGCTAGTGAACTTGCAAAGCAGATCAAAGAGAAAATTAAATTTGAGCACATTATGGCACTGTACTCACTTTAGATGAAGCACAGGAGATGTAATGCTCCCTGATCTTTGGAAGGCGTTTACCGAATAGTTAGAGCGTTTTCCTTGAGTAATCAGACAGGGAAGGCTATTGAAACCATTCCATTTCACTATTAAGTTTCCTTTATGGGCATTATGAACCATAGTCACCACAGCGGTTTTTTTTCTTTTAATTCAAATGAAGGTGTTTGATATTTTTCCTGATGAGTCTCCCAAATTTTCTATTATTAAAGATGGATCATGTGTGAAAGGTGATAGGATTATACTGGATGTGAGTGCTTTTCTTGGTACATTGCTATTGCTAAAAAATTATGGATAAAGTAAGAGCTAAGCTTTTTTTAAAATATCTGTTATTCACCTGGTGTTGGGGGACTTTTCTGATGTCTCTTCAAATCTACTAATGAAATATCATAATACTAATCTTTTCTACCATTTCTATCTAGAATAATTACTATATTAATAATACTTATAAAATCATAATTTCCTCTTTTATAAAAGCATCTTTCTTCTTTAACCTATTATATACTACATTTATTATTTTGTTATAAAATAATTTATCTAAAATTTAATTTATAATATATAATTCATCAATATAAAAATCATTAAAATTATTTTAAAATCCATTGACTCAATAAAAATTATAAAGAATGTAATATAAATGACTATAATAAAAACTCATTTAATTTATGTTCTTTTTCTATAATTATATTTTAGTCACAAATGTCATAACACAAAGGATAAATATAATGTAAAAATTTCTTACAATTTAATTTTCTACTGATTTTATAACTATATATTAAATTGAAACATGAGATTCTATAATGTAATTTTAAGATAATAACTCACACAAGTTGGAAAACTGAGACAACTAAGATTTCATAATTCCTGCACTTTAACAAAATCATTTTAAGAATTTAGTATGTTTACTACCTCCCACCATCTGCTTACATGCAGAAATTTTCATAGATAAACCTAATGTATATAAAATATTATCCCTTTACTTTTTGGCTACATTACACATATTTTTCAACTGATTTTCCAACTTCTTTTCCTTTGCATGTATTCATAATTCAAATTAAGACAAGAGTCTTCATCTATCTTAATAATACTGTCTCCAAGTGGTGGCTTCCTTCAAATATTTTGTGAAATAATTTTTTAAATTTATCAAATATAGTAAAATATAAAGACAATAACAACAAAACAGAATTACATTTAAAAAGAAATTACCCAATAGTTTTTTGGCAGGGGGCAGAAGGAGAGGAAGAGAGAGAATCTTAAGCAGTCTCCATACTCAGTGCAGAGACCGACACGGGGCTCAATCTCATGACCCTGACATCATGACCTGAGCTAAAATCAGGATTCGTCTGCTTTAACCAACTGAGCCACCCAGGTGCCCCAGAAATTACCCAATAGTTTTACTAAGTGACTAATATTATCCATCATATTATCATTTTAAATAATATTTGGATGACAGAACTCTACTAACTTTGATGATATGAAGAATAACATACTAATTTCACCTAAAATTCCACCCTGGAGAGAATTTTTTCCAGATGTTGTCAGGGAATAAAATAATAAGCATTCTGGAAATTTCACTAAGCTACCATTTATATTTATTAGTATTGATTATATAATACAACATTCATGGTACTAGCCTTATTCTCCTCTGACTTAACCTTTTTTATAAAAAAAATTATATGTAAATTAAAGTTTTTCATGTAACTATGACAATAGATATAATAATGGAGAACTTTGATTTAAAACTTTGTTTTATTATGCCTCACAGATACTCTGTTTTTTACAAATTGAAGGTCTGTGGTAACTCTTCAGAAAGTCTATCGGGGCCATTTTTCCAATATCATTAACTCGCTCTGTGTTTCTGTGTTACATTTTGATAATATTTTTTATGGTGATCTGTGATCAGTGATCTTTGGTGTTACTATTATTATTGTTTTGGGGCACCATGAACCATGTCCAGATCAAGATGGCAAACTTGATCAATAAATGTTGTATGTATTCTGACTGCTCCACTGACCAGCCATTCTCCAGGCTCTCTCCCTCTCCTTGGGTCTCCCTATTCTCTGAAACACAGCAATGTTGAAATAAGGCCAATTAAAGTGGCCTCCAAGTGTTCAAGAGAAAGGAAGTAACTGCAGATGTGGTGACAACAGCAAGAGAACTAGACTTAGAAGTGGAGCCTGAAGATGGGACTGAATTGCTGCAATCTCTTGATCAAACCTGAAGGGATGAGGAGTTGTTTCTTACAGATGAGCAAAGACAGTGGTTTCTTGAGATGGAATCTACTCCTGGAAGATGCTGTGAAGATTGTTAACAACAAAGTGTTTAGAATATCACATAAACTTAGTTGGTAAAGCAACAGCACAGTTTGAGAGAATTGACTCCAATTTTGAAGGAAGTTCTACTATGGGCAAAATGCTGTCAGAAAGCATCATACTGTTCATAAAAGATAAAATTCATAAAAGAGAAATTATTCATAAAGGGATGAGCCAATCGATGTGGCAAACTTCATTATTGTCTTATTTTAGGAAATTGCCACTGCCACTCCAACCTTCAGCAGTCACCACCCTGATTGGTCAGTAGCCATGAACATAAACACAAGATGCTCTACCAGCAAAAACATTATGACTCTTCAAAAGTTCAGGTGAGGGTTGGCACTTTTTATCAATAAAGTATTTTTAAATAAGATAGGTATATTATTTTTTAGACACAATGCATTGCATACTATAGACTACACTATAGTGTAAACATAACTTCTATATACACAGGGGAACTGAAAAATTCATGTCACTTTACTGTGCTATTTGCCTTATTGTGGTAGTCTAGAACCGAACTGACAATATCTCTGACGTATGCCTATATATGTAATGTGGAAGGAATAGTTTTCAAAAAATAATGTTAGGAAAACTCGACAGCCACATGCAAAAGAGGGAAACTAGAACACTATTTTACACTATACAAAACTAACTCAGAATGTAAGACCTGAAACCATAAAATTCCTAGAAGGAACAAGTAGTAAGCTCCTTAACGTCAGTTTCGATGACAATTTTTTGGAAGGACTCCAAAAGCAAAGGCAACAAATGCAAAAATAAACAAGTTGAACTACATCAAACTCAAAAGCTTCTGCACAGCAACCCATCAGCAAAATGAAAAGGCCACATACTGTATCAGAGAAAATATTTGTAAAACATATATAAAACAATGGGTTAATATCCAAAACATAAAGTATTCATACAACTCAGTAACAAAAACCAAATGATCCAATTGAAAAATGGGCAGAGGATCTAAACAGATATTTTTGCCAAAGAAGACAGATGACCAATACATGAAAAGATGCTCAGCATCACTAATCATTAGGGAAATGGAAATCACCTCACAACTTCAGAAAGGCTATTATCAAAAAGACAAGAAATAAGTGTTGGTGAGGATGTGGATAAAATAAGAACCCTTATGCACTATTGGTGAGAATGTAATTGGTGCAGACTCTATGTAATTGGAGCAGACTCTATGGAAAACAGTATAGAGCCTCCCTAAAAAATTAAAAATAGATCTACCATATGACCCAGTAATTTCACTTCTGAATTATGATCTGAAGAAAGTGAAAACACTAACTTGAAAAGATATATGCACCCCATGTTCACTGGAGCATTATTTACAGTAGCCAAGATATGGAAACAACCTAAGTGCCCAGCAGTTGATGAATGCATAAAGAAAGTGTGGAACATGTATATAATGGAATATTTTTCAAGCATAAAAAAAGGAATGAAATCTTGCCATTTGTGACAACATGGTTGGACCTTGAGGGCATTATGGCAAATGAAATAAGTCAGACAGAGAAAGACAAATACTATATGATCTCACTCATATGTGGAATCTAAA
This sequence comes from Callorhinus ursinus, assembly GCF_003265705.2. Lineage (NCBI taxonomy): Eukaryota > Metazoa > Chordata > Mammalia > Carnivora > Otariidae > Callorhinus > Callorhinus ursinus. Next base: position 16,594,187 of record NW_027397084.1, read on the forward strand.
ACAATAGAAACAACAACTACAAAAACCAAGCTCATAGAAACAAAGAACAGATTGGTGGTTGCCAAACAGAGAACAGACTGGGGAAGTGGTTGAGCCAAATGGGTGAAGGGCGTCAAAAGCTACAAACTTCCAGTTATAAAATAAGTAAGTCTTTAGGATGTAAGGTACAGTATGGTGACTCTAGTTAATAATACTGTATTTTGTATTTGAAAGTTGGCAAGAAAGTAGATCTTAGTTTCCATCACAGGAAAAAAGAACTCTGTAACTATATATGGTGACAAAGTTAACTAGATTCATTGTGGCGATCATTTTGCAATACATACAAATATTGTATCATTATGTTGTATGCCTGAAACTAATATAATACTGTACATTAATTATATCTCAATTAAAAAAATGAAACATAGCTTAAGAGATAATGATGGAGGAATTACACCAAATATAACACATAGACACAAGGAGATGAAAAGTTTGAAAACAAGATTAAGAGAAATATAGGAGACAGTCTAGCTTATGTCCAACTTTAGTGTCCAAAGGAGAAAACAGAGTAAGGAAGAAGAAATATTCTAAAGGTTGAGAATCTCCAGGAAATGATTCAGGTATCAAAATGAATCACATGTGGGATAAATAAAAGAAGTCCATCTGGATATATAGTGGTGAAATTGTAAAAGAGCAAAAAAAGAAAAAAGAGAGAGAGAGAGATAAAAGGATTAAAAGAACCTGCAAAAGTAGCCAGAGCATAATAAAAGGTTACTACGTTTGTACAAACGACAGTGAGACTGACACAGACTTCCTCAAGGTAAAATGGGACGCCAGAAAGGTGCACAATGACGACTCTGAGATTCTGAGGTGGAAAACTGTCAATCTAAAATTATATCTGCAAAAAATTACCTTGCATGAAGAAATGCAAGATAAACATTTTCAGGTTACTGAAAACTAAGTGTTCAATAATTTTTCCAAAGAAATTGCTAAAAATATACTTCAAGGAGGAAATGATCTCAGAATGAAGGCCAGAAGTGCAAAGAAAAACAAACAGTGAAATAAGTAAGCATACTGGCAAATCTAAGCAGACACAGACTATATAAAAATAACAACAGCAACAATAATAATGCCTCAAAGATGGCTTAGAATACAGCACACATGGTGCGCACGCATACACACACAGAACTAAAATACTGAAACTCATAAAATATAGATTAAGGAGGCAATACTGAAGTGTTCTTAATTCCTTCTATGCTTATGGGTGGAGTTAAAATATTAACTTTATCCTGTAAATGGGCATAATAAATATTTCAAAGGTAACAAAGTTTGATTTGGGGCATATAATTTTCAAACACATTTTGGAAAAACTGAATAAAAAATTCTAATTGAAATTCAAAAGAAAACAAAAAAGAAATAGAGTAAAGCAAAACAAATCAAGATAACTAAGAATGATGCTAGAAAGGTCTAAATATATCAATAAATATCATAATATAAAATCTTACATTACAAGGCAGAAGCTGTCAGATTGAGTTAAAAAAAATAATCCAGCTTTGTGATATGAAAGAATCTATTCAAAGCCCCCTCCCTAGCTAAGCTTACAGATAAAACTCACAGGTGTCTGTGCTTGGCCCTAATTCTTAGTTTTTCTAGGTCACGGTGCCCTACGTTCTCAAAAAGTAGACCCCAACTACAAAACATATTCTTCTCTAGCCTGACCACAACCCATATCCCCGACAAGCCCCAGACAGAGCCCTTCAAAAAACCTGCCAGAGGAGACCCCTCCCCTCACCACTCCCCATGCACGCAGGGGCAACCTTCTCACATCCTTCAAAACCCCTTAAAAGGCCCAGCTTAATCAACATCTCTCTTGATGCCTGGCCCCTCCCCTCCCTTGGAGAGTGAGTAAACTCTGCCCTGCTAGTTCTATTCTTTGTGCAATTCTTTTCCACCCAAATCACTGGCTACCCTACCATGATACCTACCAGAAACCCAACCAAAACACAAGGATATGATAACATTGAAAGAAAAAGAAATGGAAAAAGTTATGACAAGCAATATTAACCACAATAAAACTTATATATATATATATATATGACAAAATAGAGGTTGCTTCCTTGATATGGTAGGCTACTTTTCTGCTGCCATTTCCTTTAGCCATGGGAGCTGGGAAGCCTCAATAAGAAAGCTGCAAACTCACAATTCTTTTCCTTTATAGCTGCAAATTTTGAGAATTAACTACCTTCCAGCTTCTCCTTATTTTTACAAAGCTTCCCGTGCCTTTAAGTCATTTATTTTTTATTATTTTGTCCAGATTTTATAATTATATCTGTGGGGCAGTCCTCATGACCACTCTACTCTGTCACCATTCTTCAGCATGCCAGAGAAAAATTGTTTGGTTATTTAAAGCTCTTTTACATTTTTGTGGGGTTTTTAAAATTTTTTTTTGTCATGTGCATGCTCTACCCGTTTTTTAAAATTTATGTGTGAATTAACTTCTCTGCTTAACTCATTAAATGTATGATAATTGATGCCACAGACCACATTTTATTTATGCTTGTATTCTCATGCAATTTTAATTTGTTGAATTAATTATTACCTATCAAAAATAGAAAGTGAAACATAGAGTGTAATTAACATTCTGAATAAAACCATTAAGACATAGAGCTATGTTAATAAGGAACAAACTCACACCACATCTTTCACTCTTTAAGGTATAGCAACTAAAATTCACTCCAAGTAAGTTTGTAACTGAAAAGGGGATGCACAGTTAGAGGGCAAAGCTTTTCTTTAAGTCAAACCTTCAATCATATGTTTAAAAAACAAAAAAACAGAGCACTGCCATTTTATGTCTTCATACGTTTGTCATAGTTTTAAAGGCATTTTTGACATTAGAGAAACAATATAATTAGAATATACATGTTGTATTAGCTCCATTCTTTAATGACAAAATTCAGTAGAGGAAATCTGCAAAAGTAAAGAAAATACCGGACAGGAATGAATTCCTAATTTTCTATGTTAAAAAATGCCAAGCATTGACCACATATAGATATGGATATCCTCAAATAAAAAAACTGAAAAAGTAACACGTTTAAAAAAAAAAAAGTAACACGTTTTGATTGAAATACCACACAATTTTACTATTTGCTTCGTCGTGAAAGTTCTCATTTAGGACAAAATATCGCTTTCATTCAGGGTCACCAAAAGCAAATAAGTAAAGATTTTTAGGTGGATATAACCTGTCTCAGCAATGTATAATAAAAAGTATCATATGCTTCAGGTTTTTTCCCCCTAAGAGGAATTATTTTTAAGCCTAAAATTATCAAACAAAAGACTTTGTCTTTTCCTAGTCATGTGACTATAACTTGCCTTATGTATTTGAGGCTAATTTCTTTTTTGAAAATGAAGATAGTAATAGTAACTACTTCATTGGAATTATTGTGAGAAATTAAAGAAATGTGTATAGAATTGACCACAGTGTCCAATAGTTAACTATATGGTTATCATTATCTTTATTATAAGTCTATAAATTTTAACTATAATCAATACAGAGAAGAATTCCTTATCTAGGTAGTGTACAGTATCTGATTTAGGGGATGATTATCATCAAATGTTAACCCTCTAAAGCCAAAACTGATAAAAAATTAGCCTACATTTGAGGGAGTGTTTTGCTAAAAACTTTCATTTTCTCTCAAATTCAGTTTCATACTACATGAAGAGCAATACTGAAAACCACATTAATGAATAATAAAAACAAAAGCACAAAGTTTCTACAGGATAATAGTGCATCAGAGAAACTTCACTTAAAAATTAAAATTTCCCAGTTTAAAGTAATAAGCAGCGATTTTTGGATAGAGGGCTCTTCTGATGGCACAATAGCTTACTAAGAACACAAGCTCTGCCGAGTGAAACACATCTGATTTTAGGTCCCAGATCTGCCATCTGGTAGTTATGACTTGACATTTGACAAGTTGTTTAATGTTTCATGATTCTCAAATTCTTCCTCTGTACAATAGGGTGAGGATTCCTACTTCAGAGCCTTCTTGTAAGGTGTAAAGAACGTGGCCTACACAATTACCTAAGTGCAATCATTGCTGTTGTCATCATAATTACTCTCAACCTGGGAAAACAGATAAAGATGGTAGCCTCTGAATAAAACGGCAGAGTCAACATTCTCTGACTAGCAGCTACCTGCCCTATGACGCCGAGCCTATAGGAGGGGATATCTCTCTTCTTACACAGATTAGATACAGCTTTTTGTTTTGGGTGAATTGCTACAGATCACACACATTTAAATTATAACTTCTGTCATCTAGAAGTTTATAGCTCTACTTTTAAAAAATCACAAAGAATAATTGAGTGACAAAATAAAATTGTAACATGGAACCTATGTGATAGTGTCTATAAGTGAACAAAAACCTATAGAAGGTAAAAATCAGAACAGGTACAATTTTGGACAAGGCTTAATGGAGACATTAGAAATTGTAGTGGTTTGAGAGTGGCCCAGAGTTTGAGAGTGGCCCAGAGTAGGAGGGCATGAAGATCAAGAGGCATCAATTCATAACTCTCACTTGCAAACCTGTCATTTTGGACACTTCTGCCTTTACATAATTTCTTCTCAAAAGTAGTTTAGATAAATTGTACCAGTCACTGTATTAAAATAAAAGTCATGACCTCACATAATAAGAAAGTAAAGGTTTTTAATCTTCTGTGTAGTGAACTTTATATAAAATATAGTAATTCCCTGGACCTCTTCTAAGAGATCTACTTATAAAGTAATCAAAATCTTTCTTTAAAGTTAAAACAACATTTCTAGTATAGCTGATTCTTGGGCTTATATAAGTGAAATGTTTTATGAAAAAAATTAAAACAAAAATGTATACTTAAAATTTGATTGCTAAGTGTAGATCAACAAAACACAGGAAAATGTGACAAAGGACAAAAATGACCAAATTTTTTTTACTAGTTTTCAATGATGTATTAGGAAATGAATCTGTTAAACTGTTAATTACACAGTGCATGTCCAAAATGTTTGCTTTTATAAAATTCACTTTTTAAAAATCATGAACAAAAATCTACCAGCAAAGAAAATTAAGGTCTACATACCATCTCCAGTTTTCCAAAAACAAACACATCTGTCTTTCTTAGTACAGATTATCACTTTTAAGTGCTGTATTTTTTTTTTTTTTTTTTTTTTTTACCCACACAGGTCTTCACTTTGTGGTTTCTAATCAAGAGCTCATTATTAAGTAATGAGCAGGCATATAAGGACAGTAACATTTTGATAATTTATGCTTCCCCTTAAAAATGTACAACCAGGCTAGTGTGAAGGAAATTATTAAAATTGAACTTAACAGGATTCTGCCATCTGTTTAGAATCACAAATGCCGAGCTCAAGGAGCACCTAGAATGCAGAATGAATCAGGTAGAAATGCGTTCCATAATTCTTCCTGTAATACTGACAAAACTGTCATGAAAAATCAAATGATACTATTTATAAACATGAACACTATATTAGAATCAACATTACAAAGCAATAACAATGCATATGAAAATAAAAACACAAAGTAAACAATTATGCAGCTTAGTGACATTCAACCAATAACCAACATTTCATGATAGAGAGAATGCACTTTAACTAATGATTTCTAGAGATGCAAAGTAAACTTATTTCTCTTCATATTAAAACTGAATATCTAATAAATAATATCTTAAAAAATTAAAATGAATTTCTCAGCCAACCTCAAAAATTCTTGCTATTCCTCATATATCCTGCTATATTAAAAGTTGATAAAATAATCAAGAACTTTTTTACTTTAACAATGAAGTCTAGTCAATCATGTTAAAAGAGACAGTGATAGTGAGGAAAGCATGCTAATTAATTAATAATTAATAATTTTGCTATATAGAAACAGACAATATTTCTCGACTTAATTATGTGCAAGTCATAAGGCTAAGTCTAATTAATCCAATGATATATATGAAGTAGTCCTTGCTTTTTCAGTGTAAGAAATACACAAGGAAATGATACAATCATGTACTTACAAGTAATAGAAGAGTACTATCAATTGTAAGACCCACCTATATTTAATGCACCACAGAAAAAAGAAAAAAATGCTCAATTTAACTTTAAAATATTGCTTTCTAAAAAAAAATTGCTTTCTCCCTCATAATTTTTATTTTATATTATTGACAGAACTCTTTATGACTTATTTATAGATTTTTGGGGCACCTGGGTGGCTCAGTCATTAAGCATCTGCCTTTGGCTCAGGTCATGGTCCCAGGGTCCTGGGATCAAGCCCCGCATCGGGCTCCCTGCTCAGCGGGAAGCCTGCTTCCTCTCCCACTCCCCACTGCTTGTGTTCCCTCTTTCACTGTCTCTTTCTTGGTCAAATAAATAAATAAAATCCTAAAAAAAAGACTTATTTATAGATTTTTAAAAATCATATATTGTGCAAATGCAAAAAATTAAAATATTAGCAAAATAAACTAGTTCAGTTATTCTTAAAACTTTTTCACACTCAGAGCATGAATTTTCTGTCATTTTTCAACTCAAAATCATTGATGTCTGTTTTCCTCTATAAGTATCAGTTAGTTTTTGCTGAGTAACAAACTGCCCAAAACTTAATGGCATAAAGCAGTAAATATTTATTTGGCTCACATATCTGAAGTTGGCTGGGTGTTGGGTGTTCTGATATTGGTTAAATTTACTTAGGTGCCTGGGGGTTAGCTGGCTATTGGCTGGTAGAAGTTGGTTTTAGCCACATGTCCCATCTTGCAGCAGGCCACCCTATGAAAGTTCTAATGTTGATGACACATATACAAGAGAACAAACTCCTTTTCAAGCCTCTGTTTACATCATGTAAACAAATTCTCCACTGGTGAAAACAAGGGCCCAGTGCCAAAGTATGAAGCAGGCCAGCACACCCCCATCATGGGTAGCACTATGAAGTTACATTGTAAAGAAATGAATATAGAGAAGGGTGAAGAACTAGGATCATCAATGCAGTCTGTTGCAGCACACAATACCATCTTTACGCCATCAGGAATATTTGATGAATCAGCATTTCTTTCTTTCTTTTTTTTTTTTTTTAAGATTTTATTTATTTGTCAGAGAGAGCACAAGCCGGGGGGAGTAGCAGGCAGAGGGGGAAGCAGACTCCCTGCTGAGCAAGAAGCCCGATGTGGGGCTCCATCTCAGGACCCTGGGATCATGACCTGAGCTGAAGGCAGATGCTTAACCGACTGAGCCTCCCAGGTGTCCCGATGAATCAGCATTTCTTAACAAAGCTTCACCATTGTCCCCAGGGCTTTCTTCCAAATACACAGTCTGCAAGTTTTGAAGCCCATACACAATGACAGCTGTATCACAACTGCTGCTTGGCTTTTCATAATTGTAATATTCACCTCAGTTTCAGGGATGTGGAAATGTTAAAAATATGCACGCTAAAATCAACGAAATAGGCAACACAATACTCCCTAAGTAATACTCCCCCATGTGGTAAAACTATTGTATAGTACTAGGAAAATGCCTCCCATGCAGAACTAGTATGTTTTCTCCTTTGCAACCACAAGAATTATGCTAAATATAGGACACTTAGTTTCACATAGAGTTCAATGACAGTGATACTAATAATACTCTTGTCTGGAACATTTGCTCCTTCCTTCATGGTCTTCATTTCCTATTTTTATTAGAATTTACTTTTTAGGGCTGTTGTGATTACTATTTTTAATAACAGACCTCTCAAAGCACATGTAGCAATGCCTGACACATACTAAGTGCTCAAGAAATATGAGCTATGCATCATTATTACTATTTGCTTTAGTTTATTATTTGCATTCCCTTTATTATAAGCTTTCTCAAATGTACCATAAAAAATAAGCTCAGCAAATACACAGTTGCTAAAATTGTTTCTAGGATCAGTACAGATTTTTAATGACCTAGAAACAGATTTAGGGCAATATTTACATAAACAAGAAGAAGTGGCAGGAGGTGTTATATAAAATAAGCAATAGGAAAATGGCATCTAATACATGTTCCTTGACCTGAACCAAGGAATTGACTTCTCCCCAGATCTTTAAACTCATATAGCAACACTCTTCTTGACATGTCCATGTAAATGTCTGCAAGTCACCTACAACTAAACTTTATGAGTACAGCCCTACTGACAGCAAGTACTTACATTACCCCAAGAATCCATGAGTTATTTTTGTTATTCAGTCTTCTTCACTACCTACATCATGTGTAATAATTAGCCCTGCAGATTCTGTTCTCAAAACATACTCAAAAGTCATGAACTTCCCTCTCTCCCTGTCTCTTACTCCATCTCATCACCATATACATTGCTTGACCACTGCAGTATTTTTCTAACTAGGTATTCTTTTACCACTCTTGTTCACTAAACAGAGAGAGTGTTTTTGAATACAAATCAGATTCATTTCAACTTCTTCCCATTTCACTGAGTGTAAAACTCAAACTGTTCTTTTTGGCTTAAACATCCTACTTGATCTCAATCCTTGCTAATGCCCTTGACCCTGTGACACTTCCTCCTTACCCACCACATTCAAGGAAAATTTCTTTAAGAGTCTCACACATACCAAGTAAGTACCTTCCTTCTGGTCTGCATTTTGCTCTTCTATCAGTATTGTTCTTCCTCTGGGCTTGGCTGGCTCTTTCTTGATAGTCAGCTTATTATCTCAACTTCAATGTCACTCTCTCAGAGAGGTCTTTCTTGACTATTCAAGAGAGTCAACCAAGCATTCCTATTACATCACTCCATTTCAGTTACCTACACAGCATTTACCACAACCTGACAGGCTTTCTTGTCTATTTGCTTGCTTGTCCATTTTCTTTCACTTCTACTACACCCCTAAATAGAATTTAAGTTAAATGAAAGTAAGGAAAATGTTTACCTTGTTTAGGTGATAGCTCCTGTGTCTAGATTCTAGAATATTAGTGGAATATGGTAAGTCCTCAATAAATATTGACTGAAGAAATGAATAGATGGTATTGTGGAAGGAGGACTAGCAACTGAAAGGACTCTAAGAGGGAGGATCACAACATGAATTGTGCTCCTAGCAGTTTAATAGCTTATTCATTATAGAAAACTCTGGGTTGCAGAACTAAAATTCTTTGGAATTCAAAGGAGAGCCTATGGAACAAATCTAATTGATAAAGTTTCTAAGGTCTTTTCATTGGGTGGGAGGTTATAAGCACTTTATTCAGACCACTAGACAGCCAATAGGGAGAGCTAGGAGGCACAAAGAAACTTAGGAAATATGATTTCTACCTAGTAGTAAGAATGAATAGAAATTATAGAAAGAGTATTTTCACTTTGAGCCTACTTAAAAATTGTAATTGATAATCTAGTTAAATTATTTCAAATATACTAGACCCTAAATGCATTATTCATAATTTATTGGTACAATTTGACCAAACTGTAGTGGAAACAAAAGAAAATTTAAGATTTTATTTATTTATTTGAGATAGAAAGAGAGAGCATGAGCTGGAGGGAGAGGGATGGGGAGTGAGAATATGAAGCAGATTCCATTCAGAGCACAGAGCCCAACATGGGGCTCGATCTCATGACCCTGAGATCATGACTTGAGCCGAAACCAAGAGTCGGCCGCTTAACAAACTGAGCCACTCAGGCGCCCCAACAAAATTTTGTTTTACACTCTCTACAGTTTAACCTCTTTATTAAATACAATTTAAAAATCAGAAAAGAGTCATTATTATGTTATTATCGCAAAGTGATACACTTAGTATAATTTAAAATCCTAGCAAAGTTTATTTATCTATATTATCATTATTATTATAAAAATGAAACAGCATAGGATAAAATTTCTAAAGCATACTGCCCAGGTTCACATACTTGTTCTACCATTTTCTAGTTGGTGGCCGTGGTTAATGTTCTTAAACTTTCTAAGGCTCAGTTTTCACATGTGTAGAATAGGAACTTTTCGTATAAGGCTGTGAGGGCTAAAGTAGATTACATGCACAAATTTATTAGCATAGTACCTGACAAATAATAACCATGTAATAAATGTTAGTTACTATTATTATTGCATTACTTAATGGATAGTTTTTAAAATTAATATAAAGAACTAGTTTTTATAAAATAGAACATTTTTTGTCTTTTTAAGTTTTTATTTTAATTCCAGTTAGTTAACACACAGTACTATATTAGTTTCATATGTACAATGTAGTGATTCAACATTTCCATACTTCACCCAGTGCTCAAAAAATATAACATTAATATTAATTTTAGAAGGAACTGATTAAAAGGCACAAATGAAACATTGGATGGCTATCAATGGACTAAAGCAGAAAATAAGATTTGCATAGATGTAGAGATAACCAAAACGGAATGTAGTAACAGTGGAATAAGAATGAGGTTTAGGATGGGGGGACAGTTTGAGAACATATTAGAGAAGCAATGAGAGAAAGAAAAATTGGAGGACAAAGAAAACTATATCTTAAAAATGAATTATTTTTATTTCAAGATACATTAATTAACAAATCAAAATAATCATTTAAAGAATCTGTATAATTTGGATTAGAAACATTCATTTCATAATATAACTATATATATACATATAAACATGTTCCAAACATTCAGCAACTGAAATTATTTTTCTCAACATATCACATTGCTTGTTTGGGGGCAGAGTTTTGGTTTTTAATTTAATTAAAAACATAGCCACATACAGTAAATATTAATATGAAATTCAATTAACTGACACCCTAATAGAATCAGGTGTTAATTTTGGTTGAAAATTATTTTTATCACACAAGTATCTTAATTTTAAATTGTCCACACAGCCATATCTATACCTATACAGAAGAGAGAGAGAGAGAGAACAAATTTCACCAGATTTCATTATCAGAGTTCCAGGCGGTGTAGTGACAAAGGGATTCATAAGCAGTTGTTAGGTGTAGCTATGGTTCTCTAAAAGGTCCAGAGAACCAGTGAGGAGCCCACAAACAGAAATAATGCCCAGCCGTACCGCAGGTGTCTGACTAGAGGAGGAAGGCTCATATGCTGCAAGGGAGCCTATAAAAGGCAGGTTAGCTCTTCAGCCTCCAGACAGATGGGACTTGAAATGGGTGTAGAGTGAGACAATACATGCTCTTTGCCATGTTTTTCCAACCTGAATAATCTTAATATTTACTGCAAGATGCCAGAATCTCTGGTTTGCCTACACTTAACACCTACAGGATACCTTGGTCTCCTCAAGTAAAATCTTTTTCTTTCCTCACCAGAATATTTCTGAGAGATCCAAGAAACACATCACATTTCTAAGTCCTTTCTCTGTTCAAAGTTGCCGATCAAGCTGCCTCTTGAAGTCATTTTTACCCCATCCCCGATGGTGCCGTGGGCTATTTCCTGGGTCCAAACTTCTCCACAGTAATGACGTAACTTCTAACGTGAACTGACCCTCAAATAAACACTATTCCATGTACTTTTACAAATTTCATCTTGTCAACACCTTATTATGATTCAGTGAAGCTGGTACTACCTGCTGGAGTGCACTGCCCAACACTGGGGCACCACTCACACAGTATCACTATGCTAGTAACACTTCCATTTTTATGAGCACAAAGATACAGAACTTCACTGAAGTTCACTGATGCAGCAAGTGGCAGAGCGAGGTTTCGAACCCAGTAGCAGCCCAGAGAGGTGCTAGTGCTAGGGACCATGAGAAGGAGGGAAGTATTTCCCACTCTTGATTCTGTAGGATGTTTGTTTGCTAAGTCTCAAAGCTGTATATTATACTACTGAGTTTTGACTGAAAAATTTGAAAAACATAGTGGATTGTTGCAATGAGATATGAATGACACTAATGATTAAAATTTCTAAGAAAACATTATTAAAGCATAGTATTAAATGTGTGGTGTGGGTACTAATTATAAACATATTTAAATAAAAGACATATTACTTATTTCCCCATATAAATCTTAGGTTGTATCATTACTCTTAATGAGTTCTACACATTTTTTTCAGTTTTCAAAATATTAGTTTCAAATATGTTGGGTAAGAATCAGTTGTACTTACTTTTCTTTCTTATAGTTTCTTAAAAATAAAGTATAAATGTACTAGAAGATCTTGCTTCCTGTCTTCCTAGGGATAGACTTGTGCGGTTTTTTTTGTTTGCTTTTGTTTTTGTGTTTATTTTTTTTCCTGGCCTGAATTTTTGTATTCAGTCTTTTAATTGAAGTTTCAGTTTTATCAAGGGAGTCCAACAACTTGTCAAAATGCAAGCTCCAAATTGTTCTGTGAATATATAAATGACTTAAGTTACCTGGAAGTCTAGACATAACAAATTGTATCTGATTCCTTTAGAACATTTTATAATATTATTGGACAGAGTATGAGTGACAGAAAGAAAAAAGGAAAAAAAAAGATAATTTAATTCGTATGGTACTGCAAGACCTAAAGTTGTAATTTAAGCAATATGAAATCTAACTGCTTTAACTAGCATAACAAAGATTAACTGAATAATCTCTCATTCTTAACTAATATTCAACACTTAATTTGGATTCTAAAATTACTTCTTTCCTGAACTGAGAACTCTTAGATTTTACTTCTGTCTAGTCATACAACACATGAAATATTTTTATTTGAATGTAATTATTTTTGATAGCTGGTCATAAAACTGTCATATATTTAATGAATTGTATAAATCAGATTCTACAAGTAAACAATAAGAATCTAATTTCATTTAGGAAGATTCTTAACTCACAGATAAATTTAATCCCCTTTACTTTCCTAGCCTTGGTTTTCTTACTGTGAGTTTTTCGTTTTGGCAAAACACACCTAGTATGTATTCAAGGACAGCTCGAAACATTTATGATGACAAATCATAATCATGAAATGTGTTCAGGGTTGGACATGTATGACACTAGCGCAGCCAGGGGCACATTTAAAAGTGATTCTTTCCTGCTTTTTGCATCTCTCAAACTTACATAATTAAATAATAGTTATACTGTTAGTGCAATGATATTTAAAACTGCTAAAATTATAGATTAATACACAAATAGAGTGCATATGACAACATTATAGAGTTAGAAGAATCTCCTCTCTATGCAATTTGACTTTTACAGATAAAGACACTGAAGTTTACTGCTGTAAAAACCTTTTGTGGAAGGTCACCTAGTTTGAAATAGCAAGAGCTCAGACTAGATCCCATGCTCTGGCCCATTCAGGTTTGCAAGATGTAGAAAAAAGTGGAGGAGACATCGGCACATGAATTATGTCTACTGTAGTATTTTCACACTCTGCCACGATTCATCTTAGTCAGTACTACAGTCTACCTTCTAATAGAAACATCTTGTCAGAATCATCTTGTCAGGATCAGCCTTTCATCCAAAAGTCCTGTGATTCTCCTTCTGTGCAGTGACAATTTCCAGAGCTCCAGACAAAACTCTGAAGTGCTTTGTGTCCCCACTCACCTCCTCCACCTCCAGTTTCATGATCAGGTACAAGAAATACACGGAGGAGCCCACACAGATGGCAAAAATAGCAGTTCCTTCTAGGTTTAAAATGTTTGAAAACACAGAGAAAGCCTTTATATTTTCCAGTCCTACTAATGACAGCCAGAACTGCTATCCTGAGATCAGAAAATTAGGTAAATTTAACGCCATTTCTAAGTCTCTCATAAGGTAGGTACAATTAGCATCCCCTCTTGAATCACAAAGGTTAAATTGTTTGAGGATTTTCCTGCTTGCTCTGTTGATTTCAGTAATTTCACTCCAGTGTCAGCAAAGATAGATGGGGCCATTTATGCTGAGTCATTAGTCTTCTTTCCGAACTCCCTCAAACTGGTCTTCTCCCTGGGTTTAGACTTTCAAATATGTTTTTAAATCCATCATTAATCTAAATAGCCAGACCCAGACAGAAAAAAAATATGAATAGTGACAACTAAGGAGTCCTTCTCAAAAAGGATCTTTTCTTTTTCTTTCATTGCTGCCGCCATAGATATTTTAGTTTCCAGGGATCCTATTAGCTTATACTTGGGAATTTCAACTTTCAACCCAAGAATATAATGGTAGAATGAGGCAGGATGATCAAATTCAACCATTCTAAAAAGCTTCATCACATCAATAATTTCTGTAAATAACTTGGGAGGCTCTGTTATTTGCACCCATGTATTAGTGTAAAAAATTGAGTTCCAGTCATATTGGGAGGAATACAAGAGCACTGGACATTTTGCTGACTCTGTAAGTGTTCAGAAAATACTGATAACTAATATATAAAGAACTTGTACAACTCAACACCAAACCAAACCAAACCAAAACACAAATAGTCTGATTAAAAATGGGCAGAAAGCCTGAACAGACATTATTCTAAAGAAGACATACAGATGGCCAACAGACACATGAAAAGATGCTCAACATCACTAAGCATTAGGGAAGTATACATCAAAACCATAATGAGATATCACCTTATACTTGTCCAAATGGCTAATATAAAAAAGACAAAAAATAACAAGTGTTAGTGAAAATGTGGAGAAAAGGGAACCCTGTGCACTGTTGGTACAGCCAACTGTGTAAAACAGTATGGAGACACCTCAAAAAATTAAAAATAGAACCACCATACCATATAATCCAGTAATTCCACTACTGGATATTTACTTAAATAAAATAAAAACACTAATTTGAAAACATATGCACCCGTATGTTTATTACTGCAGCATTGTTTACAATAACCAATATATGGAAGCAACCTAAATGTCCACTAATACATGAAATAGAAAACAAAACTGTGGTTTATGTGTAATGGAATATTACTCAGCCATAAAAATAGATCTTGCCATTTGTGACATAGATGGGCCTAGAAGATATGCTAAGTAAAATAAATCAGACAGAGAAAGATAAATCCCATAAGGTTTCATTTATATATGGAATCTAAGAAACAAAACATACAAACAAAAAGACAAATAAAATAATAAATACAGAGAACAAACTGGTGGCTGCCAGAAGAGAGGGCTTGGGGGACTGTGCAAAATAGGTGAAGGAGATAAATAGGTACAAGCTTCCAGTCACAAAATAAAAAAGTCATGGGATGAAAACTATAGCATGGGGAATATAGACAATAGCATTGTAATAATATATGGTAGCAAATTGCAATTACACTTATTGTGGGAACATAGCTTAATGTATAGAATTGTTAAATCATTATGTTGTACACCTGAAACTAATATAACATTGTATGCCAGTTATATTTCAATTAAAGGAAAAAGGAAAATACTTGATAACTGATAGCTTTGGCAAAAATCTAATAAGTAAAGCACTCAGGTAAGAAGGAAATATGTATATATTATATATTGTAGTATGTATATGCTATAATTCATATATTATACTTAACAGGAAATGAGATTGGGAGTGAATAGAGCCAACAGAGCATGGGTAATGATCAGTCAGTGATAGGTACTGACCAAACATTCTTCAACCCTGAGCAGTCCAAGGAGATGCTGATCATAAACAGTGGCATAACTCTGTTCTCATTAAATTTTGCCTTAGTATAATGTTATCACTTCTAAGGGAGTGTGTCCCACCCTAACATTATATGAAGTCAGAATAGACCCGTAGTTTCTCATACTCAAATTTTACTACTTGAAAGAATTAAGTCCCAATAAGAGATATTCAACAAATCATAACAAAACAATCAAGTGAAAACAAATATATGTTGGTGGAACCAATTTATCTGTTTTTTTTTCTATCAATTTTCATTCTCTAACCTATAAGAAGTTGTGCTGAAAGTCACATGACAACGTGATTTTCAGTAGCATCTTGGAATCCTTATAGGAAGGTAAGACCTGCTTTATATAGGAATTGATTAAATGACAAAGAAAATAATCACACTTGACACTAAAACATGAAAAAATTTTATAGAAAGAATAGCAAAAAGAATATTTGTCATAAGATTTTTAAAAAGAACACAAATTTTCATAAATGAAATGTAAATCAGAAATGAAAAAGTTTTCATCTTTTTCATCAATATCAGAATTCAAACAAATAAGACTGCTATGTGAGGGAGAAAAATACCAATTTATTGTCTCTGAACTACCTCTTCAAAACTCGGAAATAGAAACTTATCGTACAAAAGGAAATCTCATACAAAAATATTATAAAATAACATAAACACATATTTATAATATATGAATATTTTATACATAGTTTATATAAACTTAATTTAGAAGAGTAATTTTGGATAGCAATTTTTCCTTCTACAAGATAAGTAACTGTCAAAATAGCAAACACTTCCCAAGTTTAAGCATGTTCAGAACATTAATGTGATTTGAGCTATATAATAATAGAGGGCAAACTCATAGCTATTTTTTAATACATCAATTTGCTTCTTGTAAATGTGATATAAAAATTTCACTCCCCACTGCAAATTATGAAAAGGTGTGATTTTATTCCAGTACTTATTAATCCTAAAAATAAATCTATCTAAAATTCTAGTGCTCAGTTCCATTAGAAACGTCATTATAACAACTGAAAATGCCATTATGGATCAGCATCTTCCATGACCAAAATGTGATTTACATTAAAATGGGTTATTTGTTATTTCCTATTTAACATAAATTAGCTTATTGTGTATTCGGACTTAAAGTTCACTAGTGTCAGAGATAAAATTCTTTTCAATTTTAGGAAAAAACAATATAACTGACATTAAAAAATAATTTACATGTACCAAAAAATTATAACTCAGTAGTCTAACAAAGTATATTATTAAAATAATCATTAGAGCATAACAATTTGTTAATATAGCATATATATTTTAACGTGCACTACTGAATAAGTAAATTAGTGAATAATGTGAAAATATTTTTTAAATGAGAAAGACTTTATGTAATCTCAAATTAATAACTGATTTTCTCCTGTCTGCTTAATTGTGTCCATTAGGTCTCTTGGTATCCTGGGAGAATATGGCTTCCTGTTTCCTGATTATAAAAATAATAGTAATTATAATAGATATAGTAATAAAAACATAATAGCTAATACTCATATAAAGGTTACCACATGTCAAGTACTTTTCCAAATGCTTTACGCACATTAATACATTTATATGTTCATTAACTCTATGAGGTTAGTTCTATTATTATTATTATTACTATTATCATTATTATTTTTTTAAAGATTTTATTTATTTATTTGACAGAGAGAGAGACAGTGAGAGAGGGAACACAAGCAGGGGGAGTAGGAGAGGGAGAAGCAGGCTCTCCACCGAGCAGGGAGCCCGAAGCAGGGCTCAATCCCAGGACCCTGGGATCATGACCTGAGCTGAAGGCAGACGCTTAATGACTGAGCCACCCAGGTGCCTCAGGTTAGTTCTATTATTAATTACCCTTTTAAGATTTTATTTATTTACTTATTTTAGAGAGAGAGAATGTGAGCAGGGGAGAAACAACGGAAATGTGAGGGCAGGGGAAAGAATCTCAGGCAGACTCCATGCTGAGCATGGAGCTGGACGCAGGGCTCAATCTCATGATCCTGAGATCGTGACTGGGGCTGAAACCAGGAGCTGACTGAGCCATCCAGGTACCCCATGTTACTTCTATTTTTAAACGCATTTTACAATCAGGGAAAGTGATGTCCTGAAAGCTTTGGTGACTAGCCCTAGCTAACAAACCAGTCAGTTAGTGATCTGGAATAAGAGTCAGATAGCTTAATGCTAGAGTGTGTGCTAACATAGTGCTATAGTGACCCAGTTTAGCTAATTTGTTGTGTCTTAGAAGTTAAGTCTAAAACTTAGGGTTGGGAGAGAGTCCAAGATGACAGAGGAGTAGGAGACCTTAGTTTTGTCTTGTCCCAGGAATTCAGCTAGATAGCTATCAAATCATTCTGAACACCTGCAAACTCAAACGGAATTCTAAGAAAAAAATAGCTGCAACTCTACAAACAGAAAAGCAACCATTTGGAAGCACATGGGTGGTTCAATTGATTGAATGGCTGCCTTCAGCTGAGGTCATGATGCCAGGGTCCTGGGCTCCCTGCTCAGTGGGAGCCTACTTCTGCCCCTCCCCCCTGCTCATGTGTGCTCTCTCTCTTTCTTTCTGTCCTAAATAAGTCAAATCTTTAAAAAAAGAAAGAGAAAGAAAGAAAGAAAGAAAGAAAGAAAGAAAGAAAGAAAGAAGAAAGAAAGAAAGAAAGAAAGAAAGAAAGAAAGAAAGAAAGAAGAAAGAAAGAAAGAAAGAAAGAAAGAAAGAAAGAAAGAAAGAAAGAAAGAAAAAAAGAAAGAAAGAAAGAAAGAAAAGTGACCACTTTCTGCAAGGATGACAAGATGGAAAAACACACCTCAAAAAAGAGAACAAAAGGCACTATTGATTGCCAGGGACCTAATCAGTATGGACATAAGTAAGATGTCAGAACTAGGGTTCAGAATAATGATTATAAAGATACTAGCTGGGCTTGAAGAAAGCATAGAAGACACTAGATAATCCCCTTCTAGAGACATAAAAGAACTAATATCTAATCAAGTCAAAATCAAAAAGGCTATTAATGAGATGCAATAAAAAATCGAGGCTCTAACTGCTAAGATAAGTGAGGCAAAAGACAGAATGAGTGATATAGAAGACAAAATGATGGAGAATAAAGAAGCTGAGAAAAAGAGAGATAAACAACTACTGGATCATGAAGGGAGAATTTGAGAGATAAGTGATACCATAAAGCAAACAATATTAGAATAATTGGGATCCCAGAAGCGGAAAGAGAGAGGGAGAGAGGAGCAGAAACAATTTATAGTGGAGAACTTCCCTAATCTGGAGAGGGAAACAGGCATCCAAGTCCAGGAGGCACACAGAATCCACCCAAAATCAATAAAAATAGGTCAACATCCTGACATATAATAGTGAAACTAGTAAATCTCAGACACAAAGAGAAAATCCTGAAAGCTGCTCAGGACAAGATGTCCATAACTGACAAGGGAAGAAACATTGGCAGAAAACCTACCCACAGGGACCTGGCATGCCAGAAAGGACTGAATATATTCAGGGTGCTAAATGAGAAAAATATGCAATCAAGAATACTGTATCCAGCTGGGATGTCATTCAAAATAGAAGGAGAGATAAAAAGCTTCCAGGACCAAAAAAAAAAAAAAAAAAAATCCAAAAAACTAAAAGAATTTGTGATCACAAAACCAGCCCTACAGGGCTCCTGGGTGGCTCAGTTGGTTGGGCGGCTGCCTTCGGCTCAGGTCATGATCCCGGGGTCCTGGGATTGAGCCCTGCATTGGGCTCCCAGTTCGGCGGGAAGCCTGCTTCTCCCTCTGCCCCTCCCCCTGCTTGTGTTCCCTCTCTCGCTGTGTCTCTCTCTGTCAAATAAATAAATAAAAATCTTAAAAAAAAAAACCAGCCCTACAAGAAATATTAAAAGGGATCCATTGAGTGAAGAAAGAACCCAAAAGTAACACAGACCAGAAAGGAACATAGACAATATACAGAAACAGTGACTTTACAGGTAATACAATGGCACTAAATTCATATCTTTTATTTTTTTTCAAGATTTTATTTATTTATTTGAGAGACAGAGAATGAGAGACAGAGAGCATGAGAGGGAGGAGTGTCAGAAGGAGAAGCAGACTCCCTGCTGAGCAGGGAGCCCGATGTGGGACTCGATTCCAAGACTTCAGGATCATGACCTGAGCTGAAGGCAGTTGCCTAACCAACTGAGCCACCCGGTGCCCCTAAATTCATATCTTTTAAAAGCTACTCTGAATGTAAATGGGCTAAATGTCCCAATCAAAATACACAGGGTTGGGGCGCCTGGGTGGCTCAGATGGTTAAGTGTCTGCCTTCGGCTCAGGTCATGATCCCAGGGTCCTGGGATCGAGCCCCACATTGGGCTTATGACTCAGTGGGGAGCCTGCTTCTCCCTCTCCCTCTGCCTCTCTCCCTGCTCATGCTCTGTCTCTCTCTGTGTATCTCTGTATCTCAAATGAATAAAAAAAAAATCTTAAAAAAAATACACAGGGTATCAAATTGGATTAAAAAAAACCCATTGATATGCTGTCTGCAAGAAACTCATTTTAGAACCAAAGACACCTCCAGATTGAAACTGAGCAAGTGGAAAATCATTTATCATGCTGATGGACATCAAAAGAAAGCTGGGGTGGCAATCCTTATATCAGACAAATTACATTTTAAGCCAAAGACTGTAATAAGAGATGAGGAAGGACACTATATCATAATCAAAGAGTTTATCCAAAAACAAGATCTAACAGTTGTAAATATTTATGCCCCTAACATGGGAGCAGCCAATTATATAAGCCAATTAATAACAAAATTAAAGAAACACATCAATAATAATACAGTAATAGTAGGGGACTTTAACCTCACTCACAGCAAAGAACAGATCATCTAAGCAGAAGATCAACAATGAAACAAGGGCATTGAATGACACACTGGACCAGAAGGACTGAACAAATATATTCAGAGCATTCTATCCGAAAGCAACAGAATGCATATTTTTCTTGAGTGCATATGGAACATTCTCCAGAATAGATCACAACCTGGGTCACAAATCAGATCTCAACTGGTACCGAAAGATTAGGATCATTCCCTGCATATTTTCAGACCACAGTGCTTTGAAACTAGAACTCAATCACAAGAGGAAATTTGGAAAGAACTCAAATATATGGAGCCTAAAAAGCATCCTAATAAAGAATGAATGGGTCAACCAGGAAATTAAAGAAGAATTAAAAAAAATCCATGGAAACATAACTTCAAAACCTTTGGGATGCAGCAAAGGCAGTATAAAGCAATACAAGCCTTTCTCAAGAAACAAGAAAGGTCTCAAATACACAACCTAACCTTACACCTAAAGGAGTTGGAGAAAGAACAGCAAATAAAGCCTAAACCCAACAGAAGAAGAGAAATAATAAACATTAGATCAGAAATTGTTGAAATAGAAGCCAAAAGAAGAGTTGAACAGATCAACAAAACTAGGAGCTGGATCTTTGAAAGAATTAAAAGATTGATAAAACCTTAGCCAGACTTATCAAAAAGAAAAGAGAAACGACCCAAATAAAATTATGAATGAAAGAGGAGAGATTACAACCAACACCGTAGAAATACTAAGATCATATTATAAGCAACTATATACCAATGAATTAGGCAATCTGGACGACATGGATGCCTTCCTAGAGATGTATAAACTACCAAAACTGAAACAGGAAGAAATAGAAAACCTGAACAGACCCATAACTAGCAAGGAGATTGAAGCAGTAATCAAAAATCTCCCAACAAACAAGAGTCCAGGGACAGATGGTTTCCCAGGGGAATTCTACCAAACATTTCAAGAAAAATAAATTCCTTCTCTTCTGAAGTTGTTTCAAAAAAATAGAAATGGAAGGAAAACTTCCAAACTCTTTCTATGAGGCCAGCATTACCTAGATCCCCACATCAGACAAAAGCCCCATCAAAAAGAATTACAGATCAAAATCCCTGATGAACATGGATGCAAAAATTCTCACCAAAATACTAGCCAGTAGGGTCCAATAGTACATTAAAACGATTATTCACCAAGACCAAGTTAGATTTATTCCTACAAGGGTGGTTCATAACTTGACATCATAAAAGCCATCTATGAAAAGTCCATAGTGAATATCATTCTCAGTGGATAAAACTGAGAACTTTTTCCCTAAGTTCAAGAACACGGCAGGGATGTCCACTAACACCAGTGTTGTTCAACATAGTACTAGATGTCCTAGCCTCAGCAATTCAACAACAACAAAAAAGAAATAGAAGGGATCTGAATCAGCAAAGAAGAAGTCAGACTCTCCCCCTCTTTGCAAATGACATGATACTCTATGTGGAAAGACCAAAAGACTCCACCCCAAAATTGCTAGAACTCATACAGGAATTCATCAAAGTGGCAGAATATAAAATCAATGCACAGAAATCAGTTCCATTTCTATGCACCAACAATGAGACAGAAGAAAGAGAAATTAAGGAGCTGATCCCATTTACAATTGCCCCCAAAACCGTAAGATACCTAGGAACAAACCTAACCAAAGAGGCAAAGGATCTGTACTCAGAAAACCATAGAACACTCATGAAAGAAATTGAGGAAGACACAAAGAAATGGAAAAAAGTTCCGTGCTCATGGATTGGAAGAACAAATATTGTTAAAATGTCTATGCTACTTGGGCGCCTGGGTGGCTCAGTTGGTTAAGCGACTGCCTTCGGCTCAGGTCATGATCCTGCAGTCCTAGGATCGAGTCCCGCATCGGGCTCCCTGCTCGGCGGGGAGTCTGCTTCTCCCTCTGACCCCTTTCCTCTCGTGCTATCTCTCATTCTCTCTCTCTCAAATAAATAAATAAAATCTTTAAAAAAAAATGTCTATGATACCTTGAGCAGTCAATGCAAAATACCTATCAAACTACCATCAACTTTTTTTCCCAGAGCTGGAACAAATAATCCTAAGATTTGTATGGAACCAGAAAAGACCCCAAATATCAAAAGGAATGATGACCTCACTGATATGAGGAATTCTTAATCTCAGGAACAAACTGAGGGTTGCTGGAGTGGTCGGGGGTGGGAGGGATGGGGTGGCTGGGTGATAGACATTGGGGAGGGTATGTGCTACGGTGAGCGCTGTGAATTGTGCAAGACTGTTGAATCACAGATCTGTACTTCTGAAACAAATAACGCAACATATTTTAAGAAAAAAGAAAAAGAAGAAGATAGCAGGAGAGGAAGAATGAAGGGGAGTAAGTCAGAGGGGGAGACGAACCAGGAGAGATGATGGACTCTGAAAAACAAACTGAGGGTTCTAGAGGGGAGGAGGGTAGGGGGATGGGTTAGCCTGGTGATGGGTATTAAAGAGGGCACATTCTGCATGGAGCACTGGGTGTTATGAACAAACAATGAATCATGGAACACTACACCAAAACAAATGATGTAATATATGGTGATTAACATAATAATAAAAAAACTCTAATTAGAAAAGAAAAAAAAAAAGGAATGATGAAAAAGAAAACCAAAACTGGTGGCATCACAATCCTGGACTTCAAGCTCTATTACAAAGCTGTAATCATCAAGACACTATGGTACTGGCACAAAAACAGACACATAGATCAATGGAACAGAATAGAGAACACAGAAATGGACCTTCACCTCTATGGTCAACTAGTCTTTGACAAAGCAGAAAAGAATATCCAATGGAAAAAAGACAGTCTCTTCAACAAATGGTGTTGGGAAAATTGGACAGTCACATGTAGAAGAATGAAACTGGACTATTTTCTTATACCATACACAAAGATAAACTGAAAATGGATGAAAGACCTAAATGTGAGATAGGAACCCATCAAAATCCTTGAGGAGAACACAGGCAGCAACCTCTTCTTCGACTTTGGCCACAGCAACTTCTTGCTAGACATGTCTCCAAAGGCAAGGGAAACAAAAGCAAAGATGAACTATTGGAATTTCATCAGGATAAAAAGCTTTTGCACCGCAAAGGAAACAGTCAACAAAACCAAAAGGCAACCTATGGAATGGGAGAAGATATTTGTAAATGACGTATCATATAAAGGGCTAGTATACAAGACCTATAAAGAACTTAACAAACTCAACACCCAAAAAACAAAGAATCCAGTCAAGAAATGGGCAGAAGACATGAACAGACATTTCTCCAAAGAAGACCTACAAATGGCCAACAGACACATGAGAAAATGCTCTACATCACTTGGCATCAGGGAAATACAAATCAAAACCACAAAGAGATACCACCTCACACCAGTCAGAATGGCTAAAATTAACAAGTCAGGAAACAACAGATGTTGGCGAGGATGTGGAGAAAGGGGAACCCTCTTACACAGTTGGTGGGAATGCAAGCTCGTACAGCCACTCTGGAACACAGTATAGAGGTTCCTCAAAAAGTTGATAATAGAGCTACCCTATGACCCAGCAATTTCACTACTGGGTATTTACCCCAGAGATACAAATGTAGTGATCCAAAGGGGCACCTGTACCCAATGTTTATAGCAGCAATGTCCACAATAGCCAAACTATGCAAAGAACCTAGATATCCATCAACAGATGAATGTATAAAGAACATGTAGTATATATATATATATACACAATGGAATACTACTCAGCCATCAAAAAGATGAAATCTTGCCATATGCAATGATGTGGATGGAACTAGAGGGTATTATGTTAAGCAAAATAAGTCAATCAGAGAAAGACAATTATATATGATCTCACTCATATGTGGAATTTAAGAAACAAAGCAGGGATCATAGGGGAAGAGAAGAAAAAATAAAACAAGATGAAATCAGAGAGGGAGACAAAACATAAGAGACTCTTAATTATGGGAAACAAATTGAGGGTTGCTGGAGGGGAGAGGGTGGGGGGATGGGGTAACTGGTTGATGAACATTAAGGAGGGCACATGATGTAATAAGCACTGGGTATTATATAAGACTGACTAATCACTGCCCTCTACCTCAAACCCATAATACATTATATGTTAATTAATTGAATTTAAATTAAAAAATAAATAAATAAATTTCAGAGTTGGGCCTTCTTGACATTGCGTGTCAAATATGATCGATTTGTGAAATCTTGACACCCAAACCATGCTCTCTTTTTTACTGTGATTTATATGTCCTGAAATCACATAGTATTAGCACCTCTATTTTATTTTTTTCTAAATATGTTTTGCCTTGTTTAGGTTCTTTGCATTCCCATATGAATTTCAGAATCAGCTTACCATTGAAGAATTCTGGGACTTCGGGATTATGTTGAATGTGTAGATTGATTTGGGGACACTGACCTCTTAATGAATCTTTCTACCCACAGCCATGGTATATTTCTTGATATATTTATTTTTCCTTAATTCCTCTCATAAGTGTAATTTTTAATATACACCTCTTTCAAATTTTTAATTAGACTTAGTCCTAATAATTTCTCATTTGTTATGCTAGTGTAAATGGTATGGTTTCTAATTTAAATTTCTGAATTGTTTTTTGCAAGAATTTAGAAAATGACTTTTGTATGTTGATTGTGTATCTTGCAATCCTTTTTTTTTTTTTTTTTAAGATTTCATTTATTTATTTGACAGAGAGAAACAAAGAGAGCACAAACAGGGGGAGCAGCAGGCAGAGGCAGAGGCAGAGAGAGAAGCAGGTTTCCCTCTGAGCAAGGAGCCTGACATGGGGCTCGATCCCAGGACCCTGGGATCATGACCTGAACCGAAAGCAGATGCTTAACAGACTGAGCCACCCAGGCACCCCTGTATTTTGCAATCTTACTATCTCATTTATTAGCTTTACTTTTTTGTTTTTCTTTTTTTAACATTCCAATAGATTTTCTCAATAGCCATTCATGTTATCTGTGGCTAAGGGCAATTTTATTCCTTTCCAATCTGAAGGCCTTTAATTTATAGTACCGCCCTACTGCACTGGCTAGAATTTTCTGTAAAATGTTGAAAGGAAATGGTGGCAGCAGAAATGATATCTTGTTCCTAAACTTGGGAGAAAGTACAGTCTTTCAGGATTAAGTATAATGTTACCTCCACGTTTTTTACTGATGCTCTTTATAAGATACAAAAAGTCTGTTTCTATTCCAGGTTTACTGTATTTTTATTATAAATGGTGTTAGGATTTTTGCAAATCCTTTTAATGCTTCTATTGAGATTATCATATGGTTTTTCGTTCTCTTTCTCTGTCTTGTTAATATCTTTTTCTGATTTTGATATCAGGGTAATGCTGGCCTCATAGAATGACTTGGAAAATAGTTCCTCAATATTTTGGTAGATTTTATGTATAATTGGTATTATACTCTCCTTATTTGATTGATAGAATTCATCCATGAAGCAGTTTGGGCATAGAGTTTTTAGGGAAGACTTTTTAGAACAAAGTCAATTGTTAGTTGATAAAGGGCTATCAGGCTACCTATTTCTTCTTTAATGAACTTTAATGACACTTTGGCAGCTTGTATGCTTTAAAATATCTTTTAAAGAATATTTCTTTTTCACTGAAGTTGTAGAATTTATTGACAAAAAGTTGTTTTAACATTTTCTTATTTTCCTTTTAATCTCTGTGGATCCATAGTAATGTCTCATTGTTGATACTAATAATTTGTTTCTTCTGTCTTTTTTTCCTTGAGCAGTCTGGCTAGAGGTTTCTTAATTATATTGATTTTCTCAAAGAACACTTTTTTTTTAAAAAAAATTCTCCCTTATTTTTCTATTTTATGTTTCATTGATGTTCTCCCTTATCTTTATTATCTTCTTTCTTTGTTTTAGTTTAATTTGCTTTTATTTTTCTAGTTTTTCAGGTGGAAGCAAAGATCATTGATTTGACTTTTCTTCTTTTCTAATATGTGTTTAAAGCTATAAATTTCTACCTAACTATTGATTTACTGGCATCCCTTGCATTCTGATATGTTTTGTGCACTTGAGAGAAGAATGTATAATCTGCTATTTTTGAGGAGGAAAATGTTTCTATAGATATTCATTAAGTCATTTAGACATAATGTTGTTCAACTCTTCCATATCCTTACTAATTGTCTGCATATTCTATGAATTATTGAGAGAGGGTATTTCTCAATTATAACTATGGATTTGTCTATTTCTCATTGTACTTCCAATAGTTTTTGCTTTATGTATTCTGACACTGTGTTATTATGTGTATAAACTTTAAACTGTGTGGTCCTCTTGATGAATTGACCCCTTTCATTATTAATTCCCCATCACTAAAAATTGATCACTTTTATCCTTGATAATAATCTTTTATCTAATATCTAAATTATCTGATATTTATATAGTCCCTCCAACTTCCTTTTAATTTTAGCATATCTTTCCCTATTCTTTAAAATTTAATTATTTGTGCCTTATATTTAAAGTGTGCTTCTTGTAAGCATCATATAGTTGAGCCTTGTGTTTTTATCCAATTTGACAATCTCTTTTTAATTGGGGGTCTTTAGACCATTTACATTTAGTGTGATTATTTATATGGTTAGGTTTAAATCTTATCCTATGAACTGTTTTCATTTTTTAAAATATATTGTTTTCTATTTGTCTCATCTGTTATTTTTTCCTCTTTTCCCTCTTTTTATTTCCTACATTTAGATTAACTGAATATTTGTTTTCAAGCCTATCTTATATATATTGGCCCTACTCTATTTTGTTATTTTTGTTGCTTAAGGGTATACGGTATACATCTTTAACTATATATATTTAATTTATTGAAGCCTACTCTCAAGTTATATTATACTACTCTATGACCTGCTCAGCATGTCACTTAAATAGATCCTACTATCTATAATGCTGTTTGTTAAATAATATCATATATTATTTCAGTGAAAACTCTGTCTAAAATTTTCACCTATTCCTTGGATGTTGTTATACAGACTGAAGTAGACTGAAGCTGAGTAAGTGTATACAATCAGAAGGTAAATTCCTAAAAGACAAAATACCAATATAAAATTGATGTAGTGCTATATTAGTGGTCATAGGATTATATTTTGCCTTGCAAATCTTTTTTCATTACTTTGGTTCATTGGACTAAAAAGTTTACTGAAGCATACTTCCTCCCTCCCTCTCTCCCTCCCCCCCCATACATATATTCTCTTTTTTAGTGATGGTCTTACTAGTGTATATAAATATATGGGTGTACTGTCACTTCAAATAAATACAAAATTGTTCATTTACATAGAAGCTGATGACTGAAAGTGCAGGACATAATCTAAAGATTTGGATAATTTTAAATATGAAGATAAATTCATTTTTGCTTAAATCAATTTCATGACTATTCACTGCATAAGCCTAAGTGGTCACATATATCTTTGCCCTTTCATAAATCCTCTTTTTACATTTACAAGTTATTTCAATTAAACTGCCAGAGGCTACGTCCAGGTGACTTAATAGAATTTACTTTATCTCTTTCCTGGAAGGTAATGAAGCCCTTAGGCCAAAGCTTACTTAATGTTTAATTTAGAACACTGTTTATAGTCATCAAGATAACCATTTGTTTATGTTGTCTTTTGGCCATTCTTAGTCACATTCTTAAGATGAAATTTGTCCCTTCCAATTTGCCCAGGAAATACAAAGATATTTTGATAGTATAGCCAAATTTAGATTTATGATTACAGTCATGTGAATATTAAAGGATGGGAATGCAAGCTGGTGCAACCACTCTGGAAAACAGTATGGAGGTTCTTCAAAAAGTTGAATATAGAGCTACTATACAATCCAGCAATTGCACTACTGGGTATTTACCCCAAAGATACAAATGTAGGGATCCAAAGGGGTACACGCACCCCGATGTTTATAGCAGCAATGTCCACAATAGCCAAACTGTGGAAAGAGCCAAGATGTCCATCGACAGATGAATGGATAAAGAAGATGTGGTATATATACACAATGGAATATTATGCAGCCATCAAAAGGCATGAAATCTTGCCATTTGCAATGACGTGGATAGAACTGGAGAGTGTTATGCTGAGCAAAATAAGTCAATCAGAGAAAGACATGTATCATATGACCTTATTGATATGAGGAATTCTTAATCTCAGGAAACAAACTGAGGGTTGCTGGAGTGGTGGGGGTGGGAGGGATGGGGCGTGTGGGTGATAGACATTGGGGAGGATATGTGCTATGGCTCTGTGAATTGTGCAAGACTGTTGAATCACAGATCTGTACCTCTGAAACAAGTAATACATTATATGTTTTAAAAAAAGAAGAAGAAGAAGATAGCAGGAGGGGAAGAATGAAGGAGGGGGAAATTGGAGGGGGAGATGAACCATGAGAGACGATGGACTCTGAAAAACAAACTGAAGGTTCTAGAGGGGAGGGTGGTGGGAGGATGGGTTAGCCTGGTGATGGGTATTAAAGAGGGCACATTCTGCATGGAGCACTGGGTGTTATACACAAATAATGAATCATGGAACACTACATCAAAAACTAAGAATGTAATGTATGTTGATTAACATAACAATAAAAAATGAAAAGAAAAGGCTAATCTTTCATTTTTGCAAACTCCCTCTTTACAAAAGAAAAACTTTACATCATCTCTTTTCCACTGACTTCTGAGACTAATTAATTTGTAAAGAAATCTAATGTGGGGCGCCTATGTGGTTCAGTTGTTAAGCGTCTGCCTTTGGCTCAGGTCATGATCCCAGGGTCCTGGGATGGAGTCCCACATCGGGCTTCCTGCTCAGCAGGAAGCCAGCTTCTCCCTCTCCCACTCCCCCTGCTTGTGTTCCCTCTCTTGCTGTCTCTCTCTCTGTCAAATAAATAAATAAAATCTTAAAAAGAAAAAGAAATCTAATGTGTTTTTTTCAAAACTGAAAAAAAATGTAAACATTAAATAGAACAATACTAGAAAAATATACAATTCACCTCAATATTACCAAATACTTTAAAATAGCCTAATTTGAAAAGTAATAATGCACCTTGCCAACACCTGAATAGGAAGAACTATGAAGTATACTTTGTATAATTCATAATTTAGCTATGAAAAATAACATCGTGCACCTTATAAGAAAATAAAATGGAGCACTGAAGAATTTATGATTTGCACTGAATATATAGAGGGAGTGAGGTTTCCAATCTATTGAAATAACATGTCTGTGATACGATAATGAGTCCCATGACCAATAGCAGTCATCTACTTGCCAACCAAAGGCACATTTATACTTCTTAATGTCACCAAAATGATGTCACCTGAAATGTATTAATATACTACACTTTCATTTTGAAGGTTAAAATGTAGGTGTAAGAAGAGAAATTCTAAAATGGATTAACATAGTACATCATATAATGCCATCAAGGCATTGTGTAATTTTAGTCCTATTGATAGTACAGAAACAAAATTTGAGTCTGTGGAAGGGAAAGGAAACTTTTCTAATGAATGAAATGGAAATAACAACAAAATCTTCTGAAGGAGAGTGGGCCCTTG
The DNA here is from genome assembly GCF_003265705.2 of Callorhinus ursinus. Classification (NCBI taxonomy): domain Eukaryota; kingdom Metazoa; phylum Chordata; class Mammalia; order Carnivora; family Otariidae; genus Callorhinus; species Callorhinus ursinus. The sequence continues at coordinate 16,624,080 of NW_027397084.1, forward strand.
AAGGAAACAGCTAAATGATATTTGGGAAAAGAGTGAGTATGTACTCTGTGAAGGAAAGCAAAATTTATTCATGTGCTGGATCAAATATTAGAAAAACTCTCCATCAGTTAGGATTTCACCTTGGAAAGGGATTGCCCATAAGGTTGGAAAATAAATTTCTTTTCATGAAGTGAAAATGTTTAATTAGCCAACTGCAGTAGGAATTTTTCACATTCTAAAACATCCTCAGGTTTGCTAAGGCTATCAGCCTGTTTGAGTGAACCAATCTATTTGTATCAAAACAGTAAATCTAGGGCGCCTGGGTGGCTCAGTTGGTTAAGCAACTGCCATCGGCTCAGGTCATGATCCTGGAGTGCCGGGATCGAGTCCCGCATCGGGCTCCCTGCTCGGCGGGGAGTCTGCTTCTCCCTCTGACCTCGTGCTCTCTGTCTCTCATTCTCTCTCTCTCAAATAAATAAAATCTTAAAAAAAAAACAAAACAGTAAATCTAGAGAATGTGTATACCATCCTGTGTTTCAATTTCGAGGTAACCACAAGTTAACATATCAGTCATCTTACTAGATGAAGAAATTCTGGGGAAATTATTTGTGTGCTATATATATATAAAACAAGATTATAAGAACAATTATAATTTATATGTTGCTGTTTTTATTATCAGTTGTGCTTTTTCATTAGATTTTTTTTCCATTTCCTATTTCATTTTGACTAAATTTATTGTATTCTTCGGATTATTACCTCAGCTCCTAGGCAACAATCAAAGTTTAACAGAAAGTCCACTTAAATTTCTGAATTCTCATTTCATCAATGTAATCTTTCTATAGTGTATGCATGGTATACAAATTTTTTCTATCAGATAATATTTGCTTTATTCAGAATCCAAGTTCTTTGGCTTTTGGTTGTTTTTCTGCAGTAATTTGTCATGTCATATTGTAGCAAAAAAATTAGCTCTCAGAAAGTTGGCAGCAGCTTTTGCAATGAAGTAGCATTAAGCCATCATTTACAATTAATTTCCAAGAAAGACATTTAAAAGCCTGGATTCAAAAGGGTAGGCTTTTATGGTCTTAGAAATATTGGAGGATGCTCTACTTGGAATATGGGAAAGAATAAATATGGAGTATCTTCAGTATCTTCAAAACAATGTGTTGCATTTCATCTTAAGCTGGAGATCTAAGGAAGATTAGGAGAACTTATTTTTAAAAAATTATTTACTAGTGTGTGTGTAAGAAAGATTCATAAAAACTGAGTACATTGAAATGTGCATCAGATTGTCAAACAATATTAATTTGCCATGCAACTTCTGTCTACTTCAGGAAATAATCTGGGCATGTATATATATATCTTTGTGGAATTGGTACAAAATAACCAAATCTGATAGTAAGAACACGTATAGCAGATTCGTGTCAAATGGTCTTCAGTTAATGCTGGCTTTGGAATAGATGTTCTTTATAAAATCTTAATTGATCATAAAGACAACTTTGCTTCCCAGTATTCATTTTTCATACTTAGTTGACATTATCCACACTTTTGTTTCTTGTTTAGTTGTAAAAATGTGACTTAGGCATCCCTTTATTTGAAAAAAAAAATTTATTCAAAAATTATTAATTTTGTGACTATTATTTTTGAAATGCTTAAATAAGTTAAGATATGATAATTTTAGATATTAAGGAAAAATTATGTTTATTATACATTTACCACTAAAGTAAGGTAAAAACAAAAACCATCAAAGGAAATAAATTTATGGTTTCCACAACATTTTGCACCACTATGTAAAATAAATTTTAAGTTAGCAATATATTTACAATGTGAATGAAGTTAGAGTAAGACTATAAACATAATAAATTTGAGAATATTTTATATAATCCTATTCTTTGCATATCTAAGTAATTCTTAAAATTACTTATGAATGCAAAGAATTTATGCTGTAAAATGTAAATATTGCTACAAAAACCAAAAACCAAATTTCTTTTAACCTTATATTCCATTGTTCTTTAAAATTAAACCATTACTTTTTTAGCATTTATGTATTTATTGGCAACTTCAAGGCACTAAATCATCATTTACTTGAGTTTATTGACCATATACTTCTACCAAAATAATTTGTTGAACATGCACATCTTATATAAAAAAACCCCACACAGATGAGTTATATGTGTATAAATTTCAAATAACATTATTGTAGTAATATTAATATCATTCTAAAAAGTTAAAAAAATTATAATATTTACTTTCCACTCCACCCGTTGATCATCTTGTGTAACCCTTTCTTTTTTTTTCTTGGGTAGGCTCCACACCCAGCATGGAACCCAACATGAGGCTTGAACTCACCCCAAGATCAAGACCTGAGCAGAAATCAAGAGTCAAACACTTAACCAACTGAGTCACCCAGGCACCCCAATCTTGTGTAACTCTTAAAGTCTGTATACCTACATGAAAGGAAGCTGAAGCACAGACTGTAAAAATTCCTCTAAATAATTATTTAAAGGAAACCATAAATTACTACAGTTTTGCCATATCTAAACCTATTTAAAGTCATAACTTCAAAATTAAAATGTCTTATCATAGATACATTTTGAAGGCAAAATATATTACTGTAGCAATTTATCAGGTAAAATAATTTATAGACATCAATCTTTCTATAAATGAGAGATCATTAATCTTTAATAGTTATATTACAAACATGATCTTTTTTTAGTTATTTAAATTCTGTTTGTCATATTTTTGAATTGTTTATCAAGGAATCTAATTTCTCTGGGCTTTAAAAAATTGCTGCTCTGAGCTTTTATTTTTTCATCATTCTATTTAATTGTAGCCCTGTAATGTAATTTAATGTAAATGCTCCATCTGTTGTGGCAATGCAAAATCTCTCATAACAGTAAACCATTAAAGTATATTAAAAGTATTTATCATGATCCTCACAAGTACCAACAACACACAAATAGAAACCTGGGATACATAATCTGTACAATTAAAAAAAATTTCTCTCTATTTGTCTACATGTAAAAGAGCCAGAACAATAACAAACTAAAGAATAAAATAAAAATTTATTTTACAAAAATGAATAAAGTATTAAAAATTAATCATTTTCATATCTAAAAATCAGAATAAAATTAATGAGGAGCAAATTTCTCTAAATTTGCCAATATTGTCAAATTCATGTACTAAATAAAATTGAAATTTAAGTTTGATGGGTCCTTGGCCCACTTTCACACTCTAGAGATGGTCTGACAATGGTATACAATTCTTCTAAAATACTATGCTAATGATGATTTAAATTTTATTGTTTGAGACATCATTTTTAAATTGGCATGTTTCCCTCAATCATTTATTTCAACCTTACTACTACAATTGCTTCAAGTTTCCTCTTCCTAACTTTTAATACTCCACGAAAGAACCTTTAAAGATATTGGTGTCTTTCCACCTATGGGAGGAGTTTTCTATAATTACTACTTATTACTTCAGAAAATGCATTTTATAATCTTACTTTTGGATTTAAAATATTCTTCCACATATCTACGTTTTTTTTCTAAAGAAGTATATCTCTATCTCAGTATGCATTTCTAAAGGATGGAGACTTTTTAAAAAAACATAACCACAATATCATCATCACCTATGAAAAGCAACAATAAAATTTTAATTTCAATAGTATCAATTTAGTGTTCACTCATCCAATTATAATTTTTACACATTTTGTTTCTTATTTTGAGGACTGAAATTAGGTACATGCATTGTGATAAGACACAATGGTTCCTTTTTTTTTTTTTAATTTCTAGGTTGTCTCTCAAACTGTCTTACTTCCTCACATCTTTTTCTTGTAGAAGATACCAAGACCCTTTTCCTTTTTTCCTTGTAGTGTTGTGACAGTTCAGCTTTTGCTTATTATATAAATGTTCTGTGCTTAACATGTTCCTCCCTCTCCTGTGCTTTATATAAATTTTTAGTTTTATCTAATGGCTTGATAAAAGTCAGATACAACTTTCTATCAAGTATTTTTCATAGAAGGTATTGTATGCTTCTATCACAAAATGAAAAATATTTGATGTATTCAATTTCCTAGAATTATTGTCCTTATTGATGTTAAAATTGTCCTTTTTTTTTAAAGATATTATTTATTTTTGACACAGAGAGAGTGTGTACAAGCATGGGAAGCAGCAGGCAGAGGGAGAGGGAGAAGCAGGCTCCCCACTGAGCAGGGAGCCTGATGTGGGGCTCAATCCCAGGACCCTGGCATCATGACCTGAGCTGAAGGCAGAAGCCTAACCATCTGAGCCATCCAGGGGCCCCATCAAATTGTTCTGTCTTTAACAGAGGGAGCCATTTCGAGTTGGCTCCTAAGACCTCTCTCCTAAGACCTAACCTTGAAATAAAAAGATTTTCTAATTTCTATTATGACAAGATGCTTTCAAAGTTTACATTTACCTACTTACGTTTATATTTCCCATTTCTTATATAAATGATAGAATTGTATATATAATTTTCTTGGCTGTGCTTTGGTTACTTAGCAATATATCACAAGGATAACTCAGTATACCCATTGCATTTGTTCTCTGTAGTAAATTACTCAGAAAGGACTTATGAAAACAATATTTCATTAGTTCTTGTGTGTTACTAAAAATTTAAGCATTTTATGTATGAAATGTTAGTGCGGCTGAATAAAAATTCCTAGTTCATATTATCTTTCCTTAAGTATCTCATATATGTTACTTGATTATCTCTGGCAAAACCATTGCTGAGATAGTGTGATTTTTTTCCCCTCTTATAAGTGACTTAGTATTTTTGCCTTTCATGAACAAAGACTTTTTTTTTTTTAAAGATATTATTTATTTATTTGACAGAGAGAGACACAGCGAGCGAGGGAACATAGCAGGGGAGTGGGAGAGGGAGAAGCAGGCTTCCCGCTGAGCAGGGAGCCCAATGCAGGGCTCGATCCCAGGACCCTGAGATCATGACCTGAACCGAAGGCAGACACTTAACGACTGAGCCACCCAGGTGCCCCCAAAGACTTTTTTTAAGTCTACTTGTTTTTATTAGGTTATATCTCATACCTTATGGCCAGTTTTCCAAAGTACATGTTGAACACTTTCTGTATGCAGTGACAAATCTCGCTTTTAGTTCCAGGAAAATTTTATTCTATTATGGCTTTTTATTTTGTTCCTTTGCTTAGGTTTTCTTTTTTGAGAACTCCTACTGTACATATGGAAGTATGCATTCTATATACATCACCCCCTAAAATTCTAATCACCTCCTTCTCCACTTACATTTTAATTTAAGAAATTATTAGTTGCTTTTAGTTGCTCTTTTGTTACTCTTTTAAAAAATTTTTAGAAGTATAGTTGACATAAAATGTTATGTTAGTTTCAGGTGTACAACACAGTGATTTGATAATCCTATTGATGATTCTGTTCTTTTGTTTCTCTTAATTTACTCTTTATTTCTGGATTCCAGAAATATATAATATATAATATATATCTATATATTAGATATAATTATCTAATTATAATCCAGATAATTAATTATCTATTAATAATTATTTCATCAGTCCTGTCATCTCTTTATGAAACTCTCTTTTCCCCAATTAAATAATTTTGATATTATTTCAACACTTCTTTTTTTAGTTTGCTATTAAATATGTGATTACATGTTTTATTTATTTTGTGTGCATGTCTGTTTTCATTTTCATTCTGAGGCTTCATCAAATATTTCTTAAAATAGCTTCCTATGAAATTTAGCCAAAATTCTTTTCTGTTGCTCATTTTTAAGTGAAGAGAGATTTTCTTTACTGTTTAGTATGTGGAGTAAACACTACCACCCCCTCTTTTGTTACTTTTCCAAAGGGATAAATAATACAGCCTCTTGCTTTCTGAAATCTGCCTTCTCTGCTCAATGATCCATTTAATTTAAATATTCTATTTATTTTGCCCTTTTTTATCTTCCTTGCTCAGTCTGGGGTTCTTCCCTCAGCTTCTCATTGTGTGGCTGTCTTAGAATTTCAAGAGTTCATAGAACCTAGACTTTTCCAGTATCTTCAGATCTTGTGGTGGACTCAATGACTTCACCCATGAATCCAGGTATAAAAACACATCTCGAGGTTCTTAGATTTTCCCGACAAAATATTGTTACTTGGGGATATTCCTGTTCTTGTGCCATCAGCCACCACATTGCTTTTTTTCTGCTTTCTCCCCACAAATGCTGATATCACAAGGCTCTTGTAACTTTCATTGCTTTATCTCTACCCACTTTCATTTTGGGGTTTGTGGAGGATAACTGTCACTTAGTTTTGGTATAGATGCTGATTTATTTGTGAGTATTTTGTTTTTTTTAGCTTATTTGTACTGTTTTTATTTATTTTCTCTCTACATATATTATTTACGTTATATTTGCCATATATCTTTTGTCAAAGCTTCCAGTCATATATTTTTATTGTACTTTTTAAAGTATCGGGGCATGTTTGCTTGCATATGGGTATGTATGTGCAACATTAAACTAGTAATGCTTACTGGCAACTTGTTTTCTTAAAGATATTAGTAAATAACTTGCTTAAACAAATTAATGTTCAACTGAGGGTTGCTAGAAGGGAGGTGGGTGGGGGAATGATGGATGATTATGTATGGTATTAAGGAGGGCACTTGTGATGAGCACTGGGTATTATACATAAGTGATGAACCCCAAAATGTGCTTCTGAACTAATATTACACTATATGTTATCTGGAATTTAAAAACTCGAAACAAAAAAAAAATTAAAAAGTAAAAATAAATAAAATAAATAAATGTTCAACCTTAACTAATCAATTTGGCAGAATGTGAAAATTTGCTTGTCAACACATGGGATAATTCACAAGACCCTCCGCTTTAGGGTAATAACACATGTCTTCAAGATAACCAAGATTAAGAAGTCATAATTTTAATTTTTCTCTTGTATCTTGAAGCTACTTGCTCCAACCTACAACTAGAATTCTGTTAAATTATTTGGACAAACAATAAAAATGGTAACATTTTATGCACAGGTGGATTTTGGGAAATTATATCCTTAAACTAAAGAGTTAACAATCCTCCAAAAAGTCAGCCATGGTCAACAATTACAGTAAAATTCCACTAAGTATGGGATGCCTTATATTTTAGAAATTTTATATAATAATTATCCAAATCATATTTTTGATAGCACATAATTTAATAATGTTAAAAATGTAAAAAAAATCATAACTAAGTTTTAGTTAACAAGTAAAATAAAATATTTGGGATAGCAATAAAACTTTTTGTCAACTTTAATATGACCAATTGACATTTATTACTTCACATTTGGGGAAGAGGAGTTTTTGTTTTGTTTTTTGTCTGTTTTTTAATGTGGATGATGGATAGCACTGAAGAAAACCTTCAAATAATTTACAAAACATGCCTGATTTATCTAACATCCTTCCTATGAAACTGTTTCACAAAATGTATCAACATTTTCCGAGTAAACTACACATCATCTACTACAATGTCTAAAAAATTTATGAATATCTAACATGAGGAAACATAGCTAGTTTTAGAAATTAATTTGTAACTCCCATGCAATAGGCCATGAACGACAACATTCTCCAGATTAATTATCTAAGTATGTCTATCCTCTATAACATAAAATAGCTGGGTGGTTCATCTGCATTCAGTACTACTAATGCAGCACAAAGGAGAAGAAGGTCAGAAATCTAAGCAGCAAAGATAAAACAGGAGTATGGCACATTAACAGACTTGTGGATTTTCATAATAAATCACTCTCTAAGATTTCCCCTAGTAAAGCAATTATATGAGATATGATGTGAAACTCATGGATTATAACATTTATATTTATGGATAGTTATAATTATAGATAAAATTCCATTAATATTATATATAGATTTTGCACATTTATTTATTTTAAAGTGAAAATGCATATGCAGATATAAAATTCTTTACTAAAAAATAAAATTCTTTGAGTGAGAGAAAAAGAGATATTATCTTTTGAAATAAGCCCTCCATCTTCCCTTAGAGGAGAAGACTCCTTAGAGTCCCAACAAAAAGATACACATTGAACTTAATGACTAGAGTTTAATTTTACAGTAGAGAAGAAAAGAAGAGAAAGCAGAATTTTTTTGGAACAGCCACAAGAGATTCACCACTAAACTGTCAGAGCTGAGAAATGGGAAATCTGTTTTAACATCAGATGCGAGGGAGGAGATGAAGACTTTTAATATCACCACTCCAGTGTTCCAGCAATAATACAGGGATCTTGCAGCATCTGTTCAGTCTGATGTAATTCTTTGGTGAGTATTCCCTTAGAACAATATAATTTTCTAAAGTATCAACCCTAGAGTGTGCAATTCTTCAGAGAAGGTTAAATTTTCCTCTCAGTTATAGAGATTTGAAAATGCCACTGATAATTACATGGAAATATTAGACACTTCATGAATCAATTTGGTAGAACTATTTAAATTGATGCAGATGGTTTCATTTATCTAACAAATCTCATCTCTGACTAGGGAATCAGAATCTCCAGTTTGCATCTGAACTCTGGTATCCTAATTTAGGGCACTGCTGAAAAAAAAAATTCTCCCAAACCTTAATTTAGAAATGATTATTTGCAGAATGAAAAATGAATAACTAATAAAATAATAGTCTTTCATGGAAATAATAGATGTTACGAAAATCAAGTAAACCATACCAAAAATCAGAGAGTAAATATATAAACAACACTTTCGGAGTACATCTTTCTTTCTAAAAAATATATAGTCCTGTGATAAATATATTAATGAAAAAGATTATAGAAATTTCCTAGGGGTGGCTGGGTGGCTCAGTCGTTAAGCGTCTGCCTTCGCTCAGGTCATGATCTCAGGGTCCTGGGATCGAGCCCTGCATCGGGCTTCCTGCTCAGCCAGGAGACTGCTTCTCCCTCTCCCACTGCCCCTGCTTGTGTTCCCTCTCTAGCTGTCTCTCTCTGTCAAATAAATAAATAAAATCTTTAAAAAGAAAAGAAGAAAAAAAAGAAATGTCCCAGTGCTTTAACTTTCAATGAAATATTCCCAGATTCTCTATTGTGAAACCATATCTCCATACAAAGACGTATATGAATCTTCAGAGCAACCTTGTTCATAATAGTCTATCTAAATTATCATAAAATAAATGGATAAACAAGTTTTGGTATAGTCACACAATGGAAAATTTCTCAGTGATGTAAAAGAACAAACTACTGATACATGCAACAACATGGATAATCCTCAAAAGCATTATCTTAAGTGAAACAACTCAGGAGCAAGCCTATATGTTGTATAAATCAATTTATAAAATTCTAGGAAAAAGTAAAGGATGGTAAAAGAGAGCAGACCAGTGGTCTCCCGGGACCAGGGTGTGAAGCAAGGCCCAAAGGAAATTTCTGGTGTGACAAACATACTCTTTATCTTGATGGTAATGACACAAACATGACTATATATACATTTGTACACTTAAAAGTGATAGATTTCCACGTATGTAAATTATATCCTAATAAAAGCAAGGCAAAAAAATATGATCCAGGCCTGGTGATTTAAAAAACAAAACAAAACAAAAACAATGGTTAAAGGAAAAATATGTGCACTAAAATGACATTTTTGGCTTATAATCTTAACAAGAGTTCATAGCAATGTGGAAGAAGGTATTACACGTGCAGCTAAATATACTGTGATCAATTTTCTCACCTATAAAACTATAGAGGGATGAAGGAGTGAGAAAAACTCTTTCCTCCTAAAAAGGAAACTCTGGGCTCTTAAGACAGGAAGATTTCCCAAAAGAGCCCATGGTGGTTCTACTCTTCCCCTGAGGATGGGACGAGACTTGCAAAGTGATTACCTCACTTCCCTGCATGAGTTATCACCAAACGCAGACAGCTGTTAAACCCCAACATAAAGGCTGCTAACTCAGGCACTCTGAGCACAGGGTGCTTCCTTGCCCTTTTTCATCCACCCAGGGTATGCACTGCATGTACATAAACAGTACAGAGGATAGATGAAAACATTTTCACAAATCAATTATATCTAAACTACTCAGTTTATAGAGGCTAGCTGGTGATGAAGAATCATGGTCAACTCAATTTTTTATATCCTGTAGGTAATTTTATGTTATTTAAAGTAATTTGGATCGGTTTTCTTTATATTTCTTAATATTTAAGAAATATTAAGAGAAAACTTAGTAAACTCTCTTTCTTTCCATGTTATGGTTCTTGAAATTAATCTGCTAGTTAAGCAAGATATTGTCATGAAACTGGTCCTCATTTTTATGTTTTCTTTTTTACCTCTAATAATTAAGTATTTCCTAGTAATTTCCCAGGAACCTCAAGCAAATTACTGACTCTTGGGCAACAATATATTTTGGTTATAAAAATTAATGAATTAAACTAGCATCTTTACTTTCTCTGCCAAATCTAAGATTGTACAAGCCAATATATATGTGCGTGTGTACATACATGATATAGAAGCACATATGCTATACCTCCAATCAGTTCAGTGAAAATTAAGGCAATCCCACAGTCACCCTCATAATATTAAGGATTACTCAAGTTTAATTATTATGTTCCAGCAAATTATTATGCCAAAGATATAGAGTTGCCAACAAAACATAGTTTTGTCTTATCTGGGGACTTCCAGAATGATGCTGTGCTCCCCACTGCGGATACATGTACTTTTGAACCATGAGCCTTAGGAAAGTTGAGGGGTCAGCCTGGGACTTGTATTTTGCTCATCCTCTTCTAGAGAGACTTTTCAGTTGTAAAAGTTTCCTCATTTAGTCACTAATGAGATAGTAAATGTTGTTTATATAGGCCTTCAAAAAAAATCTATATTATGAAATCTTCCTTAAGACAAATGATAATCAGGGTGCCTGGGTGGCCCAGTTGATTAAGCATCTGTCTTTGGCTCAGGTCATGATCCCAGAGTGTTGGGATTGAGTCCCACAATCTAGCCTCTATAAAACTGAGTAGTTTAGATATAATTGATTTGTGAGTCTGCTTCTCTTCCCCCCTGCCCCCCACCAGCTCATGAGCTCTCTCTCTCAGATAAATAAAATAAAATCTTTAAAAAAAAACAAATGATGGCTAATTGAACATAATTATAAAAAAAGAAAAGAAAAAATGAAAAAAAGACAAATAATAATCGAAATAAAAATTTCTACATGCTTTAAGATTGTTATTGTTATTATTATTTTAAAAATGTGGATATCACTTTTAACCTAAAATAGTATAGAATTGAGATCCTAAAAATATTAACTCAGCACAAGGTAGATTATGTTCAGCCGATGATCTTACTATTTTATTCTTTATTGTTTATGCTCCTGGTTTGGTAGTAGTGACTGTTGACTTGGTTTGAGTTTAGTAAATATGATATTGGTGGTGCTGCTGAGGAAATAAATATCTCTCACACCTTTTAGTAACGTTCAGGGAAATAGAAATGAGAGCTATTTGGCATTTGAACCCTGGAAAATTTTTTGATTTTAAATTATTTTAGCTTTAAAATTTTTTTAAGGTAGACAGGTGAAAGGAAGAAAATTAAGAACGACTGGGAAAAACATTCCCTAAAAGTGCCAAATAATTGAAATAAAAAATTTTGTCAAAACATACAAAAAAGAGAAAACAGCCTACTGTTGAGAAAGAGGAAGCAGCAAATACAGGGCATAATAAGCTTAAAAATGTGAACATGAAAGCTTGTGGAGACATTGCAAATTCTCTAAATGAATCGCTACATTTTGCTGGCTCCCCACCCGCCTGTTTTTTTAACCCCACAGTGATGCTAGAATTGTAGATGTTAGCAATTATATACCTATATGTTAGGTATGCCTTTTCTGGGGTAAACCACATGCAGAATACTGGCATACATTCACAGTTTATCTCAAAACCCTGACCTCAAAAAGCAAAAAAAAATTTAAATGTTACTATTACCAAAATTAAAACAAATGTGGTTTGCACAAAAAAATATACAAAACAAAAAATATCTTTGCAGATAGTCAGAAAAACACAGATGGAAGTGTTTTCTGTATTGACATTTGGTAAGCTTACTCCTGTAATTAGGCTCAGTGCTGGTGACAAATATTATCAGACAATTAGGGGCGCAGTTCACAAAGAATGCCTTGTGAATGGCATCCCTGGAAGTATACAAAACTTTGTCCCAGCTGCTAAAAGTCAAATGGTGCAACTGATTGTGTTTATAGCAAAATATATAAAATTTCATTTGTGTCTTGGGTTTTTCATTTTTCTCCGTCTTTTTGATTTTACTTTTGGTGAACCAGTATACACAGAAAGCAAAAGTGAACTCAGTAATATTATCCATTAGACTAAGGAGTTTGACTACTTTGTCTTTCTTTGGGCTCTGTGTAGCATCATGAACGATAACCAGAAAACAGAGCTCTTTACTTTTTATCAAGGGATGTCAAAAGCTCAAACAAATTTTCAAGTATTCATGACAACACTACTCAACTAAGAATGACTCAGATATTTATGACTGAGAAAACTAGAGTACTATTCAACTTTTGAATGAATTGTGAAATTAAAAAAAAACAATAAAGAGAAAACAATACAAAGTCAAAAACATCACTGCAACTAATGAAATTCAGAATCTGAATTAGTGCTGATAGTGCACTTGAGTAAAGTGCAGAATTTTTCTCTTTAACATTCCCACTCTGGGCCCATTATCCTCTTAACTGTATCTCCAAATTCCGCAAGCTGTGCTAGAACACATAGTCCAAGTTTCTCTTCAGAGAACATGGCTTAAAACAAACATTTAACATCATCTTTCTAAAAATGTGTAAGTAATACCCTTTTTATCAAAGGCTTTTCTAGGAGTTTAAATATTATTTTTTTAAAAAATTTTTAGATAACCCTTCTTACTTGGTTTGAGATTAAAATTATCCATAAAACTAAAAATGTATTATTTTTTACAATGAGCAAAATCAAGTTATTAAGAATTTTTCTTTCTATTATCCAATTCTCCTTTTAGGGCAATGATATATTCATATGGGTGTATTGGATCCATGTATTTATTTGACCTATTCTATTGACCCAAAATATTCATTGTCTATTCATACGGGCCTATTACTTTGCTTTGGTTATTCATGAGTCTACTGGAATTTGCAATGTATGGGCAAAACAAAGATTGGGTCCAATTGAAAAAAGCAAAGCAAATATTAATACTTAAAAATATATATTGAGAGAGGCCAACTAAGCATATATGTAGCACTAAATAATATAAAATACATTAATAATATGTAAATGTGTATCAGTAAATTGAATCACCTTAGGATTCTACTTAGAAATTCTTCCCTAACATAGGAAACTGGTAAAGAAAGAAAGAATGTCAATGGGTCCATAATGGATTGCAGGTAATCTTGATGGGGTATATTTTAGAACTTGATCCTTTATCTAAATTCCAACATCTATAAGAAATGTAAGAAAAGACTGATGAAGCAACAAGCTCAGTTAATGTTCTCAGAAGAAAAATGCCATACGGTCCTTTCCTTGGCTAAGACAAACCTTCAACCATCTGACTTGGTCAAAAAGAAAGACTAAGAAAGAAAACTGTCCCAATCTTGGTTTAGGGCAATACTTGCCATATGGTGCAATTCCCTCCCCTTCTGGGATCTCTCTAACATCCCTGATAAAATGCTGGAGTACTCGCTTTGTCAGAGTGTAATAAAATTAGGAAGCCTTACAGAGAAATTAGAATTACCTACCCAATTAACCTTGAGTCTCATGTTATTAAAGCAGACGTTTGAAGGTACAAAGGCCTAGACCAGCCTTATGACTAGCCTGATACTTTTTAAGTTAAACGTTCTGGAAATCTTTGAATTGTCTTTCTTGGAAGCCTTTTCCTTTACTGGCAACTTTGAGATAGAACTTTGGCATATACTTCAAAATTAGGTGCAAGTATGTAACAAAAAAATCAAAACACCAAATACACAAACCTCCACAAAACCCCAGAATTTTTCAGGCTTTAGTAATTGCCATCAGAGGGCAGTAGAAACACAAGAAGAGAACACATCCAGTATTCGGAAAATGGCTCACAATGTTGAGAATCTCTGCATTTTACAAATAAAATTGTAGGAATGTGTTCCAGTCGTCTAATGTTAGATAAATAACCATGCCAAACTGAGTTGCTTAAAATAACAAACATGTTGTTATTATGATTATGTCCATGGATTCTGTAGGTGAGGCATTTAGACAGTGCACAGTGAGGATAATTTGTTTTGCTCCCAGAGTCTGGGGTTGCAGATAGTAGGACTCAAACAGCCTGTGATCACTCAAACGGCTAGAGGCTGATATCATTTGGCAAATTCTTTACTTGCAGTTGTAATGCCTAGCCTGGGATGACTCAAAGGCGGGGCTCCACTGGGATTTCCCACTGGTACGTATACAAGACCTCCCTCTCCATATAACTCCGGCTTCCTCACAGGGGGAGGTAGGGGGCAGCCTTAAGATTGTCAGAGTCCTTGCAAGGCAGTTTAGAGCTCCAAAAAGAGATAGTATTCTTGTAAATGAGGCAGAAGCTACACTGTGTCTTCCCACCTACCCTCAGAAATCCTGAGGTGACAACTCCACTGCAGTCTTTCTCTTACTAGCGAGTCACTAAAACTATCCAGATTCAGGAGGAAGAGCATTAGACCCTACTCATCTTTCTCTAAAAGAAATGTCAAAGAATTTGCAGCCATCTTTAAAACTACCACAGAATGTGGAATTTAAAATATTTCTAAGACATCCTCAGGCCCTTTCGATACTGGAGATATCTCATTTGAATTTGGGTTGCAATATTTTGAGGTGGACAGTACATCTCAGGACAAAAAGGGATAGAATTTCTCAGTGGCAGAAAAGAAATACACTATTACAATTCTGGTTTATAAAATGTAAAATGTCTAGAAATGTCTCTGTGTTCATACATTCTATTTTTAATAGCTTAATAAATAAAAATTTCCTGCAATGTGGTGTGAGAGATCTTGATTCTGTGATTCCCACATTTCACTTCTTACAGGAAACAAGGGTGCGGGTCAAATAATGACTGACGAGTGGCAATGAAGGAAAAGCTATTATACTAGTAACTTTAAAAGTTATACATATTTTTTGTATAGTATCCTTGGTTTATGGCCAAGACATTAGGTCCTTGGAAGTTTTCAAACAGCAGGCTTTAATTACAAAAATTAAAATAAATTTGTCTAATTGTAAATAAAATCAGACTAGAGGAAAGTAATGATTTAAAGTAATACGTAACTTTGATTCACAACATACAAAACATTGTCACCTCATGCTCTATCATTGAAGCTTATGAAGAACTGAGCCTGGACAGGTTTACGGTACTTTTTTCTTTTTCATTCTTTGTCATCCACTATAGTGAATGACAAACTGTACATAAAAGGGTTGAAGTTGTTAATGTAAGAAATTATTTCGCACTAGTATCATGATATATATCACTCTTCAACTCAAACCTGACTATTTTTGTTGTTTGGTCACTTGGAGTTCAAATATATCATAGGATGAGATACCCTTGTGTTGGTTCACCATTGAAACTAGTTTCCTTGCGTTCTCACAAAACACTTATTTGCAGTGCATTGTTCCCCTACCCTTCAGGTGGGACCGTTCAGTCTGTTACTCTAATTTCTCAATGTTCAGATCCAAGAAACAGAAGAATGCAGTGAATAAATCAAATTTATTCCCACCTATCTGTAATTTCTCATCTACTCTTTGTCCTTCACAAACTCAAGTGATACTTGAGCAAAGAATAAAGTGTATTCAGGGGCGCCTAGGTGGTTCAGTCGGTTAAGCGTCTGCCTTCAGCTCAGGTCATGATCCTAGGGTCCTGGGATTGAGCCCCGCATTGGGCTCCCTGCTCAGCAAGGAGCCTGCTTCTCCCTCTCCCTCTGTCTGTTGCTCCCCCTGCTTGTGCTCTCTCTCTCTGTCCAATAAATAAATAAAATCTTAAAAAAAAAAGAAGAATGCTTATTCCTCTATCTCTGTTTGGAAGTAACGATGGACTAAGCATTCTCTCCTGCAGAGCAAAACAGAGAAGAAACATTGCTGATCTATGGTGCAGTGTATTAGGGGCACAGCTAAAATTAAAATCAGAGCGTCTGGGCTCTTGGTTTTATGGGATTACAAATTGCTTTGTTGTTGGGGATATTAAAAAGTTGGAACAGGAGTCTACCTAACCGATCCCAGCCTGACTGACAAGCAGGATTTGAGAGACTAACGGTGCTGTTTGATGTGAGGCATAGCCCAGAAGCCAAATGAGAGAAGGATGATTGGTGTGGGGTTCACACCCAACAGGCAGCAGCAGCACTTTGAAGGTTTTCAGTTGATTGTATTGTTGATGAAAATCAAATTGCCATGAAATCAGAAAGGATTTACTAAGTAGCCATCACCAAATACAGAAGATATATTATAAAATAGAAACTGCACATGATATTAGCACATCAAAGAGAGAAAGGCTTGCCTAGAGAATTATCACACATTTTCAAATAAAACTCCACCAAACAGCACTTTACTTTTAACATAAAATCACCAGCATGTTTTAAGACTGCATTCCATAATTTCAACCAAGCTTATTAATAGAAATGCCAGAACACCTTTCATTACAACATAATTTATTTGCAACATGTCTATTTGTGATTTCCATTTAAGGACAATGGAGGTAGGCAAGAAATTTGCTTTGAGGCCTGTTACCTCACTCTTATCTGGGTGTGTTCAGCTTTTGTCTGATCTTCTCTAACCTCTCAAACCTTTTTTCTCGAAGATAATATGTTTGTCCCTCACTCTTTTCAAAGATAAGCCTGCAGACCACTGCTTCCTCTGTTCTCCCTCACCCATCTCTGCCATCAGCATCACTAAAAATAGCAACACTCTATCTGAAGCTACAGTAAGTTACCCCTGAAGATTGCTCAGAAGCAACTGCTAGGGGAAAAAAAAAAAAAAAGGAGAAGAAGAAGCAGCAACTGCTAGAGAAGCCGGCAGCTGCGTGGTTATTTAGAACTGGCTAGCCATATGGTGTATGAGGGATTCAGACTTCAAAGAAATTTCTGAACTGCCAGTTAATTTCCTGAGATATTTTGAAATATTGCAGACATACTGTATATATTACTTTCTAATTTTCTGTAAGAATATCTTTATCATCACCATTTAAAAGTTAGCTTCTGTTTAAGCATTCCTGGATAGTTCTTGGTAAAATGTGAGTTCACATATTCAGTGATCTGACCAGTATGGGAATAAAATATTGAATATAAGGTAGAATTTTGCTACTGGTATTACTTTGGATATTACCACATCTCATTTTGTTTTGGTTTTTGTTTTCCCTCTCTGCTCACAGAGTTATTGGCTAGGTGTAGCTAAAAGAAAGGGAATGTTTCCCCCAAGCCCACCAAAACCAAAATAAAACAAATAAAAACATTGAACTTGTTAGAATCTTACTACACCAAACCACTAGAACTATTTTCTATATCATGCAATTTTATAATGATCCTATAACAAATCTTAAAACTTTGTGCTTTTCGAAGGATGAAGTAGTCTTCTTACATTTGTAAAAATAAAATTAAATGAGAATGTCACTCTTTCCACCTTCTAATTCAATGATGGATACTTTCTTAACTTTTTTTTTAAAGAAAGTGTTAAACAGATCAGGATGTTTAATTAAATTAAAAGTTTTGTGAGGGCTTGACTCCTGTCTAATACTTATTTTCTACATAACATAATATGTAATCTACAGTTGAGCACATAGCGGATCTGTAAGAAATGTTTTTGCATAGTTATTTCATCCTGATTTAGTTAGCTATCCAAATATCTCCTTTCTATCATGAAACAAAGATCAAGTTTAAGACATACATTGTGTAGCATCTTAATAGCAGAGCCAACACAGAAAAACAATCTGTATTATTTTAATGCATAAGAATTATTAAAATGTGTTTATTCACTTATTTATTGTCTGTCTCTCCCATTGGATTGTAAACTCTAGGAGGAGAAAAATTTTTGTCATATCCATTACCATGGACTAGAATTACAGATGACACACAGTGTGACACAGCAATAAATACTTCTGCAATTAATGCATGAATATATTCTTGTGTGGCTGTTTAAATACATACACATGTATATACTTCCACTGAAGAATCAGATAAGTTTTATTTATTTGTTAGAAGAACAAAATCACATATAAAATCTTCCTTCCTGACCAGATAATGTTGCAGAGAGGTAAAATAGCAGCACAGTGATCAATATTTTACCAAGGATTTATTTTTATTTTAATCAAGTGTTTCCTAAGGTAAATTTTTGCATATCCGTGTCTGTGGTTTTATTTCAGCTGTGTGCCCACCACCCTTGGCAGTTAAGGTCTTATTCAGAGTCTATAAAACATAGTTTATAGTGCAATACATTATTATTATATGTTTTCATCTTCTTTCATTTTGTAAAGGAACAATAAAAATGTTTGAAGGATGGACAAACCTGATTGATTACCCAAAAACTAATCAATGAGACACTGGATTTTAAGTAACAGCTAATATCAGTAAATTAAACCTAATGGAAACTTAATAGAACTAAATTTACTTCCAACTAGATTTGCAAATACTTATGCTGGTTCCTAACATGCTCACAGGGAAAAAGAAATCTAATGTAAAGCTCTGTGGACAGGAAAAAAAAAAATCCAAGTATATGGGAATAAACAATAAACACCCATTTGCTTTGAAAAGTATGGCGTGCCTATACAAATGCTCTGATATGTGAAGCTGACTACTTTATTTCTCTGGCTGGTAGGAGTGTACAGTTTAATGAGAGAAACAGAAAATTTCAACAAAATATGTTAAGTGATGAGAGGATTTAGCCTATCAAAGGAGTTTCAGAAAAGCCCCATTGGGGAGATGATGCCTGATCTAAATCTTAAAAAGGTGTGAAGATTAAAAAAAAAAAAAAAACCAGTATGAAGTGTACAGTGTAAGACATGAGATATCTGTTTGGTGACATTTCCTACTATAATTTTCTTCAAGATTTCACATTAATAGTTAAAAGAGAGAACACCTAAACAATTTTCCTAAGTAATTCCCATAGTCAGAAATAACAGTTTGAACATTTTATTTTCCATGGTAATAATTCAAATCAGAAAAGCATGGCCTGGTCAAATAATAAGTACCTTAATACATCCACCCTTTCTCAATGAATTACAAAAGATCCTTTATGAATAAATCTCTATAAATGGTTGTTATTTTTCCAAAACAATGAATTTTAACACAGAGAAAATTGCTATCACTTTATAAAATGGGAAAATGATGTAGTTCAGATGTGAAATAAATCATTTCAAACATCAAAGTTCATATATTTCTTAGCTTATTTGTTCTTTCGGGGTCAGGTGAATTGTTTAACATGACAGAAACATTTCAGAAAATAAGTGGAATTCTCTAAGATTTGCAGATAAGTATTTGAAATTGCTTGGGGTGAGAGGATCAGAGTGAAATGGAGCATAGAGATAAAAAGAGAGAATGATACAATGGATGTGATTAGATGACACAGCTGAAGAGAGAAAAGGGATCCAGACAGGGAATTAAAGAAAATGAGCATAGACATATAGAAACATCTTACGGAGGACACAGAAAAAGTAAGGAGATTTCGCAACAACCTACACAAAGGACCAAAAAGAATAAAGATGTGGAATCACATGCTCTGGTGGGGGGGGCGGGGGGGAGAAGGGTAATTGATTTTTATGAAAATAGAGGAATTGACTGAGAGTGCAACAAGGTGGTCCAGAAGGTGAAGATCGTAGGAAACAATGGAAGAACAGTGCAGATGTGCTTGTAAATTTGGCCCTGGGTGTAAGTTTGGCCCTGTATGTGTTAAAAATCAAATTCAAAGTTCAGTACCTTTGCTTTATCTCTCATTGATCCTTTGCCCAGGATAGACATTTTAGCACCTGTTTCTTCCTGTAGTCTCTTCAAGGAATTTCCTCTTGGTCCAAGCAATTTCCCCACAAAATTGAACTAGGAAACAAAATCAAGAGAATTCTGTTTTAAAGTGGAAAAAATAATAATTTGCACCAAAAATAAATGATGGGTTATGGGCTTTTCAAACTTTACCATGCAGAAGAGAGTTACGCCATTCACACACACAGACACACACACGAAACCATTTCAGACCTTTAATCTAGGATCCATTTTAAAAAGGAGGCCTTTTCTAAAGGATTGCCAAAATCAATAATATGTTGACTATGTCATTTATAGTACTTACATAATCAAATAAATAGATCACTTATAAGAAAGAAATTAGGGAGAACTATGGTTTACAAAATTTCTAAAGGCTTTTTCTCTCCAGATTATTGAAAAAAAATTATTTTAGACTATGCACCTTCAAAATTGCAAAGGTTAATATTTTAAATAGATTTTTAAGATTTTATTTATTTATCTTTGAAAGACAGAGTGAGCGAGAGAAAGAGAGAGAGAGAGCATGAGCAGGGGGAGGGAGAGGGAGAAGCAGACTCCCCTGCTGAGCAGGGAGCCTGACGTGGGGCTGGATCCCAGCACCCCAGGATCATGACCTGAGCCACAGTAGATGCTTAACCAACTGAGCCACCCAGGTGCCCCTTAAATAGATTTTTAAAATAAAATTTAATGTTCATTTTTGTTAAGTATTATCTGTGCCTATAACATTCTATTCCAAATTTCACGATTAGGCATAAACAATTCAATTATTCTTCAATCTTACATTCTCTATGTTAAAGAGCTGTTCTAAGGATCAGCAAATAAAAGATGTGATCACATATACAGAAAACTTTAAAACACTACTGATACCACGTATATACAAAACAGTTTCTCTAAATGGGAAATTAAGGGAGGTTTTTCAGTTTGTTTATTCATCCTGAAACATGGTTAAAAACAGGTGAAATAAGAGCAGTTATGAGAGTATATTGTCAGCTACTGAATGGCACATTACCACACCGAATGACTTGGATAATCGTTCACTGATTAATTTAAAAAATACAAGGGGCTGGGGCACCTGGGTGGCTCAGTTGGTTAAGTGACTGCCTTCGGCTCAGGTCATGATCCTGGAGTCCAGGGATCGAGTCCCACATCGGGCTCCCTGCTCAGCAGGGAGTCTGCCTCTCCCTCTGACCCTCTTCCCTCTCATGCTCTCTATCTCTCATTCTCTCTCTCAAATAAATAAATAAAATCTTTAAAAAAAATACAAGGGCCTTAGAATGCACCAAAAGCTGTGTTGGGTAAGTGAAAAACAAAGATAAATAAAATTAAGTTACTGCTTTCTAAATCAGAGGTTTTCTATAAATATTTTTAAATCTATAGTCCTGTAGTAATAATACACCATATTGAATGGTTAAAGACAAATTGCTTTTCCCCTAAATCTAGGATAAATTCAAGGATGTCTGCTCTCACCACATTTATTTAATATTGTACTGAAGTGTGGACTGCTGTACCTATAGGCAAATAGATAAATGGAACAGTATAACGTTCAGAAAGACTATACACTTAGAAGGTAAATTGATTTTCAACAAAAGTGCATCAGCAATATTTGATGCAATTTGAAATTGCAAAACTTTTTTGGAAATAAAGCTAGAACAATTGGACATTCATATGCAACAAACAAACAAAAACCCATAACAAAACAAACACTAAGAAACGTTTTCTGTCCTACCTCACATTTAGGCAAACTTTATTTTGAGATCTATCATAGATCTGAACATAAAAACTAAAATGGTAAGAATGCTAGTTAGAAAGCATACAAGAATGCCCTTGCAAATTTAAACTGGGGAAGCCTGATTAATAGTAAGCAAACAGCACTCACTCAAACTTTGGCTGATCCAAAAACCATTAAGAAATTAAATAGATAATTTCTTAGGAATTATCTGGGAGAATATACTCCCCGTGCATACATCCAAAAAATGATTAGTATCTTAAATAGAACACTGTATGTTAACTAACTGGAATTAAAATAAAAACTTTAAAAATGATTAGTATCTAGATCTATAAAAAACTCTTATCAAGTCAATAATTAAACACACACATATCAGAATTACTAAAACAAACAAAAAAAAAGACCAAATGTTGATGAGGATCTGGAAGTAGGAGACAGCCACTATTAGCAGTTTAAAATGATACAACTGTCTTGGAAAGATTGACAGTTATTTATAAAGTTAAACATAGAGTTCCACTATGACCCAGAAATTCTATGTAGGTATTTAACCTAGGGATATAAAAGCATATGTTTACAAAATGACTTGTACAAGAATATCCTTACTCACAATCACCACTAACTAGAAATAAGCCAATGCCCTCCAAGGGGAAAAAAATCAATAAGTTTACACATAAATAGAATTAGTCACTGATTAACATAACAGCATGGATGTATCTCACAATTATGTTGAGTGAAAGAAGCCAGATACAAAAAGTGTATCATGTTAGATTCCACCGTTAAAAAATTCTAGAGGCCAAAATAATATATGGTGTTAGAATTCCTAAGAGTGGTTGCCTGTGGAAACTAGAAGGCCAGGTTTGGACTGGCTGGAAAGTGGCATGAAGGAAACATCTGGGGTGGTGGAATTGTTCTCTATTTTGCTGAAAGTATAGGTAGATTTTTGTCAGAACTCATCAAGTCATACACTAAAACCTGTACATTTCACAGTATGTAAATAGGACTTCAATTAAAAATGGAGGGGAAATTAGAAGGTTGAAAACATACAGATATTTTAAAAATAATATCATAATGAAATGTCCTACAAAGAAATATTAACAATCCCAGGTAGTTGCACAATGGAATATCACTAGACCTTTAGAAAATATTTCATGATTTCAATCTAGGCAGATGTTGGAGGAGTCACAGACAAGATGTGACTGCCGATTGATCCCACCACCTGGATTTCGGCAACCAGAGGCTCTTTACCCCCTCACTTGTCCTTGGAATTTATGTGCTACCCACTGATCCCACAATAGGAGCCACTTCAAGGACACAGTGTTGAGAAACAGTGATGTATTATGGAGACCATCTGGACTATACACATGACTGAACCTTATTAAGGTCTTTATATAAACTCTTAAGATTCTGGTGGGCAGGTGCTGAGATCTACTCATTTTGCAGTCACCCAAGACAGCCTCATCTATAAGTTCCCTTGCTTATTAAACTTTTCAAATACCAATCTGGAGTGGCCTGCCTCTTTCTTCAGTCTGTTCTTGCCCTCCGTGTATGGGGGCTAGGTTTGAAATTCACCCAGGAAATTCCTGAGATTGTGAGCTAATAGCAGACTATCCAAGAAAGAAATGGAGAAATATCTCTTTACTCAGTTAGCAGGCTAATATCCTTAATAGTAAAAGCAATTCAGAAAAGGGAATTTATAGAACAAATCCACTCATGAAACAAAACCCACTTAACAAAACAGTAGCATAACCAAGGCCTGTTGTATATACAAAAAACACATAATGATTGAGTTGTGTTTATCACAGATACATGGGTAGTTTAAGATTTATAACCCCTAATTATTATTCACATATTGGCAATGGAGAAAAAGAGGTTAACATTTTATTTGGACAAAAAAAAAAAAGGCTAACATTTTATTTAATAAGATAAATAATTTTATAAAATTCAATTTCAATCATTATAAAACTCACATCATCTGAAGGATGAAAGAAACTTCCTTAACCCAATAGAAGCTTTCTATTAAAACCCGTAAGAATTGTTTATTTAATAGTAAAATAATACCAAAAACAAGGTAAAGATGCACATTCTCGTTTTATTCAACATTGAAGATTTAAGCCATTGAATAAGATAGATGTTATAAATGTCAGAAAGTAAGAAACAAAATACCATTCAAGGTTTATATGATTTATATACATAAAAAGCTCAAAGTAATTTCAGAAAAATCATTAGAAGCAGTAAAAGAGCTTAGCAAGGTGTTTTATACAAAATCAATATAAAAAATCAATTGTATTTCTGTACATCAGCAACATATAATTAGTAATTTTAAAAAGGGAGAGATACCATTTATGGCATCAGTAAAAAATAAATAAGATTTTCTAAGAATAAATTTAATTGTGTATAATCAAAACCTTTACAGAGAATATAGAAAAAAGATTAATAAAGCTGTCAAATGGATATAAATGGATTGAGAGACAGATTACGTTCATGGACAGGGAGTCTCAATTTCTAGTATTTTCAATTATATCTATAGGTTCTATACAGTTCTAATTAAAATCTAATTAAAATAGGATTTGGATCAACTTACCAATTGGTTGTACGATTTGTATGAAAAGGTCAAAGTCCAAAAATAGCCAAAACATTCAGAAGCAGAAGAACAAGTTAAGGATTATGCCTATCACATACAAAGAGTCATTATAAAGAGTCACTATCATTAATTATGATAGTGTGATTCTGTATAGTCCTGGAACACAGTAAGAAAATAGAGCAATGGAATCCAGAATCCAGAAACAGACTCTTATTTATGCTTAAATGATATATGACACAGGGGGCAGTATAGATCACGAAGGCAGAATAATGGCCCCCTAAAGATGTCCATGCCCCAATACCCAGGATCTGTAAATACGTTCTCCTACAAAAGGGACTTTGCAACTATGACAAAATTAGGAATCTTGAGATGAAGAGATTATCCTGGATTATCCAAGTGTGCCCAATGTCCTTATAAATTAAAGAAGAAAGCAACAGAGTCAGAGGGAGTGATGCAAGTGTTGGCTTTGAAGATGGAAGGGAGCTGTGAGCCAAAGAATAAGGGTAGCTTCTACAAGCTGTAGGAGTCAAGGAACAGATTCTCCCTTAAAGCCTCCAGAAAGAATGCAGCTTTATGGACACCTTAATTTTAACCCATGAGAACCATTTTAGACTTCTGACCTTCATAACTGTAAAATAACAAATCTGTTTTGTTTTAAGCCGCTAAGTTTGTGTTAACTATTACAGAAATAATAGGAATCTAATATACTAAAGAAAGAAGGGACTATCTAATACAGAGCATGATTGGCTATCCATAGTAAGAATAATGAAATTGCTTCCTACACCATAACAAAAAATAAATAAATATAGATGGATTATAGATTTAGGAGTGAAAGGCAAAATTTTAGAATTTCTAACAGAAAAATATAGGGGAAATAATGCCTAAGAGTTCTAAAACAAGACATAAAAATATGCTAACTGTAAAATAAGTTTGATTAAAAGTAAAAATATCTTCTTATTAAAATACACCACAAAGAAGAGGAAAACATGTCACAAATTTGAAAACTATTTACAGTACATGTTACCAAGAAAGTATTAGGTTACAAAAACAAGTATAAAGCGGTAAGGAAAAGACAGCGTAATAGATAAAAGATAAAATCGTGAATGTTATTGAAGAAAGAATTGCAAAAGAAAAATGTATGAAAATTTAAACCTCATAGAATTTAAACAAAGTTAAGATGACAATGATATAGCATTTTATACACACTGTGATGGTAGAAATGAAGAAGTCAGAAACTAAACATGGGTCAGAATGTGGAGCCACAAAGACTCATATATCCTGCTTATAAGAATGTAAAAGATACAACCATTTCGGCATTGTTTTACAGATCTGTAAATGTATTTAACCTATGTCTCAGCAATTCCATTCCTAGGTATATTCTGTAGAGAAGTCTTAGCACATGTACAAGAATATTAAAAGTCTCAAAGCTTGTAAGAGCAAAAATAATTGGGGAAAAGCCATCAAATCAAGAATGGTATGCTGCCAACTTAACCCCATACCAACACTTTATGTCTATGTTTCCTAGATCCCCTTCCACGTATGCTTCCTTTTGTGGATTTTGTCAATAACAGGAAGTTGCATGAGATGCAGAAGATGAACATGAATTGGAGTCCATTATTCTTGGCAAATCATGGTGTTCAGCATGGCTGTTTTACTGATCTCTACATGAGCTCCCACGATATGGATACAGGAGTCCCACAGATCTCTCCAAGCTTCCGGTTCTAAGTTCTGGCAAACTTCAGGGTCAACTCTTCACTGCCCATGGGTGGCAATTTTCCTACAGTCCCATCATTCATCTCTTCCAGCATCATGCTAGTTCTAAATTATAGATTGTAATATTATATAGAGAGTAGATCCTATTTTCCTCCCAGAACCGTGACATTGGTACAAACAATTTAGTAAACTGTGACATATTGATAGTGGAATATTTACAGCAGTGAACATAAATTGCCTGTAACTACATGAAATTTCATTATTAAATCCTAGAAATAAAATTTTGAGCTAAAAATTCAAGCTCTAGATATATGACAGTATTTTTATAAAACCCAATAAGCAAAATTAATAATGTTTTATTTATGAATAAATGCTTAAGTAATCTAGTCCTCAAATAACAGGTATAATAATAAAGACAAAATTCAAGGCCTTGGTAACCTCTGTGAATGGATAGTAGAGAATGTGATCAAAGGAAAACATACAGGTGATGTCAAGTAATAGATAATATTATAGACTTTAACTTAGGGGTTGATGAGTATCCGTTTTATTTTGTTTTATGCTCTACATGAAAATTACACATATTCTTTGAATGCATTAAATGTTAAATAACTTAAAAAATCAAATAGATCAATTCCAGTTAAGTAAATTATGACTGAACTTCTTTAATACTCTGTTACAGAACCTTCTTGCCCCTTACTGGTAGTAGTAAAACATCAAAAAGAAAAATACCAAAGCACTCAAAGTGATGTCTCCATTGGGAATGCTTATGACTGAAAGGAAGAGATAGCATTTCACACAATCCTGGCTGAGGATAGGTTATTGACAAAATACATACATGGGCCATACTCTTGAGAAGTTTCTGTTCCTTGCCTTGGCTATTGTGACACATTTCCCAAAAATTCTATTTCAATACCATGGCTTCATTTCTAACCAATGACCAATTTGAAACCAATTGTCTGAAACTGTAAAGGAGACATCCTTTTAAATTCATTCACAAACTCTACTTTTTGAAATAGAACACAATCATAAAACAGAATGAAGGTGCTGTATAATCAGAGATTTAACTTAAACTGATGGAAAGTATCTTTTATGAGTAACATTAATTATATAACATTATTTTAAGCATGCAGTCCTTTTAATATGTTTTTAAAATTTGTAAATAGACAATCTACCATTCGCTTTTGCAAACAAGTATTTATCATACTTTAAGTTTGCTCATATTATTTTATTACTTCCATAATACCTGCAGTTTTTGGAGCCAACTGTGGAGAATGGCTCAGAAAACTTTTTTCCCCAATTATTATCTGGATAAGTAAAATGTCCCAACATCAGTGAACAAGTAGAGCGTAATGCTTAAGAGCGTGGTTCTGAAGCCAGATTACACGGGTTTATAATTGACTAGCTACGAAAATTTGGCTGAATTACTTAACTGTCCCTTAGCTTCATTTTTCTTATCTGTAAATGGGGAGAATAAAGATAGTAATACATGCACGTATATGTCAAATTCATTTATGCTAAGTCACTGAACAGTTGTTTTGCAATGACTTTTATATTCAAAAAGCCTTTTGAGCAATTTTAATCAGATTTTTAATTCTTTTCTAAAAGGAAATATTTAAATCACGTCAAGTACTATTAACCAAAGGAACACATTTCAATGGATTTGTAAAGCTACAAAATATAATTTGTGGCAAAGCAAGTGCTTTTCACAAAACTGGGGACATTTTAAGAAAAATATTTCAGGGATTTTTTTAAAGAATTTATTTATTTATTTGAGAGAGATAGAGACAGAGATAGTGAGAGAGAGAGAGAGAGAGCACAAGCGGGGAGGAGAGGGAGAAGCAGGCTCCCTGGGTGAGGCTGCATCCCAGGACCCCCTGGGATCATGACCTGAGCCAAAGGCAGACACCTAACCTACTGAGCCATCCAGGCTCCCCTAGGGACATTTTTAACATAGTAAACCCAAGAACAGTTTAAAATTAGGTGAAAATAAACTTCAATAATATTGGGTATATGTATTTCAAAGTTTACCAATTCATCCTCTAAGTATAGGATACCCCAGAATCCACAGTCTCCTTTTTATATCCTTTCTTCTCGATTAATGTATGTCTTCACGATTAATAACATTTCATCAATACTTGTATGAAATAAACCTTTTTTTATACATGTGGCATTTTTCTAATGAAATGTTTGTAAACTAATTCCAGCAGCTCTGTTTCTTAAATAGAATGGCAATTCACCTAGCCTCAGGTCTCTTTTTGTGGGCACTAAGATTACATCTGCTTTGTGATGAAAGGGCAGGGTCGATCACTAGGGCCACTTGTGAAGAATCTCTGAGCTACTAGTCTCTGCTGCTGGCCTCACCTATTCTTCTTCTTTCATATGCCACAACTGGGTCTGAACTCCGTCATTTCCTGATCCTCAAATTACTCTTGACCTCACATTTCTTTATATTTATATTTGAACACCATTTTCATCTCCAGCCTATTCCTGATTTGAGTATGAATCCCCTTCTTAATCAGTAGGAATTGACAGAGCTCCTTGCTGTTCTGTGTTTGGGAATTCAATATTAAGTCATCCTTTAGTATTCTACTCTTGTGTTTGTCGCTATTAAAACAAAGTTAAACAAATCTGCGCAGATTGCACAAAGAGAGACCACAGTTGCAGATCAAAAAATATTCTTCCTGTATAAATAGCCAGGAAAAAACAACACTTCAGGTACTCATCTCAGCAATCATCAAAGGACGTTGGTGAGCAAGGGAACAGAGCTTTATTCAACCACAAAAATATCAAGCTATGTCTGTAGAATTAAATAATACCATTTGGAATTTACAGAGAACTCTATCAAAGAAGACCACTTTCAATTTAACAAAATAGACAATGATAAGTATTCAAGAAAATGATGGTGGGGAGAGAGTGTTTTAGAATTCACTATAATATCAATATGTTGTCATAAACTAAATGCCATTCAAAAACATATTTATATAAAATCAAGGATGGAATCAATTCAGTTCTTTATTAAACACATTGGTTTAGCACCCAGAACTTGTGAAATGTAGGAGGATACAAAGCGAACCAGATATAAATACTTCTTTCAGGAAACTTATACTGGGAAAAGGGAATGTATCTTAACTGTTAAAATTTTTAAAAGAAGCTGGTAAATGCCATAACAGAAGTACTGCAAGTGCTGCAAGAATTCAAAGGAAGAAGAATTTGTTTCCCCATATTGGGAAAGTTAGAAAGTTTGATGTTTTTGCTGAATCTTGAACAGGGAGGCAGAAGCTGGGCATGGGAAAAAGGCAGGGACATAAGAAAGCTCAAAAAAGAAGATTGGGAAAGATGTAGTGGAGTGGGGAGAAACTAAAGATGGAGGAGCCCATTGGAAGTTGGTGTAACCTTGATAAATGATAATGGAGCATAAAATGGTGATCACTGAAAATAGAAGAGAGGAAGTGAAAGAGAGACTGGGTAGTACCCGCAATAAGACCTGGCAATTTATTCAACTGGGGGAATACGAAGGAAGGGGAGTGAATTAGTAATCAAAATATAGTCTACATCCAGAGGATTGAAAACATATTGTATCATTAATAAAACTGTGGAAGACAGGAGCAAAAGTTGTAGAAGGAAATTTGTGGTATATTCTATTTCGGATGCCCTCCAAATGGAGAAATCTAGTAGCCACATAGGGATAGACACTGAAAGAGAAATATGAAAATACAGGTCTAGCAATTCTCTACATAGAAGTGCTACTTAAAGTCAAAAAATTACTAAGGGAGAGGGATAAAGAAAAAAAAAAAAAAGCCCAGGAGAGAAGTCTGAGGAGCATTTACATTTAGAAGAGAAAATAAGGAAGGGGGCAAAGGACTAGCTTCTGGAGGAGTACAAGAAGATGAGGAAAACAAAAGAAAGCTAGATATTTAAAAATAAATTACTTAATCCCCAAATACATATCAAGTGACAATTATGTACCAAGAATCATACTAGGAGAAGTTTAGGATTCCACGGAAATGTGAAGCTGGAGTCATTAGAAAACTCTTCCTGGGACCTACCATTGAAACAGAGATGGGATGTATGGAGAGCTTGGGGCAGGGGCAGAAGATGAGAGAGTTCTAATGGAGACTCTCCAGGCAGAAGGAATAATGTATGAAAAAACCCCAAGAACATGACAAGTTTTGATAAATTGCAAGAAATTCCCTTTGGAGGTGTAAGACATGTGGCTGGAAGGGAGACAGACATAGAGAAAATATTCAGGTACTTATGACCCTGTTGAGAATTTTGATCTGAGGTAAAAGCCATGTTAAGCATTTGAAGCATCTAACCTGGCAAAGGGTGGAGGATGGGGGAAGTGAACTATGGCATGACCAACTTTTACTCTCAAGGCATCTTGCTGACTGAAATGTGAGGAACGTAAGGAGTAAGTCAAGAGATGGAGAAATGAGGAAGCAATAATTTTAGCAGAGGCTGCAGATGGAGGTAGACTAGACTGAGAAAAACAATGGTTTTCCAATGAATGGTTATTCACTGGATTTGGCAATTAGGAACAATTTTGATTCTGTGCTAACATACCAATCATTACAGTAGATTTCATCTCAGAATTTACTCAACATTTCAAAATACAACAGTAAATGTCAACACATACATGAATTAAAAGAGTTTAAATAAAAAGGCCTACCAAAAATATAAGCAGCAATTACTCTTGCTTGCCATGAGATCCCAAATTCCCACTGGGGACTGCACTCTTTAGAGGGAAGTATTTGAATTTGAAGGAAGCAAACATAGTTGGAGAAGAATCCGTTTATACCAAGTATAAAAATGTCAGTCCTTTGAAAATGTGGTGATTTGGTATACCTTGCGCTTAATCAATATTAGTCTCTGAAGTTTCCAAATAACATGATCTAGGTTAAAAAGTCACCCAACATTTTACCATTTTACAGGATAGTCCGTGTTTTATAGACAGCAAAAAAACTTGAGAATATGCTGATAAAAATGATTGGGTGTGAATTTTAGTAACATAAATAATTTAACAATTTTAAATTTTAATAATTTTATTTTTTTAAAGATTTTATTTATTTATTTGAGAGAAAGAGAGAATAAGAGATAGAGAGCATGAGAGGGAAGAGGGTCAGAGGGAGAAGCAGACTCTCTGCTGAGCAGGGAGCCCGATGTGGGACTCGATCCCGGGACTCCAGGATCATGACCTGAGCCGAAGGCAGTCGCTTAACCAACTGAGCCACCCAGGCACCCAAAATTTTAATAATTTTAATAATGTAAATAATTTAATAATTTTAAACACATACACAATTCATGTCCCATTTGTTCTGCTATAAATAATTCTTTACTATTAATGTTTCAGCATTTATGTGTGTAAATCATATTCTGCTTTCACAGACAACTGAAGAGACTTTGGTCGTGTTTTACATGTTTTTCATCCTGTGTGGAACATCCTTAAATGTTTTCTGAGCCATGTCTTTGCCGTATTTATACAACTCTAGGGGCACCTTCTCCAAGCTAAACTTATTTTTATTTGGAAAGATACATTTAAATCACCATCATTAAGTGAAACGTATCATTAACAAACAGCCCTAATCTGAATTATAACCACAGTTCAAACCCAAACACTAACTTGTTCAGCATGTACAACTGTCTGAATAAAAGTTTCTAGAGTACTATACGATGAGATTATCATACAGTCATTTGTAGAGGGAGATGATTGTTTAGTCAGTACAGTGACACATAGGAACATACCTTTTTTTTATCAGCATCTTGGCACTTTTAGTACTTAAAAGATATTTCTTTGGCTTTTCAAATAATCACTAAAATATCACTTTAAGTCAGCTATATTCTTATACTTTAGAATTTTAAAAATTTTTAAATAAACCACAATGGTCCTATCGTATAGAATTCTGAATTTCTAAAGTAAATCTCTTATTTAAATGTCATATAAGTCTCTTGTAAGCTGTGTTTACATGTCTACATTACAGATGTTTGTTTTTTACAGGACTTGTTCCTCTCTATACCATGTCATGAAATCAATATATGAGCTTATGCTTGATAAGGACATAATCATTCAAGAAGTGCTTATGCAGTATTTGCTATGTGCCAGGCACTCTCCTAGACACTGGGGATAGAGAAGCACATGAAACAAAGTTCTTTGACCCTAGTGAGTGTACATTCTAAATATACATTTAGGGGCACCTGGCTGGCTCAGTTGGTAGATTGTGCGAATCTTGACCTCAGGGTTGTAAGTCCAAGCCCCACATTGGGTGTGGAGATTACTTAAAAATAAAATCTTTAAAAACAAACAAACATACATTTATTTCCAACTTAAAATAGCTACTTGCTTTTCTGTTTCCTAGATGCTATCTAGTTTTTTCAAGGCTCCGGCTGCTCAAAAATCAACTATTGTATTGTTTAGTATTTTCTTGTATATAATATGGAGAGTCCTAATCATTCTGGAAGGATATGTCTTAATTCCCTAAGGGTAGATATTAATTCAGTAGTAGAGTAAGAAGAAAGTTAATTTGATTAATTCATTTAAATAGCATTAATTTGATCAACATTGGTTAAAAGATTGGGTACTGTGAGCAAATCCTCACCCGACTATAGGTAGTATTCCTACCTGCTTTTCTGAAATCCTCAACTGTGAAACGGATATGGATCTGTTAGAAAAGAAAACAGGAAATCCAAATTTCAAGTCCTTCTTCATACCCGTTTAGTGGTATTAGGAAATATAAAAGGTACTGTATATTTGAAAGGAAACTTCTATACCAGAAGCAGAAACAAAATATATTACTCAATGATTCTTCTGCTTGGACTTGATTCTTTTAAGCCTATGGACTCTGTCCAAGCTAATGACTTTTTTTAAAAAGATTTTTTTATTTATTTCTTTGAGAGAGAGAAGCAGACTCACCATTGACTGAGAGGAGAGTCCGATGAAGGGCTCCATCCCAGGACCCTGAGATCATGACCTGAGCCAAAGGCAGCCACTTAACTGACTGAGCCACCCAGGCACCCCCAAGCTAAAGACTATCTTAAGAGTCATGCTGATAACTAAGGAGGGCATGAGTTGTGATGAG
This sequence comes from Callorhinus ursinus, assembly GCF_003265705.2. Classification (NCBI taxonomy): domain Eukaryota; kingdom Metazoa; phylum Chordata; class Mammalia; order Carnivora; family Otariidae; genus Callorhinus; species Callorhinus ursinus. Next base: position 16,657,084 of record NW_027397084.1, read on the forward strand.
CACTGGGTGTTATATGCAACTAATGAATCGTTGAACACTACAAAAAACTAATGATGTACTATATGTTAGCTAATTGAACATAATAATAAAAAGTAAAAAAAAAAAACGGAAAAAAAAGAGTGCTGCTGATAAATTTAAAATTGCCATGGTTGCCCAGTCCTCATTATATGACATGCCTCCTTCAGAAATGTCAGCTATTGATTTGAATATTTTGAACATATTTATTAAGATATAATTCACACACCACAAAATTCATCCAATAAAGTGTACAATTCATTTTTTAGTATACTCACAGTATATTTTTTAGTATATTCTTATTTAATATATTCATAGTATAGTCACAGGGATGTGTAACCATTGTCAAAATTCAATCTTAGAATGTTGGAGTCCTCCTTTAAAGAAACCCCACATCCGTTAGAGTTACTCCCTATTACATCCCTAAACCTAGATAACCATAAATCTACCTCTGTCTCTACAGATTTGCCTGGTCTGCACATTTCATATAAATGGCGTCATACAATACATGGTCTTTAGTGACTGACTCTTTTCACTTAGTATAATGTCTTTAAGGTTCATCCATGTTTTGATTCTTTCTTTTCATTGTTGAATAATATCCCATTGTATTGAGTATCATGTTAACTATGTATTTTCCATAGTTGCCCTCTTTCACATTGAGAATATTCCTTTATATTCTTAGTTTGGTGGGTGGTTGTTTTTTGTTTTTTGTTTTTTTTTTAATCAGGAAAGAGTGTCGGATTCTGTCAAATGCTTTTTCTGCATCTGTTGAAATGATCACATGGTTTTGTCCTTTATTAATTGTGATAATGTATTACGTTAATTGATCTACAGATGTTAAACCAACTTGGATTCTTAGAATTAGTTCCACTTTTTCAGAGTGTACAATCCTTTCCATGTATTGCTGGATTTGGTCTGTAGTATTTCACTGAAAATTTTCTGCATCTAGAAAATACCAGATATTTTTCTTTTGCTGCCTTTGTCTAGAATAGACAGAATGATGGCTTTATAAAATCGTTGGGAAGTGTTCCCTCCTTTTCTAATTTTTGGAAAAGCTAGGAAAATTGAAATTATTTTTTTTGAATGCTTAGTAGAATTCATCAGTGAACAATCTGAACCTGGGATACTCTTTGTGAGAAGTTTTTAGTTACTAATTTTAATCTGTACTTGCCATAGTTTTACTCAGATTTTCTATTTCTTCTTGAGTCCTTGTTGATAATTTGCACCTTTCTAACAATTTCTCCATTTCATCTAAGCTACTTAATTTGTTAGCATACAGTTGATTATGATATTCCTTCATGATCTTTTTTACTACTCTAAGGTCAGTAGTGATGTCCTCACTTTCTCTCCTGATTTTAATAGCTTTGACTGCTCTTTTTTTTTTCTTGGTCAGTCTAGCTAATTGACAATTTTACCACTCTTTATACAAAAAACAATTTTTGATTTTGGTGACTTTCTCTATTGTTTTTTCTTTTATTCTCTATTTCCTTTATTTCTGCTCTAATCTTTATGATTCCTTGCCTTTTGCTTGTTTTGGTTTTAGTTTAGTTTTTTTTTTTCTAGTTTGAGGTGGAAGGTTATTTTATTGATTTGCGTCTTTCTTCCTTTTTAATATAGGCATTTATTGTGACAGCAGAAGGGTTCTTCTTGGCTGTGTCTTTCTCTGTCTCTCTCAATGTCTGGTTGCTGTGTCTTTTGATTATTATCATAGAGCTCAGCTTTTTCTTAATTGCTCTCCACCAAGGTCTCCACTATTCATCAACACTCTTAGGCACGGACTTCTCCACTCTCTGTCCCAAATAATATCTGTCCTCACAGGGAGAAGTGCAGATCACTTTGTACTTAAGCCCTGCTTTCTCTCTGAGCATTACTGTTCCAAACTAAGTATAGGACCACTTTTACTGCAGTAACCTCCACTCTATGTTTGAGGATTAGAGTCAACTTCCCGGGCCAAAAAGGCTATGAACATGGGCCAGGTTGTACCCCTCTAGGAGCAATCAGAGCAGAACATGGGGCAGACCTGAAAGCATTACCCAAACCACATGCAGACCCACCAGCACAAGGCTGAAGCCTCACTGTCACGAGGGCTTAAACACGAACTCTGACCAAACACTAATTGAATAGAAAGCTAGTTTTCATTTAAGCAATGCCTGGACTTCTGATTTATAGAAACTGTGAGATAATAAATGTATGTTATTTTAAGCTACTAGGCTTGTGGCAATTTGTTACACAATAGAAAACTAATCCATCCCAGGTATATTCATTTGCTTTATCTCAAACTACACATTCAATAATCTTAGGAAAACAATTTTAATAGTACCCCCAAAGGATTATTGGAAACAATTTTAAAATATCATACTCTCTCCCCCTAATCCTCACATTTTGGGGTGCTTTGGTTCGGTTATCCTCCTGTAATGCAACCCACTGAATGTGCAAGCATCCAGTAAGGTCTTATTTGTGTCACCTCTGAAGACTTGGGGACACGGGAACTGATGAAAATGGGCTAATGTTTATGCTGCTTGGGTGTGTCTGTGACTCAAAAGTCATGTATTTTCTGCCAGCCTGTAAATTACAGCAGGCTAACATGTTAGCTTGGAATATGCAAAACACAGACTCTTCACAGTTTCTGACACTACCTATGCTTATGTATCATTTTTTATTCCTGGTATCGATTGTTGGTGCCTAATATTTATTGATCTGTATCATCAGAGGATTTTTTTTGGACAACTTTTCTCAGTAAATTTTCCTTTTAGTATTATTGATACTCTCTATTGTTTTTTCATTTTATTATGTTCCTTTCTGGTCATAATTATTTTGTCTCCTGCTTTATTTATACTAACTTTATTTTTCTATATTCTTGAAATGACTAACTAAATAATTTTTAGTGTTTTGTTTTTCAATATATGAATTCATGGCTAAGTATGTCTGGCTAGAGCTGTATCACAGAATTTTAGTCATTATGTGGTTAAATATACTCTTTTGAGGTTGGGGTAAACATGTACAAACTTCCAGCTATAAGATGGCTAAGTCTGACAATCTAATGTAAAATATGGTGACTGTAGTTGATAACAATACATTGTATAATTGAAATTTGCTAAGAAAGTATAACTTACATGTTCTCATACACACAAAAATATGTGAGGTGATGGATGTGTTTATTAACTAGATGGGGGGATCCTTTGACCAAAATATATATATATACATATATATATATATATATATATACACACCTACACACACACACACATCTATATACACACACACATATATATATGTACTCTTTTTTCTTCTTCTAAAGCTGCTATTAGAAATAATCTAAGTATTATCATTATATCCTTCAGGACTCTAAACACTTTGTCATAGTTTCAACATTTCTAGCTATACCCTAGTAAATTTTCTCAGCTAAGCTAGTTCACTGTTTATGTTTGGCTATGTCAATTTTGCTGTTTAACATCCCCACAAGTTTTTGAATTTCATTTTTAGAATCACTCTTCCATACTTATTTTAAATTATTATTTTGATTACATATTTTCTTCCTTTAATTATTTAAAATGAGCTTGTGTGTGTGTAAGAGAGAGAAAGTGGCAGGGAGAGGACATTGAGAGAAAGTGAGAGTCAGACTTGGATTTTATAAATATGAACATTTTTATACTATAATAATAAATATTTATAAATATTTACATTTTATGATGATGTTAATGACTTAAGGTTCATATACCATATGAATACATATCTAGATCTCAACTTTTTTGGCACAGGATTGGGATTTCAATTTCATATAGAGGGCTTTTCCTCCACCATAACTCCTGTAAGGATTAAACTCTTTCTTGCCTGATTGGCATGATTTTCCTGATCCCATTTTCCTAGTGGGTAACTCTTCGTGTCCCAGGCTTTATGCAGTGAACACAATTCCAGATCAGCACTATGGTCATATTAAGATAGACTTGATTAAGGTAATCTATTGTCCTTCTGTAGGTAATAGAGCCCTTGCGTTCAGTTTCCAGACCCAGAAGATTATGCACATGCTCTAATTTCTACGTAACACCCTGCCAGTTGCCTGGCAATAACTAATCTCTCTCTTTTCAGAGCAATGAGGGATTTTTCCTTATTTTTGGTCAGTTTTGAATATGGATTTTTTGTTGTTATTCTTATACTTTCATTCTCATTTCTGTGTGAATGTAGTCCATGTGTGCATGGTTCCTCTCCAACATCTCATTGTGTTTTATTAATGAAATTAATCTAGAATATCTATGTTCATCTAAACCCCCTACGTTTGTTAGCCCTCATGTACTAAAAACTAAATTTTTGGATAAATGAGTTTTCTTTATCTGCTAAAAAACCATATTGAATTAAATTACACAGATATACATTGTGTTCTTACTATACACCCAGCACTAACTAACAAATATGCTATTCAAGATTCCAAAAGGCAGAACTAGTCTAATCTCAACAGATCTAGGATTCTATACAGTAATAAGATTAAGGTATAATTAATACAACACACATTATGATAAAGAGTAACAAGGGTTGTGTGAAGATGAAGAGATGTTACCAGATGGTGAGGTTGGGAGTTAAGTAGATGTTCATGAAAGTCAAGGTACATGAAACAAATCACTAATTTGTGTTAAAAGATCAATAGGTTGTGCTGGTTGTGGTGAAGTACGGGAAAAGGGGTTTATTATAGATGTTCACTTAGAAGTCCTTTCAGGAGAGAATTAGTTTGGAGTCATACAATTAAGAGATCCAAATGCTTTAGGTTAAAGAATCTTGATATAATTCTGTAAATAACAGGAACTTAAGGGTGTAGGCAAGTCTATTATGTTCAGTATTGCATCTCCAGGGCCTGACAAGGTGACTAACCTAGAGCAGGTGTTAAATAGTACTTGCTGAGTGAACAAAGAAATAAATAAGCAAATGAAGATACATGTCAAGGTCTTGCCGAACATCTCGTATCAGTTGTAGAATTTATTACTAAAGAATGTATTTTTGGTTTTGAGAAAAAAATGTGATATTTGAGAAAATTTAATTTCCTGAAGGGCAAGTGTGTCCTTTTATTCTTATTAGTGCACATCACATAGCAAGAAGTCCAGCTCCAGGTCAAAATCTTATGTATGATCTTTGAGGCCTGACCATGGGCAAGTAAAAGGCTTTGCCTGGCAGGCTTCTTGTGAAGCTGCCATTGCCACAACAGAGCTGGTGAACAGCTACTGAACTGCAGTTTATTGGAAGGAGTTGCAGTCAAGGACTCAGGCCCACCAGGCCAGTCATACTCCTACACACACTTGAATTTCTAGTGCCAGGTACCTCAAGAACTTCTTATCTGGGGACTTGAATGAAGCCTTTATCCCAGGTCTGATTTTGTAATTTCCACTTCTAGCCTTTCTCCGTCTTCCACACCCGCCCCCCCGGCCCAGGTCTCCATGTCCACAAAAAGGAGTCTTTTGTTAGGGCTCCTTCATGTGGACACAACTCCCCCCATTTGTGTTGTATCCATTTAACCTTCACCCAGTGTCATTCTGTGGAGAAAAATGGTTGGCACCATTTTTGGCCCCTTGATTGCATTGTCATAAGTGAATAAAAATATAAATGTTACCTTCAGTCTTACTGTCCTAATTAGCCACTTTGACACATGGCAGCTCAACACATATTAGATACTCAATTTTAACTGATGGAAGGAATGCATTGATGAATGAATAAGTGACAATCTAGTAAGTCATAAGGCAATATGAGCTTGGCGCACAAATGGAATACATAAGAAATGTACATCAACAGGCACAGTATCTTCCTGATTGAAAAAAATAAGAAATATAACATTTATCTTTCTAAATGTCTGAAACATAAGGAAAAATACATCTTACTACACATTTGAAGATGCCTGTGTAACATACTTACAGTGGCATTTTTGGTTGTCTTCAGCAAAGTGACTTAATAAATGCTGTTAAGAATATTTGCATGACACCTTTTGCAAAATCACATAAAGTAGTATTCAGTAGTTTCGTAATTCATTATGACCACATAACACCTTGGCATATTTTATGAATATAATACAGCCTAAATGTGAATTCCAAGTGATAGATTTAGAATCCTATGACCAATATCATAAAATAATATACAAGTAATGAACAAGAATATAAAATAAGCTTATGTGAGGAGTGCGTGTAGTTTCTTATATTTTATTAAGGTTCTTAACATATTTATCAGAGGTGACAGATTTATCAGAGGTTTAAAACATACTTATGTTATTAGTCATGTAAAGCAGTTTTTATTATTTAAATTATCAAGTGTTAAAATCTTCAAATATGACTTCATCTCTAGGTACCTGTAGAAGTTTTAACAATTTACCCCAAAATAAAGATGAAACTGCTGATGATTTGACTTTTAAAAGCAAAGCATCTTAATTTATAATTTACTTTTTATCAGAAGAAGGGAAATAGGACTTCTTTGTGATTACTTATACCATAGAAGTTATGGCAGGAATTGAAAGAAAAATTTACTAAATTCATGAAAGTGTGCATGAAACGTAATAATTATTCTGTACCTAAGGTCTAATATTCTGAAGAAAATTACACCACAGAAAGTACACTTAATGTACTTTAGTTTCTACTTCCGTGGTGTTAAAAGGTTTTAAAGTGCTTTGATGCAAAATGGCAAATGACATACTTCAGAGAAAAATCAATATATTTTGCATTTGCTACTAAAAGGGAACATTTTTGTATGTCATTGTTGAGAGACTTGCTCATAGAGACAAAGTCAGCTATATTTTTAACTGATTTCTTCTCAGAATTTTTATAATTAATATCTTACTTGTCCATAGGCAAACTTCGTTCCCCTCTGACTTGCAAAAGGATGATAATCATTGTGGCAAGGTCTACCATTAAATTCTGTGCAACATATTTAAAAATAATTGCTTTAAATCATGAACTAAGCACAGACAATAATTCACTATGATCCATAACTGTCTGTCCACTGTGAATAAAGTAGGTCTTGGATTTCTCTGTATGAAGATATACATTTCACCATGGTTTTTAGTATGTTATATTTTTTTAAAATCTCACATTTTAAATAAAAAGCGATTTTTCTATGAATTTGATATCTTATTCTTTACAGAATAACATATTAACTATTCTTGTAAAATATGACCATTAAAAAAGGATTACTTTATTTAAATTAATAATCACCAGAATACAAGTTAGAAATCCTGTGGGCAGCTACTACATTATCTAGTCTTATTGTACAGTCTGGACTCATGTATTAGCATTTATCAAGAATTCAAAAATTTTAAATTGTCTCTTATATTTGTCATTGCAAAAAATTCTAAGAAAAATCTACTGTTGCACGCATAAATTTAGAAAAATAGCTACAATAGTTGAGGATCTTTTCAATTTGACAAGTATTAATTGTACTCCTAATTCTTATACTAAGATGGATGGAAGCAAGACAGACATCTTCCTAAGTCTGCACATAACTAAACCCTGAGTCTCAGGAAGATGTATTCATTGATATGTTTAAAACTCTTTTAAATTTACAAAGGGAACTTTTACAAATAAAATCATACAATAAAATACTGTACCAAACATTACAAAATAGTTTAAAAATTAGTGCCTACAGATGTGTCAAGCACAGAGATACCAAAAGGTTTCTGAGAGCACATTTGACTATGAACTTTCTTGTCTAAGAAGCAAACTGAAAGATAATTTTAAAATTTGTAACATTCTTAATATGAAAAAAAGCATATATTTACAAATAAATACAGACTTACATGTACTTATAAAATATGTAAAAACATGTGAAATTAACTTTTTTATGGCACTCCACATAGATTCTCAACTCCATGCAGCCATACATTCAGAGACATGTTTTATAATGTAGTTGATTGTAGCATTCCTCAAGGAAAGCCGTAAACATGTTAATCAATACTTATTGAATGTTTGTGATGTGCCAATAACCATGATAAATGTGTTATATCCATTATCTTATTTCATTCTTAAGCCAAACCTATGATATACCCACACTTTGGTGGAATAACATCAAAGAACATTTCAAGCCAGTTATTATATTAGGCACAAGGATTTAAGAAAATAGTGTTTATAACTATGGGGATTAATTTAGAGATAACCTATAGATTTTTACAGATGTTTAAATGAGCCAAAATGTAGCATCAGAGATACTGTTTCTCTCAAACAAGTATATGATAAAACTCGAGCAGTGACTTCATGTTTGTGGTTATATTTTATGATAACAACCTGGACTGAAATGTTGTATATTAACTATTGTTCTGGAGAGTCTCCATTTGTCCATTCAGATCCCCTATTTTTCTTTGTCCTAGTTTGTGCCCCTGAGTCTATGGAACTTGATGTCTCTGTGCTCTTTCCCTTTGGCTTCTGGTTCGATTTGGCCAATGAGAGACAATTGAAATAACTGGAGAACAGGACAGAGAAACCAGAGTGCTTATTTTCCAGGCTCCTTCACTGCTGCACATTAGTTTGGCACTATGTTCCTCTGTTACAGGACACAGCTCTTGTCTGGCAGCCATCTTCTAAAGATGAAAGTCTCTCTTTTGGCCTTACTACTCCTTGGCCTTTTAGGCTCAGGAGTAGTAAGGCTCCTCACTATTACTATCGCTGGACATCTCTTTGTTCCTTGTTAGTTTCCCTTAACACTGACCATACTTTGTAAATATCCTCTTCTACAAACATCTGTTAATCATTACCTTTGATTGTGCTCTTTTTCCTTTTGAGACTCCAACCAATACAGTTATGAAGACCAAATGTAAAACTGATGTATTTTTTACATTTATGCCTAAACAAAGCTATTACCTAATAGCTAGCCATGTCACATTTACCCAGAGGTGTACTGAGGAATTATGAAAAAGGAATGTAAAAACAGAGTTCCCTGGTGCTGAAGAAGAACTGAGTTGGAAAGGTTTGTAAAATGTTCTAGAGAAAAGTAAGCTTCATCTTTGCAGAATAAAGAGGATTAAAATGTTTTCTTAATAGAAAATGAGCAAGAAGATTTTTCTTGTGTATTGAAGTTGCATCTAAACAGTGAATTTGAAAATGCTGAATCATATGCTGTAAAAGAGAAATTTGGGGGATCAATAATTTACTGAAGTGTCTTAAATGGAACTGTGTAAAACTAGAACTGAGTAACACAGGAGAATGAAATAAAGGGTTCTGTTAAAGCAGATGAAGGAAGGGAGGTACCTTCCAAAATCAGTTAAATGTATCTAATGGTAAAGCTTTTCAACAAGTTATTCAATTCTAAATTATCTTTTTAAAAATATCTTTATATAATTATCTTCATTACTAATAATGTAAAACTATACAATTAAATTGTTCCTTTGTTTCTTCATTTATCTCTTCTTATTTGTAGCTAGTATCAGGATTTTTTATTGCTAAAATTTAGATGTTTATAAATTTTCACACACTTTTGAGGGAAAATTAAAAAATCATATGCTTTTAAAGTTACTCATCCTCCATTTTATTTCTGTAGAATCAGATTTAAGTATCTAATATAAGCAAAACATTAAGGATAAATAGAAATGCTATTGTTATTATTGGAAATAGTTCAAGAAATTAAATTTCAAAACTGCAATAAATCGAGAACAGAGGCTATTGATCTGATAAATTAAAATGAAAAAAAATAGTTTTACAGCTGATGGGAATTGATAATTTACCATTCAAACAGCCACTTTAGGAGGTAACTGAGTCAAAGTTGGACTCATCCCTTAGGAGGGAGCTAATGGAATTCCAAAACTGGAGCTGGATTATGGCCTAATTTGACTTTTTCTTTAAGAAAAAATACTAAACAAATCATTAAAGATTATTAAAAGCAGTCTTCTGACAAGGAAAAGGGCCAAAAACAATACTTAGTTTATTGAAGAAGCTAAGACACAATACTACTGTGTATTATAGAACCATTGCTAGGGAGATTTTGCATATTTGTTAATATAAGGTATGTTTTGTCCTGGTCTGGGTTGAGAAAAGGGGAATTTAAAGGATAAACATTAGGAATGTCTAGTGAATTCGTTCTGTGTTGGACTTTTCTGTTTGGGGAACTATTTCATATTCTTTCATTACCACATCTACCATCGCACATTTAACTTGTACAGGGATAGACACATGACCTAACCCATGTAAGTCATTGCCCTTCCTTGCAATTTTTAAAAAAACTGGACAAGAGAGTCTATCCTCTGGAATGAACTCTAAATAGGAAACTCAGAGGTAAAAGCAGCCATTATTTCAGCCATGTGCAAGAAGTAGATGTATATAGGAGAGAATAGAGCTAAAACTTAGAGAAAAACAGAGAGGAGATCAATAGAATTCTCATGCTGTTTGAGTCTCATCTACTAGTTGTGCTGAGCTCAGCTTGATCCCTTCATGTCCCAAAATTTGAATGTTCAATCCTTCCCTCAAGCATATGAGATACCCCTCAAATCCTCCTTTTAAATCTATGATTAAGCTAGCACAGGTTGAATCAAAAGAATCTTGAAAAATGTAGATTCAGTGGTAAACTATTTATTATATAGAGGCTTGTATTTTATAGGCTTGTGATAGGCTACATGAAAGTACCTAATCACATCAGTTGTTTGCCAAATTTAATATTATCTTATTAAAAACAATTAAGAAGATAAAAATGAATATCATCAAGAAAGATGTGGAAATACTAAATGTAACCATGGACCACATTCCATTGTAAATAGAACATATTTCTGATTTTCATACATTAGAAAATATTATAAACCAAATATTTTGTTATTCTTTTCTTGTGCTCTTTCAATTAGTATAGATTACTGTGTGTTCGTATAGTCCTATCAGGTTCAAATCTAAAGAGATATAAGAAAATGGAAATTGCAAAGCCTTCTTATCTACCTTTGGTATCTATCTGCATAATGTCTGGTTGAAGGAGATGATTTAATGTCTGCCCCTGCTCACCTTTATGGATTGGCTTTTAGCTTCTGAAGAACAAGAGACTACTACAAAAGCCAAAGAGATATTTGGGGATTCAACATTATCCAATGATGCTGGAGAGCTCTGGCAATAAAGACCCAGGTGATGCAGACATTTTTCCCATTTCTTGGAATAAAGCAGAGCTTCCATGAGGGGGTCAGAAAAGAGAAAAAGGTCATGATACTTTGCTATATGTACCCAGGAGTAACAACTTTGTGGAGACCAGCATTTTCCCAGAAGAACAACAGATAGCTAGGAGAATATACAGATATGAACTCAGAATCCACTTCTGAAAATATGAAAGATGTTTATGTAGATATCTTCAAGGTATGATTAAAATGACAAGAAGTAGAAATAATAATATTCACTTAAAGGTTTCTCTGAAATCAACACAATCATTCTGAACTAATAACAAAGATTAAAGAAAAAAATACATGAAATTATTCATGTTGCATCATTAAAGATGAAAAATATGTTTTCTGTAAATAGTCTTAATGAAGTATTGTGTGGATTTATAATAATGGTTTCTCACATTTCTCAAAATACGCTTTAGCTGAGAAAAGCTCTCCCACTAAATAGTTCATTAAACTTATTTCACCCATTACAGAAACATGATTTTCATGACAAATTAAATTACACCTATTTTCCTTTTCCTTCAGAAAGGATACATGATTCAGTGAATTCTGAATTCTTACATCACATGCAAATTAACACCAGTGCCTATAAAAATCATTACAACAAAACATTTAAAATACATACAAGTGAAGCTCAAACATCTAACAATGAAACGGCATCATAAAATTATCTGCATATTAAGTTTCTAGAAAATAAAATTTAGATGCTACTCTATACTTTAGAATTCTAAAGAAATACTCTTCAGTACCTACTCATTCTGATATTAAGGGCCTACTATATTTGATATATTAGAATATTAATGTGCTTAAGAAATATTCATATTATTTATCAGAGATACAAAAGATTATGAGGCTTGCTAGGTAAAACTGTGTTAGCTAGATAAAATGAAGTCCCGAATTAAGACAATGAAGAACGTAGGTGGGAAAAAAAAGCAAAATTCAATGCATGAACCAGGAAGATTCTGTAGAATAAGAATTTAAAATTCATTGGAAAGACGGGTGAGGATCAGCAAAGTATGGGAGTGAGAGATAAAAGCGAAAGAGAGATAACATCAAAGGTAATTTAAAAAGAATGGGGAAGCGTCACCTGGGTGGCTCAGTAGGTTAAGTGGCTGTCTTTGGCTCAAGTCATGATCTTGGGGTCCTGGGATTGAGCTCCGCATTGGGCTCTCTGCTCAGCAGGTAGTCTGCTTCTTCCCCTCTGCATCCCCCTCCATTCTCCCTCCCCTTGCTCATGGTCTCTCTCTCTTACACTCTTGTGTGCGCTGTCTCTCAAATAAATAAATAAAATCTTAAAAAAAAAAAGAATGGAGAAGATTACTGCTAAGGAAGCAAAGAAAGTTTAAAAAAAAAAAAGGAATAATTGGGGCACCTGGGTGGCTCAGTCGTTAAGTGACTGCCTTCGGCTCAGGTCATGATCCCAGGGCCCTGGGATCGAGCACCCCATCGGGCTCCCTGCTCAGCAGGAAGCCTGTTTCTTCCTCTCCCACTCCCCCTGCTTGTGTTCCCTCTCTTGCTGTGTCTCTGTCAAATAAATAAATAAAATCTTGAAAAAAAGGAATAATTAATGGAAAAACATGCTACAGAAAATCCTAGCTCCTTTTTATTTAACACACAATTAAAAGTACTGAATATACAGAAGTAAAGAATTTAATGTGATAAGTGAAATAAACCCTTGTATTAAATACAAATAAAGCGTTGTGAAGGAACCAAGTCCATGGAACTTAGTTCTTAGGAAACTAGGGGAGATACTAGGGAATGTATTTTTGGTAGAATGATGAGAGGTAAAGGCCTTATGACAATGTGTTGAGAAGCAAATAGAAAATGATGGGGAGGGTTAAAGCTAGGGTTAGGGTTAGGGTTAATTGTAGGGTTGCATGGTCATGGAATGTTATTATGCATTGAAAATGCATGCAAGGGGGGTATTGAAAAGGAAGGATGGTAAGGAACTTGAAAAATAATTAGCTTGAATAAAGTTCGTGTTAGAAATAAGGAAAAGAGTCCATTTTCCTTGAAAATTTGTGAAAAATATGATCTGCTAATAGCTGAGAGGAGTGGCTAGAGGGCTTCTGAAGACTGGTGGTGATTTAGGATTTGCTATGGAAAATCTTAATAAGTGCTAAGTAAAGATAAAAGAATTGCCAATGCATATTAAAAATTCAGTCCTTAATGTGTGAAAGAGTTTGGAAATTATGTGTCTATGTCTATCAACTCTCAATTTTCAGTGATGCTTGACACACACATATATATACACACATATACACATGAATAAATGTATACATATAAAAATAAAAAAGCATAAAAGTCAGCTTAAATACAAAAGAGACATTGACAGGAATTGTTTAGAAAAAAAAAACAAGAAACTAGGGAAATGACAGCATATTTCAAAGTGATTGATTAATCCTAGGATTCTGACTGCATAGGAAAGGACTTAGCAACATGAGCAATAGAAAAGAGTGGAGGGACTTGAAGGTTTGTGTAGCTGAAGAAAATGTTTAATGGAGTCAGTTATAGAGAATATGTAGGGGAAAATTGAGAAATTTGGGTTTCTGACATAACACATAGAACAGAGAATTTTTGGAAGGTAGAGGCAGTGATGGTGGCATTGAAATCTTGAATGTTCTGACAAATACAAATTGGGCAACTAAATAGCAAATCCAAAAGCACTATGAAATGCTCATAACAAAACTAGGTGACAAGGATTCTCCAAGAACCGCAAAACATAAATGTTGGTGACCTGCATCTTTGTCAGCACATTGTTCCCATAAAGAGGAGAAAAGAAATGAGGTATGTGACAAACCTGCAAATAGGAGAATCCCAAAATAGTCAAATGGTATTCACTGGAAAACATGGCAGGCCAATTTGAGATCGACAGTTGAAAATGAAAGTATTCAGCCATCCAAAAAAAAAAAAAAAAAGAAATCTTGCCAATTGCAATGACGTGGATGGAACTAGAGGGTATTATGCTAAGCAAAACAACTCAATCAGAGAAAGACAATTATCATATGATCTCACTTATATGTGGAATTTAAGAAACAAAACAGAGCATCATAGGGGAAGAAAGGAAAAAATAAAACAAGATGAAACCAGAGAGGGAGACAAACCACAGAGACTCTTAATCATAGGAAACAAACTGAGGGTTCCTGGAGGGGATGGGGGGAGGGGTTGGGGTAACTGGGTGATGGACATTAAGGAGGGCACGTGATGTAATGAGCACTGGGTATTATTATATAAGACTGATGAATCACTGCCCTCTACCTCTGAAACTAACAATATATTATATGTTAATTAATTGAATTTAAATTAAGAAAATAATAATAAAAAAAGAAAATGAGAGTATCTTTTTAATCTAGTGGCTGGTGGGTACAGAGCATTCACTCTAAGTTCTGAAGAGTAGTGCCCTCTTAAAATTGACTGAAAATTCCTTTGAGGGCCGCCTATCACACCAAGAAAAAATTACCATGAGTGGAATCAAAATTAGAACAGAAAAGTGAGAATATAGACAAAGAAAGAAAAGTAAAAATAAGAGTGAGAGAAGGTTTGAAAGCCAGGAAATCACAAAAGAAATATTCCAAATAGTTTTACTTGATAAAAGAACAAAATAGAGAACTATGTGAATTTAGAAAACCCACATGAACCATGCCTCCTTCTAAAAGTTCAGAAAAACATGAATTTACATATGAATGAGCACCAGAAAAGGATCAAAGTCAAATTTTATGCGGTTTTTATAACTCAAAAAGAGAACACAGACCATATAAGGTTTCTACAAACAATAAAAGCATGACAGAAATATATGGCCACAAGACATATCAAAATTGTATTTTACTATTTCAAATAACCTTAAAGACATTAATAAAATTATACTGGGGTAAAGATAAGTCAGAATTAGGAAATTCAAAAATAGAATTTTTTAAACTGAAGAAAAAATTAGAAATAAAAGAAAAATTGTTTCATAAATTTAGACTAATTTGGAAAGAAAAAAAGGCAAATTAGTACAATAGATAACGCCTTAAGAAAAATAGAAGAAAAAGAAAATTTTTTAAAAAGATTTTATTTATTTATTTGACAGAGAGAGAGCACAAGCAGGGGGAGTGGGAGAGAGAGAAGCAAGCTCCCCAGTGAGCAGGGAATCCGATGTGGGACTCGATCGCAGGACTCCAGGATCATGACCTGAGCTGAAGGCAGACACTTAACCGACTGAGCCACCCAGGTGCCCTGAAAATGTTTAAGGTAGATCAGAAATAAATGAAAAAGTGAGATGAAATAAAGTTTAATAGAAAGTGAGTACCGAAGATATGTAAAGATGATCCAAATGGAAAAATAGGGTTCCTTGAAGAAGAAAGCAAAAGCAAGATAAGAGAATATTAAAAATCATAATTCTAGAAAAATTGTCCGAAATTAAAAAGTTACTACACATTGAAAGTTCATATCATGTACAGGAAAATACTGACACCAAACAATCAATGTTGAAAAATATGTCTAATAAAATTACAGGATTTCAAATTAAAAGAAAAAGTCACTTGGACATCTATTCAAGAGTGATTTATAAGGGAAAAAATGAGATTATCACTAGGCTTTTCAAAAGCAACAGTTTATACCAGAAACAAAGAAATGCAGTAACATCCTCAAGATACTCAAGAAAAGAAAACCTGAGCCAGGGATTGCTTATCCGCCAGGTTTTTCAAGCAAATGAAAGTTTGTAATCAAACTCTTTTCAACACGTAAGAACTGAACACGTGAGCACCTGCTGAAGAATCCCACGTAGAAGTAGTCTGGGATAACCAAAGTAAGTAATGAGTCCTTGAAATCGGAATTGGTAGTGAGGATTAAACAGATAGTTAGGTGCAGACCTTGAACTCATAAGAGTTAAAGGTAAAAAAGTATACTATAGAACAGCTGTGTGCTCTGACAATGTAGGTGCAGTACGATTATTAAAGATAATGTGGGGGAAAGGGAAGAACATATGATATTTATTTATTTATTTATTTACTTACTTATTTACTTATGTACTGTTTGCAATGATCATACTAGCAGGTGGCATTAGAACTGATATTCTAAGACTACCACTCATGTAAATGGGATAAAGCCAGTAAGTGAGTATGGGGATGTATTTGTTTTCTATTGTTGAATGACAAATTACTGCAAAAGTACAGTGGCTTAAAAAAGCACACATTATCTCAGCTTCCACAGATCAGAAGTCCAGGCATGAGTCTAGGGTTTCATTTTATGAGTCTAGGGTTACAATTAAGAGGTTGGCCATAGCTGGGTTTTGATTTTGAAGGCTTGACTAGGGAAAGATCCTCTTACACAGTAATGGTTGTCAGCAGCATTCATTTTTTTGCAGCTATATAAAACTGGTGACTTCAGGTTTTTCTGCTGAGATACCATGCTTAAGCATCTAGAGACCACACTCAGCATCTAGAGACTGCCTCCAATTCCTAGAAGCCATCAGAAGTTCCTTGCCCTGTGACTTCCTCAACATGGTCACTTATTTAATCAAGCCAATAAGAATCTCTACAGTAAGTCTTCTCACAAAATGTAATTTTATGGTACATAATATAATCACAGAAGTGACATCTCATCACCTTTGCCATATTCTGTTGATTAGAAACAAGTCTTGTGTCTTGTGGTTAAGAAGTATGGATGTTACATAGATATAATATAAAAAAAGTTAAGTAAAAACCCCATAGTCCTTAACGGATAGTATCAGTGAGAACTCATGAGATGCTTACACCTCGGTATCCTGTGCCCTTTCTATGTCCAGTGCTTGTCTCCTGAAAAGACCTAGAAACAATGACCAACATACAGGTATTCCTAACACAAAGACCGCAGTCTTGTATACCACCATCCACTACAATAAATCAGAGCTTATTGGACAAAAAGCTACTAGGGCTGGAAAAATCAAGATAACTGGGATTGTGGCCATAGTAGATATTTAAAAAGTTATCAAAGACCACTATACTGAAGTGATGTCAAAAGAACTCAGAAATCAACTTGAAACTGAACAAAACTCCCACTGGCCTAAAATGGAATAATTTGAGCTCCAAAACGGGTGAAAATTATAATGCATTGAAACTCCTCAAATATATTTTAATCCCAGTTCATAAACACACTTTAAAGAAAATGGATTTGCTAACTTTGATAAATGATAGGGAGTCAATTCATTATCTTGAAAACAGGTATGGAAAGTAAAAGAATTGAGCATTTATTCTGCCAAATAGTAGATAAGTACAGCATTTATTTATAATGTTCTTCCAGCTAATAAATAAAAAGCAATGAAAGATTTCACAAATTATCAGTTTGCATCTCCCAATGAATTAATGGATTCAGGCACTGGGTATCAACAACTGCTGACATTGTAAAAACAAGACTATACACTAGGTATCGTCTTGCCAAAATGCTTAAACCTAAGTCTGATAAAGTTTCTGAGTCTGCCTTCCAATGTGTAAAAATAAAGGGGTCAGAGAAACATGTTAGACTATACCAGAAGGATTCAAGGAATAAAATTAGGCTGTGAGAAACTCTACAAATCAAATAGTTCTTCTAAACAATTAAATAGTAAGAAAATGTCAGGGAGAGAAAAGAAAAAAAAATGGGTAAGGTTTTAGGGTTGAAGAATTAACATTCGAGTGATAAAACTATAAAGAATTGCAAAAAACTGCTTATTGTAATTAAATCAAAATTACTATGAAGATCATGATAGTGGTTAATTTTGGTGAGAGGCGGGTGCTTTTTTTTTTTAAGACTTTATTTATTTTATACAGAGAGAGAGTGCACAGGATGGAGGGAAGGGTAGAAGGAGAGGGGGAAGCAGACTCCCCACTGAGTAGGGAGCCCTATAAGGGGCTCGGGTACTAAAGCTGAGATCATGACCTGAGCCAAAGTCAGGTGCTTAACTGACTGAGTCCCCCAGGTGCCCCATAAAAGGCAGATGGTATTGACTGGAATGGAGTACATGGAGAGAGTCTAGCAAAATTCTATTCCTTAAGCTAACTGGTAGTGTAAGGTTTCATTTTTACAATAATTCTTTAAGGTACATATTTGTTTTGTATAGTTTTCTGAGTCTATGTTTTATTTCATTCTTTGCAGTGATTATGCTTATGCAATGTGAATGTAAAAGTTAAAAATAAAAAAAATGGGGTGGAGTCGTTCTAGGTTTAGGTAAAACTCATACCAAAGCCACAGACAGGAGTTCTGGGATTGAGTGCTCAATAGTGATAGTCAAGGAACTGGGAAGTCCTCATGCCGATGGCAACATCCACACGGATGAAAATGTCTCCTAGAATGACGGTGGGCTTTGGAGAGCAGAATGAATCTTCTCTGCATAGAGAAAGCCTCAGTAAACGGATACCAGATCATTAGGTTTGTAGATAATGGTATAAGAGATGAGGAAATGGCAGTAGAGCAAAGACAACAACAAAAACAAGAATACAACAAGTGTAATAAGAAAGTTCTTTTTAAAATAATTTGGGACTTGAGTGGGGATGGGCGGTATCAACAAGAACTGTTTAAAGGAATAACTCCTTAACTGTATGCAAGAAATTAGCCCTTGAAAGAGTTTAGAATTTTTCATAGGATCTTCTCACAGTTTCAAGTCCCCAAGAGTGGTTGGCCCCAAAGAGAGCAAAAGAAATTAACAATCATTATCAAGGATATGTACTAGTCAACAATTCTGTGCTGGGCTGGGCACTGTAAGTGCAGTATATTGGCAGATAATGACAAAGCAAAGCCAATTCCCTCTGGTGCATAAACTGTATAATGGAGTAGGGCTGTATCTGCCAGTAACCCCCAGTGGATATAGAAAAGGTTCTGTTTCACATTTACTGAGCACCAGTCATGCATGATGATCCAAAGAGACCTGAATATGTTTATGTGCCAGGGAGAACAGAGGTGCCATTTTTATTATCCAACAGTCTGACTTTAAAAGAAATAGAAGTTACTAAAACGAAAATGCACACTACAAATGCTAGCCTGAATTTAAATGGAAAATTTCTCCAAGGAACTCAAAGTTCTATGTTCCTGACATCAATTTTATTTCAAACTCACATAAAGGAAGGTGGAAACATCACTGATTGAGGTATATTTAGGTACGTGATTTTAGCAAGTGTCACAAAGAATACTGACCAACAAGTACTTTAAATACCACTCGGTACGGTTAGAATGGCAGGTGCTCCTATGAGAAATAGAGTTACCACAGGCATAATACTATTCCCACAGCGTATGGGGGCATGGTAATTGGGAATGGCAGAACGTGTCACATCCTTCATTGCAACCCAGCTGCTGCATTGCCATGGGGAACATAGCTGCAATACCATCTAGGTGCTTGTTTGGATGACTAAAAGCACAGAACCCTTTCTAAAAGGACAGCATTGCCATACCCTGATCTCACTGAACAGTACATTTAAGTTATGCTCTCAGGGTGGGGACCTGATGAGTATATTCATAAAACCTTAGAGCTGCTGGGCGCCTGGGTGGCTCAGTTGGTTAAGCGACTGCCTTCAGCTCAGGTCATGATCCTGGAGTCCCGGGATCGAGTTCCACATCGGGCTCCCTGCTCAGCAGGGAGTCTGCTTCTCCCTCTGACCCTCTTCCCTCTCGTGCTCTCTATCTCTCATTCTCTCTCTCTCAAATAAATAAATAAATAAAATCTTTAAAAAAAAAAAAAAAACACCTTAGAGCTGGAATTGGTACTAAGGGTCACCGACATCATACACATAGCTGCTAATAATGTAATTGAATCATGGTGCTATACGTTTTTTTTAGTTAGATTGTGTAACATTCATAAAGAACTATAATTTTCTAATAATTTTAGCATGAAATATCAGTATTTATTTAATTACCTTGGTGCTACTTATGAGGGAAATAAAAGTAATAGTAATTTGAAACTATAATTCTTTTTTTAAAATTTTTTATTGTTGTGTTAATCACCATATATTACATCATTTGTTTTGGTGTAGTGTTCCATGATTCATTGTTTGTTCATAACACCCAGTGCTCCATGCAGAACGTGCCCCCCCCCAATACCCATCACCAGGCTAACCCATCCCCCTACCCTCCTCCCCTCTAGAAACCTCAGTTTGTTTTTCAGAGTCCATCATCTCTCCTGGTTCATCTCCCCCTCTGACTTACTGAAACTATAATTCTATTGGTATTTCATAGAAATACCAAATAGTAGATGAAACATCAAAATAGTAACATCAAATAGTAGATGAAATTAATCTACATAAGTTACTCATTCCACACTAATGAAAGTTGCTGACATTTTATATTTTCTTTCCAGGAAACTGTGTTTTTCTATAATTTCTTAATAGACCATATGTTTGCCATTCATGGTTGCAAGTGAGCTGTCAGAATCCCCAATTAATAATAATAATAGATACTAATTTTTCACTAGAAAAAGTACCAAGATTTCCACATCATCTCATGATCATCAGGAAGTAGTGCACAGAGGTAAAAATTACAGATGCTAGAGCCAGATGACCTGGCCCCATCCTCGCTCTGCTTCTTGAGTCCTTGAAAAATAATTACTGAACTTTCCTATACTGCCATTTCTCTACCTATAAAGCGAGGATTACATATAAGACATCAAGGTTAGTGCTTACCAAAGCTCACCATACATTAATTATCCATTATAATTATTAACCAGTTTCTGGATTAATTGAAACCTCCATAGATCAAAGAGCCTCTAGGTGGATGCATGGGGCGGGAGGGGGCGGGGGTTATAGGGAGCAAACTGCAAAGACAGTATAAAATCACCCTACTTGACAGCTAGGCCACATCACATCCAATGACGCATCTCCTAAAGTCCTGCTTCATGTGTTCTCCAGGGTTTTATCCCCGCTCTACCATTCTGTTTTCAATGGTCCTTTATAGTCCCCAGCAACCCGAGACTCCGTATTCTTTCTCCACAGTCAGACTCTGTGGATTTGGAGTTTGGCCCCTGACATCTCACTGCATAACTCATCCATATGGCATTTACTGTGCTACGATAATCACAAAGAGGCCAATAAAATCACATTCTTGAGAATGATAAACACAACCTGGAAATAGGTAATAACTTTATGGAAATAAACATCTCCAAATAGGTGATCTGCTTCAAATGTTGTCTCTCAGCTCCCACTGACATCAGAAAGTATTGGCACCACAGAGTCAAACAGTACACAGTGCAACTTTACTAAAGTCTTAAAAAGTTTCCTCTAAAGCTGGAATGGTTAAGAATTAATGTATGTTATTTTATTTCCCCTCTGGCCTCTGGGAAAAACAGATATTTCATACTAATCGAAATCACCTTTCTAATGGGAGTATACAGGAACTCTCCACTTTCTGTTCAATTTTGCTGTGACTCTAAAAAATAAAGTTTATTAATTTAAAAAAATTACCTACCTGATCCAAGGGGACATAATATTTCATTGTGTTTCTGCCTCTCCTGTTAGATGTTTTCCTAAAACCTTCTTTCTCTGGAATAGAGATGAATTTATAAATGACCTTTATCTTAATCATTCTTTTCTGATTCTATAGGTAAAAGTGAAAAATGCATTGGAACAATGAAAGGACAAGGCAAACATTTAATTTCTGTTGCAGAAAAAGGAATTATACTTTTAGGATCAATTAGCAGTTAATTTGTAAGGCATGTGAATGTTAGATAAGTATAAAATAAGGAATATCTACTGTCTAGCCTCTAGTTTTCATTCAGATGTTGATTTAGATAAAACCACTATGGACTACCAGACAGGTTAATTTTGAAAGGGCTGATGGCAAGATTTGGAGAGTTTCATACTACTGGCTTATTTAACATTGAGAAATCAATGGAAAGGTAAGCCATTTTATAGCATTTATCTTTGCATAAGTAGATGTTTAAATATTTGCATTTCATATTCAGCTATGAACAACTGACAAATTAAGGTCCTCCATCTTTTATTCAGTAAATTAGGCACAAAATATTAAAAAAAACCATAAGGCAACTTTCAACAATATATATTATAAAATAGAATAAAGAATAAGGAAGTGGAGAAACTGCTCTGACCTTAGATAAAGTAGGATAAAGTCAAGAGAAAGAATCACATGCAAAACACAAGTCTCAGGTGGCTTTACCAAATCCCAGGGTAAAATTCAGAGTTTCTACATGAATGAATAAGCTTTAGGAAATCCTCTGTAGGTGCCATTTCCCCCAACCAAGCTTTTGATAGGTATTAAATATCAGTAAGTTTGAGGTTATATCTGACAAATGCCTAGAATTCAGTTAGTCTAGGTTGCTGATCAAGGTAAGATTGACATTTTTTAAACAGGGTTAATGGCTGAGCATAAGACTGACATTCTCCTATTAAAGAAAGAAAACAAATACCCTAATAAGGACACAAGTCTGCAGAGATGACCAGATACTTCTGTATAGAAATAGATGGAGAAAGGAATTATTCAAGCATATTGCAAAGATTCTAAATCCATTTCAACACAGAGTGACTGATAGTCTTAAATTCTAGGCCATAGAGCTCTGGTTTTCTCCAAGGTCCAACAGCTATCACTATGGACGAAAAGGAGACAGAAAAGGAAAAACTATATTTCCAGGACTCTTTCTGCCAGAAGAGAACTGGACCAATTGCACAGTTGTCTCTCAAGGTACCTATTAAATTTATATCAATAAAATAACAAAGGTGTAATATGAATACAAAAAAACACATATGTATCTGCTATCTATAGTGAATGTGGGTAATGGGGGAAGGATATAGGGTACTCATTCAGATCAGAAACTAAAGTCAACTCATTAAGGTTCAAATTCAAAAGAAGATATGCTAAAACACACTTCTTTTATGCTAAAACACACTTTTGTTTTGCCACTCTGAAAATTATAATTTTATGTGTACCACTCCTTCCCCACACCAAAACAAAACAATATCAAATTGTTCATACAGACCATGACACTTAAAGAGAATTATTTAAGATTCTAAAAAAGCAGGGATTTATATCAAGTTTACACATCTTAGTCCAACACTAATTCCTGTTCATATCTGAAAAGCCTAGGAAAAGCCAGTGAATATCACGAACAAGTATATGTTTTTCTTAAAAGATTTTCTCCTTAGGGTTATCATGAGAATGACACTGATCAATAACAGAACAAACGTGCCCAGTGACTGCCTGTTCCCCACAAAGGATATTATCTTGAAAGGTCAGATTTACAAGCAACTGGAGAAAAAGTTCACTCTTAAAATGGAATATAAATTATTACAATAAGCCCCTAAATTGAAAGAAGGGCAGTTTAGAGAGTCTTTATATTTAAAATAGGATACACTACAGTATGGACACTCTCTTTTATCACTCAATGGTAGGTTATTTCATCTATGCCCATGATTGTAATAACTGTCTATGTGCTGATGATTTCACATTCACATCTTTGAGGCATCTATTCTAAACTCCACAAATGAATTTCCATTTGTCAATGGCCATCTCCAAGTTTCATCTTCAATACCTAAGATCAACATCCCTAAGTCAGAACTCACAATCAGGCAAACATGATTCTTTTCCAACATTCCCTAATGTAGTAAAAGGTCTTACACTCCACACTCTATGCAGTTGTGAAAGTCCAAACCTACAAGTCTTCATTGATACAGTGCTCTTTTTTGCAGCACTATTCAATCCTGCTGCTTTTATCTCTTGAATACTTCTAGCCTCCTTTCACTTACTGTCATCACCCTAACCCAAGAACCACCATTTCTTGCCTGGCACACTGGATTGTTCTCCTAACAAGTTTTATCACATTCATTCTTTACCCTTTTAAATCTGCAATACACGTGGCTTTCAGTGTGACCACTTTTTAAATAATAAATATTACTCCCATACTAAAAATCTTCAAGAGTGTGATTAGGATGAAGACGTCAATCCTTGATACAATCTATTAGGTATAGAATCTCCATCTTTTATCTGTTTCCAACCTCTTCTTGCACCACACCCTTCATTGCTCTTTGCTCTTGAGACACACCAGCCTTTATCCAGTTCCTATCCATCTTCCTGTTTCAGGATCTCCCCTGTTGAAACTATCTGTCTACCTCAACCTTCTTAGACTTTGCAAATTTATATCCTTTGAATATTCAGATGTCAGTTCAGATCTCACTTCCTCAGGGAAGTTATATCTGACTTTCTAGATGAGACTAGGTCCCTGTGAAAAAAGCCATCAAAACTACCATAATTAAATATTTCTATAACTATTTAACTACTGTAATGTAGGAATGTAAATAGGAATGTAAAACATCTGGTGGCAGGACTTTTGTTTATTTTGCTCAGCCAGCCTCGAGTTCAGTGCCTGTCGTATAAGAGGCACAAAATAAGTATCTTTAGACTAAAGAAACAGACGAAGGCTCTTGTGTCACAGTTGTAGATTTTTACAAAGACTAACAAATTCATGAGGATGAAAATTTACCAATCCAAGCAGTCCTCTAATAGGTGCACAGGCGGAAAATCTATCTCTAGTGCCTGAAAGAGCATGAATTTTAAAATCATTTTTACAGGAAGAAGGGAAGTAAAGCTCATTCATAATGTGGCCTTGAGCTTAAAAGCTTCAGGGAGTTGATCAGGTAGTTCATTTTTTATTTATAATGTGGGGGAAATAAAACATGCAAGTTATGAAAACCTAGGTTTCAACAATCAAAAAATTCAAATTTTACTGAAGATAACCCTGTTCTAAAAGGTATCATTCTACCTAGATGCAACAGCCAATCTCAGGTTATACCAAAAAAGTCAACAAGCACATTTTTGATGCAATGGATTCAGGAGGGGAGTGAGGGTGAAACAGACTTTCCAGGCAACTGCAGGGTCTTGGGCTTTTATGGAGTGAGACAGGGACCTCCACAGGTTTTGAGGAGAGGAAAGTAACCGTCCACTTTAAAAGATCACTTGGACTGCTTTGTTGTGAATAGATGTAGGCATACAAAGCAAGAAGCAAGGAGATGAGTTAGGAGGCCACTGCAATGATCCTGGCAAGAGATTCAGAGGCCCAGACAAGGCTACCATAGTGAGATGGTTAGATTCTTGATATACACTAAAGTTGGAGTTTGTAGACTTCTTGACTGATGAATATGAGATCTGGGAGAAAGAGTAATCAAAATTGTTTTGGTCTGAGCAAATGGAAGAATTAAAAGTAAAGGAAATTTGTGGGGTGGGTAGATGATCAGGAATTCAGTTTTGGACATACTAAGGGGATGTTCATTTTGATATATGAAAGTTCACCATTATGGACCTGAAATTCAATGCAAGGCCACATGGCTTTTCTTTTTTTTTTTTCTTTTCTGTATTATTATTTTTCATACATCTTCAGAAACTCAAAGACACAATCATATTAACATAATATGATCTTACACTCTTCAAGAGGCAAACACAAGCATTATAACTCTAGTAAGAAGTTTACACATATTAATGGAACTTTTTCCCTGACTCTGTAAGACTTGAAATGTAAGCAAATGCACTAGTTATAGCATTGTTTCAGGTACTCAGCAACATTCTTTAATTAGAATAACTAAATCAAACTTTTTGCTTATGTTTATTTTTATAGTTATAAGATAATAGTAAAACACTATATTCTACAGTAATTATTTAATAGGTCCTAAAATGCAGAATCCTTTAACCTTACTAATTAAGAAATCCACAATCTTTGAACATAATTTGAGGGATTTTCAAAAACTGACTGCAATATTTAAATATTTATAACAGAGTGGCTAATATATATCTTCCTATTTAATTTTTATTTTTAGAAATTATGTCATTAAAAATAGATAATTTAAAAATAAATGTAAATTGTTTGATTCAAATTTTTTTCCAAATAATCAGCAACCACTAGAATAATAGTTGAAACAAATAATCTAAGGATGTTAGTTAACAGAATAACAACCAAACATAAAAGCAGGGATAACACAAGTGCAAAAAAATACTTGCTCATTTGCACTAAAATTATTCAGTCAATACTTTTAAACTTTTCCAGTATAATTCTTATTTATTTATTTCTTTATTTGAGAGAGAGTGCATGAGTAGGGGCACAGAGGGGCAGAGGGAAAGAATCTCAAGCAGACTCGGCGATGAGCACAGAGCCAGACATAGGGCTTGGTCTCATGACCCTGAGATGATGACCTGGGCCAAAACCAAGAGTCGGATGCTTAGCTGACTGAGTCACCCAGGAGCCCCATAACTTTTTCCAGTATAATTTAATGAGATTGTGCACAGAGATAGACTAGCAATAATATTTTATATTTTTCTACAAGTAAAAATAAAACTTTTTCCTGCCTACAGTTGAAACAAATGCAATTTTGAGATATGCCATTGAGTGTACATTGAGATATGACATTGAGCAAATACTGAGCTGTATGTAGCATAAGGTATACCAAATATAGTTATGCAAATAAAACATGAAAATGATATAAAATTTTTAGTGCCTCAAATACAGGTTTTCTTACATACTGAAAAAAATTAAATAATAGAGGAAAAACCCCAGTGAAAAATCAGAAGATAGGTAGCTTTGCAAGTTCCTGGTAAGATAGAGAAATCAGGATCGGATTTACCAAAGATAAATCAGAAAAAATATATATATGAATGGGGCAAAGGGAACACTTTTCAAGATAGTGCTTATCAGGTACATACTGCTTATCAAGTAATGAAGGAAAGCTCCCAGAGAAATAGAAAAGAAATGAGGTGAAGCCTAAGTCTACCCCAGTTTACTGCTTGAGAGTTTCTAGGGAGTGAGATAGGGAGGGAAATCCTTGGCAGATGCATTGCATTCCCTGAATTTAAGAGGCAAGCCTGAGAGTCCAGAGAGACCAAGGCAGCTGGAGTTCGCATGAGAATACCTGTGATATTGAGGGTTCCCCTAAAGTATTCAGCATAACACTGATTAGTAGATGAATGTGAGGAAATTATCTGAGGCCAAGAAAACAGTCACCTGAAAGGATACTATACTGGATATAGTATCAATACTATATGGAAGACTGTGTCTTATTAGTGGAGAATAATTAGCTCTAGACTGAATACTGCTCCAAGATTGTCTAGCATTCCATTAAAGCAAGACTGGAAAGAATCAAACTATCTCCAAATAGCTCAATTGCAGTTCTGAGGGAAAAAAAAACCCACCTCATAATCATAGCAATATTCATAAGGATGCAAAAGTATCCAACACCCAACAATGCTAAATTTGTAATTCTGCATCCAACCAAAAATTGCCAAACATGAAAAGAAGCAATTAAGCATGATCCATTATTTAGAGAATTATCAATCAAATGAAATGGGCCCAAAACTAATACAGATGATAGAGTCAACAGACAAGGACATGAAAACAGTTATCATACTGTATTCCATATAGTCAGAGATATAGATTTTTAGAAGACCCAGATAAGTCAAGAGACGAAAGTTAAAATACCTTGGATAAAAAATAGACTGGATAGGATAAGTGAGATTTAGTCATTGCCGAGCAAGAAATTAGTGAACTTGAAGACATAGCTTAAATATATATAGATAGAAACTATCTAAAATGAAACACAAGAAGAAAAAAATTTAAAATAGATTAAAAGAGTATCAGCAAACCCTGGGACAACTTCAAGAGCCCAAATATTCATGTAACTGAAGTACAGTGGACAAAAAAATTTGAAGATTTTTTTTCCAAATCTGTTAAAACCATAAACTCCAAATATACCAAGGTTATCTCTTACCAAACACCAGAAGCATGAACAATACACCAAAGCACAACATAACTGAATTGCTCAAACCAGTGATGAAGAGAAAATTTGAAGAGTAGTCAAAGAATAAAGACATGTTGGAACAAACAATAGGGATACAGCACATTTCTCATCAGAAATAATTCAAGTGAGAAGAAAGTGAAGCAAGACTTTGAAAGTATTGAAAAAAACAAGAACAATCTAGAATCCTATACAAGGTAAAATCTCTCTTAAAAATGTAGGTGGAATAAAGTGATTTCAGACATACTAAAAGTATTCATCAACAGTAGATCTTTATTACCAGAAAGGTGTAAGATGCTCTTCAGGCAAAAGAAAAATGATACCACGGGGAAATATGAATCTATGTAAAGAATGAACACTGGAAATAGTAAGCATATAAGAAAATATATAAGATATTCATTTTTAAAATCACTTTTAGAGATAAATTTATTGCTTAAACAAAAATATTAAAAAGGCAAATACCATTTAAAATATCCAGTGAGGTAAGAGAAGGCTTCAACAAGACTACCAACCACTTTGAGGTAATTAAAGTCTTCAGAACACTTTATCCAACAATAGCCCATACACATTCTTTCCAAGTGTACACAAAATATTTGCCAAAATAGAGCACACTCTGACCACTTTTTCAAATCTGTTTAATTTAAAATGATTCAAGTCATTCAAACTATGTTCTGTAACCACAATGGAATTAAACTGTATATTAGTAATAGAAAGACACTTAATTATCTCCAAATATTTAGAAAGTAAATAATTCACTTCTTAATAGCATAGGGGTCAAATATAATCCAAAGAGAAATAAGAAAGTGCTACAAACTGAATGACAAATCAATATCTGCAGTCTCACCAAAACACTCCTTAAGGGAAACTGATGTCAATATGTTTCTATATTAAGAGAATAAGATCTCAAATCTATAACCCCAGGTTCAAACTTAAGTAATTTGAAAAAGAATAACAAATTAAATCCAAAGTAAGCAGAAGGAAAAAAACTCAAGTGAAAATAAATGAAATAGAAAGCAAAAAATCATAATAATAAAGAAAAATCAATGAAACAAATAGGCAGTTCATGCTGAAGATGAATAAAAATAGCAAATATGCAGACATACTGGTTGTGAAAAAATACAAAATATAAATGGCAGGAATAAAAGAAGTGACATTATTACAAAATCTAGAGATAATAAGGAAAAAGAAATATAAATAATGCTATGCCTATAAATTTGACATATAGAAGAAATGGACAAATTATTTGAAAACACATTACAATCTCATCAAAAAAAGTGATAAATTGTATAGCCCTATATCAATTTTAAAAATTAATTTTTTAGTTAAAATTTTTCTACAAATAAAGATAAAATCCAAGTCAAGATGCTTCACTGATGAATTCTATCAAACATTTATGGGAGACAGAGTACTAATTATATACAAACTCTTCCAAAAAATTGTAGAGGGGCAAATAATTCCAAACCTATTCAATCAGGCCAGCATTACCCCAACACCATAAATAAAAAAAATATATATATATAAGGAAACTACAGATCAATATCCCTCATGAATATAAATTCAAAAAATTTAAATAATATTTTAAGTTAATAGAAATGAATGATATATAAAAAGGATTACCAAGGGCTGTTCTCCAAAAATGCAATGTTATCTTAAACATTTGAAAATTAATTCATCACATTAATAATCTGAAAAAGAGAAATGTAATCATTCCAATCATCTCCAGATAATGAAAAAAATATTTGAGAAAATCCAACATCCATTCCTATTAAAAAATGATCACACCAAATTTGGAAGAGGAGGAAAATTCCTCAGTTGTATAAAGGGTATCTTCCAAAATCCTACAGCTAATACTATACATAATGGAGGAAAAGATATTGTACAGGTTGTTTAGTTTCATCACTTCTACCCAATCTTGCACTAGAGGTTCAGCCAATGAGATCAGGAAAGAAAAAGAAAACATAGGCATCCATATGTGAAAGCAGAAGTAAAACTCTATTTACAGATGATGTGACCAATTATGTAGAAAATCCAAAGCAATCTACAAAATAGCTACTAATAGGGGAGATCAGCAAGGTTATAGGATATTCAGATCAACATACAAAAGAAATTGTATTTGTATAGTGCCGATGGATAATATAAAATTGACATTTAAAATACCACTTAAAATATCCAAAAATACGAAGTACTTAGATGTTAATTTGACAAAATATGTAGAGAACTACAAAATATTGCTAAGGAAATTAAAGAGGGTTTAGGTAAATGAAAAGATATACTGTGTTCAAGAATCAGAAAACTCAGTATTTTTAAGATGTCAATTTTCCCCAAATCTACATCATCTACATTCATTTACTGATTCAATGCAATCTCAATCAAAATCCCAGCAGGCTTTTTTTAAATAGAAATTAACAACTGGATTCTAAATTCATATAGAAATTCAAAACTACTAGAATATCCAAAACAACTTTGAAAAAGAAGAACAAAGTTGAAGGAGTAAGACTACTCATTTGGGTCTTATTATAAAGAGAGACAAATAAATCAATAGAACAAAAAGGAGTCCAGGAATAAATCTACACATATATGGACAAATGATTTTGCAACAAAGGGTTTAAAGTCAACTTAGTGGAGCAAGGATAGTCTTTTTGACAAATGGTACTGGAAACATTTGGTATCTATATGACAAAAAAAAAGAAATGGAGAAGGAGGGCAAGTAGAAGAGGAGGAGGAGGTGAGGGGAGAAAAAAAGAAAATAATTTCTATCTAAATTTTACATTGCATATAGAAATTAACTAAAAATGGATCATGTATTTTTTTAAAGATTTTATTTATTTATTTGAGAGACAGAATGAGATAGAGAGAGAGCGTGAGAGGGGAGAGGGTCAGAGGGAGAAGCAGACTCCCTGCTAAGCAGGAAGCCTGATGTGGGACTCGATCCCGGGACTCCAGGATGAAGACAATCGCTTAACCAACTGAGCCACCCAGGCGCCCCAAAAATGGATCATATATTTAATGTAAAACCCAAAACTTTAAAACTTATAGATGAAAAGATATGAGAAAACTTTGTGACCTTGGGTTAGGAAAAGATTTTTTAGATATGAAACCAAAAACAAGTTTCATAAAAGGAAATGGTGATATACTGATATACTGATAAACTGGACTTCATCAAAATTAAAATTCTGTTCTTCAGAAGACACTAGTGTAAGAGAATAAAAAGAAAGGTGTCAGACTGGGACAAAATGTGTTCAAAATATGTATTTATTCTGGATACAAGAATCCAGAATACATAAAGAAAATTCAAAATTCAATAATATAAAAGCAATTCAATTTAAAAAACAGGCAAAAAAAACTGGACAGTCATTGAAAAGATGTACAGATGGCAAATAAGCATATGAAAAGATGTTCTATATCATTAGGCATTAAGGAATTTCAAATTAGACCACACTGTGACACTATTACCTACTGAGTAGAATGACTGAACTTAAAAAGACTGACAACATCACATGTTGGTGATGATGTGGAAGATGGTGATGATTTTATGGAAACATAAAATGATACAACCAATTTGAAAAACAATTTGACAGGATCTTTTATTTATTTTTTTTAAAGATTTTATTCACTTATTTGACAGAGAGACACAGCGAGAGAGGGAACACAAGCAGGGGGAGTGGGAGAGGGAGAGAAGCAGGCTTCCTGCTGAGCAGGGAGGCCGAATGCAGGGCTTGACCCCAGGACCCTGGGATCATGACCTGAGCCAAAGGCAGACGCTTAACGACTGAGCTACCCAGTCGCCCCCAATTTGACAGGTTCTTAAAATGCCAACACACACTTAACACATAATCCTGCCATTCAAATCTTTTAATTATTCAGGATGCAAGAAGCCATAAAGAAGCCCTTCCCCTCAAAAAGAAATCCCACATACTGTAAGATTCCATTTATAGAAATTTCAAGGGTATGCAAACTAATCTACAGTAACTGAAAGCGGAACAGTAGTTCCCTAGGAATGAAGGGAAGTAGTAAGGGTAAGAGTGAGGGACTACGATGGAATCTTTTGGACAGGAAAATTGGAGGCATCAAGGTCGTTATCTTGATTTTAATGATAGTTTCACTGGTGCACATATATGTAAAAACTTGTATATGTTATACATGCACAGTTTATTGCATGTATGTCAATTTTAACTCAATAAAACTATTAAAAAATAACAAAAATATGTTAAGTCCATTTTGACAGCCACTCAGCTAATATGCTTGTGTGTTAAAATTTAGAACTTGCTTCTAAGTATAGTGGATCTTTGTAATAACTCCATTAAATATATGAAGTAACTATTTTATTCTTCTGTGATAGCTAAAGAACCACAGCAAATGCTTACAACTTGTGATTAACAAAGTTCAATACCCGATCAGTTGCTGCAATTTAATTCTACTGTATTTTCATCCAATATACTTTACAGATATTTTATGATTCTTGTGAACATTAAAGTATCCACACATTCATAGCTAGATCTATGTTATCATTTTAGGAAGAAAATGTGTGATGTATTAAGACTTCCCTGAAATACAAATAATGGCATTTAAATATGCTGCATATTGGGTCATTTTTTCAAATTCTGAAATTGGTATACTATTATAGAGCCTAAATGAACTAGGTCTGCACAGAATTCATTTATTCAGTCAACAAATATTTCTGAACGCCCATTCCATGTGTTGTGTCTGTCATAGCATACCTTATATAAAATCATTTGATGGTGAAGTCCTGCAAGTATTTTGTGAAATTGGACAGTATGTTTAAGAAATGTATATGCTTCAGCTATCATACTTATTTTTCCTTTGTTAAGTTATGTGATTTATTACAGTAGTTCTCAAACTGTAGCTGCATCTGATTCAACTGGACAGAGTGTTAAAAAATAGATTGCTGAACGCCAACTACAGAGTTTCTGACTCAGGAGGTCTGAGCTGGTACAGGGAATTTGTAGTTCTAGTAAGTTTCCAAGTGAAGCTGATACTGCTGGCCCAGGATTCTTTGTGAAGCACTGATTTATTAGAAATAATTGTATAATTGTGAATAATTAAGAATATAGTTTAAACCTGGGGAGTAATAAAGGTACCTCAATAAAAAAAATTGGAAACACCTATTATTCACTTTAAATCTCACTTCACATATTGTATCATGATTACAAATGTGAAAGTCTATAGTTAAACTGAACCAGCACTCCTGTATATGGCATTTACACTTGCAATGTTTCTTAACAAAATTGGGAAAAAGAATTCTATGAACCCCAATCTGACCAACTTCTCCAGTTAATGGGAGAGACATATTAAAGCAACTTTGATAGGGCAAAGGATTACTGTATGTTTGCACACTCGTAAGGCTCAAGTCATCTATCTCTCTACCCTGAGAATATTAAAATATCACAGTGGTGCAACAGAACCAGAAGAAATCTTTTGGGCACATAAGATTCAGGCAACACTGAATAAATAGGGCATCTCCACTGGGATTCATATACCAGCAAATCTGTTCACTGAGTTCTCATGAGGAGAGTGAAACAGAAGACTGGAACTTAAATAGAAAAAGGTAATAAAATCAACCCCATATCTTATACAATAATCCGTTCCAAAAATGAAAAGAGTTATATAATGAAGAGTGGTAGCAAGACCTAATAAAGATGCTAACTTACTGTGTAAGCTTCCTGTGTATTTTTATCACACTTATATAAACTACTGTGTGGTGACAAACAAGAATCACTATCCACCAAAAAGTTCAACAGAAACCATGCCTTCTGCAAAGTGGTGCAATACAAACATTTTTAGAATAACAGGGCAGCCAGTGTATCAAAATCATTTTCAGCCAGATATCTTCCCTGGAATTTTCATATAAGTGGAAATATTTCACAGAAAAAATAAAACATGCACCAAAATTGTGATGGCTATCTCTATACCCATCCATTCATCCATTCATCCACTCACCCATCCTTATCTATGTGGTTAGCTATCATTTCAAGTACCATTTATTTTTAATAGATGGCATCCAAAATGTGTTGACGTTATTTGATTAAAGCCAACGGAGCTGTCCAGGAGATGTATTGCCTCAAATATCTCATTTAATGGGATTTAATCTAAGGGAATTGTAACAATACAGGTGTGGTATATTACATACTAAAATCTAGAAAAATCAATGAATTAAGAGCTTATGTTCTTTTTTTTTAGATTTTTTTTTTATTTGTCAGAGAGAAGGAGAGAGAGAGAGAGAATGAGAGAAAGAGGGAAAGAAGCAGGGGGAGCAGCAGAGGCAGAGGGAGAAGCAGGCTCCTCACTGAGCAGGGAGCCTGATGCAGGACTCGATGCCAGGACCCTGGGATCATGACCTGAGCCAAAGGCAGACTCTAAACTGACTGAGCCATCCAGGCGTCCCAAGAGCTTATATTCTTTATGCACACATCATGTCACACTGTTCAGGCTCTGTCTGAACAAAAGCTACATGGGATATACTGACTGCTATATAAGCTCGTGGCAAGCAAAATCTAAAATTAAGAAAAAAAGAGCAAACAGTGTTACCGTCCAGGTTTGAATTGCTGGTGACAGATGAGAATTAACTTTTCATGTGCTGAAAATATATTTTTTCATTGAGACAATATGAATTACAAGATGTTAATTTGGAAAAATGGTTTTAGAAATGTACCTTTAGGTTTAATATTAAATATAGAAAAATATAATAAAAATATTGCTTTGTTCTGGTCTAACCTCTTTCAAAGAATAATGGCAAGTCATTTTTATGTAGAGATAACAAACCTTATCATCTTTTCATGTTTCTCCAAATGCTATTTTTTTTTTAAAAATTACACAGCTTCTATGCTCATAAATGGATAATATTGTGGACATTCAACTCTCCCTAGAGACTTTTTAAAATGTATGAAATACCTTATATATTTGGCATTTATGAATTGAGGAGGGCTATCTGACAAGTTAGCAGGAAGAAACAGAGATTTGACAAAATATACTCACTAACAGAATTTTCAAATCCCAAACTTTAACATAATCACAATTTACACAATTGGTAATGACTCTCAGGAGCTAGCAAGATGGCAATATTCCCACTCTGTGGATCCTAATAGCTGAATAAGACATCTTTCATCATATTTCCCCCTTAACAACAATAGTATGGTATCCATCCATGGACAAAAGTGCCTTTGTGGGAGTTGTGTGATCCAGTGCCATATGCCAAGGGACCCAGGAGTCTTGCCCTCCCATGTATGGGCACAAGCCTCGGTTCCAGCTGTGAATTCTGAAGTAGTCTGTGAACTGACTCCTACCCATTTGAGCCATAGTCCAGGATCCTCTGAAAAATGCTGTCTTAGACAATCACCCACAGATGAGAGCCTTTGTGGAAGTCCAGGTTTTTCAGCAGAGAAGTTCCAACATATCATTGAAGGAAAAAAAATACAATTTTGTTGCACTGGAAAGGGTAGAAGAAACTGTTTGACTTTACCTTCATTACCCCTCCAAGGCAGCACAGCTCAGCACCAAGAGAGAACTTCTTACCCCATGATTTCTCCCACAGGAGAAAAATGACAGCATACAAATGAGTATCCACTACTCCAGATGTGCAGGATGCTGTCAAAGAAGCCCACTTCTCCTTTGCCATATCCAGAGTACTGCATAATTTGGGGCAAGAAGAGACTACAGATAGGACTCTAGGAGGGCATTAAAGGGACATGAATACTACTGAATATGTCATGGACTCCATCAAGAGACAGCCCACAAACTGCTGGGGATGCCTTGCTTGCATACCCCCCTTCCACCAACTGTCCCTCTACAGGTCTTACCTACACAACCCCCTACCCCGTGGCTAGCTCTCTATACCCACTCCCTATGGTGGTGGTGAAAGAGCTTTGGCAGACGGCTAGTAAACATGTACAGAAAGCTGGCCTGAATCTGCAGGCCAAGGAGAGACCACAAACTTGAGCTTTAGTCCCACTTGTGGGAAAATAAAAAGGAGGCTGTCAGCAACTGGTCTGGCATGTTGCAGGATGAAGAAGGAAAGCAGGCTAAAGAATTCTGTCTCAAAAGGGAGAAAGAAGAGCAGAATAAATATATCCAATAGGAGGACTAGTAGGATTGATGGACGATATTTCTCTCCCAAAGGTAGTTAATAAAGACTAGAGGAGGTGACTGCTACTCCAAGTGCAAAGCCAGCAATACAAAACTTGAAAGAACATGAAAAATTAAGGAAACATGACACCACCAAAAAAATGAAACAGTTCTCCAGTAACTGATCTGAAAGACTTAAGATCTGCAATTTACCTGGTAAAGAATTCAAAATAGCTATTCATAGAAACTCAAGGAAATACCACAAAGCACAGAAAGACAATCAATGAAATCAGGAAAACAATACACAATCAAAATGAGAAGTTTAACAGAAATCATAAAAAAAAGAATCAAACAAATTCTGGAGCTAAAGAATACAATGAATGAAATTTAAAAATGCAATGGAAAGTACCAACATCAGAATAGATCAAACAGAAGAAAGAATCTGTGACTTAGAATGTAGGCACTTTGAAATTATCCAGTCAGAGGAGAATGAAGGAATAAGAATGAAAGACAGTGAAGAAAGCCTATGTGAATTACAGTATACCAATAATTTATGAACTGTTATACTTTGAGAAGGAGGAGAGAGGGAGAGGAAGGCAGAACGAATATTCAAAGAAATAATGACTGAGAATTTCCCAAATCTGGGAAGATATTTAGATATCCAAGTTCATGAAGCTTATGTCACCAAATAATTCAACTTAAAGAGATTCTCTCTAAGAAACATTAAAATAAAACTATCAAAGATCAGAGACAGAGAGAGATTCTTAAAAGCAACAAGAGAAAAGGAGCTTGTAACATACAAAGAAAGCCACATAAAACTATCAGTGGATTTTTCAGCAGAAACCTTACAGACCAGGAGAATGTGGGATAATATATTAAAGTGCTGAAATTAAAAACTGGCAATCAAGATTACTCTAACTAGCAAAGTTATCCTTCAGAAATAAAAGAGAGATAAATACTTTCTCAGAAAAAGAGAAGCTGAGAAAATTGATCACCACTAAGATGTGTACTACAAACAGTGTTGAAATAGGTTTCGTAAGATGAAACAAAATTATGGTAATTTGTAAGGAAAACATAGGAAAATACACAACACACTAATAAAGGAAGTAAGAAATGAAATTCAGAATACTCTATAATACCATACAGTGGTATTAACCACCTAATTTTAGTGGAAAGGTTACAGTAAAACAGTATTAAAAATAAATATAGCTACAAAAATTTGCTAATACACAATATTAATAAAAGATAAATTGTGACATTAAAACCATAAAAGGAGAGAATAAAAGAGTAGAGTTTTTGTATGCCTTCTAATTTAAGTTGTTACCGGTGTTAAAATAGACTGTTGTATCTATGTTTTATATAAGCTTCATGGTGACCACAAGCAAAAATCTACAGTAGATACACAATGATAAAAAGAAGGTAATCCAAGCATACCACTACAAAATACCATCAATTCACAAAGAAAGGCAGCAAGAGAGGAAGGAACAAGAGCTACAAAATAACCGGAAAAAAAAAGAAAGATGACATTCCCAAGTCTTTACATTCAATAACTATTCTGAATGTAAATGGATTGAATTCTCTAATCAAAGGACATGGAGTGACCGGATGGATTAAAAACAAAAACAAAAACAAGACACAACTATATGCTCCTTACAAGAGACTCACTTCATTTTTTAAAGAAAACTTTTTTTACACTTTCTTAAATTTTATTTTATTGTTTTTCATCATGATAAGTGTACTCTTCATTCCATATCATATATTTCACCCATTCCCTCATCGACCTCCCCTCTAGTAACCATCAGTTTGTTCTCTATAGTTAAGAGTCTGTTTCTTGGTTGGTTTTTTTTTTTCCATTGTTCATTTGTTTTGTTTCTTAAATTCCATATATGAGTGAGATCATATGCTATTTGTCTCTCTCTGACTTATTTTGCTTAGCATTATACTCTCCAGCTCCATTCATGTTGTTGCAAATGGCAAGATTTCATTCTTTTTATGGCAGAATAATATCCGTGTGTGTGTGTGTGTGTGTGTGTGTGTGTGTGTGTGTGTGTGTACCACTTGTTCTGCATCCATTCATCTTTCAATGGACACTTGAGCTGGTTCCATGGTTCCATGGTTTGGTTATTGTAAATAATGCTGCAATAAACATAGGAGTGCATGCATCCCTTTGAACTGGTGTTTTTGTATTTTTAGGTAAATACCAAGTAGTGCAATTCCTGGATTGTAGGGTAGTTCTAATTTTTAATGTTTGAAGAAACTCCATACTCTTTTCCACAATGGCTGCATCAATTTGCATTCCCACCAACAGTGCAAGAGGGTTCCCATTTCTCCACATCCTCACCCACATTTGTTTCTGTGTTTTTGATTTTAGCCATTCTGACAGGTGTGAGGTGGTATCTCATTGTGGTTTTGATTTGTATTTCCCTGATAATGAGTGATGTTGAGCATCTTTTCTTGTCTGTTGACCATCTGTATGTCTTCTTTGGAGAAATGTCTGTTCATGTCTTCTGCCCATTTTTAATTAGATTATTTGGGTTTTGCGGGTGTTGTTTTTTATAAGTTCTTAATATATTTTGGATACTAACCATTTATCAGATATGTAATTTGCAAATATCTTCTCCCATTCAGTAGGTTGCCTTTTGGTTTTGACTGTTTCCTTCACTGTGCTGAAACTTTTTATTTTGATGTAGTCCCAAGAGGTTATTTTTGCTTTTATTTCCCTTGCCTGAGGAGGCATATATAGAAAAATGTTGCTAAAGCCAATATCAGAGATTATTGCCTGGGCTCTCTTAAAGGATTTTTATGGTTTCAGGTCTCACATTTAAGTCTTTAATCCATTTTGAGTTTATTTTTGTATATGATGAAAGGAAGTGGTCCAGTTTCATTCTTTTGCATGTGGCTGTCCAGTTTTCCCAACACCATTTCTTGAAGAAACTGTGTTTTTCCCACTATATATTCATTCATTCCTCCTTTGTCAAAGATTAATTGACCATATAATTATAGGTTTATTTCTAGGTCTTCTGTTCTAGCTCATTGATCTATGTGTCCTATTTTTATGTCAGTACCATACTGTTTTAACTACTACCACTTTGTAATGTAACTTGAAATCTGGAATTGTGATACCTCCAGTTTTGTTTTACTTTTTCAAGATTGTTTTTGTTATTTGAGGTCTATTGTAGTTCCATACAAATTTTAGGATAGTTTGTTCTAGTTCTGTGAAAAATGCTGTTGGTATTTTGATAGGGATTGCATTAAATCCGTATATTGCTTTCAGTAGTATAGACATCTTTTTTTTTTTTGGAACATATAATGTATTATTTGTTTCAGAGGTACAGGTCTGTGATTCAACAGTCTTACACAATTCACAGCACTCACCATAGCACATACCCTGTTAACAATATTTGTTCTTCCAGCTCATAAGTATGGAATGTCTTTCTATTTCTTTGTGTTCTGTTGAATTTCTTTCATCAATGTTTTATACTTTTCAGAGTACAGAGTATCTTTCACCACTTTGGTTAAGTTTATTCCTAGATATTTTATTGTTTTTAATGCAACTGTAAATTGAATTGTTTTCTTAATTTCACTTTCTGCTGTTTCATTATTACTGTATAGGCATGCAACAGATTTCTGGACATAATTTTGTATTGTGTGAATTTACTGAATTCACTTATCACTTCTAGTAGTTTTTTGTGGAGTATTTAGAATTTTCTATATATAGTATCATGTCATCTCCATATAGTGAGAGTTGTACTTCCTTACTGACTTGGGTGCCTTTGATTTCTTTAGGTTGTCTAATTGCTGTGGCTAGGGCTTCCAGTACTATGCTAAATAAAAGTGATGAGAGTGGACATTCTTTTCTTGTGCCTGACTTTAGGGGAAAAACTCTCAGTTTTTGACCATTGAGTATGATGTTGGCTGTGGGTTTTTCACATAAAGCCTTTATTATGTTGAGATATGTTCCCTCTAAACCTACTTTGCAGAGGGTTTCTATCATGAATGGATGTTGAACTTTGTCAAATACTTTTTCTGCATCTCATTGAAATGATCAGATGGCTTTTATCCTTTGTCTTATTAATGTGAAATATCACGTTGATTGTTTTGCAAATATTGAATCACCACTGCATCCCAGGAATAAATCCCACTTGATCATAGCATTGGATTTTTAAAAATATATTGTTGGTTCAGTTTGCTAATATTTTGTTGAGGATTTTTGCACCTAAATTCATGAGAGATATTAGTCTATGTTTCTCTTTTTTGTGGTGTTATTATCTGGTTTTGATATGAGGGTGATTCTGGCCTCATAAAATGAATTTGGAAGTTTTCCTTCATCTTGTAGTTTTTGGAAGAGTTTGAGAAGAATGGGTACTAACTCCTCTTTAAATGTTTGGTAGAAACTGCCTGTTAAGCCATCTGGTTCTGAACTTTTTGGTTTGGGGAATTTTTTGATTACTGATTCAATTTCATTGCTGGTGATTGGTCTGTTCAAATTTTCTATTTTTTTCCTGCTTTAGTTTTGGTAGGTTATGTTTCTAGGAATTTATCCATTTCTTCTAAGTTGCCCAATTTGTTGGCATATAGGTTTTCATAGTATTGTTACAAGTGCTTATATTTTTGTGGTGTTGGTTTTTTTTTTTTCCTCTCACTAGTAATTTTATTTGGGTCCCCTCTCTTTTTTTTTTAAATGAATCTTGTTTATCAGTTTTGTTGATCTTTTTAAAGAACCACCTCTTGGTTTCATTGATCTTTTGTATTTTTAGTTTCTATATGATTTATTTCTGGTCTAATCTTTATTATTTCCTTCCTTCTGCTGGCTTTAGGCTTCATTTGTTGCTCTTTTTCTAGCTCCTTTAGGTGTAGGTTAGGTTGTTTGAGATTTTTCTTGCTTCTTGAGGTAGGCCTGTATTGCTATAAACTTCCCTCTTAGAACCACTTTCACTGCATCCCAAAGATTTTGAACAGTTGTGTTTCCATTTTCATTTGTTTTCATGCAATTTTTGATTTGGTCTTTGAATTCTTGACTGACCCATTCATTGTTTAATAGTGTGTTATTTAACCTCTATGTATTTGTGCTCATTCCAGATTCTTTTCTTGTGGTTGATTTCTAGCATCATATTGTTGTGGTCAGAAAAGATACATGGTATGATTCCGATCTTTTTGAATTTGTTGAGAGACTTGTTTTGTGGCATAATATGTGATCTGTTTTGGACAGCGTTCTGTGTGCACCTGAAAAGAATGTGTATTCTGTTGTTTTAGGATAGAATGTTCTGAATATGTCTATTAAATTCATCTGGTCCAGTGTCTCATTCAAGACCACTGTTTCCTTGTTGATTTTGCTTTTGGATGATCTGTCCATCCATGTAAGTGGGGTGTTAAAGTACCCTACTGTTACTGTACTATTATCCATTATTTCTTTCATGTTTGTTATTAACTGTTTTATGTATTTGGGTGCTCCCATGTTGTATGCATAAATATTTACAATTGTTATGTCTTCCTGTTGGATTGTCCCCTTTATTATTATATACTGTTCTTCTTTGTCTCTTGTTACAGTCTTTGTTTTAAAGTCTATTTTGTCCAATATAAGTATTGCTACCCCAGCTTTCTTTGGGCATCCATTTGTATAATAAATATCTCTCCATCCCTTTACTTTCAATCTGCAGGTGTTTTTCAGTCTAAAATGAGTCTCTTGTAGGAAGCATAAAGATGGCTTTTATTTTTTATCCATTCTATCAGCTTATGTCTTTTGATTGGAGTGTTCAGTCCATTTATATTCAAAGTAACTATTGATAGATATGTATTTGTTGCCATTTTGTTACTTGTTTTGTGGTTGTTTCTATAGATTTTCTGACCTTTTTTCTCTTTTGCTCTCTTTCATTGCTTATTGGCTTTCTTTAGTGATATACTTGGATTCCTTTCTCTGTATTCTTTGCATATCTATTACTGGTTTTTGTTTTATGGTCATCATTAGGTTTGTATATAATATATAACATCTTCTGCATATAGCAGTCTATATTAAGTTGATGGCCACTTAGGTTTAAGCCCATTCTTTACTTATCTCCCTCCCATATTTTAGGTATATGATGTCATATTTTACATGTTTTTATCAATCCCTTGACTGATTTTTACAGAAATATTTATTTTACTCTTTCTGTTTTTTTTTTTTTTTCAGACTCTCACTAATCATCTTCTTTTACAGTCAAAGTGTCCCCTTTAATGTTTCTTGCAAGGCTGGTTTAGTGGTTATGAACTCCTTTAGTTTTTGTTTGTCTGGGAAACTCTTTAGCTCTCCTATTCTGAATGATAGACTTGCTGGGTAGAATATTCTTAGCTGCAGATTTTTTCCTTTCAGCACCTTGACTATATCATGCCATTTTCTTCTGGCCTGCAAAGATTCTGCTTAAAAATATGCTGATAGCCTTATGGGGTATCCCTTGTATGTAACTGTCTTTTCTCTTGCTGCTTTAAATTTTTATCACTACTTTTTGCCATTTTAATTACTATGTGTCTTGTATGGACCTCCTTGGGTTGAATTTTGGGGGGGAATCTCTGTGCCTCCTGGATCAGGATATCTGTTTCCTTACCCAGATTAAGGAAGTTTTCAACTATTATTTCTTCAAATAAATTTTCTGGGCTCTCATCTCTCTCTTCTTCTTCTGAGATTCTTATAATGCTAATGCTATGCTTGATGGAATCACCGAGTCCCCTGAGACCATTCTCAATTTGCATTATTTTCTCTCTCTTTTTTTTTAAGATTTTATTTATTTATTTGACAGAGAGAGACACAGTGAGAGAGGGAACACAAGCAGGGGGGAGTGGGAGAGGGAGAAGCAGGCTTCCCGCCAAGCAGGGAGCCCGGTGCAGAGTTAGATCCCAGGACCCTGGGATCCTGACCTGAGCCGAAGGCAGATGCTTAACGACTGAGCCACCCAGGTGCCCCTGCATTATTTTTTTCTTTCTCTGGTGCCATGTAGTACCTTGCAGTGCAGTGTCCCCTGTGCCCTGGGTCTGACACTTTAGGGAGTGTCTCCTATGTGTGTTGCATGTGTTTTGCTGTTGAGTCTTGGCCTCTTTTTCCTTCAGTCCAGTTGTCTGTAGAGGTTTTCTTTGCATATTGTGGGCAGCAGGTGTGCAGTGGTCTGCTTGTGAAATGAGACCAGCCCTGCCATTGTAAGAACTAAGGTCCCATAAAACACATGGGTCAGGAGATGCATTGTTGGCAGGATTTGCACTGGTCTTCTGGCGGAGGTGCCTGATGTGCCTGGACTGAGGGGTGGATCCACCTAAGCATGGGGGCAGGGCTTGGTGCAATCAAGTTAGGTAAGGAGTGCTGCTGTTGTGCTGTCTCTGGCAGGTGGCTATTGTTTACACTGAGGGCAGGGGACAAAAATGGTTCCTGCTAGGCCCTTTGTTCCTCGTGGGGTCTCCCTGTGAGTCTGTCTCTCCAGGCCGATTCTGAGTTAAGCAAATCACCCTCCCTCCCATCTGCTGCTGGTGTTTGTCAAACTGCTTGTTCTAGGCTGTATCTGCACAGGCTGTTTGTCCTGCTGTCTCTTTAAGGGCAGGGACTCTATTTCTTAATGCCCTCCATACTCTCCCAAAGGTGAGCCCATTGATTTTTAAAATTCCAGGCTTTAAGTCCCGCTGGTCTTAAGAACTCAGGAAATTCAGCCCCTCTCGATGTCAAAGGCAAATATTATGGAGAGTTGTCGTTTCTGTTCATGGGCTCCCCATTGTGAAAGTCTGTTTTCCATCCTTTGCACCCCAGGTTCCCTCCCCAGGGTGGACAGCCACAGTCTGTTTTGCTCCTAGGCCACATCTTTGCCTTTCTACTTTCTTCTATTTGGTTTCTTACTTGCCTGTGGTTGTGAAGTTTGTTCTGTCAAACTTCTAGTCATTTCCTGGGCTATTTAGAGTGGTATGGGTTTATCTAGTTGTATCCCTGGGAGGAGGAA
Source organism: Callorhinus ursinus (assembly GCF_003265705.2). Taxonomy (NCBI): domain Eukaryota; kingdom Metazoa; phylum Chordata; class Mammalia; order Carnivora; family Otariidae; genus Callorhinus; species Callorhinus ursinus. The sequence goes on from NW_027397084.1 coordinate 16,700,913, forward strand.
AGCTTAGGGTCCTCCTACTCCACAATCTTCCCAGATGACCTAAAGGCATCCATTCTGAGACTCACTTCAATTTTAATGAAGACATGAGATCAAAGTGAAGGGATGGAAAAAGATATCTACGCAAATAGAAACAAAATCATACAAAATAGACTTTAAGCCAAAAATAGTAACAAAAGACAAAGGTCATTATATAGGGAAAATAGGGTCAGTCATCAAGAAGCTAGGACAACCATGAATATAATGCACCCAACATGGGTATACTTAAATATATTAATCAAATACTAACAGATCTGAAGGGAGAAAGGGACAATACAATATTAGAGGACTTCAATATCCCACTTTGAAAAAGGCATAAATTAACCAGACAAAAAACAATAAGGAAACAGTGAACTTGAACCATATTTTACCAAATGAACCTAAGAGATATATACAGAATATTCCATTCAACAGTAGCAAAATACACATTCTTCTCAAATACACATGGAACATTCTCCAGGTTAAATCATGTGATAGAACACAAAACAAGTCAGCAAATTTAAGAAGACTGAAATCATACCAAGTATCTTTTTTGACCACAATGGTATAAACTAGAAATAAATAACAGAAGTAAAGCTGGCAAATTCACAAATGTGAAAAGTAACAGCACACAAGGTGCCTGGGTGGCTCAGTCAGTCAAGCATCCAATTCTTGATTTCGGTTCAGGTCTTGATCTCAGGGTCATGACTTCAAGCCCCATGTTGGACTTCCATGCTGGGTGTGGAGCCTACATTAAAAAAAAAGTAATAACACACAACAGAGTCCTGAAAAACCAATGACTAAAGGAAAAAATTAAAAGGAAAATTAAAAATACCCTGAAACAAATGACAATGAAAACACAACTATCAAACCAACAAGATGTAGCAGAAGCAGTTCAAAAAGGAAAGTTTAAAAAAATAGCAATAAACATATTTAAAAAAAAGAAAGATGAAAAAAATCTTACCTTTATACCTCAAGAAACTAGAAAAAGAACAAAAAAGATGCCCAAATTTAGCAAAAGGAGAGATAATAGCAAAGATCAGAGCAGAAATAAAAAAAGAGACAAAAAATAATAGAAAAGAGCAATGAAACCAAGAGCTGTATTTTGAAAAGATAAACAAAATTGACAAAACTTTAGCCAGTCTAAGAAAAAGAGAGAAGACAGAAATAAATAAAAACAGATAGGAAAGAAGAAACATTACAATTGATACCACATAAATACGGAGGATCATAAAAGGCTACTATGAACAGTGATACACCAACAAAATGGGTAACCTAGAAGAAATAGATAAATTCCTAGAAACAAGCTATCAAGATTGAATCATGAAAAAATAGAAAATCTGAACAGACCAATTACTAGTATGGCGATTGAATCAGTAATGAAAAACCTCCTAATAGATGATTTATCTGGGAAACTTTACCATGCATTTTAAAAAAAGAACTAATACCAATCCTTCTCTAATTCTTTGAAAAATTTGAAGAGGAGGGTACACTGAGAGTACACTTCCAAACTCATTTCATGAAGCCAGCATTCCCTGATAACGAAGACAGATAAAGACATTACAGGAAAAGAAAATTATAGCCCAAGATAACTGATGAATATAAATTCAAAAATTCTCAAAAATATTAGCAAACTGAGTTCACCACTACATTAAAAAGATCATACACCATGAGCAAACAGGATTTATTCCTGTTATGCAAAGGTGGTTCAACATACACAAATCAATCAAAGCTATACACCATATCAACAAAATAAAGGATAAAAATCATATAATCATCTCAGGAGATGAAGAAAAAATCATTTGAAAAAAATCCAACATCCATTCATGATAAAAACTCTCAACAAAATTGGTAAAGAGGGAACATACCTCAACATAATAAAGGTGATATACAACAAGCACACAACTAATATCATATTCAGCAATGAAAAGGTTGAAAGCATTTCTTCTAAGATTAGGAACAAGACAAGATTTCCTAATCTCACTCCTCTTATTCAACATAATACTTGACTCCTAGACAGAACAATTAGGCAAGAAAATGAAATGAAATGCATCTACGTTGGAAAGGAAGAATTAAAACTGTCTACATGGGGCACCTGGGTGGCTCAGTTGGTAAGCATCTGCCTTCAGCTGGGTCATGATCCCGGGGTCCTGGGATTGAGCCCCAAGTTGGGTTCCCTACTCAGTGGGGAGTCTGCTTCTCCCTCTAACCCTCCCCCCCTGCTTGTGCTCTCACTCACTCTCTCTCTCTCTCAAATGAATAAAAAAAATTTTTAAAAACAAAAATAAATAAATAAAAGTGTCTTCATTTGCAGCTAATATGATCACATATATCAGAAACTTCTAAAGACTCCACCAAAAAAACAGAGGTAATCAACAAATTCAGCAAAGTTGCAGAAGACAAAATTAACATACAGATTAGTTGAGTTTTAACATACTAACTATGAAAAATCTGAACACAAAATAAATCCATTTATAATAATTCAAAAACAATAAATGCTGAGGAATAAATTTAACCAAGAAGGTAAACGATTTTTATAACAAAATCTGTAAGACTTTGATAAAAGAAACTGATGAAAATGCAAATAAGTGGAGATATATCCTCTGTTTATGTATCAGAATTAATGTTGTTAAAACGTCCATACTACACACTGAGTAATCAATGTACCTAATCAAAATTCCATGGCATTTTTCACAGAAATGGAAAAACAATCATAAAATTTATCCAGAACCACAACAGACCTTCAAATACCAAAACAATCCTGACAAAGAAAAACAAAGTTGGAGGCACCACAATCCCTGATTTCAAGCAAGACTACAATGCTATAGTAATGAAAATATGGTACTGGCATAAATGTACACACATAGACCAATAAACATAATCAAAAGTCCAGAAATAAACCCTTGCATATAATAATATATAATATAAAGGCCAAAAATACTCAATGGGGCAAGGATGGTCTCTTCAAATAAAAGGTGCTGGGAAAACTGGATAATCAATCACATGTAGAAGAATAAAATTGGACCTTCATCTTACACGACTCAAAAATTTAACGCAAAATTAAAGGCTCAAACATAAGATCTAAAACCATAAAACTCCTAAAAGAAAACATATGGGATAAGCAGCTCGATTTTGGTCTTGGTAATGAGATTTTGGATTTGACACCAAAAGCAAAGGAAACAAAAGCAAAAATTAACAAGACTAGACTACATCAAACTGAAAAGCTTCTGTATAGCCAAAGAAATAATGAACAAAATGAAAAGGAAACCTATAGAATGGGAAAAAATATTTGCAATCATATATCTGATAAGAAGTTAATTCCAAGGGTGCCTGGGTGGCTCAGTCGTTAAGCATCTGCCTTCGGCTCAGGTCAGGATCCTAGGGTCCTGGGATCAAGTCCCACATCGGGCTCCCTGCTCAGCGGGAAGCCTGCTTCTCCCTCTCCCACTCCCCCTGCTTGTGTTCCTGCTCTCGCTGTGTCTCTCTGTCAAATAAATAAATAAAATCTTTAAAAAAAAAAGAAGTTAATATCCAAAATATATAAAGAACTCATACAACTTAAGAGGTAACAGAACAAACAACCCAATTAATAAAATTAGCAAAAGATCTAAATAGAAATTATTTTCCAAAGAAAACATACTAATGGCCAACAGGTACATGAAAATATGCTCAACATCACTAATCATCAGAGAAATGCAAATCAAAACCACAATGAAATTGATATTTCACACCTGTTAGAATGGCTATCCTAAAAAAGACAGGAGATAATAAATGTTGGTGAGCATGTGGAGAAAACGCAACACTTGTACACTGCTAATGGGATATAAATTGGTTCAGACACTAAGGAAAACAGTATAAAGGTTCTTCAAAAAATTAAAAATGGACTACCATATAATTCAGAAATCTCACTCTGGGTATATATCCAAAGGAAATAAAACCAGGATATTGAAGAGACATCTGCACTCACATATTCATTGCAGCATTATTTACAATAGCAAAGATATGGAAACAACTTGTGCTGATATAGAAGGTGTGAGATAGATATATATCTATATATAGGTAGATAGATATATATCTCTATATAGGCATATAGATGTACATACACACACACATACATATATATGTCATACTTATCACCGAATATTATTCAGCCACGGGAAAGAAGATAATCCCGCCATTATGTGACAATGTGAACAGACCTTGAGGGCATTATGCTAAGTGAGATAAGTGAGACAGAGAAAGACAGTAACTATATGATATCACTTATGTGTGGAATCTAAAGAAGTTGAATATATTCAAAAATCAGAACAGAATGATGGTTGCCAGGGACTGGGGAGTGGGGAAAATGGGGAGATGCCAGTCAAAAGACACAAACTTCCAGTTGTAAGGCTAGCGAGTTCCAGGGATTTAATGTACATCATGGGGATTATACTTAACAGTACTGTATTACACACTTAAAAGTTGCTGAGAGTGTAGATCTTAAATGTTCTCACCACAAAATGAAATTATGTGAGGTGATGGAAGTGTTAACTAACACTACTGTAGTAATCATTTCACAAAAGATAAGTTTATCAAGTCAAAACACTGTACATCTTAAACTTATACAATGACATGTCAATTATTTGTCAATAAACCTGGAAAAACCAAATGCAACAAAAATAAAAATTAATGATTCCCACTCTGTGAAATTAATGAGAGCCCATAAAATGCTTCAGTGACCAAATCAAATGTCACTTGCAAGAAACATTTACTTCCTTTTTATTAATGTTATGTTAATCACCATACATTACATCATTAGTTTTTGATGTAGTGTTTCCTAACATTTACTTTCAATAAATGAAAATAATAATAGTAGGGCTCTTCTCTTCAATTGTGAGTTGACAAAAAGGAAAAGCAGCATGTTTTAGTGACTTCTACAATAGAATAGTTTTGAGATGTTGTACAGGTGACTAGTCCTTCTGAGCCTTTTTCCTTATTTGAGAAATAGGATGGCAGTAATATCAGTCATAAAAAGTACTAACTGAAATAAAATGTAAAAGATTTAAAAGCCTACAACTCAGGGCGCCTGGGTGGCTCAGTTGGTTAAGCGTCTGCCTTTAGCTCAGGTCATGATCCCAGGGTCCTGGGATAAGGCCCACGTCGGACTCCCTGCTCAGGAAGGAGTTTGTTTCTCGCTTTCCCTCTGCCCTTCCCCTGCTCGTTCTCTCTCTTTCACTCTCCCTCGCTCTCTCAAATAAATAAATGAATAAATAAATAAGTAAATAAATAAAACTTTTTTAAAAAGCCTACAACTCTGTTCATCACCTAATTACATTATGATTTCAGTGACAGAAATTGTATTATCAACAATGACAGCTTACATTTAATATGCATTATCATATACTAGGTATTGTTGTAAGCATTTTATCTATATTAACTCATTAACAGTCTTATTATGCCCATTTTACAAAGAATCAGGGGAACTGAAGGTGCATCTAGCATACATTGGTTCCAGAGTCTAAATTCTCAACTTCAGTCTTATTAATCCTAATCAAACAAAACCCACAGTAAGTGAATGTTGATTGCAATATACAATTGTTAATTTTTTTTTAAAATCATGTTAAAACTTGAAGAGTCCTAATATGAAAGAAACATCACATTCAATATTTAATAATTCCAGATCTATGAATTCTTTTACTGGCATAAATATTTAATGGAAGAAATTCATATCTGCCCTCTGAAACTATTTCTGAGTTGCCCATTCATTTGCAATTATTTAATTTAGGAGTGGTTCAGTTGGTTCTGATTCTGTATAACAAAATGATTCTGAATTACCAGTTTCTCTCTTCTTTTAAAAATATCCACCAATAGATGTAAATTCTCCATTCTAAAATTACTGTTCTTATTGCTATTTATTTCAAAAGTCTACTCCCAAAAGAATGAGTTTGAATATAAATCACAATTAATTTTTTATTATACAATTAATTTTTATATTAAGGGTATCCACAACATGAGGCCTTGGAGAAGACAGTCAAAGGGTGACATGCTTATTGTCTGCAGAACACCTTACACACTAATGGTCCCGCTCACCCCGGGATTACTGCTCCTGAAGTCAGAATTAGAATGTGCTGCTGGATGGAGGTGCTCAATTATTATACATTATCTTGTTACTCAATATTTTACAGATAAAGATGTATTAAAGTTTCAAGAGAGCAAATAACTTTTCCAAGGGCAGAAAGACAAATGGCCAAGGTAAGGTGAAAGCCAGACTCCAAAGTCTTAAGCATCTGGATGAACTTAGGCTTACAGTTGAGATGATCTTTCACTAAAAATAGAATGACGGAATCAATCGGAGGAAAAAATATGGCTATGTGTGTGTTAATGGCTTGCTTGTGCAAGCAGTTGATAAAGGTATACCAACCTCCAAAACTCTAGAAAAAAAATTTTTCTAAAGAGCAAATTCCTTATTTTGCTAGGCTATTTCCATGCTGTAATGATACACAGCCAATCTGTCCTCTCTGTATTCTCTTAAAACACCAGTGTCCACTACAGGTGAATGGCAAGACCATAAACAAGGTCAGCTTCATCAGCATCATCAAATTACTTGAGGATAAACTCCAATCACATTTTTTAAAGTTTTCTAAAACATGTTACAAATTTATCCTGAAGACTTAAATTCTGCCGCCTGTTTTTCAAAACAACATAGCCAAACTTCTAATGCCTTAGAATTATTGATGCCATAATTTTTATATATTTTTTAAAGGTTTTATTTATTTATTTGAGAGAGAGAGCACAAGTGGGGTGGGGGGACGAGCAGAGGGAGAGGGAGAAGCAGACTCCCTACTGAGCAGGGAGCCTGACATGGGGCTCCATCCCAGGACCCTGGGATCATGACCGGACCCAAAGGCAAACACTTAACTGACAGCCACCCAGGTGCCCCATCCATAATTTTTATATTGCCCAATAAATTACTTTGCTCAAAGTTGTATTTAATTTTTTAAGAAGCATTAGGCCACAAAAGAGAATGTTTAAACTTTATCACTGATAACACCTTGCAATGTGATGCATTTTATATGCTTGTGTTCAGGCGTGCAAATCCTATGATGCTATTTGACAACATTAGGTAGTGGTCGTCTCAATCCTGTGGGCACTTATGAACACTGTTCCTTCTGTTATTGTTGTTTTGTTTGGGGCAGATTTGCATTTATCAATTAAAATACAAACGAATGACATACATCCTTTGTAAAACTGTCCTTCTGAGCCTTGATAAGATGTGAGTAGATAAAACAATATCACACTGATTCATTATTTTTTCCCTTGTATGTGTCCTTCTCAGTGTGTGTTTAAACAGCTTTGGCAAAGGTTATGAGTATTTCCAAATTGCTAAATTTGATGGACATTTTTCTGTTCTCATTTTACTTGACTGCTTGTTTGGAGTTGAAGATTCTAAATATTGGCATCCCTAGGGATCTGAGCATGGTATTCTTCTGCCTGAGGACCCTGTTCACCTCTTTGGCTTAGAGTTAATGGAAACTTGGAAACTCAGTCCTGAGCACCAACCTCAAGCAATTTGCAACTTCCAGCTTCCTACAAGATAGAGGTTGTCCCTGACTCCTCATCACCTGTAAAATAAAGTCCAGGTGTTTGTTTGTTTGTTTGTTTTTTTTTAAGTAAAGCTTTGAGAGTTGGATCCATGGCTCTTGTGTGACTTGGTGGTCATCTACCACTCTCTCAAGTGCTCCCCTCAACTTACACCACTCTGAACTTTGTGCTGTGGGCCACAAAACACTTCAGAGTTTCTTATTCACAAACCTGTTTCATGCCTTATTTACATAGTTCCTTTCTCCTTTTTCCTGGAATATCCTCCTTAATTCAACGGAAACTTGCTGAATTTAAGAATCAGTTCATTATGACATCTTTCCAGAACCCTCCTCCTCACACTCTTCTGTGTGCCCCTGCAGCCACCACCCTGGATTGCACCTGAAACTTTGCCTGGGGACTGACCCCATGTTTTAAAGGTAGCAGCTCTCTAAGTTCAAGAACTGGACGTTTTTTTCAGCGGATCATGTAGTTCCATATTACATATAGATGTTCAGTAATTACAAAAAATAATTCCCACTGTGGTTAATTTTAACACTGATATTTGAATCTTCTAAACAGTGATATCCACACAAGTTATATTATCCATAAAGAATTTGGTTTGGTTGAAGATGGCTTTTGTGTAAGTCTTGTCTACTACCTCTAAATGCCATTTGTCTTTATGGTTTCTTTTGCATCCCTCCTCTTCCCTGATTCATAAACTTTCTATTCATAGTTCAGGGGTACTCATTATTACCCTAATCTTAACAACAATCATGCAAGGCACCTTAATGAACCAATCCCTATTTGTAGACCTCTGGCATATTCTCCTTCCTTCCTTAGAAGAATACATCTTCTATGAAAGATTTTGCTTCTCCCACATCTCAAAGTTTTCCATTCTTCATGAAGCTAAACAGATTCTCTCACCTTCTATCATCCTTTTTGGAGTCCCTAAGGCTGCTATGCTGATGGTTCCTGTTCAGAGAGAGAACCTGATAAACCTCACCGTAGCTTTAGAACCATGATTTCTTTAACTTTATATATGGGTTTTCTTAGCTGAACAACTAGAGAATGTGCACACCCTTCATTAACTTGAGTCCTCCTGTTCCAATCCCTTCTTTTTGTCAATGTTAGCCTTCTTCCATATGGCTGAATGAGTGAGTCATGAAACAGGGCTGCAGCATTTCTTCACAATATGGTGAGGAGGTATACGACAATTAGAGGCCTGTTTAACTCTAAATAGAGGTGTTTCATTTGGTGTAGTTTAGGAAGGAGTCACCTTATCTTGATACAAATAAAGATTCAAAACCTAAGATACTGAAATGAAATCAAAAGATATGCATAATGACTATGTGTGAGCTGGAAATGTTAAAATAAAAATAATCATAATACTATGTGCTATCAGTGTTCCTTTGACCTACCTACTGAACCTCTCTTGGAAGCACTGGCTTTCAAAAGAAATAAAAAACCTTCAATATCCTTTTTTTAAGATTTATTTTATTATTTATTTGAGAAAGAGAGAGAGAGAGGGATCAGGGGGAGGGGCAGAGGGAGAGGCAAAGGGAGAGAATCTCAAGCAGACTCCTGATGAGTGACGAGCCCAAAGTAAGGCTCAATCTTAAGACCCTGAGATCACGACCTGAGCTAAAATCAAGAGTCAGATGCTTAACCGACTGGGCAACCCAGGTGTCCCAATATCATTTGTTTTCATTTTTACTTTCTTTAATCGTTTTTGAGTGTAAGAACATTTCAGTTCTATTCTTTTGGCAAATTTCAATTATATAATAGTAATATCAACTATAGTCCTCATGTTTTACATTAGATCCTCAGAACTTATTCATCTTATAGTTGATAGTTTGTGCCCTTTCATCAACCTCTCCTTATTCCTTCCACTCACTAGCCCTTGGCAACAACTCTTCTATCTCTGAGTTTAATTTCTTTTTTTTAAGATTCCACATATAAGTGATACCATGGAGTATTTGTCTTTCTTTCTCCCTCTGGCTAATTATACTTAGCATAATGCTCTTAAGTCCATCCATGTTGTCACAAAGAGCAGGATTTCCTTCCATCTCATAGCTAAATAGTATTTCACTGTATATATACCACATTTTCTTTATCATTCATCCTAATACAGACACTTAGGTATTTTCCTTTATCTTAGCTACTGTGAATAATGTTGCCAATGAACATGGGGGTGTAGATACCTCTTCAATATCCTAGTTTCATTTTCTTTGGATATATACCCAGAATGGGATTGCTGAACCATATTGTAGTTCTATTTTTAATGTTTGAGGAACCTCTTTTTGAGTGTGAGAACATTTCAGTCTACTCTTTTGGCAAATTTCAATTATATAACAGTATTATCAACTATAGTCATCATGTTTTACATTAGATCCTCAGAACTTATTCATCTTACAGCTGATAGTTGTGCCCTTTTATCAACCTCTCCTTATTCTTTCCACTCACTAGCTCTTAACAAAGACTTTTCATAGTGGGCAGCCCAATTTACATTCTCACTAACAGTGCACAAGTGTTCCCTTTTCTCTACAGCCTCTCTAACATTTGTTATCCCTTATCTTTTTTAAAGATTTTATTTATTTATTTGACACAGAGAGAGCGAGCAAGTGGTGGGGGAGGGCGGCTGGAGAGGGACAAGCAGACTCCTCACTGAGCAGGGAGCCCGATGCGGGGCTTGATCCCAGGACTCTGGGATCATGACCTGACCTGAAGGCAGACACTTAACTGACTGAGCCACCCAGGCACCCCAAGGTATCCCTTATCTTCTTGATGATAGCCACTCTAATGGGTATGAGATTATATCTTAATGTGGTTTTGATTTGTTTCTCTGATGATTAGTGATGTTGAACATCTTTTCATTATCTGTTGGCCATTTGTATGTCTTCTTTGGAAAGATGTCTATTCAGATCCTCTGCCCAGTTTTTGGTTTTCTTTTTTTTTTTCTTTTTCATTTTTTTCTATTTGTATCTTGCTATACAGAAGGTTTTTAGTTTAATGTAGTCCCACTTGTTTATTTCTGCCTTTGTTGCTTATGCTTTGGGTGTCAAATCCCAAAAAGTCATTGCCAAGACAGACGTCAAGTTGTTTACAACTTAGTTTTCCTTTAGGAGTTTTATGGTTTCAGGTCTTATATTCACAACTTTAATCCTGTTTGAGTTAATTTTGTGTATCGTGTGAGATGGGGTCTAGTTTCATTCTTTTGCATGTGATTATCTAGTTTTCCCAACATCATTTATTGAAGGGATTATCCTTTCCCCATTATAAATTCTTGGCTTCTCTCTCATAAATTATTTGGTCATATATTCATGGGTTTATTTCTGGGATCTTTTTCCTGTTCCACTGAACTGTGTGTCTGTTTTTATGCCAATACTGTATTATTTTGACTATTATAGCTTTGTAATATAATTTGAAATCAGGAAGTGTGATGTTTCTAGCTATGTTCTTTCTCAAGATTGTTTTGGTTTTTCAGGATCTTGTACATTCTGTGGGTTTGGGCAAATAGATAATGAAATGTATGCATTATTATAATATCATATGGAGTATTTTTCACTACCCTAAAAATCTTCTGTGCTCCCCCTATTCATCCCTTTCTCCACCACAGCCCTTGGCAACCATAGATTTTCTTTTGTCTCCATAGTTTTGTCTTTTCCAGAATGTCATATAATTGGAATTATACAGATTTTGAATTGGCTTCCTTCACTTAGTAATATGTATTTAAGCTTCCTCCATGTTTTTATATGGTTTGAGAGCTCATTTCTTTTTAATGCTGAGAAATACTGTCTAGATATACCACAGTTTATTTATCCATTCACCTACTGAAGGATATCTTGGTTGCTTCCAAGTTTGGGTAATTATGAATAAAGCTGCTATGACATCTGTGTGTAAGCTTTTGTGTGGATATAAATTTTCAACCCCTTTAGGTAAGTACTAAAATGTATGATTGCTGGATTATGTGATAAGAGTTTGTTTAGTTTATAAGAAATTGCCAAATTATCTTCCAAAGTGACTGAATTCACTAATATTATTAAACTCCCTCTAACATATAAAAATAATTAAGCTTTTGAGAGACAAATGCAGCACTTAAATTGGCCAATTTTATCACTGATTTGGTCAAATAAAAAATTCTCACTCTAGACAAATGCCGTATGATTTTACTTATATGTGGAATCTAAAATACAAAACAAATGAACAGACTCTTAAATAGAGTGAATAAACTGGTGGTTGCCAGGGAGGGATGGGTGAAACAAAGGGGATTAAAAGGTACAAAATTTCAATTATAAAATAAATAAGTAAAAATAAATAAATAAATAAGTCACAGAGATGAAAAGTATAATATTGTAATAGTGTTGTATGGTGACAGATGGTGACTACACTTATTGTGGTGAGCATTAAGAAAGGTATGGAATTGTCAAATCAATATGTTGTACACTTGAAACTAATATAACATTGTATGTTAATTATACTTCAATAATTAAGAAAATAGATCAATATTTAAAAAAATTCTTACTATACTAATAAAATATTAATAGGTTACAAACTAAGTGTAAAATACATGCAACTTGAAAAGAACTTAAATTTTTATTATACTAAGGTATTTCACTTATATGAAATAAATTTCATACATTTCATAAATTAAGATACAAATGGGAACAACTTTTAGATAATTCTTTCTTACTTTGTGTCAAAATTTACTGTGTTTTAATTTCTATTAATTTTCCCTACTTTTGCCCTCTGGAGCCATATATAGGACAAATCTACCTGTTCTTCAATTATCTGAAAAATATTTACTAATACAGAGGCTATCTTTACCATTAAAGCCTAATATTTCTAGTTTCCTTATAACATTTCAGGATCCCTTGCACACTCTGGTTATGATTTTCTGTAAAGTTTTTCATTCACTGAATGATCCATTCACTGATTGTTTGATTGATTCACTTATTCAACCATGCAGTTATTACATACCTAGAGTCTGCCAGGCACCAAGGGTTGTGCTGAGAAGCCACTAAAAATACGCATTAAAATAAGTTTCTATCTTTTATCTTTCTCACCTTTTATAGAAGTAACAACATTTCCTTCTATTTTTTTATATCAGCTTACATGAGTCTACCTACAACCAGTAACTTTCCTGCATTTAAATGCTTACAAACCTATGCCCTCCTATTAGTCTGCAGTTTCCCCCTAGGACCTTGGGCAAATTACTCGGTGCTCCTGTTTCCCTAGCTGGCAAATGGGGATATTATCAGTAGCTACTTCATAGGGTTGAGATGATTCTTATTAATGAATTTTTCAGTCTACTTCCTTTGGTTTTATAGTTAGTGAATAGATCTCTGTGATTCTGGATATAGACAGCTTGTGAGTTCAAATATTCACTGTGTAAGATTTTCTCTTTAAGGATGTATTTTAATAAATATTTTGGTGGAAATGTAGGAGGGATGATTTTTTAGGAGACAGACATTATTTAAACGAAAGACTCCAAATTTCTCTTAAATATTATCTTTTATAAAGAAAGTGAAAGTATCACAGTCTTTTAAAATAATAACTACCTTTCAAATCTGTTCGATAAATGAACTCATTAACTATTTTCATTCAGCTTGATTAATTTAAGATTTATACTTTCTAAATATATCTTTAATGTAGATATTTATAAGCATGACAGAATTAATAACCTCCTCCAGATGAAAATTATTATAAGAACACATTAAGAATGTCAACATTTTAAAGCCATATCCCAGGGGCACCTGGATGGCTCAGTCATTGAGCATCTGCCTTGAGCTGGGGTCTTGATCCCTGGGTCCTGGGATTGAGCCTGCATTGGGCTCCCTGCTCGGCCGGGAGCCTGCTTCTCCCTCTTCCACTACCCCTGCTTGTGTTCCTGCTCTCGCTGTCTCTCTCTGTCAAATAAATAAATAAAATCTTAAAAAACAAAAAAGCCCACATCCCAGCCAATATATAGATTAATATAAAATTAAAAACAAATTCAAAGTAGTTATATTCTGCTTATATACCTAACATGATCATAATTAAATTATATAATTACTATGTAGTTACAGAAAAGAGTTTCAGGAAATAACTTATTCCCTTATAGTCATGATAAATATGATGTGTATGACTATCATTGCATGATAAATAGGACCTTTTTTATTCCTAAGGTTTTAATGTCAGACTCAACTGAAAAATGTGTATCATATTCAATGTATTTATTCCAAGGCTTGTTAAAATCACTCTATGGTGAGTGCTGTGAATTGTGTAAGACTGTTGAATCACAGACCTGTACCTCTGAAACAAATAATACATTATATGTTAAAAAAAAAAGAAGAAGAAGAAGAAGAAGATAGCAGGAGGGGAAGAATGGGGGGGTGGAAATTGGAGGGGGAGACAAACCATGAGAGACTATGGGCTCTGAGAAACAAACTGAGGGTTCTAGAGGGGAGGGGCGTGGGGGGATGGGTTCGGCTGGTGATGGGTATTAAGGAGGACACGTACTGAATGGAGCACTGGGTGCTATATGCAAACAATGAATCATGGAACAATACCTCAAAAACTAATGATGGAATGTATGGTGATTAACATAACATAATAATAAAAATATTACTCTATTTTGCTGCAGATGGATAAAATAACAACCACTTTTCTATGTTTTATGGAATAAAACAGTGTGAAATGATGGCTTTAAATTTCTTATGTTTACAACTTTATTAAAACCCCACCAGTTATATACTTGATTAAAGATTTATGGAAGACACACTGAATTGCATTCTTATAGGTAACTGTCATGATTTCATGGGGGACTGTTCAAATATTGGAGTACCCTGACAACATCCATCACGGCTACAGAAAATAAAGTTCCAAAGTGCAAAAAATGCATTCATAAAAAAATATAACACAGGGACAAAAAAGAGTAAGTCATTAGACAGAATATACAAACCAACTATATATTTTTGATACCCTACGTTAAATTTAAATAGCAATAGAAATAGAACCATTAATGAAGAAGATCTAAATCTTTTTAATGACTTAAATATCTTAACCACTTCCAAGTTTAAAAAGAATTAGATTTAAAATTTGCTTTAAATATGTCACCCAAAGAATCAGTGACCAAAGAATGCTGTTTAATATGCTTTCTAGAACTGTGTTCTTTAATATGATGGCCACTAGTCACATATGACTATTTAAATTTAAATTAATTGAAATTAAGTAGCATTAAAAATTCAGTTTCTCAGTCACACTAACCATATTTCAAGTGCTCAAAAGCCACATGTGGCTAGTTAGACACATGCAGAGAGCACATTTCTATCATCATAGAAAGTTCTATTAAAGAACTGTATTCTAGAGTTTTAAGAAAACACTATTCTGCAGAATCAGAGATATAGAATGAAGTTGTTATTATCACCTGAAGCCAATGTTCTAGATGTTATATACAATATTTCAAAACAGAAAAATGAGCCAAGATTCTTTGTAAATGATTAGCTGAAAAAACATCCATGCATTTTAAGACTGGACATATTATCTGTATGTAGCTACTAAACACAGATATAAAAAGTGGCTTGATTGCTTATGATCATTTAAAAAAAATTCCAAAATTCTTAGTAGAGATATAATTCTGTCTAATTAAATTAACAAAGAAAAAAAACAGATGGTATTATTGCTTGGCATGAAGAGGTAAATTAGAGATACTAGGATTATAATCATGATAGAATCATCCCCTTAGAAGAATAACTAAAAACATGTGCTAAAGTGAGAAAATTGAGAGGTAGTGAAGTTGGGAACCTACTGGTAGTTTGCTGCAGTTCACTAAAAATGGCCCAAAGGGGACACCTGGGTGACTCAGTCGGTTAAGCACCTGACTTCAGCTCAGGTCACGATCCCAGGGTCCTGAATGGAGCCCTGTGTCGGGGGTCCCTGCTCTTCGGGGAGTCTGCTTCTCCTTCTCCCTCTGCTCCCCAGCTTGTACTCTCTCTCTCTCTCTCTCTCTCTCTGTCTCAAAAAAAAAAAAACCATTGATGAATGACAGTGCTAGAAACTAGTTAATATTCCTGAAATGTTTGTAAATGTCTTACATTTTAACAGTAATTTTCAGATTATTAAGCAATCAATAATACTTTAAAATAATCCTATAAGATAGGTAGAAATTCATCTCCAGTATTTAATTATGAGAAAACTGAGATTTTAATTGGCTGATGAATGCAAGAAAGAGCCAGCCTCAGATTCAAGTCTTTACTGTTGTTTTAAAGCTTCTGTCCTTTGCTTAAGTTATTAATCTATAGTTGTCTCATCTGTAGTTTTGCTTTCCATGGTTTCAGTTACACATGGTCAACCACAGTCTGGAAACAGATGGTCCTCCTTTTGACTTATCATCAGAAGGTCAATAGTGGACTAACACTAATATCAGAATGCCTTACTTGTCATTCACCTCATTTCATCTCGTCACATAGGCATTTTATTATCTCACATCATCACAAGAAGAATGAGAACAGTACAATGAGATATTTTGAGAGAGAGAGACCATATTCGTGTATCTTTTACTACTATATATTGTTATAATTATTCTATTTTATCATCGTTGTTAATCTCTTACTATGCCTAATTTATAAGCTAAATTTTATCATAGGTATGTATGTATGTGTAGGAAAAAATAGAATATACGTATGATTCAGTTCTATCTGGGGCTTCAGGCAACCAAGTGCAATCTTGAAATATATCCCCCTGCAGATAAGGGAAAACTACTGTACTTGTCATCTAATATCGTCCTTAAAATGTATAAGTGAGTATGTCAAGTAGGATATCCCTTGTTTTCTTATCACTGAATGAACACCTTAATGTTGTGATTTTCAAAGTGTGGTTGCTTGACCAAGCTGCTGAATCAGTATAATCTGGGAACTTGTTAGGAATGCAAATTATCGCCCCTCCCCCAGCCCCACTGAGTCACAAATTCTGAAAGTGGAGCCCAGGAATCAGTGTGTAAACAAGCCCTCCCTGTGATCCTGAGGCAACTATAGTTTGAAAACCACTCCTTTTTTTTTAAATTTTATTATGTTATGTTAATCACCATACATTACTCCTTTAATGGATTATCTGTAATCCACTGCTGGCAGCCAATATAGCTGAAACCCAAGTATCTGGAAAGAACCAAAATGTATTGATGGAAACTTTTCTACAGTTTTAGCCTGATTTAAAATGATGAATTTGTGACCATGTTAACCTTTTGATCATTATGATCATTCCAGAAAGATACCTAGTAGAAACATATAACATGCTAACACGATATTCATTATGCCACCAATTGTAATGTGTTTAAAAAGGATCAAGTCTCTTATTTTCTTTCCTTCTCATGGATTTTAGAAAATCCCCATAAATTCCAGCACCAAGACCAGAAATCATGCATCTTAACACGAGATGCAAATAGTTTTGAACCAGATTAACAGGGCCTACTTTGGTTTGATTTGTTCATGAAAATTAGTTGAGTTAAGACATGGGTCAACATTTTTTTTTTTCTGCACAGGATTAGATAGTAAATATTTTGGACATTTCAGATCATACGTTCTCTTGGAACTACTCAGCTATACCATAAAACAAATTAGCTATAGATAACACATAATCAAATGGGTGCGGTTATATTCTAAAAAAACTTTACAAAACATATCAAGGATTTGGTCCATAGGCCGTTTGTCAACTCTTGTGAACTAAGGAAACTAAGGACAACAACTTGACACATGAAAAATGGAACTAAGGAAGATGGATTTTTTTTTTTTTAAATCATATATAGCTGAGTAAGAAGCAGTTTCAGTAAATGATTTCCAATTAGGAGACATACTCCTTTAAATACGAGGAACTCGTTAAAACTAAAGATTCAGCAGCATTCCATTATTATATAAATGTTTTTATGCATTATAATGCATATTATTCATGATTATCTTAATTTTGTATGACTATCACAAATGGAATATTGTTTGCTTTTACTTAGATGATAGATTTGGTTTCTTAAAATTGTATTTTTTGAGTTAAGGCTTTGGGTTTTTTAAAACATTAGAAAACTAATTACAATGTAAGACTATCACTAATGTTAAACTGTCAGTGTGAGTGGTTAGCTCAGCCCCTCTACCACAGCGAACAGTCACAGTCATAGGAGATTTCTGGCTTCTGCCTGGCAAATGTTTGCCAAGCACTTTAAAAGCAAAGCGATTTAGACACACAGTCTTTTCTTCTATTCCTTGAAGCAAAGCTCATGGTTCTTTGGTGACATATGTAAGAATTCACGAACTGCACCTGCAAAGTTGGCCTGGTCTCCTCCCCATCCCCTACTCTTTGGTCTGAGCCCCTGGATGCCAAACCTCATTTGATTGATTTTCAGTTCTTTCATAAATCAATGTAATTCTCAGATTCTAAGACTGTTTCATCTTCTAGCTTTCTCAATGCTAAAGTAGACAGTCTTCTGGGGATAACCCATATTAGGTATATAATTTCAAATCAGTTTAATTAGAGCAGAATTACAAACTCAAAGTCTTCAGAGGCAATTCAGGTTAAAAATAATGACAGTAAATTCCATATATAAATTAAAAAGTACTGCAAGATTTATATTAAGTGACAACTGATGCTTGTCTTCAGTGTCAATGAATAATAGGGAGTGATGGAGACTTGAGCTTGAACTAGAGAGGGCATATCCTGCCAGAAAGAGAGACTTGCTACTTCTCACCAACTGATTAATGACCCTAGGCTATAAAACCCAGTATTACCCTCTTTTCCACTTTTTTCTTTTTTTTAAATAATACTTTGAAACAGATTCTCTATGTGAAATACTCAGGTTTTAAATGCTGTCCACTAATTCCTGTTTCTTAAATTCTGTGAAGATTGAACACACTTCATGGGCTACTATTTTAGAAACTCTGACTTAAGGTTTCATTAAATTATTTAAAATCTATGAGTTCATATCCTGATGTTCCCAACATTAAATGAACAAAATTCCCTCCTAGTGGTTTAATATCATTCAGTGAGATTTATTTAGCTGGGATCTTCAAATTACATGAAAAATGTGTAGCCTTTTAATGTTTGCTGCTCCGTATGTTTGTTTTGCTGCTGTGTTCACTTGTACATTTCCTATTCCCTCATTGCATGGGCCCACCGTTGACAAATGTTTAACTTGTGGGCTAACTCTTCTCTGGTCTAGGAACACAATCATGATTGATCACTATATTCTGAATAAGACTTAGAGTCAATGCAATAGCATGCAAAGGCACTCCATAACCTTCTATCTTCTTGATTCTAAATATTGTATGCATAAAGATTATCACACACTCCTCTTTGGGCATCTAGGTGATCTTGACAATTATTCTGTAATTGCATCCGTTTTTCAACAGTTGTGCCCTTGGAATGCATTTGCTCTTTTAACTAATCAGACAACTTGAAGATGCAGTGCCACTTCTGTAATAAAACCAGTACTGATAAGAGTCATTTGGTATTTTAAAGGATCCATATTTCAGGAGAAAATTATACTATCAACTGTGATTTATGTGAAATTCTTGTTATTTGTAAAGCAAGTAGGCCTCTAAATTTCTACTTATGCAAAACTTAACAAAAAATGTTATCTCTTATTACTGTGACCAATTCAGAGGCTAATAAAAAAAAAGTGATTCTACAGTGAGCTGCTCATATAGCTTTTTCACTTAATCCTAAAATAGTCTGTTGCCAAACAAAAGGAATAACAAATAACTGAAGCTTGTCAAGACCATCGAGGAGGTTGATTAAACCTAGAAATGGTTCTGAGTGAAATTGACTCTAAACTAGAATTTACAGATCCATTATATTTTGCAGATATGACTTACACAGATTATTCCCTCAGGAAAGATTTAAGGAAAATAGAGAAATGTCACCAAAAACTATAAGTGTTGCCATTATAACTAAGTGTAAAGTTAAATATAAACAAAACTGCATCTTTAATATTTTATCTTATCAAACTGCCAGCATGTTTTAACAGGAAGAGTGTAAAATTGGATATTTTAAATTATTCCTAAGCAGTGTATAAAATGTCCACTGGCAAGTCATAAGTAATTTTTTCCTATGCACTTTTCTCTTAGCAAATACAAGGCTTCCCTTTTTATCCTGAAATGGGCAGTATTGAGAACAACTTTTTTTTTTAAAGATGAAAAACAATCTGAAAACATAGTATTTTGAAACCTTTAGTTTAAGATTTTATTACTTTTCCAAGAGCAAAAATTTTCAGAAAAAAAAAAGTCTCACTAAATGCCAATGGAAAGGCAAGAGAGGAAATATATATTATTTTATTAAAATAACTTTATTAGTTTGAGTTAAAAAGTTTTTTAAATCATTGATATATAACGATAAATCTGGAAGAACATAAAAATATATTCTGAGACTACCATTTAATACCCCATATTCTAAACTATTGATTCAATCCAGGTAGTTCTCATTATACAGCCCCTTTACCAATACAACATACACTTAATCAGAGCTACTTGATACTGATGAGAACAATGAGGTCATTGACTTTTAAACCATTAGAGTAACATGACATAAGTCAAATCATTCACTAAATGACAATCAACCATAAAGGCTGCTTTAGCAGTAATTAACCCAGTTCTCTGCAGACGGTTTATGCCCCGCTACTGCCCCCTAATGCCTGTTCCACTTTTTGACTTCGCCATGTGAGATTTCACGTTTGCAGCTGCTATCCTTTCACCCTGCTCATCTTACTTACTTTCAAATATCCATTTAGAATATTGAAAATGTCTGGATTTCAAATATACAAACTTTCCAGGAAAACTTTTCCTTCATAATTACTTTTCTTCCATAATTCCTCTTAAGCTCCTAACTTTTTGTAGTTTCCATGAAGAGTTCCAAATCTCTTAGTAACAAGACCCAACTTTTTGAGATAAACAAGGCAAAATGATTGGTCTAATTTCTGGCCCATAGTATGCACACCATGAATAGTATTTATATGCAGGAGATAAGAAGTGACATGGCAGGAGAGATAGGTAATAATGGGAAGCATCCTATATGATATTTAAACAAACAGATTTCCATTTTAGATAATTCTGGCAGCGGAATGGAGGATGCATTTGTTGGGGGCAAGACTAAAGCTAGAACAGTTGGGAGACTTCTGTAATAAACCTGGAGATAAATAATATAAATTTTGGGGTTATCAACGGATAGTCAAAGAGATTCGATGATCAAAAGTTTAAATCAAAAGTCCACTAATGGGCTTCAGAGAATTCATAAGCCCTCTGAAATATACATATACTGTCTTGTGGTTGGGTGATATGCATGTTACCACCACTCATCCCCCTTCTTGGGACAAAAAGGCCATAACTGTCAATAGATTATCAGAGAGACGTAGAAATTAAAACCAAAAGCATTAAGGATCACTCGTGTAGAGTGTTACATGCAATGAATTAAGAATGAAACTCTGAGAAACACTGATATTTAAAGGAACCAATAGAGGGAAAAAAGGCAAAGAGGAAAACTAGAGAAGTATAAGGAGAAAATGGTAAATGTATTGCTTTTACAATCAAAGGAAATATAAAGCTTTAAAAAGGAGAATGAGATTAATTGTGCACAATTTAGCATGGAAATCTTGCAAAGAAAGAAATTCTATTGGTGATTACAATTAGAATGCCACTAGAGCCCTTAAAGAGAATAGTTTTGAAAGAACAGTGATTTATAATCAGTGAAAATACCATGACACCGGGAGCATTTGAAAATATATGAAGTGTTTTCTTATTGTCACAACCACTGAAATTTAATTCACAGGATCAGGGATGCTAAACATTTTCAAAAAATGTAGAACAGTTTTGAATAAGGAAGAAATGAGCATGAAAGCCAGAACGGGGCGAACTTGGAAGTTAAGGGCAGTGTAGAAGTGAACACCGTGAGAACAGAATTATTTTTTAAAGCTAAAATTAAAAAGAGGGAAAAGATATTAGACAGCAGCTAGATATATATACTTCCTTTTCTGAATGGAAAACATTTAGATATTTACTTTGACTAAGAAGAAAAAGCCTGTAGAAAGGTGATGTTGACAAACAAAATTAATAAAACAAGGCTCTAGAAAAGATTGGTAGATGATGTGAGAATTGGCAAAAAAAAAAAGAAAAAAAAAAGAAAAAAAAAAAAAAAAAGAAAGAAAGAAAAAAAAAAAAAAAAAGAAAGAAAGAAAGAAAGAAAGAAAGAAAGAAAGAAAGAAAGAAAGAAAAAGAAAAGTGACTCGAAATTAAGCAGTACAGAGGAAACTTCATCTTATGTGACAGATGAAGGAGCAGTCCTTAGGTTTTAGAGACAGGGCAGATCAAAGATATCATGCCTGTTGGCCTCAATTTCCTCAACAAAATAGAGTTGAAATTCAGGGCAGTAGATGCTTTTCTCATTTTTATTCTGTTTACAGTAACAAATCTTTTTTTTTCAAAATATCCCTTTCCTGTGCATAATGAATACAATGCTTAGTTTTTAAATGAGATGAGAAATTTTTGGTTTTTTTAAAGGATTACATCATGGGCTTCGTGATAATCATATTTTTATGTAGCCAGTCTTGATATATGTATATAATCTATAAATTTTTATTTACTGGGGCGCCTGGGTGGCTCAGTTGGTTAAGTGACTGCCTTCAGCTCAGGCCATGATCCTGGAGTCCCGGGATCGAGTCCCACATCGGGCTCCCTGCTCAGCAGGGAGTCTGCTTCTCCCTCTGACCCTCTTCCCTCTCGTGCTTGCTATCTCTCATCTCTCTCTCTTAAATAAAATCTTTAAAAATTTTTTTTATTTACTTATTTGTTTGTTTTTAAAGATTTTATTTATATTTGACAAAGGTAGCACAAGTAGGCAGAGCAGCAGGCAGAGGGAGAGGGAGAAGCAGGCTCCCCGCTGAGGAAGAAGCCTGATGTGGGGCTCGACCCCAGGACCCCAGGATCATGACCGGAGGTGAAGGCAGCCGCTTACATGACTGAGCTGCCCAGGTGCCCCTACCTGAGTGGTTTTAAATAGTCCATATATCTTAACTCACCAAAAGTAGAGAAAGACTACAGTGTATTATGTTAAGCAAAATAAGTCAGTCAGAGAAAGACAAATACCATATGATTTCACTCATATGTGGAATTTAAGAAACAAAACAGATGAACATAGGGGAAACGGGGTTGTGGGGGGTTGGGAAGAGAGGGAAGATAAGTGATTCTTAACAACAGAAATCGAACTGAGGGCTGATGGAGGGAGGCGAGTGGGGGATAGGCTAGATGGGTGATGGGTATTAAGGAGGGCACTTGTTGGGATGAGCACTGGGTGTTATATGTAAGGGATGAATCACTAAATTCTACTCCTGAAACTAACATTACACTGTATATTAACTAACTAAAATGTAAAGAAATTAAAAATAAAAATTTAAAAAATTAAAAGTGAGAAAGAAAAATGACAATCAATAGTCCTAGGACTCTTTGTATCTCCACTACTTCCTCGTGGGCAGAATTTCTACACTTTTCTACTGGTTATACTCAATCTGTGGGAATTATAGGAAGAAGATACTCATGAGGGCAGACAAGTGAGATTGATCTGTCAAGGTATTATAAAATAGCAGTGGGTAAACTCTAGCCGGTTTTTTTGGAGCTCAAAGGGCAAAGTCCACACCAGGATACAAAATAGGAACGGGATGAAAAACTGCTGCCTTCTTCCTGTCTAACTGTTGTTTTTGCTTTAGTTTTCTATTTCTATTTTGGTGGGTAGAAATGTGTCTTGTAGCCCAAAAGATTGCTGGCTAATATTCCCTGATTGTACAATTTTCCAGTCTTCTATCTCTTTGGGTATCTTTACATAGATACCAATGAGAACACCTGGAAGGGTCAATAAGCAGTTGTCTTAAGTTGGATTGCTCTACATGCAGTCCGAGACACAGGCTTTAGTGTGACTAGTTCATTTGGGAGGGGATTCTAGGGAGCACTGGGGAAGTGAATCAGTGAGAAAAGGAAGGGAAGAAAGCCTACTAATCATCAGGTTATTGCTATGAGGGACTGTGGCTCAGTCTCACTGGGGACCTCTGTGAGACAGTATAGAACATCCCTCAGGTTATCCACCTGAGAAGTAAAGAAACAAGGTAATAATCCCCAACTGCCATCTGTCATTGGCCAAGGGCTGCTCCCAAAGTCACTAATTCCTTCATACATCTGACATGATCTGTGTTTGGACTGAGAAAAAGCCCTCAACTAGCCATTTGAAGGGACTTCAAGGAGGACACCATTGGCACATTCTGGATGGAGTACAATTAGTGTCTGCTAGAGCTGGTTTTGACGAGCTGCTGTTTTACTCACACACACTTGGATGATCATATATCAAAATGTTTGGTGTTGTACATTAGGTATGATCTGAT
Source organism: Callorhinus ursinus (assembly GCF_003265705.2). Classification (NCBI taxonomy): domain Eukaryota; kingdom Metazoa; phylum Chordata; class Mammalia; order Carnivora; family Otariidae; genus Callorhinus; species Callorhinus ursinus. The sequence goes on from NW_027397084.1 coordinate 16,724,860, forward strand.
TCTTACACTCTGCCATTCTATCTATTTATACTTACTTTACGTAGTCAAAAGTTGATGCTATTGTTTATTTGGTGTAGCTTTCCCTACAGATAAGCTTTTTTTAAAAAAAAACTGTAAATATTATGCATGTTCAGTTTTCAAAACATGAAAATATATTCCACCTGGGGGCAGAGACAGTGAAAACTCACACCTTTGTAGAGTAGGTAGTAATCCTATTTTATTACCATTATTACTATTGTATAGAATAAGCTAAGTTTTGCTAGAAACATTCAAATTGTAGACCCCAGCATTTAACCCCAAATTGCAAAGGCAATTCCATTTGTATTTTAAAACATCCAAAAAAAGATGTCTCTGAACAAATCTGTTTCTATTGACCTGAAATTATGATTTGATTTAGGTTCTAATAAACTAAACCTACACCCAGAGACTACATATGCATTACAAGAACCCAGATTATTTTAAAGAACACAGGTCTCTGTATCATATGACCTCACTGATATGAGGAATTCTTAATCTCAGGAACAAACTGAGGGTTGCTGGAGTGGTCGGGGGTGGGAGGGATGGGGTGGCTGGGTGATGGACATTGGGGAAGATACGTGCTACAGTGAGCACTGTGAATTGTGCAAGACTGTTGAATCACAGATCTGTACTTCTGAAACAAATAACACAACATATTTTAAGAAAAAAGAAAAAGAAGAAGATAGCAGGAGAGGAAGAATGAAGGGGAGTAAGTCAGAGGGGGAGACGAACCAGGAGAGATGATGGACTCTGAAAAACAAACTGAGGTTTCTGGAGGGGAGGAGGGTGGGGGGATGGGTTAGCCTGGTGATGGGTATTAAAGAGGGCACGTTCTGCATGGAGCACTGGGTGTTATGCACAAACAATGAATCATGGAACACTACACCAAAACAAATGATGTAATATATGGTGATTAACATAACAATAAAAAATTAAAAAAAAAAAAAGAACACAGGTCTCAGGATGTAGCCTCATTCCAAAGAAGTATTTGGTAAAGTGAACTCTTTAAGACCAGTGTCCATAAACATGAGTACTTCTTCTAAGTACCTAAGCACCATGTTTGTTTTATATGTAAATATGGGTCTATTTTCCATCTAAAAGTATAATCAATGTAATTATTCTTAAGTAAACATCAGTAGCACTGTAAACGTAAGTAAACATCTAGAGTACCACAATGGAATAAGTAACATGAATATTAAGAGGAAATTTCATGTCGGGCGCTTGGGTGGCTCAGTTGGTTAAGCGACTGCCTTCAGCTCAGGTCATGATCCTGGAGTCCCAGGATCGAGTCCCGCATCGGGCTCCCTGCTGAGCAGGGAGTCTGCTTCTCCCTCTGACCCTCCCCCCTCTCATGTGCTCTCTCTCTCTCTCTCTCTCTCTCTCATTCTCTCTCTCAAATAAATAAAATCTTTAAAAAAAAAAAGAGGAAATTTCATGTCAATGAAGAAATAGGACTACCCTAAGTCAGGATACATTATGTCTATAAATTTAAGAAGGAATAGACAAATGTTAAAGCTTATATAAGCTATACACTTAAGCTTTTTTAAAGAATTGTATTCTGAAGTTCTGTAATTAAATATCTACATATTAGAAACAAGCAGGTGGTGAAATGTACCCAGGAAAACATTTATACATTATACATTATAGATAGAGATCAGTTTATTCATATATATGTATATATATATAATTGATTTTACTTCAGCAATTAAATTAGTAGGGTTTTAGATTTTTTGGAAAACATGGGTATTAAGTTTGTATTAATTATTGAGTTTTAAAATCACTTGTTTTAGCATCTGCAAAACCTTAAGTACAAAAATACGTTTACCTGAAAGCTGACTGCCACATAAATGACTTATTCTGGCTTGAAAATCATGAGAAAATGCATCCAACCCTTTAGCAAAGTTTCCTCATACACGTGATGTTTCATTTGCCTGATAATAAAATTTATGTGATACCACTGTAATACAAATTTATTGTGGTTAAGCTAATGGGTGTAATTCCTAACTCATCTACACACTTCCCACAAAAGCTTTCCTTTTCTGAAAAACTACTCGTACTTTTTTATTACACTAAACTCATATATACATACAGCCTGCTGTTTTTATAAGACACAAGCTATTTTAACATTGATAAAATTATTTTAACGCATATATTAAATAGTTTAAAGACAACAGTCAATATCATTCCCGTTATTTGTATTGGGCTGAAATGCCTATCTGTATTTAACACCCATTTTTTCCATGTTCAGGTATCAACCTCAAATGTTTAAAGATTGCTACATTGTTTTTCCCCGGAGTTCTCTCTTTTCCAAGGTAAATTTCCAGTTCTAAGCACTCTTCTTCATAACAGGTGATTTTGAGCAACCCTGGATCACATCATAGTAATTCCCTTTTGGTAAGTCTCAGGGTACTTTTTCTCCCTGTATTTTAGAGTGTCAGGTTTAGAGCAAAATGTAATATACTAAGAGTCTGAGTAATACAGAATAGGATTACTGATTCACTTAACTGAATAGCATGCTGCTCTTAAAGCTGTCCTACAGGATGGATTTATACAGACAAGACTTATGACACGTGTTGGGAACAAAATACATGTTCTTATATTTAACTCTTTTGAAATCTATGCCTTTTTAAGATACTAAACAATCTTAATTCAGTTATTCAATATAACAGCCATCCTTTGCAGTTTGAAACAACAACAAAGTGCGGTAAGCCTACTCTTAGCACCTTATTTAAGCCAGTGATAAAAGTAGTGAAGGCATCTCATAGCACACAAATGAACATGTATTTCAAAATTGACAATGAAAACCAGGCACATTATTTCAACCAGGCACTACTGTTCTTAATTACTTTTACATGTGCCCCATATTTCTCTAATATATCATGAAGGAATTAATAAAATTCCTTAATAAAGACAAGAATGTTAAGTCTATCATATTTTATTGCCGAAAAAGCTAGTATGGTATGATCTACATTTAGAGACCCATGTTAGTTATTTCTAGTCACACATTTTTCCTGTTTTAGATGTTAACAAAACGTATATATATATTTTAAATAAAGTCTTTTAAGATAGCATTCAGGATTGATAGCAAGTCAACTAGTCAATGATTCATAAACTCTATCCTCTAATGCTTTATAAAAATTAGCAGGCATTTACCCAAACTGGGAGGGAAACCATGTAATAGACCATGTCAAACCTTAAGAATATTTCTTTTTTTTTTTTGAAGATTTTGTTTGACAGAGAGAGAGAGAGAGAGACAGCGAGAGAGGGAACACAAGCAGGGGGAGTGGGAGAAGCAAGCTTTCACGGAGCAGGGAGTCTGACGCAGGGCTCGATCCCAGGACCCTGGGATCATGACCTGAGCCAAAGGCAGACGCTTAATGACTGAGCCACCAGGTGCCCCTAAGGATATTTCTTCAGTGCATTGGGAAACTATCAAATTGTTTCAAGAGGTATTCATGATTGGACTTACATTTCTTAAATGATCACCTGACTGCTGTTTGGAAAACTAGATGAGAATGAAGGACAAGACATGGAAGCTGGGAGTGAGCCCAGCTGCCACCTCTCAGAACAGGTGGAAAGAAATGGACAAATTCAACTATACTGAGGGATTATAATCACTGGGAGGACCAAGAAAGAAGAGGGTGTCAAGAAGAAAATCCAAATACTGGAGCAAGCAACTGAAATGACAGAAGTGCCATAATTAGAAATAAGAATACATCTAGAGGAAGAATGTTTGCATAGTCCAATGTTGTATACATTATGTCTGAGATGATTGAGAAATATACCAAAAAAGATAAGAAGCAAACGATGGAATCAGTTTTTCTTGTGTCCATAGTCTATGTAAGTGGTATTTTTGGCCATCACTATAAACATAATATGACATGTTGGAGAGAGCATACATACACCGAAAAGTTGAAGTGCAAGGAGTTTAAATAGGGGTGCTCGATTACACTGAATGATTATTTATGGTACATGTATATTAATTATATCACTAATTATAGTATTTTAATGATATATTAATGCTAAATATTAAAATACATACATTAGAAAATAACAAAATAAAAATCAGTACCTCTTTGGTGCCTACCGTTATAGCCTAAATGCGATAATGTGGTTGGCTGAATGCTTACAAAGTTCCATGTGAGCTATCATGCAACTTAGTGTTTATAGTTAAAAATATATCTTTCTCTGTCAATAAATACAGACCTACAGTTTTATTTTATTTATTTTTTTAGATTTTATTTATTTATTTATTTATTTATTTATTTATTTATTTATTTATTTTCGAGAGAAAGAGAGCAAGCAAGGGGGAGAGGGAGAAACAGGCTCCCCGCTGGGTAGGGAGCCCGATGCGGGGCTCGATCCCAGGACCCTGTGATCATGACCTGAGCCCACAGCAGACACTTAACCTACTGAACCACCCAGGCGCCCTTATCATTATTATTATAATGCAGAAATTCTCAAATCATCTTTTTCATTATGAGATCTGACCTTAAGAAGATTCTTTGAAAGACCTTCACTTTACCAGAATTTTCAATCTAGAACTATAAAATCTTTATATTTAAATTTTTAATACATGGGGTTATATTGAGATAAACTATGAGACAAAGTAACCAATTTTACTGCAGCTGCATCATTTATTAAGTTAAATATCTCTTACAAATGATTTGACATGCCAAATATTCACGTCATAAGTTTTCACACATACTTGGACCTATTTCTCCACTTTCTAGACTGATCCATCAATATATGAAACAAGCATTATAGGTTTTGAAGGTTTTTAAACTATATTTAGAGCAGTATTAGGTTTATAATAAAACTGAGAAGATACAGAGATTTCCTTTTACCCCCCCACACTCACACATGCATAGGCTCCCCCTATTATCAATATCACTCACCAGAATGGTAATTTTTTTTTTCCTTACCAAGGATGAGCCTACATGGACACATCATGATCACCGAAAGTCCATAGTTACCTTTGAGTTCATTGCTGATATTGTACATCCTATGAGTTTGGACAGATGTATAATGATACATTTCCATCATTACAATATCATACAAAATGTTTTCAGGGTCACAAAACTCAGTCACATGGTTCTACCTAATAATTGGGGGAATAATAAATACAGTGTGACCAAGGAAAAAACAAAATAATATTAGTGAGCACATATGAGTGTCTCTGTCACATACCTACCGATACACACTTAGGACATTTTCAATATTTTATTAACATAAACAAGTTATACCATTTTTCATGTATATGAACATATCTCTAAGATAATTTCCTATATGCAGAGCACAGATATTTAAAATTCTGAGAGATATTTCCAAATAAAACTTCATTCCTGGGGTGCCTGGGTGGCTCAGTCATTAAGCAGCTGCCTTCGTTCGCCTCATGTCATGATCCCGGGGTCCTGGGATTGAGCTCCACATCGGGCTCCCTGCTCAGCAGGAAGCCTGCTTCTCCCTCTCCCACTCCCCCTGCTTGTGTTCCCTCTCTCGCTGTGTCTCTCTCTGTCAAACAAATAAATAAAATCTTTAAAACCAAACAAAACAAAACTTCATTCCTTTTTTAAAATACTTTATGTTTTTCAGAGAAGTTTTAGGTTCAAAGCAAAATTGAGAGAAAGATACAGAGATTTCCCGTATGCCCTCTCACCCCCCCAACACACATAGCCTCTCCCATTATCAACATCCCCCACCAAAGTGGTAACTGGAAATTATGAGTAAAGCTGCTATAAACATTTCTGTGCAGGTTTATATGTGGACATGTTTTCAACCCCTTTGGGTAAATATCAAGGAGAACGACTGGTGGATCATATGGCAAGAGTATATTTAGTTTTGCAAGAAACCGCCAAACTATGTTCCAAAGTGGCTGTACCATTTTGTATTCTCAGCAAGGTGTGAGAATTCTTGTTGCTCCGTATTATCTCCAGCATTGGGTGTTGTCAGTGTTACTGCAACTGATTGGGCCATTCAAATAGGTATGTAGTGGTTATCTCATTGTTTTAATTTGTATTTCCCTGATGAAACATGATGGGAGCATCTTTTCATATGTTTATTTGCCATCTGTAGATCTTCTCTGGTGGGGTATCTGTTAACATTTTGGACCATGTATTAATTGGCTTGTGCGTTTTCTTATTGTTGAGTTTTTTTTTTTAAGGTTTTATTTATTTATTTGACAGAGAGAGAGACAGCAAGAGAGGGAACACCAGCAGGGGAAGTGGGAGAGGGAGAAGCAGGCTTCCCGCTGAGCGGGGAGCCTGATGCGGGGCTCGATCCCAAGGCCCTGGAATCAGGACCTGAGCAGAAGGCAGACGCTTAACTGACTGAGCCATCCAGGTGTCCCTATTGTTGACTTTTGAATGTTCTTTTTATATTTTGGTTAAATGTCCATTATCAGATGTGTCCTTTACAATATTTTCTCCCACTCTGTGGCTTGTCTTCTAATTCTGTGCAGAGCAGAAGTTTAAATTTTAAAAGTCCAGCTTATCAATTATTTCTTCCATGGATCATGTCTTTGGTGTCTTTTCAAAAAAGTCACAACATACCCAATATCATCTAGGTTTTCTCCAATGTTATCTTAAGTATTTTATAATTCTGTATTTTACACTTAGGTCTACAATCCATTTTGAGTTAACTTTTAGGAAGAGTATACGGTCTATGTCTAAATTCATTTTTTAAAATGTGGATGTCCAGTTGTCCCAGCACCATTTGTTGAAGAGAATATCTTTGCTCCATTGTATTGTCGTTGCTCCTTTATCAAAGATCACTTGATTATATTTATGGGGATCTATTTTGGGTTCTCTATTCTGCTCCATTGGTTTGTCTATTCTTTTGTCAACACCACACTGTCCTGATTATTGCAGTTTTATAGTAAGTCTTGAAGTCAGGTAGTCCTCCAACTTTGCTCTTCTCCTTCAGTATCATGTTGCCTATTCTGAGTCTTTTGCCTCTTGGAACAAACTTTAGAAAATGTTTGTTGATATCCATAAAATGACTTGCTGGGATTTTGACTGAGATTGCATTGAATCTACAGACCAAGTTGGGAAGAATTGACATCTTTGACAATATTGAGTCTTCCTATCCATGAATATAAAATATCTCTCAATTTACTTAGTTCATCTTTGATTTCATTCATCAGAGTTTTGTAGTTTTCCTCATAGAGATCTTGTATGTGTTTTGTTAAATTTATACCTAAGTATTTCATTTTGGCATTTTAATCTAAATGACATTACATTTTTAATTTTAAATTAAACTTGCTCGTTGTTGGTAGATAGGAAAACAATTGACTTTTGTATATTAACCTTGAATCCTGCAAACTTCCTATAATTGCTTATTAGTTCCAAGAGGGGTTTTTTTGTTGTTGTTGATTCTTTTAGATTTTCTATAGAAACAATTGTGTCATCTGTGAATAAGGATAGTTTTTGTGTCTCCCTTCCCAATCTGTATAATTTCTATTTCCTTTCTTGCCTTATTGCATTAACAAGGACTTCTCGTACAGTGTTAAAAAAGGAGTGGGTAAGAGGAAACATTCGTGCCTTGTACCTGATCTCAGTGGGAAGGCTTTGAGTTTCCCACCATTAAGTATAATATTAGCTGTGGAGTTTTTGTAGATTGTTTTTATCAAATTGAGACAGTTTCCCTCTCTATCTAGTTTACTGAGAATTTTCTAATGAATGGTTATTGAATGTCAAATGCTTTTTCTACATCTGTTGATATGATCTTGTGATTTTGTTGTTGTTGTTATTTTTAGCCTATTAATGCAATGTATTACATTAACTGATTTTCAAACGCTGAAACAGCCTTGCATGCCTAGGTTAAATCCCACTTGGTGGTAGTGTGTATATAATTCTTTTCATGCTATTTTGGATTTAATTTGCTAATAATTTGTTGAGGATGTTGCATCTATGCTCAAGAGAGGTAATTGGTCTGCAGTTTTCTTTTCTTGTAGTGTTTTTTTCTTGTTTTGGTATTAAGTCATGCTGGCCTCATAGAATGAGTTAGGAAGTATTCTGTTTTTGGTCCTCTGAAAGAAATTATAGTCTTAGTTATACTTCCTATAATTTTTTCAACTAAGTTTGAGGTATATTTACATACCATCTATTTTATATGTACAATTCAGTAATTTCTAGCACATTGAGAGACTTGTGCAAACATTACAATCCTCCTTCCTTTTTTTAACCCCAGCACTCCACTCCACATTCTCAAATGCAATTGCTTTGTGAGAGACAGATGTATGCATTTGTTAGGGCTTCCGTAACAAAATACCACAGACTGAGTGGCTTAAACAACAGAATTTATTTTCTCACAGTTCTGGAGGCTAGAAGCCCAAGATCAAGGTGTTGTGGGTGGGGGTGTTCTGACACCTCCCTCCTTGGCTTGCAAATGGCCACCTTCTTGCTCAATCCAAATTTCCTCTTATAGAAACACCAGATTGGATTAGGGTCCACTCTAATGGCCTCATTTTAACTTAATATCCCTTTCTATGGCCTGAATTGTGTCCTCCCCCAAATTTGTATGTTGAAGCCCTAACCCTCATTACCTCAGATTTGACCATAATTGGAGGAAAGGTCCTTAAAGAAGTAATTATTTCCTTTAAGTGAAGAACCTCCTATTTACCATACAGCCTTTGTGGTGTAGTGTTCTCTCTTCTTCCCTTCCCAACTTACCCTTTTCCTCTCCAGCCTCTCACATCTGGGAATGGACATTTCCTCCCACTGTACTGCTTTTGATTCTTAAAGTCTGTTTTGCATTCTTTCTTTCATTCTACTCAGAAACCCATCTTCCCTTCAGCTTCCATATTTGGAAGTAGGCAAAGGATCCTCAGATGGCATTTGGTAATCACACTGAGGAAATAACAAAACTACTGCCTGTTTTTTCTGGGTCCCTGCCGCCTCTCTGCGCTCAGAGATTCCATATGGATATTTCTCTCCTTGAGAACTATCATGTGGGTGCCTGGGTGGCTCAGTTGGTTGGGCGACTGCCTTCGGCTCAGGTCATGATCCTGGAGTCCTGGGATCGAATCCCGCCATCAGGCTCCCCGCTCAGCGGGGAGTCTGCTTCTCCCTCTGACCCTCTTCCCTCTCATGCTGTCTCTCATTCTCTCTCTCTCAAATAAAATCTTTAAAAAAAAAAAAAGAACTCTCATGTAATTTCTCCTTTATTCTACCTATAAGGCAAAACTGCTTGGCTACTACTACACTCATCATATCATTGATTATTATGAATTAATTATTAATAAATTAGTTATCATGATTTAATACCTCAGAAACAGAAAAAAAAGTCCCCTAAAGTTTTTAAACTTTCCTCACTATCTTCCTGTTTCCATAATCTCTCCCCAAACTGACTGTATGTTGGATGACCAGTGTCCCAAATCACCTACACAAAAGAAAATATCTTAAGAAACCACACACTGCTGCTTCCTTTGTCAGCTAACTCTGACCTCAGTGTCCTGCTTTTAAGTAACTACTTTATAGATGGGTTTTAAAAGAAGAAAACTAAAAGGTTTAAAAATTTCTTTCCATACATTTCACCTTGGAAGTACGGTTTTTGCATGAGTTTATACAGATTTGATTCCCATTCCTATAAAATATATTCTCTACTACAATGCTTTCATTTTACTGCCAAGGTCTCTTAGCCACAAAGTAAAAAATTATTTTCCTTAAAAGAAAAATAAAGAGAGCTCATGCACAAAAACCCTATTTATTTGCCAACATGTATAAAGTGACCAAAAGAAAGCTGTCTCCTAAGTCATAATTATACCTTTCATAAGTATTTCCAAATTGATTACAGTTAAGTACAGGACTAATCGCAGCAGCACTGTGCCCCAATAGCAAATAAGATTTATCTCCTCTGCACCAGCCCCAATTCAAGTGTTAAGAAATGTATACATGTACACATCAGTGACAATGCTAAAAATATCTGCATAGGTTCCTCCACTGGTAAAAGGGCTCTAACCTTGTGACCTGGTGAATGTTGGAATGAGCAGTTCCTGCTGTTAAAGACTGCACTTTTATGCCCAAGTCCATACCCTGACAGTATTTACACTCAGTTATTTAGATCTCTTACCATTAAAAATGCTCACAACATAAGATCTACAAAAGGACATTCACATGATCAACACAGTTATTAGCCTTCAGACTGGTTCCTCTACAGAAATTACATTTTGGGCGTCTCAGTTATTTTTGCTTATGCAGTTGACTAATCCCATGAGGTTAGAAGTTTGCATTATGTTTCTTCAATTTTCCTAGGACAATCAATCTTAGGGATTCAAAGACTTGGGAGATGGCCCAAACTGAAGTAAGCAAGTTTTTTTTTTTTTCCCCTACCTCTTCCCAGAAACACTCTACTAAGCAAAGATCTTCCTTAAATCTGTCAAATAGCAGTATCTTTAGTAAGCTAGGATTCTCTGATTTTACAAATTACATTATCAATATGTCTTTTATAGAGAGAAAGAAAGAGAAAATATCGTATTTCTCATAAGTCACTGGTCATTGGACACTGCTTAATTTCACTTTGTTCGGTTCCATCATGGTTTTTCTTTTCTTTTTTCCAAAATCAAGTTAGGCTGCACCTGTGACTCTTCTAGGACACACACACACACACACACACACACACACACACACACACACACACAGAAAAAGAAAAAGCTGCTATTCAAAGAACTTTTGCAGAAATAATATGTGAGAAGAAGGATGTGTAATAACAAAGAACTCAAATTAAACCCTAGGAATTGCCAACATTTCTGAGAGGTTTCCGTGGGGTAATATGGAAAGCATAGTGGCTGGAGGGGAAGATAAATGTAATCAGTAAACCACTTACACTGTCTTGTTAAGAAAGGGTGTGTACACAATAGAATATTATGCAGCCATCAAAAGGAATGAGATCTTGCCATTTGCAACGACGTGGATGGAACTGGAGGGTGTTATGCTGAGTGAAATAAGTCAATCAGAGAAAGACATGTATCATACGACCTCATTGATACGAGGAATTCTGAATCTCAGGAAACAAACTGAGTGTTGCTGGAGTGGTGGGGGGTGGGAGGGATGGGGTGGCTGGGTGATAGACATTGGGGAGGGTATGTGCTATGGTGAGCGCTGTGAATTGTGCAAGACTGTTGAATCACAGATCTGTACTTCTGAAACAAATAATGCAACATACGTTAAGAAAAAAGAAAAAGAAGAAAATAGCAGGAGGGGAAGAATGAGGGGGAGTAAGTCAGAGGGGGAGACGAACCATGAGAGACGATGGACTCTGAAAAACAAACTGAGGGTTCTAGAGGGGAGGAGGGTGGGGGGATGGGTTAGCCTGGTGATGGGTATTCAAGGGAGCACGTTCTGCATGGAGCACTGGGTGTTATGCACAAACAATGAATCATGGAACACTACATCAAAAACTAATGATGTAATATATGGTGATTAACATAACAATAAAAAATAAAAATAAATTAAAAATAAATTAAAAAAAGAAAGGGTGTGTACATGATAATGTTGATAACATCTCTTTTCTTTACACCAAGGGTTCTTTGCTTCTCCCTATACCTGCTGCCTGAGGAGGTCAAATAGCCAGGGAATAAATAATTAATTTCAGCACCAAAAGTCTGCATATGAAAGGATAACACAAAGCTCTTACAAACGTTATCCATTTTGGATCTAGGAGCAAATAAAAAAGGACACAAATGCTCCACAAGATATAGTAAAAATGTTAAAGGCTCTGAAACAAGCAAACTGGAATCATAAGTATTATTCATGGCAAATGGGTTAGCATACATTTTTATCTTAACACTTACTGAACAGACTGACTTCAAGAATTGATTCTGAAAATTAATAAAAAGTTGTCTGTAAATGGTCATATTTTTAATCAATTACAGTCAATATACGAATAAAAGCAAAGTCCTGATATCCTCTTTTTAAACAGTCTATTTTCTTACCATAGCCTAAACCTTTAGTACTTACTGTTTACAATTATGAAGAACAAGGTCCATAATATGGACGTAAATTAGTTAATCTTGACTGCTCTTTATAAGCATGGCACTCAGCTTGGGACTAAGAACAAGGAGATAAAAGGCAGTCCTTAGCTCCAAGAAGCCCACGAGGTTTGGAGACAAGATCTGTACATTAACAGGGATTTATAATGCAATGTGATAAGCATGATGATGTAAGTAAGCACAAGGTCCATCATAACAACTAAAACAAGAAAAAAAAGTGAACACCCAGAATTCTCTCATATGCACTCAAAGTTCCTTAGAACAACATAGCAAAAACAGAAAGGGTTTTGGGTATTCACTTTTAACACCCAAAAGAATCTTACTCCTTCATCACTGCCTTTTCCTTCCCTCTTTATATATGTAATTCCTCAATGTCTTAAATCACCTTTCAGATCCCCTGAGGAGTCTTTCCTTATTCTGGAGTTTTGGATAGTAGCATGCTTCCAAACTACAGTGCAGTTCACCCCACAAGCTCTATCCACACTGCATTGTAGTGGTCTGCTTACTTGTCTACTTCCCAAGCTAAAAGGTCTTTTAAGGATAAGCGAGCATTTAAAAAACAAGTATTACTACAGGTGTTTGTAGTTCTACTGCTTAGCATGGTGTGTGACAAGAGTAATTTGCTCAACAAATATTTATTAAATAAGTTAACTTGCAGAGACCATAGATGATGATTAACTGATATAAATCAAATAAAGCACTTTCTAAGAATTCAACAAATATTAGCTCTTTTAAACCCAAGTATAATATAGTTCAGCATGTAAGAACTTGTTGGTCACAGAAAAAAAAAAGTTTTAAGAAAATAACCCCAGTTAAAGGTATTCGTGGTTATATAAGGATATCTATCAAAAACTTTTTCATCCATATAGGCCTATGTAGTTAGACAAAGCTGTGTTCTAACCTTTTACATCTAATATGTACTAGCACTGGCTGGTAAGCGATCTATCTAACCCAACTGAACTCAGTTTTTCTTTTTCACATGTGAAGTTATAAATTGTTAAAAAGGATTAAATGAGATAACAGATGTGAAGCATTTAGCTCTGTGGCTGGCATGTAGTACATCTTGAATTCATAATAATCTTCCTTTCTTCACTATACATCCATGGCAAACCAGATCAGCACTGGGAGCAGGTGGTGGTCTTAGAAAGTCACGCAGCCAAAAGGAAACACTACGTTTAACCCAGCTGTGTTGGGCTGGTTCCTTTACTACCACATTCCAGTCTCATCATTTGGGGGAATAAAGGTCCATCTCTTCAGTCATGGCCCTGATAATATTCTTGCTGCCACCATGTGGTTGGTGGCAGTCGATACAGGGATCATTCTTGAGAGTTTATTAAAAAAATAAATAATTTTTTTTAAACTATAGCATACATTGGGAGCTTGCTCACCGTGGTTTAGAAGGTGTGCTGAGTATCTGATATGCATCATTTAATTTTTTAAAAAGAAAGAAAAGAAAACCCTGTGGGGTTGGTACTATTTGTATCCCTGTGCTAGAGATGGCCACAGATCCCTGACATGGGAAAGATAGTCCCTTGCTTGCACCCGTTGCTAATAGTAAGTAACACAGCAATATTTCAGATCAGAGCAGTCCCATTTCAGGGCCCAAACACCAAACCATAATGTTGCCCTTTTTTTTCTTAAATGGTGTTCCACTAAAGATTGAAAAATGAATTCTTTAAAAAAAAAAATTTGATCCAAACAAACATTTTTCAAACCACCCAAATAAAAAAGGCTGATTCCTCTGTCTTCATTTATTTGGATATTTTCTTCACTGTAAAAGCCATTTTTCCCACAAGGAGTTTGTTGGTCCTTTAGGGTCTAGGGCTGTGCCCCAGGAATCTTTATATTCCCATAACCCAGGGAATATTTATAAAGAAGACATCAAATCAATGTGTTAGTGATTTTAATTTATAGTCCTGTAAGCAACTGACAGATCTTATCTTGTTCTTACATCAGTTCAAAAGCCAAAGATAATCCTTCCTTACAATTCATGCTTGATCTTAATTTAATCTCAGTTCTCCCTGGACAATCTTCCCTTCAGCTTCACTTTGTAACTTTCATCCCCTACCCTACCAAGAGATTTTACCTGCGTCTTTTGTTACAAGGCAGCAGGATGGAGGGAGGGAGCATACATCGACTCCGGACTCATACCATCAAATTCTGGCTTAGCCACACACTATTGATGTAATCCTGAGGTATTTAATTAATTTCTGTTAGCCTTGGTTTCCTCATCTCTAAACTGGATATAAGAACTTAACTGTATCAGAACTTCCCCCTATGGTACAGTCAATAGATCCTACTTTCCCTTCCTTCTAGCTCAAAAAACAAATTGGGTTCACATACTGTCACATAAAACCCATCTTTTTCTATACTTCACAATCACAGTCCCAGAATTAATCCTTTTCTCTCTGGGAATATTCCTGAAATGCTGCTTTCTTGAAAATTAAGCAATAGAATTGTTTTAGATTTAAGATTTTCCCCTTCAGAGATGAAAAGAGCTTTCCTTAATCTTAACCAAGAGAAAGATTTCTAAGAGTATAGATAAACAAATGCTACTTAGTCTTCTCCAGACTTGAATAATCTAAGATGGACAATGACACATGTCTTGGAGATGCAAATTAACTAAACAAACACTGAAGGAAGTGGCAGCAAGATATTTAGGCTGTTGGGTGGTGAACTAAAGTTGCTATTAGCACAAGAAAAAGAAAGGTTATTCACGCATGTATGTGTACACGCGCACACCCACGCACATAGACATACACACACTTTCCAATATTGTAGCATAAATAAAAAGTGTCAGCAGGCTACCTAACAAAGATTCAGCACTGGTGCTAATGTTCAATAAAGATGGCACATAAGATATGGAGCAAAAAGGCTGTATCTTCAGGAAGATATATATTAATCACATGGGCAAAATTTTTTAAAAAAGAAGGGAAAATAGATATAACAGAATGCAGTGAATATTAAGTATGTAGTCTGGAGCCAACTGCCTAGGTTGAGTCTTCTATATCCATATATTGATAGGTATGTGAATAGGCAATATACTTTTCTTCCCTGTAAGTTAATGTCTTCATCGGTTAAAAGGGAGTAATAATGATACTTAGCACATGGAGTTTTTATGAGGCTTAACTGAGATAATACAAGTAAAAAGCACAGTGCCTGACACTCAATAAGAATTCATTAAATGTTCTCCCATCCAAATAATACATGTTAAAAAAAAAAAAAGAAGAAGATAGCAGGAAGGGAAGAATGAAGGGGGTGAAATCGGAGGGGGAGACGAACCATGAGAGACTACGGACTCTGAAAAACAAACTGAGGGTTCTAGAGGGGAGGGGGGTGGGAGGATGGGTTAGCCTGGTGATGGGCATTAAAGAGGGCACGTACTGCATGGAGCACTGGGTGTTATGCACAAACAATGAATCATGGAACACTACATCAAAAACTAATGATGTGATGTATGGTGATTAACATAACATAATAATAAAAAAAGTGAAAAAAAGAATTCATTAAATGTTCATTCTTAGGCATATGAAGACAAACGGGGTTGAGTCACTTGCTTTAGAAAACACATTACTTTATTTAATAATCCACTGACTTACGAGAAAATATGTAATTGACAAAAAGGACTCTTAGTGTGGTATACTAGTACTCACTTAATCAAGTTATTAAAAAATTTGAAAATGTAGAATTTTTGTAGGAGACTGTCCAAAATTTCATTTAAGATGATGATAGAAAATCTATATTCAAATCTTGACCTGATTCAATTCCCCTTTGCGGTTCATTTATCCCTTTGCCACCTGCTTGCTCCAAGGAGATGGCTGGCATAAACTGGCACGGGTTGCTCTGTGGCTGTCATTCACACACACACATTACTCCTAAGGAATGACTGAGAAGCAACTTGTGCATGACAAGCAACCTCGGGGAACATAACTCAGATTGGAAATAAACAAATTATTATCTTCAGCCTGTTACAAGCTCTCTAAATTGCATATTTAGATTCCATGAACACAGCAGCGTAAAGATATGGAGCCTTGGATCCACCTGATAGCATTGGGGCTTGGGCCCCCGTGAGGCTCACTGGTGATTATGTATGTGAATGAAGGGCTTGGAGGGGAAACCCTGGATTGTGAAACATTATTTCACAGTTTATAGTTTGCTCGATGGGATAAACATTCAACTTCACATTTTAAGGTCATATCTCAAGGATTAGCTTCACTCTCTTCCAAGACTTAAATTCATTACCATAAACTATGAATGAATTGAGCATTAGGGAATAACCTGCTTAGTGTTTTAAACAGGACATGCTGCACAAATTCCAAATCCAGATTTGCTTGTACAATTCTAACGCTGAGCATATGATGAAGGTCCTTAATGCTTGCTTATTGTAAAATCTGGTTATTAATAAAGAAAAACAAAGATGAGTATTGAGTCAAATTTTTGGAATCCATTCATATTTCATCTCAAATAGCACAGGAGCACTTCCTTTTTGTAGTGTGTTATGATTGCTGTTACGATAAAAAGCATAATGCATGGCCCTTAAAAGATAAAAGAAAAAAAAAAAGAAAAGATAAGAGGTTTCAGTCTGTATTTTTAAAAAAGCACAGAATTATAACTAAACACAATGGTTCCCCTTTTTAAGAGTGTACATTTAAAGATAAATGATATATTCATTCCAATATTTATTTTTGTAAAACATGGAGAGAAAATAATAAAATATGATCAGTGCTTCCCACAGCCATGATTACATCTTGATGTATGGGCAAAGGGAAAGAGATTTAAGAACAGCTACTGTCAGATTCACTCAACCCTCCTTAGTGCCAAATTTTTCTTGTTCACTAAACCTAATGAAGAACATTCCTTTACTTTTAAAAAAATGTCTGGCATAATTATATTCTGTTCTCTTGAATCACGAGTATAAGCTAGGGGAGATTCTTATGCAACCACCAGAAGTCTTCCACCCAGACTTTGCCTAAAGTGCTGATAGTGTGACATTAAAGTTAACAATCTCAAACATTTTTCGTAGACATCCTACTTAATCATTCAACACCCACCTCCCCTGAAGTCACAAAACAGACCTTTCTTAAGGAGTCGGGGTACTAGAATCCTGGGTATTTGCTTTCTTTTTTTTCACTAGCAGAAGCTCTTTTATCACTGGATTAATCATCTTTGTAATAAAATGACCACAATACTTCCTGGACAAGACAAAACGGAGGAAGCCAATCAGGGTACTGATGGAGCATAATGAGAGGTTTCATCAGAGAAGGCTTTGGCATGATCAAGTGCTGGTTCAGAAAAGGTAGGCATAGAGGTAGAACAAATATGCGTGGGCTCCTGGGACACACCACCTGACTGTGTTCTCTCTTGATATCTCCCTCTTCCATTTCTAGTTATTTCAACTGTTGCATGACTTTCTAACCTAGATTTGAATAGAAGAAAAAGGGAACGAAAAGCCCTGAAATTATTTCACTATTTAGTGACTTTATAGGACTTCTAGCCAGATACTTCAAGAATATATCAAATTTTACTTAAGAAATGGCAAATAATATAAGCTCTGTTTTTTAGGCTATATATGGAAGAAAGAAGTAGGGTTCCAATTTATGTGCTCTCTCAATCTCTGCTAATATTTCTTTGTGGAAGGATTCATTTCTTAGCATTCCCTCAGTTTTTTCTATCCATCTAAAGAAGTGGAGAGAAGGGCTGCCTGAGTGGCTCGGTTGGTTGAGTGTCTGACTATTGATTTTGGCTCAGGTCATGATCTCAGGGTTGTGAGATCGAGCCCCATGTCAGGTTCCACACTGGGCATGGAACCTGCTTAAGATTCTCTCTCTCTCCCTCTCCTTTTGCGCCTCCCCTTCCATCTCTTAAAAAAAAAAAAGTGGAGGAAAAAAACAAAAAAATTGAGATCATAGATAAAGTGGTAAAAAAAGATCATGGAAACAAAAAAGATAAAATTGAAAGAGTATCACAAATGATGGTGAAGAGAAGAATATCAACTGAAGGGTCACTGTTTCAAAAATACAAGACCACATGCCTTTATTTTATTTAGATTTTGGTTATACAACCACACAAAGCTTTGAATTTTGAAAATTAGTCATACCACAAATATACCAAGAGATAGAAATGATTGATGATGGGATTCAAGGGAGAGTGAAACCTTTCAAATCATACAGGAAGTATCATGAGGATTGGATTTAGGCAGTGGGAAAACATTAAAGGGTCTTACAGGAGAACAACATGTAAAACTACTTACTCGAGATCCTTTATGAAGAATACATCAGAAGGAGGAAGACTGAATTCTGCAGAACATGTCAGAAGGCTATTGCAAAAATGTATGTCAAGAATGATGGTAGCCTAAAGGAGGAGGGGTGTCAGTGGGGCTAGAGAAATATGAATGGACTTGAACTGTGCTTAGAAGGTAAGAATGTACAGGCTTTGGCGATTATAAAGTCAAATTAAGAGTCAAAAATGATACCCAAATTTCTCTCTTTGTAACAAAGACAATGATGTGCCATTCACTGAAATAGGAGCAAAAGAGTGAGAACAGATTCTACTGAAAAGGGAAGTAATTTGGTTTTTGATCTTGCTGAGTTTGAGTAGCCTTAGGGACATTCAGGTGAGGATGTCAACTAAGTTACTGAATAAATCTGGAAATCAAAAAAAAAAAGCTATCAGCTAAAATTTTGGATTTTAAAGTCATTAACAAATACATTGCTCTGAGGATCATGGCAGGAGATGGAATTGCCAGGGACTGGTATAAAGCAAACATAAGGGACCTGGGTCAAGACCATAATGCATGTATCTTCTGCCTCGTTTGGCTCTCTTCTCAACAATGCCCAGAACAGCAAAATGCACATGCATTCATTTTATTCAACTTCATTGCTAAGCTATTATTTTTTTCTTTAATGTAAAAATATTATTCATATAATCTAAAACAGTTTTCCTCTCATATGGTTGTTTTTAGAATGCACAGAATAAGCTATCTCCAGATTTGCCTTCCACAGTTTACAAAAATACAAGAGTTCACATAAGTCATTTGCAAGAAGAATGGAAATGGGGGGAAAGTGATAGTTTCTGCATAATCTTTCTATTTTTGTGAAAATTGTAGTATTCTATCCCACTGGTGTATCTTGGGGGGAAAAAAATCCCATCATAATTTCAGAGTACATAATAGGCTCACTCCTTTCTCACATGTGTGAAATACAGTTGCAGCAATTTCTCTGTCTAGTTAGACAACATATTGTCTGGCAGCAGAATTGTGTATGTTAATTTAATGCATTTCCCCATACATTTCCCAGGGTGTAGTCAGAAACAATTCTATCCATACCAGAAAAATAAAAGGTTCTTAGTAATGCCATCGATCCAATTCTATCTGATAGCTTAGGTACAGAATCACTGTGTAAAGAAGCTTTTAATAATTTCAAACCATCTGTGATGCAAACATAAAAACGATAAACGTGAAAAATGTTTCCCAAGTTCCACTAAACTATGTGCTTTTTCTTTTGTCTTGTACCATATATTTTTATCAACCAAGAAGTTACATTTTAATAGTCAATTTCATAGAGAATTTTTGAAGACTACATTAAGTCTTACAATAAAACATTTCTTTGACTAATTCAGTAGATTTAGATTGAACTAAAGCAAGATGGAATAATGGGATACATGATCAAATGTTGGTAATAAAGTCAACTGCATTGTTAGTATGAAACTATAAAATCAAAAATTATTTGAAGACTGAAATTAGATCCTAGCAGATAACCAAAACAATCAAAAGTGTTCATAAACTTGAGTTTTTTCTTAATTTGATGAAAATTCGAACGGGCATTGACCACTTCAGAAATTAAATTTTCCTCATGACAATTTTACCTTAAAATATAAATTCTATTTCAGACCTAACATTAATATTCTATTTGAATTGCAACAAATTAAGAGTACAGAAAGGGAAATACTCTCCTAAGCATTTTGTTAGATTCCATTGCTGAAATAATAAAACAAAAAAAAGTATGTCATTAGATTTTTCTGGCAATGAGAGTTACTCCTCTAAAAAGTTAATTTTGTAGCTTTTTATGATACCATAAAATTAATAATTTTTCCATTAGGTTAAGTCTAATGCCTTACTCTAAAAGAAAAAAATAAAAATGATGTAAGCTAAGCCTATGGATTATGATTTCTAATTTCACATTACACGGGCTTTCATATAAATGAAGCAGAGTTACTATTGGCACAAATGATAATGAAGAATTCTGTGAAACTTCAATATTTGTTGGTTAGTTCTAGAACTACCTAACAGATATCCAACTAAATGAAACACAAAACATTTCACTCTCAGTTAGTACATGTAATTAAAAATAAACTAGCAGCAGCATCAATTTCTGCCTCTAAGAGATGTGTCTTCAGATGGGAACATAGGAAGTAAACAAACTACACTGTCAGACTATGTACTCATGTTTTAACACAAACTGGTATACAACAATGAGTCATAGATTTAATATGTAAAAATTCAATAATAGCAACATGGTTTATATAAACCTCATGCTTTAATATTATATGCAGAATATTCATTTTTAATATGAAAGTCAATCTATGACAGTTCACAATTTAAATCTCAAATTCCAAACATATGAACAAGGAGGTAGAGACTATATGTGAGCAATGCTTTACAGTTCTATTTAAATAAATAAGGATTAAATTTAGTTTGTAAATAAAGATTGTAGATATTCAAGGTAACATTTATGCATAAGTTTTCTTCTCTTCTTTACTCTTAATTATTAAATGTCTATGTGACTTTAAACAGTTTAATTATCTGTACCTGAATTTCTTTCTCTAAATAGTACATATTCCACAGAGATATTAAGTGGATTAAATCAGGTAATACTATAAATCACAGATAAAATTGCTTGATACATGGTAGTCAACAAATAAAACTTTTATTACTGCCAATTTAATCGTTATCCCTTTTCATCCACTTTCTCCCTTTATTAATGTCTTAATGTCGCCCTTTCAGGAATGGTATTACAGAACTCTTAGGGAAATAATTCCAATTATCTGTTTTATCACACAGACACAGAGCCAGATACAGAGTAGGTGCTTCCCCACCAAAAACACTGTTACTAAGTGGGGGAAAAAAAAGAGAAGAAACTAAGTTTTGCTTAGTGATGATACTTGTGCAAGCTTACACTGTGTGCTGATGCAAGCCAAATATACAGATATATTTTTATGCATCCTGTGTGAAACTTCATGGCATATTATTATACTCATGTTGCAGCTGAAAACCACTGAGGACGAAGGTGTTTATGGAACTTTCCATTGTCATAGTTGAATGAAGGTGGAGCTGTGATTCACATTTAGGTCTATCTGGTCCAAAATTCTGTTATTTTCCCAGTACATATACTGCCTCTTCACAGCTCTCTTTAGCCTCTCAAAAACTCTACATCTTAATATATTCTTACAGATTTCTTTCCAGAAACAAAGAAGCCAGACCTAAAAATTACCAGGTTGCAAAAACCTCCATATAAAGTTTCTCTGTTGAGAGGACTTGACAGAAAAATAAACATTCCCCTGATCTTACCCCTCTGTTCCTCTCAACCCTACATCCTAAATAATACCCTCTCCCTTTCTCTTACCTATGTTTTTTTTCAAATATTGCCTATTTTCCCTATATCTTTGCCTCCTTTTCATGCCTCAGTCTCTTAAGTTTAAAGGAAACTGTTAAAGACAATCTGACTTCAGGTTCATATTTAAACTGACACAATCGCAAAACTTCAGAATCTATCCCAGTACAAAGCGATACTGGGACAATTGTTTAAATGTACTATAGGACATCTTGAGGCCCATGAAAGCATCTTTTTAATTTTCACATTTATAAGTCAAATACCAAGTGACTGCCATATAGATCCAATAAATATCTCCTGAATGAATGAATGAACTGGAATTAATATTCAGAATTATGATGTGGAAGCCTCGTAGGCTCTTTTGTAAAAGGTCAAATGATGTTCAATATACTGCACTTACTAAAAATGGATAATTAAATAATAAAACTGTAATATGATATTCAGAAATGACTTGAAAGTAATTTTTGAGTTAACCTTTAACTTCATTTTAATTAGAAAATTTGGTTAAGTAAAGTAACCGATTATCTAGGCATTAGAACTGAGTAAAATTTTCAGTTATTACGTTCTTCTTGTACTCGGGTTCTCTCTGGCAAGATTAGAGCAGCACTGGGGCTTTAGGGAAAACAGCGATACCGGGGTCTCCTTGAGAGAAACTGATGTCATTCCTACAAATGTGACAGGTCCCCTGAGAATTCTGTAAGAGGCAAGAGGTGAGGATAGGGAGATCCTTGCTCTGGGTCGGTTGCATTTCCTCCAGAGAGTGTCTTAGAAAAGAGGCTATGTAGTTATACTATATTCATTCACCAATTATTTATAAACCACCTAACTATGTGATGGGCATTGCTCTATGTGATAAGGATACATGACTGATCGAGAAAGACAAGGAGACTTGGCATTTTTTTCAGTTTACATACTAATGTAGAGAAACCAAAAAAATAACAATTACAAAATCCATTAGAAGGCAATACCTGCTATGGAAAAAAGAAAAAAACAGAGAAGGGTAAAGGATTGTGAGTACTTGCATAGGGATAGATGAAGGAACTTGCAGAAGCATAGAGACGGAGGCCATCAGAGAAATCCAGGTAAGAGAAATGATGACTTAGGCCAGGGAAGTAACAGTGGAGGTGGTGAAAGCTATTTGATTCTTGATGTACTTTGAAGATAAGACTCCCAGATTTGCCTGACAGGTTGGATATGATGTGTGGGAATAAGAAAGGAGTCAAAGAGGTGTCCACAATTTCTGATCTGACCAAATAAAAGGATGGTACTGCCAACCAGTGAGACACGTGGGGTCAGAAGAATATCGGTTGAATATGAGGTGTCTAGACATCCACATGGTGATATCAAGTAGGTGGCTCCATATATCTAAGTCTTGAAGAGAGGTCTTGGCTGGATCATCAGTTTATATGGTACATAAAGCCATGTCATAGGGGAGATGACCAAGGGAGTGTGAATGTACATACAGAAGAGTACCATGGCAAATCCCTGGGAAACTCCCAGGTTGAGTTGTGGAAGAGAAGAAAACAGCACAGGAGGCTGAGAAATGAAATCAGTTTTATAACAGGAAATAAAAATAAATCTGGTGCCCAGAAGCCAAATGAAGACAATGTATCAGTGATACTTCAATTAAGACCATGATTCAAGTGTTTTAAGAGAGATTTTTTATGATGCAGAAGGCAGAACCAGGACTAATAGCAACTTACAAGGATTAAAATCATTATTTCAATGAGGAAAAAAAATTCGAACAGCAACATCTATTCATTATTAGATCCAGCTGTTTTATAATATATTGAACTTTCTTTTTAATAACTAGAGGTATTCATAGACAGGCTGATGAGTATCACAGATACTAGAAATGATTCCTAATTGGGTAGAAGATTAGACCATACGACCTATGAGATACACTCCAACTAATGAATCTATTATTTCTGCCTCACTTAACACCAGAGGAGAAATACATCTGCTTTTCCATCTGTGGGCCTTTGTAATCTAAGCAGTCTGTGTCCAGAGTTATCTCAATGCCTCTTCATATAAAAAAAAGTGAATCATAACAATGGTTTAATGCCAAGAAGAGAGGCTGCAATACAAACACACCTGCATTTCAGTGTTAACACTATCACTACTACATTGTGTGGCTTTATGAAAGCTCCTTCAATACTTTTAAACCTTGGTCTCTTCTTCAGAACTCTTTCAGTATTCCTGAAGGAATAAAATAGTTCACTGTGCTTTGCTCAGTGCTTGATATGCACTGGGTTCTTAAAAAAACCTTAATTCTCTAAGTGGGAGGTCCCAGATTTAAGGACTATTTTCATGTTTTAAAGTAAGCTGTTCCTGCAAACTTGAGTTCTAGAACACATTCCTCATTTAAGCAACATACTTACTGATAAACCAGAAAAAAAGTGTATGATTTTTTCATTAACACAAAATTTTTATTTGGTTTTGAAGATAATAAATTTTAAGAAGTCATGTTTGCAGTCAAATTTTCTACTTTATGTTTTAAGATGGCATTTGCTTACATTATCATAATTGAAACATATTCTTTTCTTAAGAATTTTTTGTATCATTACTTATTTATTTGACAGAGAGAGATAGCAAGAGCACAAGCAGGGGGAGCGGCAGGCAGAGGGAGAGGGAGAAGCAGACCCCCTGCTGAGCAGGGAGCCCGATGTGGGGCTTGATCTCAGGACCCTGGGATCAGGACCTGAGCCGAAGGCAGATGCTTAACCGAGTGAGCCATCCAGGCATCCCTAATTGAAACATACTCTAATTTCACAAGAAGCTGTGAAATTAGAGCAGCTGGATATGAATCCTGAATTGGTCATTTCCTAGTAATGTGATTTTGGCAAATGAGTTCTTCTGAGACTCAGTTTCCTTGTCTATAAGATGGGAAGGACTGAATTATTAGAATTTTTATGACAATGAAATGAGTTATTATATGTAAAAACTACAAAATAAAGTGTCTGATTTATAGTCAATAATCCTTAGTTTTTATTATTTGTTCCTCTGTTCTAGGAAAAAATTCTAATCAGAACTAATTGTTTCTATTTTAATATGTTGCCATTAGCCCAAACTCTTTTTTAAATATCTTTGTTAGGAAAATAACATATTAACACCAACTAATTCAAACAGCACAAGGAGCCTAAAATAAAAAAGGGCCTCCTTCCTTTTACTTAGAATCTATCATCTTATATATATGTATACAAATATAAACGTAAATATATTCCTTTTATACTAAAGAGGAATAAACTATCATCTTTTATACTTTCACTTAACAGTATATATGTTTGCAAATATATAATTATTAAATAAACTGCTAGATATCCAACTGCTTCTGAAAGTCTTTGCCTTTGTGATTTTTTCATTGATTTTGCAAAATTGCTTCCCCAAATGGCTGAATCTCAAGGCTCTGAGCAACAGGTTATGGAGTATTTTTTTCTCCATACCCTAACATCATTTTTGGTTATAATCAAACTTGTCAGTCTGATAGAAAACAGAAACATTTCAAGTAAACAGTACATGTGTGATAGCTATTTGTTGATATCATCAACTTCTTGTGCAATTAGAAAAATTGAGTCCCTTACATATAAAGAAAATGAACTTTCTGTCATGTGTTTCACAAATATTTCTCAAATAGTTATACCAATTTGGCATTTTAATTGTGACCTTTAATTTTGGTAATCATCATTAGCATTTTTGCTTTTACAGAAGTTTTATGTAAAAAATATTTTAATTGTTTACTTACAGCTTTAGTATTTTTCCATCTTTCTCAGAAATGCCTTCCCTCCATTAAATATATTTCCCATAATATATTCTACTTTTTTTTGGCATTTAATCTTAGACCAGTTGAGACTTATGTTGGTGGAAAAGATGAGTTAGGGATTTAATCTTTCTTTTCTTTTGCCCCTAAATGCTTCACTAGTTATTTTTCCAATTTTATTATATAAAGGATTTCTTCACTCTGATTACAAACATATACTTATTATAGAATATATGTCCATGTTTATTTCACGAGGAATGAGAAATCTATTTTATCAAATGAGTGCTTGATCCTATTTTAAAATTCAGTAAATTTTTAAAAGTATGTTTAAGTAATCAACCAGTCTTACATCCCTGAAATAATTCCTTCTGCTTGTAATGTGCCATTTAAATACATTTGCTGGTATTTTTGTGACATTATTTTTTATTGTGATACATTTATATAACATAAAATTTACTATTTTAACTATTTTTAAATGTGCAATTCAGTGGCATTAAGTACATTCACAATGTTGTGCAACCATCACCACATCCATTTCCAGAACTTTTTTCATCATCCCAAAGACAAATTTTGTATCCATTAAACAGTAACTCTTCATTTTTCCCTCTCCACAGCCCCTGGTAACCCTTATTACATTTTCCATGTGTATGAATTTGCTAGTTCTAAGTACCTCATATAAGTGGAATCATACAATATTTGTCCTTTTGTGTCTGGATTATTTTACTGAGCATATTTTCAGTGTTCATCCGTGTTATAACAGGTATCTGAATTTTATTGCTCTTTAAGGTTGAATAATATTCTGTTGTACACACACACACACACACACAACACACACACACACACCACATTTTGTTTATCCATTTATCTGTTGAGGATATTTGGGTTGTTTCTGCTTCTCGGCTATGGTGAATAATGATGCTATGAACACTGGCACACAACATTTGGTAATGTTTTAAAGCTCTTGCATTGATATTCAAACTGAATTCTTGTAATGTTTTATTTTTTGTGATATCCTTGTGAAATCCATATATTTTTAAGGAAATTACTTATAAAATGGTAGAAATCTAAATGTGTTACATAAATTTAACAATCACTTAAATTTGAGAAAGCAAATAAAAGTCACAATTTTTCTGCATGGATCTAAATTTCTTTCAAAAAGTTCTTTTTTTTTTAAAAGATTTTATTTATTTATTTGAGAGAGAGGATGAGAGGGGGGAGGGTCAGAGGGAGAAGCAGACTTCCTGCTGAGCAGGGAGCCCGATGCAGGACTCGATACCGGGATTCCCGGATCATGACCTGAGCCGAAGGCAGTTGCTTAACCAACTGAGCCACCCAGGCACCCAAAAGTTCTTATAGTCAGGTTCTAACTTAGTAGTACAAGCAACAGTAATCCCTTATCTAGATGTTTGGTGGCAGGGGGTGGGGTGCATTAATTTTTACTCCCTGTATCCTTTCCAGAGAAAGTTTGTTTTTCTGCAAATCTCAATATATGCAGTGTTTGAATTTATATCAAATTCACTTGCTTCCATATGTCAGTAAGTCCTTCAGAGTCAATAACAATATGGAATCCATTAGACTGCTAATGTAGTGCCTCTTGATATTAAGTGATCTCTCTTCTGTAGTCTTTTAAAAGATCTATCTATATGAGAAGCCACTTCTACTGCAACAACAAAAGAAATGACAGAAGAGCTATCTATGTTCTATGGGTACAGAGAAACTCACTGAAGGCTTGCTGAATTAAACAAATAAATGAACAAGTAAGCGAATGAAGAATGGTCAGATTATAGAAAGGGACGTGAGGTGGAAGATCTTTTCACTCTCAAGGAACCCTGAGTAAGGATATAGATTTGGACACATTTCAAAAGGCACTTGCATTTTAATTATCCTTTTGAAGTAGTTTACAGTTTTTCCAGTTGAGGGTAAATGTGAAATAACCTGGCAGAAAGGAAACAACAGATTAAAATAGACTGAAGATCCTCTAAGAGATCTAGACATAGAAAGGAGAGATTATTTTGAGAAGTATGAGGACATATTTTGTGAGGTTGTGCTGAGCCCATTAAAAAGGATGTGGAGAGAAGAACATAATTCAGGATTAGGAACACATGGGTCAGGGTTACATGGAGACAAAAAATTTAAGTACCAAATGGAAAATAATACTGAAATACATGGGATGTGCATTAGTTACAAGAGAGTTATTGGGAAAGACAAGGACTAGACAATATCACCATAAATTTCTAAGTTTTGCCAGAAAACACAGTTATTTCAGGTGCCATTCTACTGGAGAGAATGCAGTCCATAGTATTTTGGAATGTTTTTATTTTTCATAGAAAATGTGACTCCGAGTATCATGCTATTTTCCAATTGAGATTTACATTCACAGGTGAGAGACTTGGAAACTGATATGAATGAAAGTGAAATCACAAAGCCCGATCAAATCCTCTCTTCCATTTCCTTTAGAAAAGTAAAAAGCAACGCTATACAATAGTTTCTGTCTGGTAAGGATAAAACAGGTTTAAGATGTAAGCTACTGAGTGGCTTTTGGAAAACCACATTGCTTAGAAAAATAGGGAGGGTTTCCAAGATTGTAGGAGGTTATACTGGCTTTGAAATACGGTCATAGTTTCCACAGTTAGTAACTCAGGGTCTCTATTACCTCTTCTTAGGTGATCTGATAATTACTTAGAAAGTTAGAAAAAAGTAACACTCATCGAGAATTTGGCTTGGGGTTTTCATCTTTTGGAGTACAGAGAAAGAAACAAGCTCCGTGAGAAGACACGCCAGGTTTCAGAGACTGGTTCCAGCCAGGCACAAAGGCAAGCCTCTCTCTCTGGGACAGAGCAGAGTAACTGAAATATAGGGCAAGTGTGGTGCTTTTGAGCATATTTTGGAACTTTCATTTTCTGCATTAATCTACATAAGGAATTGATTTGAAAAGCAGCACTAGGGAACGTGGCTGCGTTTGATCTTAAAGGGGGCCAAATTTGGGGCCAATTTACACTCCTGGCGATCTACTGCTTTAAAAGTTGGCAGTAACTCAAGTTGAGAAATAAAAAGTGGGCCTCGAGGCAAATTTAATTGAAGGCAAGGTCTGATGCATTTCAGAGGATTCTGAAGGCAACATCAAAAGACAGTTTTAAAAGGCGTTGAGAGGCTGGATTGCCCAGGTGGCCAAATAGGTATAGTCACAAGCAACAAGCAGATCTCCCGCGAGGGCAGGCGGCGCCTTCCCATCCGCCCATGGCCCTCTCAATTTGCCCACGATTGTGAGGCACGGTCCTTCTGCATGTCTAGCAGTAACAAAACGCAATACACCTTTAGCCACTTATATGTATCTTTGTTTCTTAGGTCCTCTAAGGCACTTGTTGGTGGAGGACCAAGAAATCATGCTATTTTTCTTTCTTCCAATGATGAATATTGTCTTCACTAATACCAAATTGATACCCCAAGCTACGGTTCTATTCTTTTCTTGGATATGTCATAGCTTTGCATGTCAACACTAAACCTAACGCAATCTTTGAAAACATTTTATTTTATTTTTTTTTAAAGATTTTATTCATTTATTTGACAGAAGGAAACATCAAGAGAGGGAACACGAGCAGGGGGAGTAGCAGAGGGAGAAGCAGGCTTCCCGCCGAGCAGGGAGCCTGATGGGGGGCTTGATCCCAGGACCCTGGGATCATGACCTGAGCCGAAGGCAGACACTTAACGACTGAGCCACTCAGGCGCCCCTCTTTGAAGACATTTTGAACAGCGACGAAACTCAATTCCCATTTTTTTCAACACAGTAAACAACTGGATACAAGAAGGTATGGCCAAGTTTACGTGGGCCAAGTTTGCAGACAACTTTTTATGAGTTATGACCACTGCTTGCCCGACAGGGACTATAAAATGATCCTGATTAGAATATGCATACCAGATGGAGATGTTAAAATTTTTAAAAATAACTGTGTATTAGACTATGAAATATAGTAGGTATGGATTTAGGGAGAAAGAGTTCATGTTAACAACAGTGAATTTTGTGCATGAATCTCTCCAGGATCTTCTGCATGAATCTCTTAGGATTACAGAGGAACATACTGCCACAGGTTGCCTCCTTGGAGACTTGACTACCAAGAAATAATTGCACTGATTCTGAAACATCTGTCAGCGCAAACAATAGATGTGCATAGTCTATTTCTTGACTAATCTTGTTGCAAACAAAAATATTAAAAACAAATAAGAAAAGCTGTTCATTATAATAATTTGATAATATGACATGTTCCCCCCCAAATAAGTGATTAAACATAAGGCACGAGAGCTAAATAAATCATTCTTAACATGTTTGAACAGCATTTTTATATTTTCCATAATTCAAAATCTTAAACGTCTTTCAATTCCTTGTGTTACTCAATTAAGTCAGCAAATTAACTTGATACTGGAGACTAACTGAAATCAAATCTACCCAAAAAGGTCATGTAGTAAAGTCAGGATCAGGTCATTTCCTCAAGAAGTCCCATAGTTCTTTATCGCCCTTTGTTGGAGGAGACTGTGTCATCACCACACTAATTACTGGACCAAACAGACAGCAGGCATCAAGGGGAGAGATGGCTCTGAGGGAAACTGTGAAAAGTAGGTCTTTCTACAATGTACCCCCTGAGGGATAAATCACTTTTTATTATAAAAGATTAAACTTTAAATCCATAAATACTGTTGTGCTCCGCTCAACCGTTCATAGTATCACACACCACATACTTTACAGCTCCCAAATGTACACCCAATATGGCTCAAGTGCAGTGACTATAATCTTAACCCCACTGATATTTTTGTGAGAGGTGGGCAATAATCACTCAGCAGGAGGGAATCACCACTTTTGAAATAAAATCCGGTTTTCAGAATGTTGGTTTTAATTTGTTATACTATAAAAGCAAACGAAAACAAATGTAGGTCAACTTGATAGATGATTCTGTTCTGTTCTGTTTCTCAGTACCTTTTTCTGTAAAAGGGCTCTAAGACTTCTCTCATTGTGATAACTGGATGTATGAAATGCACATCCCTTTAAAAATAATTTAAAGTGATTTAGCATTCTATTCATCAATTAAAAATGGCAAATTTTCTAAGGCATAAATCGTTACTTGATAATATTCCATAAAAGTACTAATCATTAGGAGCGCTCATTCCTCACATTCTTCCATTTTACATGAACAACTAATATAAAAATGTGAGCATTATCAGTCAAGTTAAAAATGTAATGGCTCCCAAAAAAGTGAAGAATCTACAATAACAGCAACCTCACTAGCTCCATCTAAAACAAAGATATGTCTTTGAGTAATTCATAATTTCCCAGTTACCTCATTTGGAAAATAAAGGTTTTATATATTCTGTGATTTTGAAAGTTAGTCCCAGTGTAAACATTCTGCGATTCTAAAAATTCTAGGAGGTACAATAATTTGCTAGTGAGATATGGTCTGTTTCAATACAAATAGGCAGTTGTTATTTGGTCATCTTCCCGTAAATTATGAAATTAAATCTCACACAAAAATTAGACACTATATATACAGTAGTCTTGTTTCAATATTCATCATCACGCATCAAATATAGACTATTGCAATCTTCAGTATAAAATCACTCATGCTGTCACTTGAAAAGCCACCAGGACTTGAAATGCCTCTTATATCTTGCCAACCTGATTTGGTCAGAGATATAGAGCTGCATTTTATTGAGAAGGAGATACTGAGTCTGTCACTGGCTTTCTCATATCCAGAGAATGGACAAGTGTTATTCTGAGAAACAATATCAAGTTATATAATATTTAAATATACGATTTAGAGAGAGAATCTTGTACTTCATAATGGATTAATCAAATTCCTTTAAAAAAAGACATTTTTCTTCATACCCACATTTCCACCACATTTCATTACTAAGTAAACATTTTTATGTACATTTCTTTGCCTAATTTGATATTCATAAAAACATGATTATGGAATAAGTCTGAAAAAATTTAATTGTAAAATATATATCGATTGAATGCACTTTTCTTGCAATAGAGTAAATCTAGCTAAAAAAACCCCACAAAAAAACAAAACACTTGCATGCCCAAAAACCTCATCTGAAAGTTAAATTTTCTGGTTTGGTGGGCTGCAACAATTTATTCCTGTTTGAAATAATTATAAACACAACAGTCCACTTAATAATATTTACTAAAATTTATCATATTAGAAGACAATTGGTAAAAACTACAGCATTTATTTCTGTAATCTTTATTATTAGGATAATTACATAGTCCTTGTTTAGATTTACTCTTCAGAAAGTAAATTACCAGCTTGAGTCTGAGTTTCCATTGTTAGCATACTTAATTTATTTAAAAAAAGGAAGTCCTTTTACTCACTGGAATTTCTGAATATAAGTGATGAGACCATGCCATTGAATGCTGTGTCATGATTCTGGTGATACAAATCTCATATGATAAGAAAATGCCTAGTGAAAAAGTACTCTCAAGAGAACAGTGTGGTAATTACTTTTATAAATGAACCCTGACTACAGGAGACTAGAGGTTATAGTCTAAGGGTCTAATAAAGACTAGAAGACTTTCCTGGTTATAATAATTTCCTGTGGACTGGCTAATGATGTATATTTAGTATCATTAATTCTACTCCTTCTTATAATAGGACTATACATTATAACATGAAACAAAACATAATCAAGTGAGTATGTATATTTGGACAAATGTTGAACCATTTACATGTTAAATAAATAATTAAAATATCTAAATATGCTTCCCATATTCACTGAATAAAAGTGCTATGGTCTTTGGTTGAAAATTGTTCTCAATTGTTGTACTTTCAAAGACTTCTCCTTCCTCTAGATCAGTATCATATATATGTGTATATAATATAATGAAGTTTTAAATATTTCATGAAAGACAATGAATAAACATTCATCAAGTCTTATTTTTATCATTTTTTTCTTAATTCTATGAAAACAGAGCATATATTGCAGTACCTTTGGATATTGCTTGACAGGAATCAATACCCTTTCTGAGAGCTTTATGTTTTTGTTGCTGATGACATCAAGATATTTCTTTTCTTCATCTTCCTTTTTTCCATCAGAACCTTGAAATTTTTCAATTTCTGAAAAAAAAATTGCAAGAAAAAGCAGTAAGCAAAATGAGAAGTCATAAATATGATTGTTCTTATTACTCGCCTTCTTAAAAAAGATTTTGAAAACCCTTGACAGAATTGAAACACCTGTTAACAGCTATGTGCATGCTGCTACCACAGGTTAAGGTGACCTCTGTCAGGACATCTGGGTGACTCAGTCGGTTAAGCATCAACCTTTGGCTCAGGTCATGATCCCAGGGTCCTGGGATCAAGCCCCGCATCAAGCTCCCTGCTCAGCGGGACTTCTCTCTCTCCCTCTGCTGCTCCCCCTGCTTATGCTCTCTCACTTGCTCTCTCTCTCTCTCTCTCTGACAGATAAATAAATAAAATCTTAAAAAAAAAGATGACCTCTGTCAATTAAAACTAAAAAGTTACCATTGAAGATGTGACTGTCTTCCATGAAACAAATGATGAACTTAATTTTTAGCATCTTCAAACAAAACACAAGGAAGAATATGCCCTTTAGCAATTTGAAATATCTAAATGAACATAACTTTCCCAGGGACAATAAATAGAACAAAATATATTTTAAGGTTATGTTTCATTTTTACTCAGAATTATTCTTACAAAAATAATGGAAAATAATAATCATCTATTTTCAAATAGGATAGTAGAGATAAATAGCATGTTATTTTATATTCTAACAAAACTTAAAGGTAATTAAAAAGGAGGTCACAGCAAAGTCTTTAAAAGATTATATCTGTAAATCTTTTCATATTCATCATTATGAAACTATCTGTCCATGTTTAAAAAGAATCACTACTTTTGCCTTACGAGACTATTCCCAAAATGGATATTTTTGAGCAAATGTACAATATTTATCTATTCTTTCTTTTTAAAATTAGTTTAAAAAGATTTTTAAACCTCTACTGGGGGTACCACAGATAAAACATAAGACAAGAAAATGTCTCTGCTTTTATGGAATCTATATTCTGATGGGAAAAATAAATAATTAGAAAATGAACATATATGTACATGCATATTTATGCGTGGAGGTAAAGAATAAATCAAGCTATTAAGACATGTTTTTCAGTTTTGTTAGAGACAGAACAAGAACATTTTGTTTCTGTAATTTTGGAGTAAAGGAAAGGTGGTGATATCCATTAAGTATGGAAATTCTCAATTCATACGAATTTATATTGCATTTTGAAACAATTATTTTTTAAAGATCTGACTACTTCTGGAGGTAAAAGGAATACTGTATTGCATCTAACAGCTTTGTTCTTTGTTGTTTTATTTGTAATTAGCATCTTTTCCAAAATGATTTCACATACCTTATATAAAATCACTGTAACATTCAGATGGAAATCTTTTAGCATATTGTTTATTTGGCTCACGTGGAATTGTCAAAAAAAAACTTTTTGAAGTAACATTATATTGCCTACTCAGATAATGGAATGAATGCTATACTGCATAGTTTGCACAAGTCATTTACAATCACTTTTTTTTCACAAGTCATTTACAATCACTGTAATTTCCCTAACAACGATTATCTTAAACAGTGCTGGTTGAAAAGAAGCTATATGTAATATGTCTATAAATTCTACTTAGAATGATGGCATCAGATTCTTACTTTTCCACTCCAGATTATTAACAAGCCACTTTAACTGACTATCGTTTTCAACCAAGAAGCATTCGCTATCCAGGCTTTTCAATCCCTTATATAATTATTAGATACAGAACTCTGACAACTGCAAAGAAAGAATATCCATTCTATCTTCTGATACTGACAGTGAACTTATGATCACTGCCCTCTGGGTACATGCGCCTATCTAATACAATATTTCCTAGTTTGCTGAGGCAATTGTAATGTGGGACAACCGACTCAATCCCCAATCTATTAAATGTACGGTTTCCCCCTTGTCACTCTGTCATAAAATAAATCGAACTCGTCTGACATTATTTGTTCTCTACAAAACTACTACTACCCTTGGCATTTTTAGATGTTTGCAATTTGATCAATCAATGATTAATTCCAATAAATTTTCCATGAAGAAATGAAGCTGAATAAAAGCATTTCCACTGCTTTTTCTGCTCATTTCTATACTTTCTTTTAAAAAATATTGATATATCTTTTGCCCTTCTGATTCTTTCGGGGAGTTATCTTGTCTTTCTTGACATATCTACATTACTAATAGCTCAGTAACTGCATTTGTCAACTGCATAGTATAAGAATGGTATAAGCCGGGGCGCCTGGGTGGCTCAGATGATTGAGCGTCTGCCTTTGGCTCAGGTCATGATCCCAGGGTCCTGGGATCGAGTCCTGCATCGGGCTCCCTGCTCAGTGCAGAGCCTGCTTCTCCCTCTCCCTCTGCCATTTCCTCTGCTTGTGCTCTCTGCCTCTATCTCTCTGTCAAATAAATAAATAAAATCTAAAAAAAAAAAAAAAAGAATGGTATAAGCCAAATTTGCCTGATTTTAAAACCAGAGAAAACATTGTATACAACATATTTCCTTTCTAATTTTAGTTTAAAATACTTCTTTATTTCATAATTAATGCATGTTCATTGTGGAATGTTTAGACAATACAGGTACCCATAAAAATTTAAAGGCACCCATTGTCATCTAGCAATAACTAAACAGTTTTGCGTAGAGGAGTTGAACAATGTTTTATACTTGTTTATATGGTCTCTCTTTAAATTTAGCTTCCATATTATTGGGAAAACACATTCTATATTAAGGCAGGCTTATGTTAAATCCCAGTGGTTACAAGAGAATACACCCATGACCAAAAGTTAATTCTGTTGTAATCTCATAAATTTAGTACTGTGGAGAGAGCCACAAAAAATAAGACAAGGAATGCTAAAAAAAATTCTTGAATGAAAATGGCTATTAACAGATAAAACGTGAAAGGAGAACAGAAAATACTAAATTTTTTGATCTTGAAAACTGAAATTCTAGACCCATTTAACACTCATTTTCCATCCCTTTCCCACAGGCCTTGGCAACCAGCTTTTCACTATCTGTTTCTATGCTTGACCGCTTTAGATACTTCACATGAGTAGAATAGCACAGTATTTGCTCTTTTATGACTGGCTTATTTCACTTAGCATAATGTCCTCAAGGCTTAGCCATGTTGTAGCATGTTTCAGGATTTCCTCCTTTTTAAAGTCTTTAAACATTCCATGGTAGATATACACTACATTTTCTTTATCCATTCATCCATCAGTGGACATCTGAGCTGCTTCCTTCTCTTGGCTATTGTGAATAATGCTTCGATGAACATGGGTGTGGAAGTATCTCTTTGAGATCTTTCTTTGAATTATTTTGGTTATATACCCAGAAGTGGGGTTGTTGGATCATATGGCAATTCCATTTTAATATTTTGAGAAACCTCCATATTATTTTCCATAGTGACTGCATTTTATATTACCAACAAGAGTGCCCAAGAGTTCCAATTTCTCTGCATCCTTGACAACACTTGGTATTTTCTGTTCTTTTTATAGCAGCCACACTAATGGGTGTGAGGTGATATCTCACGGTGGTTTTTATTTTAATTTCTCCTGAGCATCATTTCATATGCTTGTTGACCATCTGTATTTCTTTTATGCGGTATTATCTATTGAAGTTCTCTCCCCATTTTTAATTGGGTTATGTGTTTTATTGTTGTTGAGTTGTAGAATTTCACTATATATTTTGCACAATGATTAGATATATGATTTGTGAATATTTTCTCCTATTTCATAGGTTGCCTTTAAACTCTGCTGATTGTTTCTTTCGATACGCAGAAGTTTCTCAGTTTGATATAATCCCATTTATTTTTACTTTCGTTGCCTGTGCCTTTGTGCCATATCCAAGAAATCATTGACAAATCTAATGTCCTGAAGCTTTTCTCTTATGTTTCCTTCCAGACGTTTTATAGTTTTAGGTTTTACTTTTAGGTCTATAATCCATTTTGAGTTAGGTTATATGTATGGTGTAAGACAAGACTCCAACTTCATTCTTTTGCAGGTGGAGATCCAGTTTTCCCAACACATTTTTGAAGAGACTGTCCTTTCCCCTTTGTATTTTTGGCACCCTTGTTGAAGAACATTTGACCATATACACAAGGGTAATTTCTGGGCCCTGTATTTTGTGTCAGTGGTCTATATTTCTGTCTTTATGCCAGTATCACACTGTCATCATTACTGTTGCACTGTATTATATATATATATTTGTTTTGTTTTGTTTTGGGGGGTGTTTTTTAAGTTTTTATTTAAATTCCAGTTAGTTAACATACATTGCAATAATGTCCTCAAGGTTTAGCCATGTTGTAGCATGTCAGGTGTCAATACAGTGATTCAATACTTCCATACAATACCCAGTGCTCATCAGAAGCACACTCCTTAATCCCCAACACCTATTTAACCCATGCTCCAATCCACATCCCCTCTGGTAACCATCAGTTTGTTCTCTATAGTTAAGATTGTTTCTTGGTTTGCCTCTCTCTTTTTTTATCTCTTACACTGTTGGTGAGGATGTAAACTGGTGCACCCACTCTGGAAAAACAGTATGGAGGTTCCTCAAAAAGTTAAAAATAAAAGTACCCTACAATTCAGCAATTGCACTACTAGGTATTTACCCAAAGAATACAAAAATACTAATTCGAAGGGATACATGCACACTGATATTTATAGCAGCATTATCTACAATAGCCAAATTATGAAAACAGCCCAAATGTCCTTCGGCTGATGAATGGAAAAAGATGTGGTATATATACAATGTATTATATATAATTTTTTATAATGTCTTATATTTTGAAAACAGGATGTGTGAAGCTTCCAACTTTGTCTTTCTCTTTCAAAATTATTTTGGCTATTTGGAGTCTCTTGAGATTCCATATAAGTTTTGGAATTTTTTTTCTATTTCTGCAAAAAAAAAGTCTTTAGGATATAATAGGCATTGCACTGAATCTGTAGATTTCTTAGGGTATTATGGACATCTTATCAGTATTGTCTTCCAATTCACAAACACAAGATTCCTTCTTCTTATTTGCATCTTCATTCATATTGGTTAGTGATTTTTGTAAATTTCAGGTATGAAGATATTTTGAAAGGCATTTTTAGTTCTGCTTTTGCCTCACTTTTCCCTCATTTTCTTTGGGCATATAATTTCTTAATTGTGCTTTTTCTTGGTTTATTTTATTTTTTAAAACTTTTGAATTTGCATATTTAATTCATTTATTTTCTTTTTATATTTTTATTGATAGAAGTATTTAATACTATGAATTTTCTTTAGAAAACTTCTTTAGTTATGCCTGTTTATTCTGATTAGTTGTGCTTCAATTATAATTTCTTTGCAGAATTTCTGCAGTTTAATTTTGTTATTCTCAAAGTGTTGTTTAGTGTTTAATACCACTTTTAAAAATGTCCAGATGGCAGAGCCAATCTTTTACTTTGATATTACTTTCTCTTTTTTTAAAAAGATTTTATCTATTTATTTGTCAGAGAGAGACAGAGCACACAAGCAGGGGGAGTGGCAGGAAGAGGGAGATGTGGGACTGGATCCCAGAACCCTGGGATCATGATCTAAGCCGAAGGCAGATGCTTAACGACTGAGCCACCCAGGCATCCCTAATTTCTTTTTTTTTTAATTGCATTGTTAGTATTATTTCTATATTTTAGAATTCAATGAAGGAATTCTTAGTGGGTAAATTTTTGGTCAGGACTTATAAACATTACCTGGAATGGGTAAATATTCTCTGTTGTTGGGTTAAAAGTTAGCTGTAAATTAATGTGATCTTTTTTCCTATACTGGATCCATCTTGGAATGGAAGAGGTATGTGAGAATTCTTTGTAATATGTATATGAGTGGAATTTTAGTTCCTAAATTATGCACAAACTTAATTTGATGAAATGCTACTATTTTGTTCTATAAAATATGGTAGGTACATTCCCACAAACAGAACAAATGTATTTCTATGACTTCCATTTCCCTCCAATGACTTAGACTTAGATATTTTTTATTTAATTTTATTATTTTATTTGACAGAGAAAGAGAAAGTCCACAAGCAGGGGGAGAGGCAGAAGAGGCAGAGGGAGAGGGAGAAGCAGGTTCCCCGCTGAGAAGGGAGCCCAATGCTGGTCTCAGTCTCAGGACCCCAAGATCATGACCTGAGCTGAAGGCAGATATTTAACCGACTGAGCCACCCAACTGCCCCTAGATTTTTTTAAAGATTTATTTTTTTTTTTTTTTTTTTTTTTTTTTTTAGAGAGAGAGAGAGAGAGAGAGTACATAGGGAGGGGCAGAGGGAGAAGGAGAGAGAGAGACTCTTAAGCAGACTCTCCACTGAGTGAGGAGCCCCATGAAAGGCTCGATCTCATGACCCTGAGATCATGATCTGAGCTGAAATCAAAAGTTGGACGCTCAACCAACTAAGCCACCTAGGCACCCCCAATGGCTTAGATTTTTAACCTCACCTAATTCTCCTATAAAAATAAGACAAATGCCTAGGATAATTAAAGAAAAAAAAACTAAACTCTGAAAATATTCCCATAATCCAGATGATCTACAAGAACTCTATATAAAAAGTGGGTTTCTGAAAACACTGAAAATAGTAGGAACTCTACTGGGTCCTGTGAGGTAGATTGTGGAGAAATGAAAAAGGAAAGTTTAGATGGCTCCAAGAGTCCTAGAACACAGAAATTTCAAGCAAGTATCTCAAAAGAAAAGATGAACTATAATGTAGAATTCTCGGTGATCTGAAAAGAAAAAAAGAAAGAAAAACATAAAACTGGGACAAGACTACACAAGCTCCAAAGGATGAGTGATTGTGAAGTAAACAATGGAGACTATATAATGCATGAGGAAAAAGCTAAACGATGGAGACTATACAATGCGTGAGGAAAAAGCTGACAGTGCTATAGTAGCAAAAGCACTCCAGGATCTTAGAAAACAAAAATGTCTTTCCTTAAGAATAAGTCCCTTACTGAGAGGGGAAAAACTGCTTCAAAGTCCTAACGGAGCATAAGGCAAGGACAACACCCTAGCTGAACAGTCTATTCCAAGAGAAACCTCCTAAAAGCACAGGCAAAATTTCTCATTTAAACATTAAAATGAGAAACTCATACAAGTGTATTATATAAGAAAACAAAAAAGGAAAATGAACTAAATAATGTATTGACAGAAAGTGAAAGCAGGGGGTGCCTGGGTGGCTCAGTCGTTAAGCGTCTGCCTTCAGCTCAGGTCATGGTCCCAGGGTCCTGGGATCGAGCCCGGCATCAGGCTCCCTGCTCAGCAGAAAGCCTGCTTCTCCTTCTCCCTCTGCCCTTGCTTGTGTTCCCTCTCTCACTGTCTCTCTCTCTCTGTCAAATAAATTAATAAAATCTTTAAAAAAAAAACTTCTTATGTCTCAAAACCATCAAAAAAAAAAGAAAAAGTGAAAGCAGGAGAGAAACATGATAACAAAGCAGAAAAATATATTAAATGATGGGAAGAAAGTGGAACTACAAAAGTAATAAAAGAGGGGTATATATCAGAAAAGATGGGTTATGTAAGAACCAATAAATTAGAGGAACATGTAAAAAGTGCTATCAGAGCTCAGGAATGAACTAGAAAGAGTTTATGTCATAAATGAAAAATAAACTAGAAATAAAACAAGACCAAATAGGCAAAAGAAGAGAAATAAAATCAGAGGAAAGAATTAAGCACTACTATAAAATCAGAAAGTTAAAAAGATTTGAGAGAAAATGAAAGATGTAAAAGACAGGTAATGATGACCAAGGTACCAATACCTGGAGCTTCAAGAAGTTGAAGACTAAAGCAATAAAACTGAAGAAACCAAAAACTACAATTCAAGAAACTGTTTCATAAAAGAATTATATGATAATGTCACCTGAATTGAGGACTGTGACTAGCTCAATATTCTGATCTGAGGGAGAGGGATAGGCAGAAGGAGGAGAAGTAGAGGGAAAAAGGGTGGAAAAGAGAAGGAAAGAGAGAGAGAGACTGATTTTGAGACTGACAGGTGCCAACAATAATGCAAGATTTAATGGACTAGAAGTAATTGCTAAAAAAATTAGTTCCAGACAGTGGTTAAAACTCTGGCTTAAAAAACAAAAAAATAAAAAACAAAAAACAGAAAGCAAGACAAAAAACTCTGGCTTTAGAATATGAGCAGCATATGTCTGCCTCAGTTTTACACCTACAAACTAGGAAAGAATTCTTGGTGTATTGTAAGGATTAACTAAGTTAATATGAGCAAGGTGCTTAGAAAAGTGCCTGTCAAAAGCATTGTTGTTTTTATTATTATTCTCATTATTACATATTAAATTTAAAAGGACCAAAGCAATGTTTGCACTAGAGCCATAAGGCAAAATTTTACTGAAGAGGGAGCCAGAAATTGATCTCCAGATTAAGAAAGCATTAAAGAGAAATAGGGAATGCAACTGGCTAGACTGAAGAATCATATTCTATAATTCTTATGTATCAAGAATGGCTTTTCATTTTGCTAATATTTTTAAAAATATTTTTAATATCTGCCCTATGTTTGTAGTTTAGTATATTCTATAGCCCCAAGCATAAACAATGTCAATTCGTTTAAAGTTTAAACTCATTCTGAAAATAATGAATAAAATTTCAGTGAAGGGGATTCTGTTTGAATATCTGAATTTATACCTCCATATTCCAGTCACTTTCTTAATACATGTGATTTTTTTTTTCTGAAGTCATAATTCATACTTTCTTTTAAAGATTTATTTATCCATTTTGAGAGCATGCATGTGCATGCTCAAACACACACACACACACACACACACACACACCAGCAGGGGGAGGGGTAGAGGGAGGGAAATCCCTGAGCAGACTCCCCACTGAGTGTGGAGCCCAGGCTGGGCTGTATTTTACCACCCATGAGATCATGACCTGAGCCAAAACCAAGAGTCCATCGCTTAACCAACTGAGCTACCCAGGCGCCGCCGTAATTCATACTTTCTAAACTGGGTGTGTTCAGTTTTTAACAATAGTCTCCCATACACTTCTACCTAGCATTTTTCTGATCTCCAGAATACAGTTGGCTTAAGATTTTAGAAACATCAGTAGCCATAAAACTGATGTGTTAGGCTGCATCTGTATAGCAATGCTTTACACAAGTTATTTTATTTGTGGTTAAATTTATTTTTGTAACTTGCACATTATAGAGATTCATATTTTTAAATATAAATGACATATAATTACACAATAACAGAGAAATCAATTACTTGTTTCATGAAAAATTAGTTATTTAACATAAATGAACTTTTCTCTTAAAACCAAAATTAAAATCGGGCATTAGCATATTTTAAGTGATCCTTCTAAAATAAATTCCTTATTTCCCAGTCATTTCAGAGAGAACATGCTTTGCATGATTGAGGGACTTTACGATGAATGTCAGATATTCTATCAAAGCTAATCAATGTGAGTAATGACCTTATTCTTTCGTTAATTCAATAAATACTCATGAATTATAGTCTACCTCATGTGTGGAGGATTAAGTATAGAAGGAAAAGAGTAAAAGCCCGGAAATAATGAGGGAGACTTAGCATACAAGATTGAGGTTGAAGAGTCACTAGTAACCAGACTTGGGATAAATCTTGAAGGTAAGACATCCTCTCCTAACATATAGATAGGAAGTGAAGGGGGAGGGAGAGAAAAATAAAGGACAGTGCCTAGATAAGTGTTCCTAGCAATAACATTGATTGTGTTTGTGCGTGTGTGTGCGGATTTATTTTCACCAAGAAATCATATAACTAATCTTGTTAGAACTATATACTAAATAATAATAAATATGTTCTTAGTCAAACAAATTACATAGAGCATGGTTATGCTTAAATTATTTTTGTGCCTAAATTTTTTCATAGAGTGAAATACATGCTCTTCTGAGTACTTATAATTCTAAAATTCAAGTAACTTCTAGTTCTAGGGAAATTTGAAAGAATCAAGATATATTTAATTTCCAAATAGATTTTGAAAATAATTTTTAATGCAATATGAGAGAAAAGAACATTTATATGCAGGGTATAATTGTATAATATATTGAAGCAAAGAACATGGAATTAGTCTGGGAAGAAAACAAGTTATTGTCCATAAAATGTAAATGACCTTTAAATATAACAATGGGGAATGATGCCAGTATTGAGTTATTTTGAAATTTATGCTTTGTCTAAAACCAAAAGTCAATAAGAGGTTGTAAAAAATTCTTTTATTTATGGATATTTTCCAAAAAGATTTTATAATACAAATAATGTTAAAATGCCTAGTGATTAGAAGTCCTTATTATAAATGGGGCATGAACAACTTAGACTTACATAATATAACTGAGCAAAAATTATCCTACTTATTTCACCTTCAAATTATACCCTTTAAGTTTCTAAGTAAAATGTTTTCTGCTGTTTGTATTTGAATACAGAACCAAACTTTTATCAATTAATGTTAATAGAATGAAAGAGTGCAATATAGAGTAATTTTCATCTTCCTTTTAGAAACCCCCATGTAAAATCTCAGACATCAGTATTCTATAATGCAGTAGGAGTCTAGCATTCAAATTCTAAAAATCTAAGTCTAGAATGAATGGCTAAATATACCATAAATAACAACTGTTTTGAAACATGAGCTTAACATCAATAATAAAAGAATCTGAGGAAATGATTTAGCACAAATTTTCCTTCATTGATATTCATCAGAAAGATACATACTTTCAAATTTCAGTTTCAAAGAAAGGGTGAAGAAATATCAATGTTACTTTGACATATGTAATTTTTTTTTAGCAGCATAACTCCATGGGGTAACAATTATTTCCCTTTTCAAATAAACAAACAGGAGTTCAAAGAACTAATGTAACATATACTATAAATACAAGAAGGAAAACAATAGGAAAAAAGGGGATTTAAAAATTTGAGAAGAGCGTCCTCAGTGTAGCCTTACATTTAATAATGTAAACAAAAATTTAAAAAAAAAGGGCCAGATTTGCTTAAAAATACCATTCATCATGGGGCACCTGTGTGGCTCAGCTGGTTAGGCATCCAACTCTTGGTTTCAGCTCAGGTCATGGATCTCAGGGTCATGAGATTGAGCCGTACATTGGGGTTGGAATTCTGTCTCTCTCTTTTCCCTCCTGCTCATGCTCTCTCCAAAATAAATAAATAAATCTTTAGAAAAAATACCATTTAGCAACTTGTCCTCATATAATATACCTTCTGGGGAGTGGGTAACTAAGGTTTATATCTTGCCTTACCTACTTCCAGGAAGCACAGAGCTGAGTGTCTTTAAGGAAAACTCACCTTCTTCTAACTTGCCTGGGATAAGGATTTCTTGTGTATTTTTTTTTTCCTTTTCACCCTCTTTACAACTTTTTGATCATTTAATTTGTGATAGCATTTTATCCTTATTTTGTACATGCTTTATTATAAGCTGCCACAAACCACCTCAGAAAAAAGTGATATCACTTTATTTTAAAATTAATTAATATTCAGTATTAATAATTAATTATTAAGCTAACAATCTCTACTAAT
This sequence comes from Callorhinus ursinus, assembly GCF_003265705.2. Classification (NCBI taxonomy): domain Eukaryota; kingdom Metazoa; phylum Chordata; class Mammalia; order Carnivora; family Otariidae; genus Callorhinus; species Callorhinus ursinus. The sequence continues at coordinate 16,768,833 of NW_027397084.1, forward strand.
GCAAAATTTCTCTAAGCTCTGTTTGTGGTCTTTGGCATTAATTCTGAATGTTAATAGCAGGTTTGTCACCTGCTAGCTACACAATCTTAAGCAAATTAGCGTTAGTTCCTTTTTTTTTTAAGTAAATCTATCAAATGATGACATTACGGGAATTAGCATTTTGTGTACACTTCACTGGCAATAATTATGATGTTTTGATATTACAATGTTTCATATGTCTCCCTCTATATTTTAATGTCTGAGCAGATTTGTTTTACTCTTTTTCACAGACCCTGAACTGAGCCCAATGACTAACAAGGTAAATGAAGAAATTATGCCCTAAATCTGTTTCCCACCAAGGAAAAATGAAATAGGTAGTTTCTTACAAAACAGAGCTTAAATAATAAGAAGGGAACCTTATGTGTGAATAATGATGCTAGCAAAAGAGATGTTGCAAATAATGGATCTCTCAGAATCAAGGTCAGCAGGGCTCATAATAGTAGTCCAATTCCAAAAGGTCTTAAGGGATGGGAGGATGTTCCGAAACATGGAATAATATTTTCCTTTTTATTGAAGGCATGAATAACTATTTCAGATTCAGTAATGATAAATCAGTAGTAAAGCTCTGCAAATAATTTAAGTACACACAAAAGTAATTATTTTGATAATTGAAACAGAAAGAGAAACTGTAAAACTTGATTTAAAAATAACCCAGGGTTGCTTGGGTGGCTCAGTCAAGTGTCCGACTCTTGATCTCAGCTCAGGTCTTGGTCTCAGGGTCGTGAGTTCAAGCCCCATGTTGGGCTCTACGCCCAGTGTGAAGCCTACTTAAAAATAAATAAATAAATAACCCAACTACTTGTTTTCAACAAGATTAACCATAGACAATGAACTATTTTAATTATTAATTCATTTTAATACCCTGAACCCACTAAAACTGTGAAACTATTGATACCCACCTTACCCCTTTTCCTGACTGCTTTTCCAAATTCCAACCACTGTAAGTCTCAGCTCACAGTTCCTCTCCCCCATGGAGTACAGAATAACTTACAGGGATTTCTCTCTTTGTGAACTCTTACCTTTCAAGTAATGTATTACATATTCAACAGTACTACCTTTCAGTCCTAACACAAGGCCACACCCTACCTAACTCTATGGCCTCGGACAAGTCATGTAAGCATTCTGGGCTTCATCTGTTCCCTCCTACCCACCCTCCAACCCACCCTAAAATGAGAACCAAATCTTAGGAAGGGCATCCTAGTATATTCTCAAGATCACAGACTTCAAAATATAGTATTGTATCTGTTACTTATTAGTTGTAGAACACATGGCATCAAGAGTGATGATACCTATTGCTTTCTAAAAATTTTCTCTGTGCTAGGCAATGATCCCATACATGGAATAGTTGAGTTCACTTAGTTTACTTAAAAATTTTGTGCCACATTGTTTGCTTGTAAAATGGGTATAATATCCTTATAAAACTGTTGTGAGGATTAATGAGTCAAGCAAGTTATCCAAAATAACTTGGTATAGTACCTGACACATAATAAGAGCTATTATTATTAGCTCTTCTAATCTTATTACTTGTGTTTGATGGCTGGACATGAGGTTTCACTGAACTCTTTTCTTTCCATCATTAAAAGATCACAATAGGGGTGCCTGGGTGGCTAGTCAGCTAAGCATCCAACTCTTGGTTTCAGCTCAGGTCACGATCTCAGGGTTGTGAGGCTGAACCCCATGTCAGGCTCCATGCGCAGTACAGTCTGCTTGTTCCTCACTCTCCCTTTCTGCCCATCCCTGCACTCGCACTCTATCTCTAAAATAATAAATAAAATCTTTATTAAAAAAAGATCATGACAGCCAATGCTGTCACATGATTACACCTAGTCTTTAGGTAGACTATTAATTATTGAGGGCATATCCATGATTTACATTTGTTTCCTTTACCAGACTAATATCATTATGTATATGTTTAAAAATGTCATATGTATTGATTTAAATGAGAAATAGAACAAAATGAAAAAGAATGAGAAACATAATCCCATAGCGATAGTATGAATAGGGTATAGAATTAATTTGTTGAAACCTCATCAAAAATAGTTGAAACTTTTGGATAGTATTGTCACCTGACACTAAGCGGTGGTACTTCACAAAAGGCAAGAGGTCAAGTTTATTTTTTCAACCTTGTTAACTGCCAGACACAAAGTCTTAAGGTTTAAAATTAATGCCTTTTAAAAGGAATAGAATATTTTATTGCTCCTCATTCCAAATATATCCATGCACAATCTTGGATTTGTCCCTCTTTGAATGCATTCAATGTTTTGATTTTAGTTCTTGCTAAGTTACACACGCACAAAGTTGCACACAACAAAACAAATGCAGGACACATATTTCTGCCTGGTGGTTCTTAGCCATGAAATCAATCATTCATCTTCTCACCCATTAACCCCTTCATTCAGTAAATATTTACTGAGAGCCTACTGTGTGGCAGGCCCCATTCTAGGAACTAGACACACCGTGGTAATGCAGACAGACAGAATCCCTGCCCTCTTGACTCTTACAGACAAATGAAGTAGAAAGTAAGTGAGTAAGTAAATTATGACAGAATCTGGGTGGGCATAAATGTTTCAAAGAAACATAATGACACAGAAAATGGTGAGAGGGGTGTGATATTTAGATAGGGGTGATTAAGAAAGGTCTCTTTAAGAAGGTAATATGTGATCAGAGACCTGAATTAAGTAAGGGGTTAAATTCATGAACATCTAGAGTTTGCTAGGCAGAGGGAACAGCAAGTGCAAAGCATCTAAGACTGCAAAGAATTCGGCATACTTGACCAGCTGTCACAAGGACAGTATAGATAAGAGGAGAGAGATAGAAGGAGAAATAGAATGAAGGCCTTGTAGTCTGCGTGTGGATGGAGTAACACAATTTTAATGAATGAAATATGGCAGAAGTGATGGTGTATGACTTCAAAGACTACATCATAAAAACCTCTGTGGTTTCCTCCTTGTTTTCTTGGATCATGTGTCTAGAGGAAGTAGCTGCCCTGTCATGGGAATACTCAACTAGCCCTAGGTAGAGTTCCATGTTCTGGATGCCTGTAGCTAATGGTAATACACAGGAGCCAACTTGGAAGCAGATGCCCTGTCCCTAGTAAAACTTTCAGATGACTGCAATTTCTTCTGAGACCCTGAGCCAGAGCCACCCATCTGAGCTTCTCACAAATTCCTTACCTACAGAAACTGTGAGATAATAAATGTTTGTCATTTTAAGCTGTTATATTTTGAGTTCATTTATTATGAAATAATAGGTGATACACCATGACCTAGAATTTTTATTTTCTTTGAAGTGTGATGCAAAGAGTTTGAAGAATTTTACCAGAGTTTTGATCTTATTTGTGTTCTTAAGAGACTACTCAGCATCTTATGTAGAATGGCCAGAGAAGAGGCAGGGAAACCAGTTGTGAGACATAGATCAGGTGGGATATGATGAAGGCTAAGGTATTAGAGGTAGAGGTCTAAAAACTGGATTATTTTGAAGGTAGAAGTTTGTTTAGTAATCAAGTGATATTTTAAGCATGTTACAACCAAATATGACTTATTGTTACTTATATATTGCTATTTAGCTATAATTTGGGTTATATTTTAGAAAATTGGTTAAAGCTTTCGAGTTGATATGTTATGCATTATAATGTTCTCATGTAATGAGAAAACATTCTCATTAATGTTGGAAAACAAGGTCTCAGCATTTTTATTCAATGTATTTCTTTTTAAATGTATTACTCGTGTTAAGTGGGAACAGCCTGTAGTCATAACTGTTATTTCTGATTTTCTCATATTCATATTCAACTATATTTATTTCTAGAGCATGAGTAGAACATATCTTCTATGTTTGTGGGGAAAAAATGAGACTTTACTTTTGCCAAAGATACCTGGAGATATACTATCTTAATAAAAAGAAAACAACACATTTAAAATCAGCAGCTCAACTTGCATTCATTCAGTTCAAATTAAAAGGCCTTTTCCTGAGTCTACTTTTACTGTGATAATTATCTAAATCAGCATTTATTCACCATTTAGACTAATTTTACAGAAATACTACACCCAGATGTGCTTGAATTTGTATTAATTTATTTTCAAGATGTTCAAAAATCTAATTACATTAGGTATTCCTTGTGTTTGAAAATCAATTTTCCTGAATTGAATAAAGGTGAGCTATTATTCACTCGAGTTAAAAATTCCTAATATGCCAGTAACAGAAAGTATTTAAATAGAACTGAATATGACCTGCTTCACATTCATCATGTTCCAGGGCGCAATTACTTCGTCCAATACTTTTGTTCACTCAGCAAATGTTACAGAGAGTGTCTTATTGTGTGTAAGTTATTGGGAAGGACAAAAAGAAGTAACATTCTATCTTCAATTGCTAATTATCTAGTGACCAATAATTGCAAGTATCACAGTGAAACAACACTTATTTTATTCTTGTTCATATCATCACATCTTCTTTATCCATTCATCTGTCGATGGACATCTTGGCTCTTTCCACAGTTTGGCTATTGTGGACGTTGCTGCTATAAACATCGGGGTGCACATACCCCTTCGGATCACTACATTTGTATCTTTGGGGTAAATACCCAGTAGTGCAATTGCTGGGTCGTAGGGTAGCTCTATTTTCAACTTTTGGAGGAACCTCTATACTGTTTTCCAGAGTGGCTGCACCAGCTTGCATTCCCACCAACAGTGTAGAAGGGTTCCCCTTTCTCTGCATTCCCGCCAACATCTGTCGTTTCCTGACTTGTTAATTTTAGCCATTCGGACTGGTGTGAGGTGGTATCTCATTGAGGTTTTGATTTGGATTTCCCTGATGCTGAGCAATGTTGAGCACTTTTTCATGTGTCTGTTGGCCATTTGGATGTCTTCTTTGGAAAAATGTCTGTTCATGTCTTCTGCCCATTTCTTGATTGGATTATTTGTTCTTTGGGTGTTGAGTTTGATAAGTTCTTTATAGATTTTGGATACTAGCCTTTATCTGATATGTCATTTGCAAATATCTTCTCCCATTCTGTCGGTTGTCTTTTGGTTTTGTGGACTGTTTCTTTTGCTGTGCAAAAGCTTTTTATCTTGATGAAGTCCCAATAGTTCATTTTTTCCTTGCTTCCCTTGCCTTCGGCGATGTTTCTAGGAAGAAGTTGCTGCGGCTGAGGTCGAAGAGGTTGCTGCCTGTGTTCTCCTTTAGGATGTTGATAGACTCCTGTCTCACATTTAGGTCTTTCAACACTTTTGAGTCTAATTTTGGGTGTGGTGTAAGGAAATGGTCCAGTTTCATTCTTCTGCATGTGGCTGTCCAATTTTCCAAACACCATTTGTTGAAGAGACTGTTTTTTCCATTGGACATTCTTTCCTGCTTTGTTGAAGATTAGTTGACCATAGTGTTGAGGGTCCATTTCTGGGCTCTCGATTCTGTTCCATTGATCTAAGTGTCTGTTTTTGTGCCAGTACCATGCTGTCTTGATGATGACAGCTTTGTAACAGAGCTTGAAGTCTGGAATTGTGACTCCACCAGCTTTCCTTTCTTTTTCAACATTCCTCTGGCTATTCGGGGTCTTTTCTGGTTCCATACAAATTTTAGGATTATTTGTTCCATTTCTACAAATTAACTTTTAAAGTTACAGTTCAGTGAGGTTTTTTTTTTTAAATATTTTATTTATTTATTCATTTGAGAGAGAGAATGAGATAGAGCATGAGAAGGGGGAGGGTCAGAGGGAGAAGCAGACTCCCTGCTGAGCAGGGAGCCCGATGCGGGACTTGATCCCGGAACTCCAAGATCATGACCTGAGCCGAAGGCAGTTGCTTAACCAACTGAGCCACCCAGGCACCCTTCAGTGAGGTTTTTAAAATATATTGACAGTGCTGTGAAACCATCACCACTAGCAAATTTTAAAATATTTCATTCACCAAAAAAAAGAAAGAAAGCAAAAGAAAGAAAGAAAGAAAGAAAGAAAGAAAGAAAGAAAGAAAGAAAGAAAGAAAGAAAGAAAGAAAAAGAAAGAAAGAAACCCCATGCCCATTAGCAGTCACTACTTATGCTCCTCTGACTGCAGCTACTGGCAACCACTAATCTACGTTCTGTCTCTATGGATTTGCTTATTCTAAACTTTGCATAAAAAAATAAATAAACTTTGCATGGAAAAATGTACTCTTTTAGGTCTGGCTTCTTTCACTTACCATGTTTTCAAGATCATTTTGTAACATCTATCAGTCCTTTCAAAAGTCAAATAATATTAAATTGTATGGATATACCTCATTTTGTTTACCCATTCATCAAGTGAATGGCATCCGGGCTGTTTCTACTGGTTTGATAAATAATGCTATTTTGAGCATTTGTGCGCAAGTTTTTGTGTGGGGATATATGTGCTCAGTTTTCTTGGATAGATTCCTAGAATTATTCGGTCATCCAGTAGCTATCTGCTTAACATTTGAGGAACCACTGAACTGTTTTCCAAAGTTACTGTATCATTTTAAAATCCTGCCAGCAATGCATGAGGGTTCCAATTTCTCCACATCTTCATCAACACTTGTTATTGTCTGTCTTTATTTTACCATCTTACTGTGTGTGAAGTCGTATCTCATTATGAATTTCATTTGCATTTTAATAACTAATAATGTTGAGCATCTTTTAATGTGATCGCTTGTAATTTGCATATATTCTATGAAGGAATGTCTAAAATCCCTTGCACATTTTTAATTGGATTATCTTTTTATTATTGAGTTATACATGTTCTTTACATTCTTGGATACAAGTTTCTTATTAGACAAGTAATTTTCTCCTAATCTCTACATTTTTTCTTTACTTCCTTGATGGTATCATTTGCACCCAAGTTTTAATTTTGATGTAGTCTAATATATCCTCTTTTTTTTGTCTACTAAGTTTTGTGTCATATGTAAGAATCCAGTGCCTAATCCATGGTCACAAAAATTACTCCCATAAGAATTTTATAATTTCAGCTCTTAAATTTAGGTCTTTGTTCCATGTTGAATTCATTTTTTTTTTTTTGGTATGGTGTAAAGTAGGGGTCCAACTTTATTCTCTTGCAAGTGGATATCCAGATGTCCCAACACCATTTTTTTAACAAGACTATTTGTTCCACACTGAATGTTCTTGGCACCCTTTTCAAAAATCAATTGACTATAACGTGAAGACATATTTCTGAACTTTCAAATCTATTCCATTGATCTTTCAATGTATCCTTATGTCAGCACCACACTGTTTTGATTACTGTAGCTTTGTAGGTAAGCTTTGAAATCAAGAAGTATGAACTCTCCATATTTGTTCCTGTTTTCCATGATTGGTTTGACTATTTAGGTATCTTGGATTTTCATGTGAATTTTTGGATTAGCTTGCCAGTTTATACAAGCATGAAACAACTAGCATTTTGATAGGAGTTGCATTGAGTTTGTAGGTCAATAAGGGAACTTTGTCATCTTAATAATTTACTCTCTCAAAGCATGAAAGTGATGCATTTCCATTTATTTAGGTCTTTAATGTCTTTCAACAATGTTTTGTAATTTTCAGCATGCAATCCTCACATTTTGTTAGCTTCAGTCTTAAGTATTTTATTCCCTTTTATGCTATTGTAAATGGAGTTATTCTCTTAACTCATTTTTGGATCCTTCAACTCTGATATAGAAATAAGTTTATTTTTGGATAATCATGTATCTTGCAACTTTTTTATATATTTTTTATTTATTAGTTCTAATATTTTTGTGTAGATTCCTCAGGGTTTTCTGTATCAATTACATTTTGACATTTACATTCTCTTAACAATCTACCTTTTTTTCCCCATCATAAATTCTTTGAGAGAGTATCCCCACATTATTCTTCCAAATCAGCAAAGTTTTTAATAAAATAAATTTAAGATGCAATGCCTGAATGGGAAATTTCTTAGTCATCAAACAAATTTTCTCCCTTAGAAAAATAAATAACATTTTTATAAAGCACAGCTTATTTTTTTTTTATTCTAGTAAAACTGAAATTGGTTCTGTGAAATAATGACAACATTCTGAGAATGTTTTCTAAGCTAAGGAATGAAAAAAGTCCTTGGATATTAGACACTCAATAAATCTTCACAGAATGAATGTAAAAATGAATGGTGTGTATGAAAATACATAAATTGTGCACAGTCTACTAAGAGTACTCAGTAAATTCTCATCCCCAGTGGAAAGTCTCAGTGCAGACAAGATGGCTCCAGCACTGATTCTTGGCTTAGGCTGGACAATAGGGACACTGAGCCCTATTTCAACTGAACAAATGGAAGGAAAAAAGAACACGACTAAACTTTAAAAATTATTTTTTAAATTTAAATTAAAGAAATAATCAGGAGCACTGCTTCGTAAGTTGTTAAGATGACTATGCCTAAACATATTAAAACTGAGGCATATTAAAGCATGATTCCACAAAGTGATTTTCTATTCTAGGGAAACTAGTGGACCAAATGACCTCAAAGTTCCCTGTAGGATCTATGATTCTATAAATAAAAAGAACTCGAGACTTTAATAAAAAGTGAATATTGCATTTAGAAAATAGAATTTGAAACCACTGTCTAGACCAACTCCTACCATTTGTAGGGTCTGGGGTAGCAGTACAAATAGAAGGTCCTATATCATAAGTCTAAATATTTGAAAGTTATAAATCAAGTTAACAAACTTTCAATAAAATAAGTTCTATTCTTTTATCATGACAAATCCTACTCAATGCTGGTACTGGTATACACTACTCTCTAATCAATTAACCTAACCAGTTAGGTTAATTGCCTGATTAGATTTAAATGTCCAGATCTTTTCCAAGTTCTCTGACCAAACAGAATGGTATAAGAAGAGCCAGATTCACTCTCAGCTCTATCTAGTTCTGATAAGGCCATGCCCACTTCTGTGTGGACATAGATCCCACCACCGAACTCCATCTTTGCAGAGAACCATGCCTTGGAATTCTTAGGCCTGGGGTGGGCACATCTGTAGTGTGGTCTATCCTTGGAAAGATGGATATGCAGGTTCCACCAGGTTCCAGCCATACACCACCCGCTCACATTCTTTAGAAGCACCTCAGGGTATGCATACCTGTTGTGTGGTCTATCCACAGGAAGATGGGACACTCAGCCTATACCTCCAAGCTTCAGTCATACATCCCCTGCACATAGCCAACTCCTTGGAAACCTTCAGGCTAGATGTTCATACACTAGCAATGAGGTCTGCCCTCAGAAAGATGGACCTGAGGAATAGACTTAAACAGGCCCTAACAGTGGGTTTGGGTCAAGTGGACGGGAATTTGAGCATTTCAGACTTATGTTCTAGAGAAGGGGGATAGGGCTTGTGACTCTACATGGGCACAACAAAATTTCCCCTAGAAAAATAAACACATTTGTTATAAAGCACAGCTTATTTTTTTATTGTAATACAACTGACATTAATACAGTGAAATAATAACAGCCCACTGTCATTGGTTATTGGACACTCAATAAATTTTCATTGAATGAATGTAAAAATGAATGGAGTTTAATTTTCTAGCAGAGAAATTTTGCTTGGTCTTATGAGACTCCTTACCCCATGGGGAAGGCACAGCCAGAGGAGAACAATAAGGGGTTTCTATAAAGCAAGGAGCTCAGAGCACGGGCCCAGGTCTGGTGAGGATGGCACCATGCTGGTCATTCTATAATCTACTTTGTCCTCTTGTATTTTACCAAACAAGATAAAAAAATCCCAAGGACAAAATAATTTGTACAATAATTAGTTGCTCTAATTATTCCACTCTAATCTTGTGGAAAAAATATAGAACAAGGATTCAGAACATGAAATTTTCCCTCAAAAAATGGAATATTAGATTATAATAAATAAATCTGTCATGTATAGGTAATTTCAAAGCCGCTTGGATATGTAAGCAGGTTTAACGGTCTTATGTTTTCCCTAAAATTCCATCATAACCTGAGAAAAATGTGATAAAGCTATGTACCATAACATCAAGTTAAAACTTGCAAACTCAATTGTAAACATAGATCAAACAGTATTTTTGAAAACCTGCATTTTACTGAGGGAAAACTGTGGCACAATAAAATCAACATGAATTCTAACTGGCATCATATGCAGTACATCACCAATCATTTATAAAAACTGTTCCTTAATATCACTCTAAGAACACCGCTTCTAAGAATAATGGGTCCTGAAGGAGTTTACTCTTCTGGTAAGACACGTACTTGCCAATTCAAGAATTTATCACACTAAGCATTAAAAATGAGCTTTCTTGAGCCCAGTCTTTCAGACTAATAAACACAAAAGTCCTCTAGTGTGTCTAGTAGAGACAAAGTCCATGAATTTATAAATACAGATTTTAGAGTAGGGATAAGAATTTTAATGTTTATATAAACAGATGAAAGAAACTTATATAAAAATAAAACAGAAAAGGTGTAATTAAAATGTGGCAAAGGTGGCAGACATTTGAAGAACATTTTGGAAGTTGTCAGAAAGGGTTGTGAATCTTTAAAGATGCTTGGAACAATAGTGTGCAGTTCATATTAAAATGTCCAAAGATACTTTAAGACATCACATAAATGACATCTAGCTAGTATAAATAATAGAAGACAATGAGCATGGGGAAATACATGCCTCGAACAGAACTAAATTAATTTGTGAACCAAACTTTCACTTTTGCTTTGGATAGATGGATGAGAAGAATGAAATATTGTCCTATGACTTTAAAACACTAGTCACTATTATAAGTCATTTGTGTATAATGACTTAAACTAGTAGGAAGGAGACTCTTTCTATAAAAGATAGCTAATGTTCAGTAATGTCAGTGTTTACACATTTCAAAGTTATGCACTTTCAAAAATTAAATTTCAAAAAATTAAAGATATAAATATTTTGGGGATGTGTTATTTATCTCCTTGATTTCAGAAATCAAGGAGATATCTGAAATCTCTGGTTTCTTGTGGCTATCTAAAAAGTTTAAATAACCCTTTGGGGAAAAAACTCTACATAGTTACTTAAATGCATATGCAATAAATATTTGTTTTTTTAAGATGTAGTTTCCAAGCAATATGTGAAAATAACCTTACTTAAAATGAAATCAACACTAAGTATAAAGCTTATATTTATTCTGATTATATATTTCCAACTAGTATGTACATTCTATTGTAGTTAGAAATAGTGTTTTATAATTAAGTTATAACATTTCCCCCATTTTATAAACAGTGAACAGGAATTTTGCTGTTAAGTGTTCAGAAACTGTGTTCTTCAGACTCTCACACCAACTTTGATAATAACTGACCTCCCAACTCAACTTCATTATCTGTCAGTATCTCAAAAACACAGAAGCCTGGCAACTCCCCTAACCTCTTCTATCTCTTTATCCTAATATATTGAAAACATTACTCAAATCTTTCCAGTTTCCTTTTAAAATGCTTTCAGGATACAAATACGTATATACATGCATACTTACATGATATATCCATATTCAAGTATGGAATAAGAAGTTATGCTATATAATACATACAAAAATATAGAAATAGGTAGATGATTGATAGATGCACACCTAGATACACAGACAGAGATGGATGGATGAGTAAGTGGCTGAATGGGATTTTTTTCCCTACTGACTTTCTGAGTGTTCTTACTTCATGTATAGACACATTGCTCTTGATCTCTCTTCTCCATGTTCAGTCACCAAGGCAATGCTGAGGCAGTATGCATCATTTAACAAATGAAGTCTAAAACTTCCACCTAACAATATTTATCTATCTACCTACCTACATAAAACACTTATAGATGTAATAAAATGTTATTGGCAGAAAAAAATAACATATGAGTAAGTAAAGAGCAGAACAGAAAAAGTTTAAATAACCCCACAGTTGCTATTGTTAAACTTGGATCTATGCATCCATATTTCAGAAATTATGTATATTCAACAAGCATTGTCTATTATGTGGTAGGCATTGCTCAAGATGATTGGGACACATCATTCAACAACAAAAAATATTTTTAACTCTGAAAACCATAATATAAAAATTTAAGTATCACATATATACACATATAAATGAACACATGAATAACATGAAATTTAATCATTTTAAATGGGATAATTTGTTATCCAGAGATGTACTCCAACATGTGTTGTAAATGTCTATTTTAGCCACAAACTCAAGGGCCAGTTTGGTTTTTATGATGAGTAAGACTGCTGGCTCTATCTACCAGCTTAATCTCAGACACTGAAAGAAACTGGAACCATTATCCTTACATTACAAAACCTGATACCTGTTTAACCAGGAAGGTGAGTGGATAACAACTCTACCAATTTATCTCTCAAACTGCCTGAGGCCAAAATGAAAATCCATGGGAAAGTGGATTTTAAATTTGAATGAAGCTTTGCAACAACAACAATAAAGATGTACAAAAAAAAAAACAAACTAAAGAAATTTAAAAAGAATCCACAAAACTCTTTATTGTTATCTAAGCATTATTATATGAAGGTAAGCTGTCTTTGACGTCTGTTGCCCCCACTGATTGTCATATAGCTAACCATGTCATCTCTACATTTCCGGGAGCATTCACACAGATTATTTTAAAAGATTACTGGATTTCTGAAAGGAGGAAGATGATTCCTTTGAAAAGTATGATATAAAAAGCAAAAAGTACTTCTCAACATCTCCTACGATTCTCCTTTCTGGTATGTAAGAAATATAAGTCAAAGGGGAAGAAGGTTTGAAGAGAGGCAATCAAACACAGAGTAAAATAGAGGCAGATCATATTATTTTGTGAGAGTGGATGAGCTTCATTCTTGGTGCTTTACAGACCATTCCTCAAAGTACATATTGTATAAAGTCTTACATACTCCATGTGCATAAAAATGTGCACCCATGCACAGCGCATGCACACACGTGCACATAGACACACACTCACTACCATACTACTGTTAGATATTGAGAAGACTACATAAAGTGCCATTTAGAACTCATATCACATAAGCAAGAAATTTTGCAAATAGTTTGTTTTGTATTTATCAGTTAAGAAAAATTATTATCAAAGAATCCCAAATCAGATCATCTACTTTTACTGGATAGAACGGTAGAAAGTAGAGATGGGGTTCTTAAGAATTCTCTGGTTAAATAATAAATTATTGATGAACACTTAGTATATGCTAGTCACAATAGAAAAATAAAAAGCAATTATTTTAGTATTCTTAAAGTCATCAGCAAATTACCTCTTTTCTAGAGAAATCATATTTCTTCCTGTGTTTCCAATTAAGAGTTATTGACAAATTACTTTATCAGAGAAACCTGAACATGAATGGTTCAATTAACACTGATTCAATTAACAATAAAAATCATTGATTTTATTTCAGTGACTTAAAGATGAAGTTAAGAAACTCTCTGAGTTATTCTCTAAAATAAAGATAGAAGAGAAAGCCCCAGATATAGATCACTAAGCCAATGAACTTTTCTTAATAACACTCTAATGTACTAAAAGTTTCATCTCTAATGAATATTCAAACTAAGTAAATAAATAAAGCTATGCAAACACCACACATTCTTTCTTTTTTTCTTTCTCTAAATACACATATGTGCAGATACGCACACAGTTCTAAAAGATGCCCCCTTTTATCTCTTATATCGGATTATCTCTGAAAAACAAACAAGTCATAGATTAAACATCTGAATTCCCGTAAAGATCAGCTAGTCTTTACCAAAAGAGATAATGTGTACTCCTTATCAAGTAATGTCATCCTGAAACATTAAATTTGTTTAAAAGAAAATACTACATAAATAAGATTATCAAGGGAAATGACCCTTCATTGAACAGATTTCGTAAACTCATAGAGGAAAAAAAGAAGTCAGATTGTAGTTATAAGATTTCAGAAGTAAAACAAGTCTGGGAAATAATAGCCATCTTTGTAATGGAAAAAGAATAACTCAAAATTCTAATTCTAACATATATGTTTTTTTTTCTCAAATAGGTTTTATGCCAAGAGACACACAGGATGATGAAACACTTTGGCATTTAATTTAAGTATAAAATACATTTAGAAAATAACTATCAAACTCCAAGATTTGTCCATGGCAAAATGGACAGCCTTGTCTTCTATCCCTTGCAGATCTTTCTATCTGTATACTCAAGTCCTGTTTTATGCCTTTTGATGCTTGACTTGTTTACTTTTGAGATTTGATTTATATTGTAGAAAATGCATCCATGGCAAAATTTCCTTATGCAAAATAAATTACTGGTGTAACTGCTGATATCTTTTATTTTTTGAACTCCACTATACACATATACCATTCCACCATTCCACCATATGCAGGAACCCTGAAATCATGACCCGAGCCGAAGGCAGACGCCTAAAAACTGAGCCACCCAGGCGCCCCTGGACTCAACATTTTAATCTTTGTTTAGTAATAAGTTATAGGAGTTGTACATCAATTATGGAAATTTTTATTTAAGACTCCTTTTGGATTTTACATTTAAATCCCCAAACACTCAATAAAACTTCACTTTCAAGTACTAAAATCACCAAACATTAATACTTTTACACCACTACAAAAAATGTTCAATGACAACTTGGAATCATTCATAAAAAAAGTTGACTAATATGATCAAGAATAAGGTTGAGTGATACTTCTTAATAAAACTAGTGACACAATAATTTATTCTGTGGACCTTTAAAATCTCTCAGCAGAGCATATCTAATCTGTTTGTTTTAGAAATGGAATCTAAAAATTATTATTAAATATAGAGGTGTTTATATGCCATAGAAGCAATAAACTATTTAAAGGCTAGGGGTCTAAATGGGCTGAATAAGACACCCTCAGCATTTAAAATATATTTATTCTAAAGGTCTCTGCGAGACTAAAGTTCTGTAGGATTCATTATAATGATGCATGGCAATGGTGGTGGGCTTGGGAAGCAAAGCAAAAAAGTAATATAACTAAGGTTTGCTCCACTTTCTTCAAATAATTTGAACATATTTCTTTTTCTTCCTTCTTCCGTTTTCTTATTCAGTGCTTGTAGTTTTTCTCTCAATGTTAGAAGAGCAAGTTTCAAGCCCAACAGGGTAGACTTGAGTAGAGGAAAAGCCTGGATCCCTAAATCTTGGCTGGATATTAGGAACCTGAAGTTTGCAAATGGACAAACTTTTCAAGACATGTTTAATTTTCACTCTCTGGAGAACCAAGCACTATTATTGAAATGAACCCAAGACCTGTTAATAGTGGTTTTAGGGGTTGGTATCAAGAGCAGGTGACTAACAGACTATAGAAATTATGTGGCCGAAATATCTCCTCAAAAAAAAATGATCTGATTAAAAAATAAAGTGTCAAAGAACAAAATTTGAGACCATGTTCTTGTTATCATCAACACCTCCACTAATTTTTATTCTGAACATTGAATCAATTCAAAGAGAATAATATATGTTCTTAAATAATGCAGGAGAAATGTCTCTATGCCTTTTTCAAAAGGAAGCTGAGTCTCTCACAAACCTAAAATCACACACTAAAATCAGAATGAGATTCTTACTGATCAATCAACATGATTTCCAAAATAAATAAATAAATAAATAAATAAATAAATAAATAAATAAAGCTGAAAAAACAGAGCCTTTAACAACTGGTTTGTGGTTTTGCATTCAAGTGGTATATATTCAATGCCATTTCATTGATTATTCTCAATTAACATTTCTGAGTAGTAAAAGTTATATTTTTAATTCATTTAAACATATATGGTGGACTTACTAAATTTCAGATGCTGTGGTAGGTGCTGTGGATACTAACATTAATGATATTCAATCTTTATTATTGAAGAGCCATTTCCAAATGTATAATTGGTAATACAACGTGGTAAATGTGATAAAAAGAATAAGTAAAGTACTAAGGCAGTGCAGAATGAAAAATTAGCCAGAATACTGGAGATTGGCTCATAAGTAAAAGGACATTTAAACTACATTTTCTTTTTTTTAAGATTTATTAATTTATTTTAGAGTGAGAGACAGAGCAGGCACACCTGGGGCGTGGCAGAGGGAGATGAAGAGGGAGTGGAGCGGACTCCCGCCTGATCACAGAGCTGGAGGTGGGGCTCCATCTCACCACCTGGAAATCAGGAACTGAGCAGAAACCAAGCGTCAGATGCTTTACAAGCAGAGCCACCCAGATGCCCCTACACTATATTTTCTAGAAGACTGACCAACTGATATCTTGATTAGAACAGTTTGATTCCAAGAAAATGTGTCAAATTGTCTTAAATACATAACATGGAAATATAATTTGCTTTTTATAATAATAGGGGCTTTTTAAAAGCCAAAGGAAAAATTATGGTAACATAAAACCATAAAGGATCAAAATGTAGAATCTTGAAAGTTCAAGCAAACAAAGTGTTAAAATTAATTACTGTTGGCTTTGTATACAAATTCACCTGTCTGATTATGTCAGCATAAAATAGCAAAAATTAAAGATAAAGAGAATATATTATAACTAGTTAGCAGAAAGAAGGGGAGAGGAGCATGAGACTGACTGACAAGTTCTCAGTAACAGCAAGGCAAGCCCGAAGACAAGTGAATAAAGTCTTCAAATATGTACAAGAAAATAACCAGCAACCTAGAATTCTATACCAAATAAAGTTATTTTTTAGAAGAAAAATAAAGGCCAATCAGTCAAAATCAAGCTGAGACAATCTGCTACCAACAAGCTCAAGCAATTGAAATATTAAAAAGAGTGTTCCTCAGTAGAAGAATGCTCTCAGATGAAAGCACAAACATGCAAAGGCAGAGCAATTTTAATAATAACAGGATTTTATTGGGTACTATATATATGCAACATATATAAACACTATATATATATACACACTTATACAAATACACAAGTACACATATAAGTACACATATTTATGTGTAATTATACATATAACACGTGCACACATACATGAATAAATCATATATTAAGAATATCAGGAGTAAGTGAAATTAAAGTGTTCTAAGGAGAAGAGTGGAATTAGCAATTAACATTAGACTATTATCATCCAACATTAGATATATATTATAATTTCTAGGGCAATGGATGAAAGAATGGCATAAGAATATATAACTTCACAGTACAGTAAAATGGAATAATAAAATAATAAAAAATGCAAGAAAAAGTATAGTGACATCAAACAAGACATACAGAAAGCACTTAGACTATGATAAATTTAAAAGCAAATATATCGGCATTATTTTGAATGGAAATGAAACTAAAGCTCCGAATTAAAGAAAAAGATTGTTTTATTAGAAAGAAATACTTAATAAGTTGCTGTTTATAAAAAACCTATAAATTAAGGAAACAGAACTGTGGAAATAAAGGGATATACAAAGATATAGTATGTATACACTAAAAGAAAAGAAAGCTGGAATGGTCATATTAGTATCAAAAAGGCATACACAAAAAACTAGATTAAAAGAGTCACTTCATTATGATGAAAAGTTTAAGTTATCAGGAAGATATAAAACTTCTAAATTAATAAACACTTAATTACATGGCCTCAACATATACGAAGCAAAAACTGATAGTGCTATATATAAAAAGAAAATTTAAAAATCCACCATCACAGTTGGAATTAAACTTGATCCATTCAAAAATTGACAGATTGATCAGAAAAAAAGGAAATCAATATTTTGAGCAAAATAATTAGAAACCTAAATTTATGAATAGGTAGACAACTAATTTTTATTGTTAACCAAATTAACATTAACATTTGTTAATTATTAATTAATAAAATAGTCTATTCAAGCACACCTGAAAGTTCACAAACTTACAAAACTGACCTTTCACTGGGCCAAAAACTAATTTTTACAAATTTTAACAAACTGAAATAATACAGAGTCTGTGGTTTATTACTATAATACAATGTAGTTAGAAACAAATTTAAAAATGATAAAATAATTAGAAATCCCTGCATATTTGAAATTAAGAAATATAATTCATAAACCATTGATGAAAGATACCACAATAGAAATTAGAAAATGTTTTAAACTGAATAATAAAATAAAGGAAAATGTGAAATTGTTTGAGAGGTAGTAGAAATGGATTGGGTGTGCTTCTCACAGCATTATTAGTATTTGGCAAATCTCCATGGGATGCAGTGTGTATATGTGTGTGCTCATTCTTGTGTGTACGCATGCACATGTGCGTGCGTGCATGTGTGTGTGAGAGAGAAAGAGAAGAGTGTTTGTACATATGGTGAATATGACTCCCTAAACATAACCCTTTCAGCTGGTATTCAGATGAAGAAATGGCTAAATCTTCCTAACATTTTAGGAAACACTAGTTATGTAGGACTTACTGACAGATTGAATATCATTTTCAACCTGGCATCAACCTATAGATTTCAATAATTACATTGACATATACAATTTTCTCCTTATGTGCTGACTTTAGAATTTATGCATATGTAATATCTAAACAGGAGTCAGTCCAATCCATTTTCGAAATTTTATATGGAATGTTTAAGAGTGCAGTGTTTAGGAATGGAAGCATGATTTAAATTTCCACCATTACTGTCTAAAAATTAGCTAAGCAAAAATCTGCCACTTTGTGACTTTCTGAATTATAATGCCATCAAATAAAAGTATTAAATGACGCACAGTCCAAATATCAATAGAAATTAAAGTTACATGCTCAAAGATACCCATATCTGATATGTCAATATAAAAAAACCAAAACCAAAACAAACTTTCCAGGTGTCTTGTCTACCCCCTCAAATTGGGCTATTCTTGGTTTCAATATTCCCTCTAATACTGGTTAATCCATTAATTCTTAATTGAGTGTGATTTTTACCCCAAGGGGACATCAGATACTATGTGGAGATTTTTTTTTTTTCTTTTTAACTGAAGGAGATTCTACTAGAATCTGGAGGGTAGAAGTCTGTGAAGCTGTTAAACAGCCTACAATATACAAAATAGTCCGTCACCAGAATGAATTACCTAGCCCAAAATGTCAGAAGTGCCACATTGCAAAACCCTCGTCTAATCTGATCAATCCAGGAGGGTTTTCTTACCCCTCTGATCTTTGTGTAA
The DNA here is from genome assembly GCF_003265705.2 of Callorhinus ursinus. Lineage (NCBI taxonomy): Eukaryota > Metazoa > Chordata > Mammalia > Carnivora > Otariidae > Callorhinus > Callorhinus ursinus. Next base: position 16,787,892 of record NW_027397084.1, read on the forward strand.
TAGTAATTTTGTGTTGTTTTCTTTCATGTTTTCTAGATTGGACAGAAAGCACCCTCAGAATAAGGAATTAAAAAAATTAAAATTAGAAAAACTCTAAGGTATAAAAAATAGGATATACTTACTCTCATCATCTGTAAACTTAATATAATTTTAGTGAACTATTCACACACTTCCATGAAAGAACCTTTTAATCATATATTTAACAAGTGGAAGATGGGATTACTGTATCAAATTGGGGTGTGTCCATTTAAATAAAAAATTAAATATTTAAATTATTTCCTATTTTACACACTGGCAAGAGAAACATAATGATCTTCATGAAACCTGGAGATCCCCTTTATGTATACCTAGAGACCATGATTCTGAAATTGGCATGTTGGTGGAGGACAAACTCATTCTTTGCTGTAAATCCAAATGTATTATGTCTTTCCATATGCAATATGGAGACCTAGAAGAGGCCAATTTGCTTTATCTGAATATTTTACCTTTTTTCAACACCCTTTTGTTTATTTTCTGCAAGTCTATAAATTAGTAAAGCAAAAAATATTTCATAAAATGGCACAAAACACTTTCTGTTTAGTTTGGGAGCAAATTTTGCAGGAAATTAAATGACAAACACAATGACAGACAGAAGAAGCCCCAAAATGAAATCTCTGCAGTACTTACATCATTAAGTAACTCACAGACTCTAAATTGATAAGAAGCTGTTAGAATTAAAATCTACGTAAACTATTAATAAAACTCCAAGATTCAGCTGGAATTTCAAGTTTGTAATAGGACAATGGTATTTTCCCTTACAAAAGACTGTTCTATACAGACTATAGCAATATAGTATAGTGGAGGCTATTACCGAATTTAGAGTCAGATGCTAGTGATCAAATCCTAGCCCTGTTACTTTATAGCAAGTTAAGAGGATTTCACATGTGGAAAGTAATTAAAGCACTTAGAAGACATTCTTAATCATTATATTTTGTTTAAATATTATTATATATATATATACCCAATTCACAATCGCTTCTTGGTCTTTTGGCTAAGGTCAAGTGTATTTACCCAATTCACTACCTTCCAAAAGCTTGTGAAAGTAAGGAGAAAGAAAAATCAATTCAGAATTCAGAGGTCAGTGAAAAACCCAAACTATGTGGTTTCAGCTTGACTAAATCAGACGATACTGCTAATATCAAGAATTTAACAACTACACGTGTTGAGAATCTGATTGGTTTGATTATTTTCCTCGTCCTGAATAGCCTAGGACCCAAATCAATCACCATATTATCAGCAGCTCATATAAATGTTGATGACTGTAACTGACCGGGAGTTGTGTCAAAGCAAATGAAAAATGCTATTCTAGGTCATAGAATAGTCCATGCCTCACATGGTCATGCTTCATAATCCAAACACTGTTAGAGAAGTCCAAATGTAAGTAAAAATGTAAAATTTCCCCAGCAATATCAGACATGCTAAGAATATTCAACAGTATAGAAAATAAAATCACCAAAAGTACTTTGCATCAAGCCTAATAAATTATGCATATCTAGGTGTAGCTGAAAACTAATTGGCAAAATTATAAAATGTTGCTTGTAGTGCATCTTAATTTCCAAAGAACATTTTTATTATCTTTCATTTTTCCTTTGCTTTTGCTTTCTGGTGAATTTGCTTTCTCTGGAGACATTTACTCCCAGTGTTTGAGATAAGGTGCAATAAATGGTCTACCTAGTTATGATCGACCGCTCAAGACACCAATCTGTCTTGATTGCCTCTTGATGAATTCTTATGAAGCACTATTAGTAATGAATTTATACAGGGTTTCCTAGATTACTATGTTTTTAAAATAATTTGCCTTTCTAAAGTGTATTTTCTGTATTCCAGGAGGGCAGTTACACTATTGAATCTAGGTTACACTATCATTTTTAGTTATGAAAAAAGTTGTTATTGGGACAAATAATTATTCTTAGAAGGGAGAGAACATTTTGATATTTACACAAATTTCAGATTGACCTGAACAGTACAGATGCTGTAACACTGTAACATCAGAGAATTTGTCATATCTTGACTATAAATCCATGAAGAAAAAAACTGTCTGCCTTGCTTTAGACCTCTATTTCCAGGGCTCAAAATAGTATGTAGTAAATATTGTCACTTACTAAATACCTGTTGAACCAACAAATAAGTTTTTTCTGCAAGTGAGAATGATTTTCATCCTGAAATTCTGTTCTTTTGACCAAACCATTGACCACTGATGAAATTACTCTGAGGAAAGCAATTCCAAAACAGGAAAGGTACCAGTTACTTTCCCAAAAAAACAAAACACATACTTGAAACACCCACATGCACACATGAATCTGAAACTTGCTAACACTTATTTGAAACACACCCACATACCTGAAACACACACACTTGAAACTTAATGACTGTACTGTGTTGAATACTTTATTTAAACACACCTCTGTACACTGAGCCAAGTAAATATATTTGTATCTTCTTTTGCTCATTGTTTTCTATTCTGAAACTTTTTTCTCTCAAAATGTCTTACAGGGGCGCCTGGATGGCTCAATCAGTCAAGTGTCTGCCTTCAGCTCAGGTCATGATCCCAGAGTCCTGGGATCGAGCACCATGTCAGGCTCCCCGCTCAGCAGGGAGCCTGCTTCTCCCTCTCCCTCTGCCTGCCTCTCTGCCTTCTTGTGCTCTCTAGCTCTCTGTCAAATAAATAAATAAAATCTTAAAAAAAAAAATGTCTTACAAGAATTAGCGAGGTTGGTTTTAGCCGGGTTAAATGGGTGTTGAACCCATTTAACTCAAATGGTTTTATAAAGAAATTGATTACTTGACATATTAAACAGCCTAAAATTTAAGCAAACCAACAAGAGAACTAAAGTCCACCAGCAAAGTAAAACTAGGTCACAAAGAACTTGATTTTCCCTGCTCTGCCACCCCACCAAAGAGAAGCACTTACGAGTCGTGGTTCCTTATCACATCTTACATGAAGAAAAAGAAACCCTTCTTGGAACCTTGACCATAGTCCTTCCTTTCAGTTTTACTAGACTATATTAGGTTGCCCACAGTTGTTAAGAAAATGTCTTACGATGATTGATCTAATTGGGCCCACCCTTGACACTAGTGAGAAGGATAGCTTCCTCAGCACAGAGCTGGGTGAAGGAGGCTCAGAGCAAAATCTAGCTTCTACTGGAAAGGAAGAAAGCATAATGGATAAGTAGGCATTATATACATCCAACAGTCTCCTTCTCAGTCCCTCCACCCCATTATTGTCTCAGTGTTTCTAGCCTCTTGAAAGTATGAAATGGAAATTCAATAGTTTTCTCCAAAAGCTACCAATATCACAAAACTGAATATTTAATTTTTCATAGGCTACCAATACAGTTAATTCTTGAGCTTTAAACATTTAAAAGAATTTTTTTTTTTAAAGTAGGCACCACACCTAGCATGGAGCCCAACATGGGGCTCAAACTCATAACCCTGAGATTGAGACCGGAGCTGAAATCAAGAGTTGGATACTCAACCACCCCTATCATTGAAAAGAAATTTAATATATGGTATCTGTAAGAATAGCATATTTTTCAAAGATCTAGTCAATAAAAGTGAGACATGATCAGAAACTAGGTTCCACATTGATAACTGCCTACAATAACCATGAAATCAAGTCCTGTTGGGATCTCTAAGGGATCCTCAAAAAACAGCACCTTTCTCCCATACTCAGTAAAGATCAAGATGAGAACTAAAATAAAGACTGTAAATGAACGTTAAAGTATTGCCATTATTGCTGATAGGGGCCAAGCTGGAGAATGCAGTTTAAGTCTGAAAGCTAAATGTGTTCATTAATCCACATGGAGCCTCTCAAAGATCTGCCTGCTGGGGAAATAGGTCTGGCTGTGTGCTCTCTCCTAATGCTCTTGTCTCCCAGAATGAAGCAGGTGGGGCTGAAGTGAGCATTCACAAACATATTAATCAGTTATGTCAGTCCATTTCCAGGGGCAGAGTCCACAAGAGGTCCAGGGTTATAGAAACAGACTACCATGACAGGAAGCAAACTACCAGAGTGGGGGAAAATAGTTCTCTACTGTCAGCACATATTGTTATGCAAAAATCATCAGGATAAAAAGTTAAGTTGGAGAGAAGTGTCTTATATATAAGAAACTAAACAGAGATTTTTATCATAACTCACACCATATACATGTAAGCACTACAGAATACTTGAACATGGGTTTTGTGTTATAGAATTATATAATTTTGGAGGCAGATTTTATTTAGAAATTATGCATGTATTCTAAATTTCCAACTTTATGAATGTGAAATGCACAAAATGCAGTTAAGTTAAATGTATGGCTCCAAATAGTTTGACTGATAATAAGCAACATTAACACCAGAGCCTCAGACCACCAATCTCCTAAACTAGCACCTATGGTTTGGAGAAAGAGTACTAAACACAAACTGGATTTGAGTCTCAGTTTGCTACTATGAGTAGGCAACCTTAGGTAAATCACCTAGGCTCTCACAAGCGCCGCCCCCCTGCTGTGAAATAGGGTTTTATTACTAACCACAAAACACTTTTGCTGTGAAGATTATGTAACTTGCATATGTAAGGGCCAATGCAGTTCAATCAAATAATTTATTACAGTCAAAAAAAATTACTGAGTACTTTTTATATCCCAGGTACTGGGGATACAGTGAAAAAGACAAGTATCGTTTTCCTCTCATAACTCAATCTGAAACTTAAAAAATAAAATACTATCAGGGCGCCTGGGTGGCTCAGTTGATTAAACATCTGACTCTTGGTTTTGGCTCAGGGCATGATCTCGCAGTCATGAGACTGAGCCTCGCTTTGGGCTCCATGCTCAGTGCAGAGTCTGCCTCAGATTCTCTCTCCCTCTCCCTCTACTTTTCCCCCCGCTTGCACGCACTCTCTCTCTCAAATAAATAAATAAATAATTAATAAAATCTTGAAAAAATAAATAAAATAAAATACTGCTTTAAAAATATTGTGTTAAGGTGAAAAGTGCTAGTTTGGAAAGTCTAATTCAATAACCACAAAGTAGTGAGAACAAGTTGATTAGAAAGAATAGCCATTAATGTCATTAAAATCCTTAATGTTCCTATGCTGCTGACTGCCTCATTCCCTGACTTGGACAATAAGTGGCAACCAGTTTACAGAGTGGTTGAAAATAAATCCTCCAGCAGAACTTCTAGCACCACCACAAAATCATTATATATCATGTATCTAACCATCTCTAATGGCTAAGATGGATTTGACAAAGATTAAAGCTGAGCTTCTGGGTCAGAGTACAGCCCCATTTCTCCTTCTGCACCAAAACCCAACTAAAATAAAAATTTCAACTCTAAAATGATTATTTTTAAAATGTTAGAATACTTTGTTTGTAAGTGGTTTGGTTGGTAATGATGAACACTTAATAAAAGATTTAACACAGATTATAGAATGCTTATTATATTACAAACTGAGGATGTTTCCAGTTACTTTAGTTTTGGGGGGTTGTTTTTGTTTTATTTTGTTTTTGTTTTTGTTTTGTTTTGTTTTGTTTTTAGCCAGCTCAAAACAACAAAACATTGGACTAACTGCTACATAACCTGTTTCTATTTTAAGCTCTCAATTTAAAGATGATCATATACCTAATACTCTGGTGGTAAATTGTTAAAGAAATGCTGCCCATGTTCCTCTTTCTACCTTCCAATTCACACTTCCCTTTTTCTCTGTTTTATGATTCTCTCCCATTGTTTCCTGATATTCTTACACTGTTTGGATCATAATGTTCAGTCAACTGGTACCACAGCCTGCCATTTCCCCCTAACTCACCTATTTACCAGCCTACATTCTGCCTCTATTTTACCAATCTCGAAACTGGAAGTCACATTATCTTCTCATATCTTTCTGAAGATAATTATCAGAATTTCGTTTATTTTTAAATTCTATCTTCTTGCCCCAGAACTGCATTTATTTCCTCTGGGATCAGATATTATGTGTGCTTTTCTTGTGTTTTCTCACTGAATAGTCCCAGTGACTTTCCCAGGCAGGCATTGGAAATGCAAAATTTCCCCTGAGAACTTGATGGAATAATACAACGTTTTCAGTGACACTTGTTTAAAAGATTAAAATAGAAAACCATCCTCTACCCATTTAAAATTTAACAAAAAAAATGGCAAGATCAGTGAAGTATTTCTCTCCCTCACCACCATCTACTTCCCCAAAACAAACAACATATTGTAACTCTTCCAAAACTCAGAGATTTATAAAATGTAAATAGAAATCTAAATATAAATCATAAATATAAAAAACCTGTTAATTATTTTGAAACTAATTATTTTGAAACTAATTTTGTGAACCTACAGAAATGACAAATCAAACATTCTGATTTTCCTAGGATTTTTTAAACTAACATTATAATCTTGACTAAGTCACATTACCTATCTGGACTACCATTTTTTATTCCAGAGGAGGAATATTAGATTACTTTTAAGGCCTTTCTGTAGTCCCTTTTTGTTTATAAAATTGGCTTAATGGAAGTAATCATCGAAATTGTTCACTGTCTTGGAACAGACAACTAACTCATTTTTAAAAGAAGTCTCTATTACTAATTATTTTTTGACATACCATAACAAATACCCCATTATATATATATAATCTTTAGAAATTACTTAGTGTAATAAGTAATTTCTTTTCAAATTACTTACTGTATAGCACTCTCTATATCTCCACAATAAAGGGGAGGTTCATAAAAATACTTCACTCATAATATGTATAAGGTGATGAAAGAGGGCAAAAAATTATAAGAACATATACCAATTGTTGCCCCTAGTAGGAAACATTCCATCACTGCTCCATCTAATAACAAGGGAAGTGTTAGTGCAGTATCTTGGTAAGATCTAAATCAGACCTTCATAAAAACCAAAACCAAACAGGAACGATACTAAAAAGATGAACACTTGGAGGTTTCTAAGGATTTGGTCTATGAATATGTTAGCCATAACAATCTATGAAACAGTGAAGAAAACAGTGGAAGAGAATATGAAGAAAACTATTTAAATGTTCTTTATTAAGAAGCTTAATACTACCTGAGTTTGGAAAATAATTAGAGACAAAGGTATACAAATTTTGGCTTAAATTTTACAATACCAATCTACTTATTTTGCTAAACACTCTTGTTTTGTTTTTGTTTTTTTCTTGAAACAAACAGGTGTTGCTTATGGTACTTGAGAAAAATCAATTGATTGATCAAAATATAGATAGGTAGATAGATAAAATAGTTGATACTTTCCACTATCACACCTCTGAGACTTTAGGCTAATGAATATATCTTTCTGTAAATGTATATTTATGTATGAACATATCTTACATTCACCTTTATGAGACCCTATATCCCTAAAATATCACAGAGAACTAAGTCACAGCTAATCTAATGCAATGAGTAGTCATGGGTGTCAAGATAAGTAAATTCTATCTTTGTCCTAACAATACCCAACTGCATGGACTTGGACAAATCATTAAAACTCTCTGAACCTCAGTTTTATTATTATTAAAATTTAAGAGTACAATTAAAGGATCTAATGTTCTTGTCAAAAAACAAGTAAAAAGAGCTTTAAAATCATGCATTTCCAATAAAATAGCCTTTTGTAAGAGGACACACTTTTCAGAAGGGAAAGACATAGAAGAGAGTCACAAATCATATCTTTTGTTCAATCAAAGCTGTCTTACTAAGTATATATGAACAAATAGCCAATGTATTTGATTTTGGATTTATCATATAGATACTAAAAGTCACTTCTCACTACTGACAAATATTTATGTAGCTTTAAAATGCTTGGGATTTTTACAATATATATAAATACAGGCCTTATTACATTTCCCATGGATATATAACTACATAAAAAGTTTATATATATATTTATGTGTGTGTGTATATTAGTGCTTACATTTTGAAATAGTATTTAATCTAAGTAGTGAGTTCTATCACATTAGAGAAAAAGTTTTCCTTTGTTAAAAAAAATACAGTTAATCCTTCAACTAGACAATTCTATTAACTTATTGGTGCAGTCAAGACTTGCATGTATTAAACAGAACTTACATTACTTTAAAGTACTCATTATCCTAAAGTACTATTGTTCCAACATGGTTTCAAGACATATCATAGGCTGAACTCTGCAAGGAAGTGACAAACTTTTTCTTAGTAAAGCCAAAAAAAAAAAAATCTGAAGTACTGAATTTGAGAGTAACTCAAAACCTAGGAAATACTGTATACCAATCATAAATTAGTAAAAGCATTAGTAATTATGCATTTTATATATACTCACCATTAATACTTAAATTTGAGAAAATAACAGACTCAAGATACAATGAGTTAGACAAAAAGCTAGTGTATAAGATGAGAATGTCATTAAAAACTATCTAAATTTTTTCAATGCGAGCTCCATACAGTAATTTGTATATAGTAATTTGTATGCTAGTAATTCTGGTATATATCACGTTGCATATGAGTTCAGCAATACCCATGAATGAAAAATATGCCTCTTTATGCCCCAGGACCTCATTCAGTACTGCTAGGTGTTCATTCTATAAGAGCCGTTAGGTGCACAGACAGACCCAATTCACAACTCATATATCAGCTTATGCTGGATTAAAGCTCATCATACTGTTTAAATCTGTTAGTTTGGCTATTGTTGTCCCCTATCCCACGCAAAGTGGGGACATTTAAATTTGCATTTACGATGAATTGCCCCTGTTCTTTTATGCAATAATCCCAAAAGTAAATCTGCTTTTATTTTATTTTTTTTTATTTTTTTTTTTTTTAGTAAATCTGCTTTTAGAAATAAGACAAAAATGAAAAGATGAAGTGCAGCCAACGAAAATATCTTCAGGTTGAAATTGTCCATGTATGCAGTTAATAAAGATAATAAACTGTAACATGAACAAGCATTAATATTTCCCATGAAGGTACACATTTAAATCAAATTTGACTGTTTCCAGGAAATCACCTCTTTCTTCTATCTCTCTAACATGGCATCTAAAGCAACAATTTCAGAGTGCCCGGGTGGCTCAGTCGGTTAAGCGTCTGCCTTCGGCTCAGGTCATGATCCCAGGGTCCTGGGATCGAGCCCCGCATCAGGCTCCCTGCTCAGCGGGGAGCCTGCTTCTCCCTCTCTCTTTGCCTGCCATTCTGCCTACTTGTGTTCTCTCTCTCTGTCAAATAAATAAATAAAATCTTTAAAAAAAAATAAAGCAACAATTTCATGTAGAAGTGTTAAAATTACCTATTGTCAGAATGGTATCTCTTTCTATCTCTCATTTTGTTTTAACTTTTTGGGGACATTTCTCACTTTTAAAAAAGTTATAGGTTTGGGGTACCTGGGTGCCTCAGTCAGTTTAAATGTCTCACTCTTGATTTTGATTCAGGTCATGATCTCAGGTTCCTGAGATCAAGCTGGACATTGGGCTCTGCACTCAGGATGGAGTCTGCTTGTCCCTCTCCCTCTGCTCCTCCCCCAGCTCGCTTTCCCTCTTCTCTCTCTCTCAAATATTAATAAATAAATACAATCTTTTAAAAAATAAAATTCAGGAAACTGAGGGTTGCTGGAGTGGTGGGGGTGGGAGGGATGGGGTGGCTGGGTGATAGACACTGGGGAGGGTATGTGCTACGGTGAGCGCTGTGAATTGTGCAAGACTGTTGAATCACAGACCTGTACCTCTGAAACAAATAATGCAATATATGTTAAGAAAAAAAAAAGACGAAGAAGATAGCAAAAGGGGAAGAATGAAGGGGGGAATCGGAGGGGGAGATGAACCATGAGAGATGATGTACTCTGAAAAACAAACTGAGGGTTCTAGGGCGGGGGTGGGGGTGGGGGGATGGGTTAGCCTGGTGATGGGTATTAAGGAGGGCACGTACTGAACGGAGCACTGGGTGTTATATGCAAACAATGAATCATGGAACACTACATCAAAAACAAATGATGTAATGTATGGTGATTAACATAATAATAAAAAATTTAAAAGAATACAAAAAAGACTAAAATAAAATAAAAATAGATAAAAATAAAAAGTTATAGTTTGCTTTTTGAAAAAAGACAACAAAGCTTTTTTTTGTTATAAGTCCCAAATGAATATGTCAGTCGAATTATTTTCAACCTACTCCAGAAAAAAGTAAGTCATTTATTCTGCCTTAATTTTAGTTCTTACATATTTTCTCAGAAAATATGTTTCATTTTATAAAAAGAAAGCATTTTATTAAACATAATATTTTTAGGTCATCATCTAAGAAAGGAACAAAATGAATAAGGTGATTAAATCACACACACACACACACACACACACAAGTCTTATCTGGAGAGAGTTTGTTAGTAGAGTTAAAAATATAGTTGCTATACAACACAGCCATCACACTCCATAGAACTTACCCAAGTGACACAAACATCTATAAGAAAATATCTAGAGTAGATTTATTCATAATTGCCAAAAAGCCCAAACAACCTAGAAGAATGAATAGACAAGCTGTGGTACATCCTTATCATGGACTACAACTCAGCAATAAAAGGGAACAAATTATCAATTCATACAAAACATGGGTGGAACTTAAAAAACATTTTTCTAAGTGAAAGAAACCAGAACCCAAAAGCTATTGTTGTATGACTCAATTTAGATGATATTCTGGAAAATACAGAACTATAGGACTGTGTTTTACATGATTCAAATAAATTAAAAAATAAAAATTCTAAAATCACATATAAAGGGAAACAAAGATGCCTCATTATGTATCAAGTTAATAACATAAACATAACCACACACAAACAATAATTCAAGCTACTTTAGATATAGTACTTTGATCATCCAACTTTATTAGATAGTCTGTAGGAGTAAAAAGAACTGCCAAGCAATCTTAACTTTAATTAGTAGAGCTTTTTAAATTAGTAGATAGTGACATCAGTGTGGAAATTCTGCAACTGGTTCATATATACCTAAGTAAGAGCAAATGAGTAAATACACCAATGTTTGGGGAACCAGAATTTTCACTATGGGAGAAGGCAGATACAGATATGAAATGGGGGAAGGGGAGGAAGAACTCCGAGTTGTTGGATTTGAATTATGAGTATGAAAATGATCTCCTGATTATTTAAATACACACACACACATGCATGCATGCATAAATATGTGCATGCATGCATATACACACACATAGATTAGCTTTGGTCTAGTGTCCTTTGTTTCATGATCCCATCCAGGATAATAAAATCCCATTTAGTTATCAATCTCCTTTGTGGAATATTCCTCAATGGGCATTTCCTGGTGTTTTTCTCATGATTAGATTGGGGTAGTGTGGGGCACCTGGGTGGCTCAGTCATTGGGCGTCTGCCTTCAGCTCAGGTCATGATCCCAGGGTCCTGGGATGGAGCCCCACATCGGGCTCCCTGCTCTGCAGGAAGCCTGCTACTCCCTCTCCCACTCCCCCTGCTTGCGTTCCCTCTCACGCTGTGTCTCTCTCTGTCAAATAAATACATAAAATCTTAAAAAAAAAAAAGACTGGGGTAATGTGTTTTGGGGACAAATACCACAGAGTTAAAATGACATTCTCACTACATTATAACAAGAATACATATTATTAATATGACATCACAACTGTTTACTTGATTGCCTAACTGAGGTAGCATCTGTCACATAGCTTCACTGTCAAGTTACTTTCCTCCCTTTTCACACTATATTCGTTGGCAGGAAGTTACTATGAACAGCCCTTACTTCAGAAGAGAGGAGTTATGTTTCACTCCCTTCCTCCTTGAGGGCAAAGTACCTGCATAAATTATTTGGAATTCTCTTACCCAGGACATTTGTGTGTTATTCCCATTTACTTATTTATAAATTATTTATTTATATCAGTGTGGATTCGTGGATATTTATCTTATATTTTGGGTTAAAATCCAAGACTTTTTTTTTTAACTCAAATTGCTCCAGATTTGCCGTTGGGAGTTCTGTCAGTGGTCCTTGTGTCCTCCTGACCTATTTCCATCATTGTGGGCTTTTTCTTTTCTTTTTTTTTTTTTTTAAGAACTCCCCTTACTTTCTAGGACTACAAGATGCTTAGGCTCATCTTGTATAGATCCTGCCTCCATCCTACAATCAGTGATTTTTCCAAAGACACTGGTTTCTTTTATAATAAGTAGAAGCTTATTGAAAAGCAAGATCTGGTGGCTGGGTATGCCCATTGCTTGTGGACTGTCATTGCTTTTAGGCTCTCTCAAAAGACAAAGCAAGGAAATAAATGTGTACATTAATCATGAATATATAATATACAATGTCTACAGCCTATATATGATACATGTCATGATAAACATGAGTTCATACCAATGTCTTTAACCTGAATCCATTACTACAAGGATCATTCTAGTCTTCTCTCCTTGCTTGTATGCAGCCACCCATTCCAGCAATGAGAAATGTGGCACCTCCCATCCACCATACATTTACCTCCTTGTTCAATTCCAGTACACATATATATAGTAGTTTCAGAACTACTGACCCTTATCTCCTTACGACACAACTTTATCTATAGAATACAGTGCTCATATGCAGTGCCTTTTGCCTTTGATCATATAGACTGCACCCATTCCCAAAGTTACTTAGATCAACACCTTTTTTCTCCTGCATGGGTGTTTGTCTTGCTGTGTCTTTTCCACAGGTTTGAAGTATTTCAAAATGAAAAAAAAATTGTTGGAAAATAAGGTAAAATCCTCCTATTTTGGCAAATTTATAACATCATAAAAAAACATGAAACATTGCTAGGAGCCTTTCAACTGCCTTTGAAGAGAATATATAAAAGAGAAACCCTGAAGCTTAAGCTTGATTAACTTTTTGGTATCTGCATGGTAACCTTATGAGGAAAAAGTAAAGATTATGAGACTAGACATCATATAAGCATGCAAAGGAAGGTGCTCATCAAGAATTACTAGAAAACCCCAAACTATCTTTCTTCTTCTTCTTCTTCTTTTTTTTTTTTTTTTCTATGACAAAAGATAAAAGGTCATATAATTGAGGTAAGAAGCTCTGGATAAACTTTAGGAAAGTGCTGAAGGCGCTGAATAGTTTATTTGAAAATACAAGGAAACAATACATTAATTACCAGTAAACCAGCTGAGGTTGGAAAATACATTTACACCTACACTAGGCCACAGAGCTCTGCGTGATTGTTTTTCCAACAGTGTTCAGTTATCCTCAATAAGAGTACTGAAGGCAGGTATTTGCAATGAACCTGAGAGGCAGCATGCCACCGTGGGAATCACAGGGTTTGAATCTCAGTTCTACCATTAACTATGAATGTCACTTTAGATAAATTATTGAAATACTGTATGCCTAATTTTTATTTGCAAATGGGGATGATAAAATACTGATATAGTGCCTGATACATGGTTATTGCTCAAAAAATGTTAGCAATTGTTATCATGACTATGCAGAATCTCAGATTGTGAGCCAATTATAGTAGAAGAACAAATGGGTGTTTATATATATAATAAACTTAAAATACTGCTCTGCTATATTGGTCTTCTATTCTCTAGGAGAGGAGTTATCTTGTTGGAAGAGTTTCAAGGCTCTCCCAAATGTCAGTGTGTAGTATTTCAACATCAGGGACTATCCTAAATTACAGGGCTATCCTATCCTATCCTAGGACTATCCTAAATTACTATCCTAAATTACATTACTAATCCTAAATTACAGACTTTGACATGACAATTGAAAACTTCAACTTTGTAGCCTTTATTAAATGAATTTATACTCTTTTTATTTCTTACTTCAAACAACAAAAACATATATTTAACATTCATTACGAATATTTAAGCAGAAACTGGGGTTTCAAGAGAAAAACCATCATGGACAGAGAGAATGAGAGCCCATTTCAATTGACTTAATCCAGTTTGAACATATCTGCCATTCTCCACCATTTGCATGAGATTTAACTTTCTGAATGTTTTAACCATCTCTGCATAGAACAGTCCTATCACAATCTTAAAGTCAGGTTATCCATTTTACTTGACCCCTTTTCTTATACATACTGAAAACAAAAACAAAGCATTTCTTGAGCAGGGTCTCTCAGCTACTGACATTTGAGAACAGATAATTCTTTGTTGTGGTGGCTGTGCTGTGCATTGGTAGGATACTAAACAGCATCCCTGGCCTCCACCCCCTAGATCCCAGTAGCATTCCCCCCCACCCTCCACTGTAACAAGGAAAAAGTCTCCAGGCATTGTCAATGTGCCCTAGGGAGACTGTCATCCTGGTTAAGAACCAAAAGTTTAGGGGAATGGTATTTACTAAATGTAAATAAGAGAACTTTTGATAGTACAGCAAAATCAAGACTTAGTTTAAAAAAGATTTTTCCCCCCTAGGAGTTAGCTGACTAAAATTTTATTCCAAAACAGAGTCGAACTCGATGGCGCTGAAGAAAAAAAGAAAAACACACATCTCTTTTCTAAATTACATCCTCACAAGTAGAGAACTGAACAATGTACTCTCTCTCAGAACCAATGCTTTTCTTGTTTCTTTAAAGACATCTGCCCTTATGGCACCGACACAATTTAAAATCCAATCCAAAGCTGGCCTGCATGTTACACCTGCAGGACATGCCTCTTTGCTTTTATATACTTTGTCAGGTGCCACAACCATAACCCTCACAGAATGACAAGAGGTATGGGAGAAACAGTGTATGTACTGAGATCATTTTTTTAGAAACACCTTCCCATCCTGTGAGCTTTGCATCAGTTTAGCTTCTGAGTCTGAAACTAAAAGGAAGTGACATAGTGTCCTAAATACAAGATGCAGTGCTCCCTGTTTGGGCAGGACGTATAAGTTACTTTAGTAATACATATGGATACACACCTTAATAGTTAATTTGTTGTGAAAACTGTAGTGTTTTCTGAGGCAGAAAACAGTTTTTTTTTTTAAGATTTATTTATTTATTTTAGAGAGAGAGAGAGAGAGAGAGTACGCGGCAGGAACGGCAAAGAGAGAGGGAGAGAGAAACTTAAGCTCAGCACAGAACTAAAGCGGGGCTGAATCTCACAACTCTGAGATCACGCCCTGAGCTGAAACCAAGAGTCAGTCGCTCAACTGACTGCACCACTGGGTGGCCCAGAAACACTCAGTTTCTATTGTCTTCTACAATGATCAGGGAATCTCTTAATAAAGATTGAGATCATGTGGTTTTATCTTCTTGTGGGTCAATTTCAAATTTATAATGTAAACAGTACTCTAATATAGTACATACACTAACCTTCAGTGGCCTCAACATAGAAACCTAAAATGAAAAAAATCACACTGCTAGTCAGGTTTGTAAACCAACTGAAGACATGTAAAGGGACTGATTATATTGAGATGTCTACCCTCCAGGGTGGTTTTCTTATATTTTACTTTTACTTTGAAATGTAAAGAAAAAGCAAAGTGTTCAGAAGATTTGAAAATAAGACATAAGGGGTGCCTGACTGGCTCAGATGGTAGAGTGTGTGACTTAATCTTGGGGTGGTGAGTTCGAGCCCCACGTAGGGCATGGAGTTCACTTAAAAAAAAACAGACACAATAACTACCTGAATAATAAAAGAAAAAAAAAAACCTCATTCTAATAGGAGAGAAAAAATCTACAAGGAAATAGAAGTGCTGTACAAGGAGCTAATGGAAAAGTATGGACTTTGGAGTCAGACTCTGTGGGTTCAAACCTACATCTCATAATCCTTTGGGTCTTTGTATATAAAGATATCATTGCTGAGGCTCCTGGGTGGCTCAGTTGATTAAGCATCCAATTCTTGGTTTCGGCTGAGGTTACGATCTAAGGGTCCTGAAATCAAGCCCCAGCTTGGGCTCAGCACCGAGCAGCAGAGTTTGCTTGAGATTCTCTCCCTCTGCCCCTCTGGATCACACCTGCATGTTCTCTCTCTCTCTCTCTCAAATAAATAAATAAAAGCTATCATTGCTAAACTTGCCTAACTCCTGAAAAGATGTTAGGAGGTATATAAAATGCCAAGCCAAGAGCTTGACACAACAGATGTTCACTAAATAGTAGATGTGAATCTTTAACAGCTAAAGGAAGTGTCCTACAGACAGTGTATTAAGAATCTACTAGAGGGGCTCTTGGGTGGCTCAGCTGATTAAGTGACTGCCTTCAGCTCAGGTCATGATGCTAGAGTCCTGGGATCAAGTCCCGCCTGGGGCTCCCTGCTCAGCAGGAAGTCTGCTTCTCCCTCTGACCCTTCCCCCTCTCGTGTGCTCTCTCTCTCTCTCATTCAAATAAATAAATAAAAAATCTTAAAAAAAAAGAATCTACTAGAGTTTTTTAAAAGCTTTTTTCCATAGTTTTCAAGAGCATCTTACATCTTCTTTTCCCTTTATAATCAATTAATGTGGTAAATTATATGAATCACATTTCCAATTATTGAATCATGCTGTCATTCCTGGAACAAAACATTACTTGTTTCTGTCATCTGCTACTTTTAAAAAGACCGCTCAGTTTGCTAACAATGTAATTAGGGTTTTTCTATCTAAACGTATGCACATAATTATTCTCCTTTTGCTTTGTTTGCTTTATCAGTTCCTTGTGTTGGGTTTTGCTGGTTATCAAAAACATAGGTTGGAATATTTCAATATTTCTCTATGTTAGGAAAGTCTTTATATATCATAAAGAGCTTAAGGTCAAGGAAAGCTGGATAGGATTTGCCTATTTTTAAATAGCTCCTTCCATTGTTAGGCAACTGTAATTTTTAAAAAAGAATTTAAAGGAAGTTGAAATCCATCTGCCTATAATGTCTCCTATGGTTTCAATCTACCTTAAAAAACAAAGAAGGTGGAGAAAGAAGAGAATTGTGACAAGTGTCAACATTATGAGGCAATAAAGGAGGCACATAGGCATTGCCAAGTGTCAATTAAAAGACTATTTTGAGAATAAATGAAATACAATGGCCTGGACCTCAGGGGAAGCATAAAGCTCAGATATAAGGAAGAAATGGGTTTTTTTTCTGATATCCAACATTCTTATCGATGTAGGTAAATGAATTGCGTCACCATGGCCTCAATCCAGTGTCCCGCTGTAAACTGATAAATAGAAACAGATTAAACAATACATCTGTTTCTAAAGATCTCCATTACAGATCTCTGAACTACGCCTATTTGCATCCAAATCTCATGTCTTTAGAATGTAATCTCTACTGAACACAGCAGTTTGTGTTTGCCTTTGCCACATTTCAGCACTTGCATCTGGAGCTGCTAGTGATTATTAAGTGGAATATTGGGCAGAGCCAGCCAGATAAGTATCTGCACTCCACGACCTCAGGGCTGTGGTCATCTGAGCAACACAGCAGCAAGTTCAACACTTGCTCACACCAAGAAAGGTCACTTTCTGCCCAGGAGAAGAGGGGAATTATGGCATTTTATGAGTTCTACAGCTTATTCCCAAGATCCTCATATACCAGAACACTAAAAATACAGCCAACCTATTTGCACAGCTGGAAGGGTTTTTGAAGACTGATACTAAATATCTGAACACAAGGTGGAAAGTGCAATTCACAAATGTTCTTCATCTTGTTAATGCATAAGAAGGTATGCTGCATTCTCTTTGTATTTGTTATTCTTTGTTACTTTTAGACACATATTTTCTGGTTGCTTTTCTAGCATTTTAATCTCATTAATATCATCTCTGTAGTCCAGATATCTTAAAAAGGAAATTCTAAGTGAATGTTTCAACCCTGTGCAGATTACACAAAGAAAATCTTACCTTCACTACTCTAAATGAGACTTTGTTGAATTATTGTTTTAATCCCAGTTCCTCTAAATTGAAAACAGTGGCTAAAATCTTTTGAAAAACTGAACATCAAATAATTACGTTACATTTGATTTTATTTCTGTGTTACTACTTAAAAAAAAAAAGGCACTTCCAGTTGAAAACAAAGCTCTGGCCTAAATGTAGGTGATTATTGAAATAACTATTGGCAAGAATCAGCTCAAACAATGTCTGTTTACATCTCTAAAAGAATCTATATTTTAAATACAAAATAGAGAGAAATGATGTGCCAATACCTGTCTGTTGATAATTTCTAAAATTTGACAGTCACGACATTCACACACACCTATATATACATAGGTGGACTCGTGCCAAATAATGTGTTCTAAATGGAGAATTTACAAATCTTAATGTAATTATTTGGTATATGAAAATCACTGCTAAAATTGCCCCCCATAAGCTAAAATTAATCTTGTTCAATGTTTGGAAGAATTTCATCTAAGTGGAGGAATGTATATTCAAGTAAGGGGTTTTTGTTCTAGTGACCTGTCTCTCCAAAAGTGTATAAGGGAGGATTAACAGCCAGAGAACAAGGATAAAGAATCAGCCAGGCTGAGGAGTTTCATGAAATGAACAAGATCTTTTTTGATTTTCAGCAGGTTATAATAGCCAGCTGGAATTACATGATTTTGCATCTTAGAAAACATATTTTCTCAACTAAGATAAACCTAAGATACCTTTATAAGAAAAACCTCTACTCCCCTCTCTTGTCTACTGCTAACAGTTCATTTTTCAAGTGAGGTTTCCCAGATTTTCTTATCAGCTGGACTGGAAGGACATATAACAGGAATTCTTTTCTTGTTCTTTGCAATCTACAGCATACAACTTTAAATATCCTGCTTTACAAAATAAAAGAAGAAACTTTCAGTGCATAGTACATAGGGCATTTAATCAAAGTCAGCTTTCAGAAGAAAGATATAGAGCCATTTTCAAATGCTGACAAAGTAGGAAAAGAAAAATGAACCCTCATGTATCTTTAATGAAGCTTTCAGGGAAATATATCTATACATATCTTAGTGATTTCTGATTTTTAAAATATTTTCCCTAATTTGGTAAAGCAAAATATTATACTGCCATGCCCCTCTCATTTGAGTTCAATTTCAAACAAATATATGAATCAAAGGGAAAGCATTTTTTTTAAATAAAAGAAACTGAATTTATCAGTCAATACATGAAAAGTGGCAACACTGAATAATTACCTGGCAGTGAATTATTTTAAGTGTTTCCTGAGGAAATTTGTAGATCACTGAGTCCTAGGCCAAAAGATTTGGTTAAAATAATTTTATCAACAACTCCTTATATAGATGAAGGCTGTCTGATCAATCCTAGGCACATTCATTACACACAAACTGTCTTCTGAGAGAGAAGGGAGGGAAACTTCCTCTAAAAGCTTAAGGAAACAGCAACCTACTCTGTCCTGACTCCTCTGGTAAACAGTACTATTGTGGTTAACATTTCTGATACATTTTTAAATCTACCCACTAGGGCCACAACTCCACTCTGAATTTTAAGTTCTATTTCTACGGATACTATAGTACAGTTTATACCAAAAGAACATATGCTTACATTGGAAGTCACTTAACACTAATAAGAAATTTCTAGCTTTATAAGAAAAATAGATTTTTGCAGGATTATACTAAAATAATATGGACTATCATAATTTGGGAAATCAGCTGCACTATTTTGCAAACATTATCATGCATAACAAAGGTTTGTGGGGTCTGGCAAACCTGGATTCTAGACCTTGCTGTTCTACTCACTAACTCTTTATCTTAGGTTCTCTAAGCCTCAGATCCTTCACTGGTAAGAGAAAGTAGAGGATAATTCCTACTTCACAGAGCAATCCCCAATACGAAAAGAGACAAAGGGTTTAAGTATTTTGCATAGTAACAGGTACAAAAAGTGCTTTAAAAATTTAAGCTACTAGAACTACTAAATAACTGTAGTCAGTAAGAATACCATCATTTCCCTTGTCAATAAGGAGGCTGCAGGTAGATATTAACTTCTTGTTTGAAGGTCTCTAAGGAAAATAGCTCCATTTTTCAAATGCAATATAAAGTTTCACTGGGGATGAAGAAGAGTTTCCCTACAGTGTTAGAAAATGATCTTCCTTTACGTTTTCTTTAATGGGATACTATCCTGAAACAAATACACCATGGCAAATCTCAGTCTCTAAATTATTTTCAGGCAGATGCTAACTGGGTAGTAAGTTACACATAAATTAATAATTCTAGTGTAGTTACTGGCCTACCCTACACCTGTAACTCTATAGCTGGTTTGTAGTCACATGACGAATTTAATCAAATTACCATAAATCATGGTTATGCCCATGCTAGCTTCCATCATTTCTAGGATTCAAAAAAACAACACAAAACAAAAAAGAGGTAGTTACTTAAATAAGAGCTTGAGTAATGAATAGAATTAGATAAAATTATTAATACAAAGAAGGTATTATTTTTTAACCTGGACCCACCAGATATTTGATCCAGTCTCATTTTTATTGATGGCCTTATGTCTTCAACTTCAAAAGACTGCTGCAGAGCTCAATTGAATTTCTTGATTTTAGAGGAAAACCCCAAAAGGCAAAAGACATATTAGAAAATAATTAGAAAGTAAGCATGTTGTACCAATGCAACTGCAAACAGGGGAAAACACCATGGGGGAACTGAAGTCTACTAAAAACAGATGCATCAAGACCATCTAAGGACTTGGGATAGAGAAGACAAATCAAGACTAACTTAAATGCTATCATTCTTTACAAATGTAATATTTTTGGATAAATAGTCCTTTAAATCTTGACCTTGTACATTTAGCAAAAATATCTGCAGGAAAGAAGAGTCTCATCAATCTTTTATAACTCAGTGCTGAAAAAAAATCTGTTTTAAAAGATGGTTTAAACATGTTCACTCAGCCATTTCTATAAAAATTTTCTAAAGTAACTGATAAACTAAATGTGTAAAATTTCTCAAAGTATTCCACTATTGCTTAACTGCCATAATTATTTACATATGTATGTGAGGTTACACATTTAGTTATAGTCCCACTGATCAAAAACACAGAAAATCCATATATCCTAATGGAAGATCTCAACCTGTATGTCTTCTTCAGTAGATTTTGTATACCAGAAAGCACATTTTGAAAAGTACTGAGAGCTTACCTTAACCTGAAAGTTAGTTTTAAACATCAATTTCTAAGGTAATGTATTAAACATTAAACATTACAAGATGTTTGTCATGAATCACACATACTAATGTACCAAAATCTTTGGATAATTATATGGTTAATGGTTACTCTAATTTTTCAAACAAAACCATGCAATATTGGAGAAATATGAATTTGTCTAATTTTCTCTTCCCTCAACTTATAAATATTTTGTAGAATAAAGAGTACATGAGGGGCGCCTGGGTGGCTCAGATGGTTAAGCGTCTGCCTTCGGCTCAGGTCATGATCCCAGGGTCCTGGGATCGAGTCCCGCATCGGGCTCCCTGCTCCTTGGGAGCCTGCTTCTCCCTCTGCTTCTCTCTCTCTCTCTTCCTCTGTCTGTCATGAATAAATAAATAAAATCTTAAAAAAAAAAAAAAAAAGAGTACATGACAACTACTAATATGGGAAATACAGTCTAAAACTAAAATAAGACCAAAAAATGTTTAGTTTTCATTTCACCACCCCTATAGTTTGTGAAATATAGCTTCCATTTAACCCAAATGGTTGCCCAATACATTACATATATTTAATTTCTCTATCAAGGGCTTATTTTCCATGTAGAATAATTCAGAAAAGTGGCTTTCATGTTTATAAAAAGAACATGATCTTCCAGCCTCTACTACTAAGTCGATGCTGCTCCGTTCCATAAAAAAGCCTTGCCTCAGATAACTAACATGATAAATTTATTTAATTGAAGTTCACATTTAAAAAGGCAGCTTCCTCGTATGTTCAGAAGTACCACTGAGAACCAATTTCACCCACATGTTGTCTCTTAGTTATCTTTTTATTAACTATAGTACTCTGTTCTTGTACTCAGGACTAGATTTAAATTAGAAGAAAATAATTCTGTTATCACTTAAAATGATAAATGGAAATAGTTCCTGGGGCAATAGTCAGTCTGCTACCCAGAAAAGCTTCAAAAGTCAACCGCAGGGAACATATAAAGCACGTTGACTCTTCTGTCAGATGAATAAAGGCTTAGTTATAAAAGTGAACAAAGTGCTTCCTCTAAATCAGCCATTGTTGATAGAACACTCTAATTATAAAGCATGTTTAGACTTGTTTGAACATGTATATAATATCCTTTCTTGATGATATTCCTTGCAAATAATACCATAAGATACAAACCTCAGAATACAGCTAGCCTTGATTTATGTAAGGGTAATTAGATAAGTGTCTTATAATTATATTTAAATATATAACTTCTAATGAGAAATTCTATAACCTAGTTTAGGAAATATATATAGATTTTGTTTTTTTTTTCCTTTTTTAAATTTTATTATGTTATGTCACCATACAGTACATCATTAGTTTTTGATGTGGTGTTCCATGATTCATTGTTTGTTCATAACACCCAGTGCTCCATGCAGTGCTTGCCCTCCTTAATACCCATCACCAGGCTAACCCATCCCCCTCCCCTCCCCTCTAGAACCCTCAGTTTGTTTCTCAGAGTCCATCGTCTCTCATGGTTCATCTCTCCCTCTGATTTACCCCCTTCATTTTTCCCTTCCTTCTCCTAATGTCCTCCATGCTGTTCCTTATGTTCCACAAATAAGTGAAACCATATGATAATTGACTTTCTCTGTTGACTTATTTCACTTAGCATAATCTCCTCCAGTCCCATCCATGTGGATGTAAAAGTTGGGTATTCGTCCTTTCTGATGGCTGAGTAATATTCCATTGTATATATGGACCACATCTTCTTTATCCATTCATCTGTTTATATATAGATTTTGATTACAAATGTGGAAAAATAGAGCTCACATAGAAAGAAAGGAAGAAAAGGAGGGAGGGAGGGAGGAGAGAAGCAAGGAAGGAATAAAGAGGGCTCTAGCTTTCAGCATTCTGCTGAAAGCTGGCTGGTAAATGTGGAGGGAGTGTCAGAGTCGGAAAATGATCATTTTTAAATCATAATAGTAAAAATTTTATCAGGCATGAATTACCCATGGATGCCAAATCTAGAGGGATCTTGAAGTGGCTCGCCACAGACTGCTTATTGGTATCAAGGGAGAAAAAAATTATACAATAAATAAGAGAGGTTGCATTTTAAAAGGGGGTGATTGTGGTGCTGTATGCATCAGAAATGTCAGTCATTAAAGATAAATATGGGCTATGAAAATGTTCTAGACAAAAGAGGCTAAAGAGACATAACTCTTTAACAGAATACCTGATCCTAAGCTGGATCCTGCACTGGAGAAGGAAATGCTTTAGGACATTGTTGTGTCAGCTGATAGAAGTGTGTTAAGAATGATAGATTACATAAAAGTATTGCATCAAAGTTAAATTACTGAGGTTGATAACTGAACTGTAATTAAGGAATAGAGTATCCCTAATCTTAGATAATACCCCCACTAAACTACTTAGGGGTAAAGGGACATGATGTATGTTAAAAACGTGTGAATTTGGATAAAGGGTATACTGGTATTCTTTGTACTATTTTCATTTTTACAATTGCCCTGTAAGTTTCAAATTATCTTAAAATAAAATGTTAAAAGAATGTGTGGCAGGTGGACTGGCACTTTTAGTATCTTTGTTTTTTTTTTTAACAAACACTCAAACATTTACATATGCTGTATGAATAACTTTGGAACCATTCATTTAATTCTTAAGAAGCACCTTTGAGATATGCACCCTCTTTTTTATAAATAAGGAAACTAAGGCAAAAAGGTTTACAACTGGCCCCAAATCACATATTTCATAATTGACAGAGCCAAGATTCAAACCCAGAGAGTCTGAGTCCAAAGCGTCCCTTATGACAATTTCTCAAAGTTCGTTAAATAAATAGAATATCAAGTTGGTGGAAATAGCCAAGGAAGCTCAGGGATTTTAATAAATGAAGATGACAATGAGGTTGTACAATTATCCCCACAGATGGGTTAGAGGATGCCAACTGAACAACTCTGGGTACCAAAATTCTACGTACATACTTAACATTCTACTTTTCATGTAATCGCACATCGTGGAAATAATTTTCAAAAACAACAAAAAATGGATGATGTTTCTTGCACCCATGCATTGCATCATCTTTTTACTTCAAATTCACAATTATAAGAAAGAGAGCAGTAAGTGTAGTTTTAAAGATAAGAGAATAAATAATATTTAAAGTAATAAGAATAACAAGAATTGTATGAGAGACTAAATGCTCAAAATAATTTAAAATCCAATTCCTTTACTATTTGTAATATCTCAAAGTGGGACATTTGTGAACACGAATTAGTAGCTTACCTATTACCAAGAAGGCGAGCATTCTTGGCATAACACTTCACATAATATTTATTGACTGAATTTATACGAGAAGAGGTATAATAAATGTCTTAGAAACGTGTTCTTTCCCTCAGGTTTTGATATTTTTAATAGGCTTTGACAAACAATAAAGATAATATTCATTGCATGATGATACCACTCAGTATTATGAGTGCTAGATTTACTCTCGGAGAACATTTCATGGTGGACGGTTTACAGGAAAGCTTCCAACCTGCACGATCGCTATGCTTTCATTCCACCCTCGTGCCAGCCAGAATTAACATGACTGTTCTTCTCTATTCATCCCTTAAAAACAATTTTACCTCACCTCTTTGTCTAAAGCTTTTTCTGACTATTTCAGACTCAAATGTTTTCATTCATTTAGCCATAAATACCAACTTCTGGTATGCCTTCTCATGACTTTGAACACTTACTGAAATCTTATTGTAGAAACTGGATTTTTGTTTGTTTGTTTACCAATTCTTTCATTTCCAACCAAATTGATTATAAACTCCTTGAGACCAGGGACTAGGTAAAATATTATATTAATCACAATGCTGAATAGCTCTGGATGAATCAATTCAATATTTATTTACTGATTTTATTTTTAATTTTCCCCAAAGTTTCATACAGTTAAGATGTCTTTAAATCTTGTTTGACATTACTTGTGATTACTTATTATTACTTATTATTAGTAGCAGTATAGCATGAATGTTCTCTCTTCTCACTAGTTAAAATGTCAATTTCTTAATAGCATGAAAACAAATAGCATGAATGTTCTCTTCTCACTAGTTAAAATATCAATTTCTTAAAAATCCAGTTCAAAGGAAGCCTTCAAAAAATTTTCAACTTGTCCCTTGTCTTCTCCTGGTTAATCTGCTCATAGTTTGAATCTGAATCACAAATTTGTACTTAAAATGTTAAGTAATCACAACAACCCAAAAAGTGTATATAAAATATGATCATGACTTTGAAAAACCAAATTATAAAACAGCTGGAATGTCATATATAAACATATTATCAGTAATAGCCTCAGAGTGGAATGCTGGGTGGTTTTCCTCTTGTTTAAATTCTTCCATGGCTTCCTCCTCCTCACCCCAAAATATTATATTATGGAATATATCTATTCCATAAAGGGCAAATAAAACATCATTCTGCCTTTAAAATTATTGTTTGTTTTATATATCCCAAATTCCATTATGAGATTTTTGAAGCCAGTGAGTATTTTCTACTTTTATTTCCCTGATGCCATTTCTAGCATTGTGTTCGGCTCACAATACTGCTTTCAAGTATCAAGACTTCAAGATCACATTTTAATCAGGGGAGGTTTCTTTGCCTTATGTATACTGACACATGAATTATACATAATTTATGCACATTCACACAAAATTATGGACACCCATAGGATATTAACCTTGTTCTCCTCTTGCCCTCCCCTGGAAAAGAGTTCGCTTAACCAAAGTTGGGTCTGTGAGACCCTTCTCTGGGATTTTTTAGTTCTGAGGATCAAAAAAGTCATTAAGGTAATCTCTCTTTCTCTTTCCCCCTCTCCCTCTCTCTCACCTCCTCTCTCTCTTGCCATTTCTTTCTTTCTCTCTCTCTCTTTTTTTCTAAGATTTTCTTTCTTTCTTTGAAAGAGAGAAAGGGTGAGTGAGAGAGAAAGCACGAGTGAGGTGGGGGAGGAGCAGAGGGAAAAGCAGGGTCCCCGCTAAGCAGGGAGCCCAACACGGAGCTGGATCCCAGGACCCCAGGAACATGACCTGAGCTGAAGGCAGACGCTTAACCAACTGAGCCACTCAGGCACCCCTCTTTTTCTCTAATAAAACTGTCAGGTGGGGGCGCCTGGGTGGCTCAGTCGTTAAGCATCTGCCTTTGGCTCAGGTCATGATCCCGGGGTCCTGGGATCGAGCCCCCCATCAGACTCCCTGCTCAGTGGAGAGCCTGCTTCTCCCTCTCCCTCTCCCCCTGCTTGTGTTCCCTCTCTCGTTGTGTCTCTCTGTCAAAGAAATAAAATCTTAAAAAAAAAAAAAAATGCAAGGTGTACAACTTAGAAGCTGTTTGATATTCAGGTTCCATTTCCTCTAAAAAGTTATCTATTCAAAATAAATAAAAACAAATAATTATCTATAATATGAATAAAGTTGACACACAGAAGAAGGACAAGGGCATGAAGAAGAGAAAAATAATCTTATTATCACTGTAATACATTTGTAGTGATTCTTATAAATAAAAATATTTTGTAATTTTTTGTAATTACTGTAATAATTACAGTAAGTTTGTGTAGCTATACTCCATATTTTCACCCAATCCTGACACACAAATGCCTTCCTACCTTTCCTAACAAGATCCGAAATGACTTGAATATTGGACTTAAAACTACTGCAATTAGCATTATTTTTCTGAAATAACAAAACGTTTCTATTTCTGGTATAACTGTGAGGGGATTTTTTTCTCCTCCTCCACACACATCACCCTGGGGACCATATGCCAGAGTTCTTCTCTCATTGTGGGGAATTCTCCCATTAGTCAGCAGCCACGCAGAATAGCATGGGAAAGAATTCTAACTTTTAACAGAGACTGATATGACCCAGAACATCATGACCTTTGACAGAAGTTTATACACATAGGAAGTAAAAGTGCAATAGGAAGTTAAGCGTTGCATTTCTTCCTTGTAAAAAGGTTGACAAAATAAATGTCAAAAAAACTATTACATCATAACTTTTATGGTTTTGCTCCCTTGGTGCTCATGCATTTTATATGTCCTACTGCCTTAGCAATAGGCTTATATCCAAATAAACTGAATTCTGTCACTTCACTAGCTCTAAAATGATAGACACATTTCGTAACCTTTTTTAACTGCATCCATTCATTCAACAAATATTCGAATGCTTAATATATGCCAAGTACTTTTCTAGGTATAGAGAATCAGAGAGACAAAAGATTATGCACTTATGGAATTTACAATGTGTAAAGGAGACAGGAGGTAAGGGTACATGTAAGTTAATAAATTTAAGTTTATGACAAATGTTTTCAATAAAAGAAAAGATGATAATGGGACCAAGGAGGATGAGGAAAGAGACCACTTGATTTAAACTGGCCATGGAAGGCCACTCTGGGCTGAAGAAAGAATGGTGAAATGGAATCAGCCACGCAAAGGTCTGGGGGTGATCCTTTCCCAGAAAACTAAACAGTACAAAGGGCCTAATGCAGGAAATGACCAATGGTCAAGAAAGAGAAAGGAAACCCAGTGCTGCTGGAACAAAGTGAGTAATGAAATGTAAGTGCTGTGAAATTAGATGAGAAAGGTACACAAGGCCAGATAAGGGGGAATTGAGTAGGCCATGATTTAGACTCTACATTTCACTCTAACTATAATGGGCAGTTAGGGTTGGAGAAGGTTGACAGTAGGCTCTAAAAGCCCTGAAAGCAGTTGAAGGAATAGATTATGGAGGGCTTCTAAAAAGATAATAATAGTTTGTAGCAGCAGCATCAACAATAGCCAAATTATGGAAAGAGCCCAAATGCCCATTGACTGATGAATGGATAAAGATGTGGTATATATATATATATATACACACACACATATATATAATGGAATATTACTCAGCCATAAAAAAGAATGAAATCTTGCCATTTGCAATGATGTGGATGGAGCTAGAGTGTATTATGCTAAATGAAATCAGTCAGAAAGACAAATACTATATGATTTCACTCATGTGGAATTTAAGAAACAAAACAGATGAACATAGGGGAAGGAAAGAAAAGAGAGGGAGGCAAACCATAAGAGACTTAACTACAGAGAACAAACTGAAGGTTGACGGAGAGGAGGTGGGCAGGGGATGGGCTAAATGGGTGATGGGTATTAAGGAGGGCACTTGCTGTCATGAGTACTGGGTGTTGTATTTAAGTGACGAATCACTCAATTATACTCCTGAAACTAATATTACACTATCTGTTAACTAACTGGAATTTAAATAAAAACTTGAAAACAAAACAAAAGATACTGCAACAAATATATGAAAAAATAATAAAAGGATAATAATAATAATACTATAGTAAAGTTATTTTCTAAAAAATTTAAAAGTAAAGAAGTTACTTTTTAAAAAGATTTTATTTATTTATTTAATTGACAGAGACAGAGAGGGGGAGAAAGAGAGAGAACACCAGCAGGGGGAGCGGGAGAGGGAGAAGCAGGCTTCCCGCGGAGCAGGGAGCCCGATGCAGGGCTCGATCCCAGGACCCTGGGATCATGACCTGAGCCGAAGGCGGATGCTTAACCAACTGAGCCACCCAGGTGCCCCAAAGAAGTTATTTGTAAGTTGTAGTGTATATATGTTGTAGTGTTAATAAAATACATGGCATATTATAAGTCCTAAATAAGTGTTAGTGATAAAAAATTTACTGTTGTTTTTTCCCCATGGATCCTGAAATCTGGGTAGTGAGTCATAACCTAATTCTGAGACTCCAGCTAAGGTGAGCTCCACTCAAGGCCATGCAATTGTAATCACTGCATATGGTGGCACTTTATAAAATGAGAAAAATAAACTGGCAGTTTCCAGTTTATAAACGGATCTTCCAAAAGTTCTCTCATACCTTCATAATTGGAAATCTAGAGCACATGTTTCTCAGAAAAAGAAAAAGAAAATGTCAGTTATTTTTCCCAGAGTAGCCCAGAGAGTTCTATGTAATCTATAATGTGTTAATAATACTAATTCTACAGTTTGGGTTTGAAAATCAGGGGTCCATATGGTACATAAAAGGAAAATAAACCACTGCTACCATTGACCGCTAAATGAGTACTGACATATTTCTAAGCCCACTGCAACAACATGAAGTAGATACAGATGAGACACTAAGAACCTCAGGTGAGCAACTGGCTCGTGCTGTCAGGAGTTTGCAGAGCAGGAAGTCAAATCCAGGCAGTTCAAACCAAGCTTGCCTTCTCTTAAACCCTCTTAACAACCAAGTAAACTGTATTTACTCTTATTCCTCATGCTTTAAAAAAAAAATCCTGTAGAAATAGTAATGTGAATCCTGTGAATATGCCTGTGAATCTTGATCAAGCTCTTTTTGGAACTTATTGGTACATCCTGGTGCTCTACCTCATAATACAGGGTATTCCACTATAATATCCCAGGTAAAACCATCCTACACACTTTTACAGTATATGGTAAGTTGATAAACGGAATCTTTAATAAAATTCTGCATTGACACAAATTGAAAAACAAACCCAAACAAAAACCTTCAGCTCAGGGCTAAGGAAGAATTTTAGACTTTAAGCAGCAGCTACAGGGGCACCTCTGTCCAGATATCTGACTCCATGCTGCATCATCCCAGGAAAACTTGTCACCTGCTACTGTTTGGCCCAGCTTCTCACTTCCATCTACTTTTGAAGAATTTATTTTTTTCTCAAAAAATGCCAGAGGGGCAGCAATGATAATCCAGTAGTCAGGGTCAGGGAACCAAAGTAGTAATTTCTGTGCATTCAGGATGCAGAAGAGAAGAAACCAATATGGTATACAGAAACAGAAGATCTTGGATTCATTTATATAAACTGTGTGATTTGGGGTCAGTTATCTATGCTTTTTAATATTGTTTCCCCAAATGGGGCTTAAAAAGTAACTCCCTCATAAAGTTGTGCAGATGAATGATAATAAGGTAGTGGGGAAGGAGAAGCAGCAATGATTACACTAAGCCTTTCCTGTATGTCATGAACTTTATCAGTGAGTCATATGGATTTACCCTCAAAACTACCGTGTTAGGTCAAATATCATATCCATTTTACAGAAGAGAAAAGGAGGTGTGCAGAATGATAAGAATTTTTCCCAAGACAACACAGAGTGCAAGTGTTGTCACTGGGAGTCTAGATCCTCAGTCCCAATCTTAATCACAAAGATTAGCATTCTCCTGGACACACTGTAAACAGTAAAATGCCACTCTTATGATAACTTGCCATTTCAATCATCAACCCTATTACTGAGTCGTTAGATGGACTTCAGGAGATGGAAAGCACCAGAACATTGACTAGCATATAACCAATGCTTCATAATCAATGCTAATGGCCTTCTCTGTTCCACAGGTGGTGTATTATCTGTTTGGATTTATTAAAACCTTCCAAGATGAGGATATATGAAATAACTATGAAAGTAGATTAATTTTACAGTATTGTTAGGCAATTAACCCTCCTACAAGAGACATTTGATTCACTTACTACTAATTCTTATTTGTCTTTAATAACTCATAGTTATTAAATTAGTGTCAGAAAACCCTCAGGCAGTTTATCTTCCTCTATCTTTGGCTTATTTCCTCCATTGAGTAAAAGCAGGTCCACATTTTGCTTGCTTATTAGTTGAACAGGTAGCTTCAGCCATTTACTCTTATTTCCCTCGCCTCCTGACCTACTTCAAGAGTTTATAAACCTCTCACTCACCTGGTCTCTAACAAGTTTGTGGTTTTTTGGCTTTTTGTTTTGAAACACAAAAACTACAGAGCAAGCACCCTGCTTTTTTCCCAGAAGCATAAACTCACATCCATCTCCTCGTCTTCCCTAATTACAAGGAACATTTTTGCCCTGCAATCCCTGGGATGACCCAGTGTGGTCTCAAGCCCGAGGAAGGTTTAACTAGTTAACAATTCATGGAAATGAGTGGTGTTCCTACTGGTGCCCCTTGGCAGGTGGCTCCCGTTCTGCCCATGTTCCCGTCAGGATGACCTCTCAGATAAGACAGCATTCTGAAGAGTGCCCAGTGTTAGTGCAGAAATGAATCTCAGGTGTTATGTGCAGTGCCTTCATTTCACAGAGGAGAAAATGAGAAATGAAGAAATGGATCCCTTCTCCAGGTCCCAGTTACCGAAGCACAGCCCAGGAGAGAAACCAACCTTGTGCTCTAACAGATGAAGAAGGGAAAATGGATGCATTTCAATAGACAAAGAAATATGGCTACTAAAGGCATCAACCCAAAGCATGGTCAAGTTTTCTTTTGGGAATGTTTTTCTGATTCTAAAAGAAATAAGTGTCACTGTAGAAGATCTGGGAATTACTAGAAACATACTGAAAATAATCACAGATAATTCCAGAATTCAGAGAGAATCTATTCCAATATTCATCTCAGGATTGTATTGTGCACAAAGTCCAACTTTCAAGGTAGCTCTAAGCAGTCAGTAGTGTGCAGAGTATAAGTTGTTACTTGTCAGTGTGGGTACATGATTAGGCTACTCCGTGGCTGTCCAAAAGTCCTCGCAGTGCTGCACATGGAACCCAGGCTTGGCTGTCAGTAAGGTTGGGGTTCAAGCCCAGCTTGGCTATTCTCTGGCTGCATGGACCTTGGCTATGTTATCAGTAAGATGAAAACACTATATATCCTATAAAGCTCTGTTTGAGGCTCCAATGAAGTAACATGATCCTTAAATCCTATAAAAATTCAGATTTAACATACATTGTGCTTCTAGCTAAAAGCAAGGAATGACCTTTTATCAAATCAAATACAATTCTTGGTCACATTAACAAAATCTGATTGTCACAGAAGTCTGAGTTAAGCTATGTGTCTTAGATTGAATGGAACACAGTGGCAGCCATCTTTGACTCCTCCTAAACCGTACTACGTGTGTGTCACCCCTCAGTGCTCCAAAGAAAATAACAATTCGACACTATTCTCAAGCAGTTATCCACACAGTCCTTGATCTCTGCTTCTCTTCTCCTGTCCAAAGAAAAGCCATCTGGCCTTTTACCTGAAATGCCTAGCGACCTCTTTTAAGACTGATACTTGTGGATAAACGTATGAAGCTGTATTTTGAAGCTGTATTCTACGGGAAAATCATTTTAAGAACAGTTTTAATCTCTTTGTGGCAGGTTTACGAAAAGAGTTTTCCTCAAGTGTTAGGTCTAACCATTTCCATTTCTATTGCTTTGTCACCTTTATTCTAATTATTCTAATTATTCTAATTATAATGAGTAAGCATAATACCTAAATAAATTTTTAAGAACCAGACAAAATTAAGAAATTTTTTTTAAAGATTTATTTATTTGAGAGAGAAAGAGAGAACACAGGAGCAGGGGAAGAGGGAAAGGGGCAAGAAGACTACAGGCTGAGTGGGGAGCCCAACATGGGGCTGGATCCCAGGACTCTGAGATCATGACCTGGGCTGGCACTTAACTAACTTAGCCACCCAAGTGCCCCAAGAAGTATTTTTTTTTCTTTTAAAAAAAGTAATTAGTAACAATTCATAAGAGCTAGTGTAGCCTTTGTTTTCCAGTGTCTTATTTCAAGGAATTTATTTCCTTTTCTCACATCCCAGAATTTTCTCCTCCTAAAATGTAGTCACCAGCAATACATCTAATTCTAGGTTACCAAACAGATTTACTTGCTTTTATTAATCCATAATGATAGCTTTATGAAGAGATTCTAAATGAATGTGCTACAATTGTTTATTTAGGTAGCAGTGTTTGAGTAGATTTAAGCAACTACAATAATTTTACTCTTTACCTAAGATCTATAATTTCTCCTTTTTACCAAAAGGATAAATATTCAACTCATTAGGGCTTAAGTTTCTTCATGATTTTGTCCTTGTAAATTTTTCTAGTCTCAACTGTTTCACATGTGCGCACATGGTTTAGCTCCATGGAACTACTTACCAGTTCTGAGCTAGATGAGAATTAGCAGCAGCAGTGTTTTTCATACTGACAGAAGTCTACCAGTATCAGTGAGTTGCAACTAATTAGGTAATTCCCATTTTATAAGCAACGTATTACCACTTGCTAAAATTATACCCAAAATCATACACAATGACTTAAAACTAAAGAGATATATGTATATTCTTCCCAGTCCTCTTAATATAGTATAAAAATAAGGAGAACCTCTGAATAGAAGACAAATAAATCATTTTCCATTAGTAGCAGAGTTAGCCAGCAATGTTCTTCAAACAGAAAGCAAGCAATGTCTTTCCTTACCATTCAAAATAAGTCAAATTAAACAGTAAGAAATAACTTTTAAAATCATACATTTTGGGGTGCCTGGGTGGCGCAGTCGTCGGTTAAGCAACCAACTCTTGGTTTCGGCTCAGGTCATGATCTCAGGGTCAGAGAGAGAGCCCAGGTTCAGTTCGGAGTCTGAGATTCTCTCCCTCTGTCCCTCCCCGCGCTCGTGTACATGCTCTCTCTCTCAAATAAAGAAAATCTTTAAAATCATATATTATCCATCTGGTCCAAATGGTCCATCTGGCTAAAAATACTAATTTTTGGAATTTATTCATTTTAATCCAATAAACATTAATTCTAAGCTCATGACCACTATCTTATATTTGGGGGCACTAAATAGCCCATGAATTAGATGATATTCTGAAAATATTTCCTAACAATGGGATTTTTCTCTATCCCAAGCCCCCATAAATAGCTATTGAAAGGCATGGGCACATACTAGTGTTTTTCATTGAAGCTTTGATATATTTATTTAAAAACTGAAAAAAATAAACATTTATTTTATTTACTTTATCAAGAAGTGGCAGGAGGCATACTCAGTATTTAGATACAAATATTTGGATAGCTCTGGAAATACAGTACTCTTTTACTACAAGACATCAAAAATGAGGACTCAGGATTCCACTGTGCATGTCCATCACTTACATCAATTACATCTTAAAAGTAATTCCGTTTTGTTATTATCAGGTAAATTAACTTCCAGTGAAATTACATTAAAATACATCTACCATCCATACTACCTGAGTTCTGTCACTGGGCTAATCTATCACCATCAGCAAAATCAAGCATTTTATATTAATTTACATGTTTTAACAATAAAAGTAGAAATAAAGTTAAAAACTAAATACTTGAAATACAGCTTTTAACAAAATTTACTGAAATTCA
This sequence comes from Callorhinus ursinus, assembly GCF_003265705.2. Lineage (NCBI taxonomy): Eukaryota > Metazoa > Chordata > Mammalia > Carnivora > Otariidae > Callorhinus > Callorhinus ursinus. The sequence continues at coordinate 16,822,017 of NW_027397084.1, forward strand.
TGAAACCTCAGTTGTAATCTAACCCAACACACTATGTGAAATTCCGAAATTCTAATTTCATGGGGGTTGAGGAGTTTATTTTTAGCCAGGATTGTTTTATCACCTTGGTGTATTAAAATCTATCACAGTGCTTGCTTCATAGTTACACTCAATAAATATCTGCTAAATTAAATTATTAGAATACATTTAATATACAAAAGTACCTATAAGTATGTGCACAACCCTGTTAAAATGAACGAACCTTAGTAGAAAAATAAGCCACAAATATATAAAAAATATATTTAGAATTTTCTCTAGAGAGAAAATGTTCTCTAAAATAAAACATATCCAAAACTGGTGCCTTAGTCAGCTTTACCTGTGTCACACTGACATTCCATCACGCTTACCTTTAAAACTTGCAGGCAAGCAAACAAACAGCAAGAGATCAAAGTTTGACTATGAGCATAAACATTAAAATTATATGAAACAAACCTGATATTCATATACTGCCATTCACTATATTTGCCAAGAAAATTCAAAGAAAGAGCTCATTAGTAACTTAGAATTTTATATTTGCATTTTCTACATCAATTGTAAGTATATTTTGTTCAGCCTAATTTTAAAAAGCACAGTCAGTGGTATGAAATTTCCACAGTAAAACCATCGCATTTATTTTCTAGGGTAATTTCATAAATTATTTTTATAAATGTATAATTCAGCATAAGATATGGAATGTTTTTCATGCTTAAAGGCCCAGCTTCTTTTTTAGGTATTTTGAGGATCCAGTAGGATCCTCGGTGTAATATCAACTCATTTTCTTCCATTACACAAATTATCAACTACATTATATTTAAATATTTTTAAAAATAAGAGTTGCTGCATACTGTCTCAACCAAATATTATCCACACATGATTCAGGTCCACTGCAATGAAAACAACACATTATTTTTGCTTAACAGAGTGATAATATCTTAATTCCATCTGGAATAATTAATATCAATTGTTTTTATATTTTACCATTTTAAAATATTACTGCATCACTAAAACCACTGCAAATATAGATGTATTTTTCTCATCTACACTCTATAACACAAAAATTTGAGAATCTCTTTACAAGCTATGTGCCTAACATTTCTTTTACTTATGAAATAGGACATCTTTAAATAATAACATCTATCTACTAGGTTATCTTAATTACTGTTTTGTATTCAATAATTTACAAAAATGTGCACCAAGCCTTAGGTTTAAGTGACCTCTCTATTCATTGTTTTTTACATCTGTGCCTACAGAGTGATATATACAATTAATTCATGCACTAAGACGAGTTGTTCACAATTGCGCAAGTCAGAAATTGCTTGAATTTCAGTTATAAAATCTGAGCCTTCATGATGAAAACCATAAGACATCACTGTCCTACTACCAAATAAAAGAACTAAGGGAAGATTTTTCTCTCAAAAACTACAGTCAAATACACAGCTACATACATAATGCAATAAAAAAAACCTCAACAATGTATTATTTCTCATTTAAAGGAAACCTGAGGGGCACCTGGGTGTCTCTTGATTTTGGCTCAGGTTGTGATCTCAGGGTCCTAGGATCTAGCCCAGCATCAGGTTCTGCACTCAGCAGGGAGACTGCTTCAGGATTCTCTCTTTCCCTCTGCCCTTCTCCCTGATCATGCTCTCTCTCTCTCTCTAAAATAAATAAATCTTTTAAAAAATAAGTAAAGTAAATCTGACTTAATATGACAACTTAATTGGGTATCCAGCCAAAGAACTGAAAAGATGTTAACAACATATACTCTTTATAATCACCTAAAATCAGGTAGTAAAAAAATGAGTGCATATAAGAAGTGATTGAGTCATATTGCTTCTTGAAAAAATACTAGGTGGAAACTTTACTATGTTTCCTTTATGTCCATATTTTAATGCCAGTTTTTAAAAATAATAATTAACAGTGTTTTAGGGACCTCCTTTCTTGGTAGGGACATGTCATACCAAAACTGCTCATTACTCATTCCTGTCATCAAATACTCTAAGATCCAAAGGAATGTGTCTGTATTTCTTTGACCATGCACTTTAATACAGTTGTTATATTCATTTCAGAAGAAAGATGGTTTATTTGTTCACACAGTGATTCTCACATTTAACTTGTCGGCTTTTTGAAGCTACCCTTAAGGTTCTGACACTACGGGGCGCCTGGGTGGCTCAGTCAGTTAAGCGTCATCCTTCAGCTCAGGTCATGATCCCAGGGTCCTGGGATTGAGCCCCGCATCGGGCTCCCTGCTCGGCGGGAAGCCTGCTTCTCCTTCTCCCACTCCCCCTGCTTGTGTTCCCTCTCTCACCGTGTCTCTCTCTGTCAAATAAATAAATAAAATCTTTAAAAAAAAGAAAAAAAAAGGTTCTGACACTATCAAAGATCACAGGTTGGCTGTTCTCTCTTCCTTTACTGTAGTCTTCATCCTTTCATATTCCGACAGGCCTTTCTGCAAGAACCCACACAGAACTGTTCACAGTTTCAAGTTATCTTATTCTCATTGTGAAATGTGATAATGGATTGTCTTTGCAATTACGGAGATAATTATAGTAGAAGTTTATAACCGTATAATTCCAACTTCACTGATTGGTCACCTTGCCTTTTCCTCTTTTTTTTTTTTAATCTACATTTTTAGTTCATTATTTCCTTTATCATCCAATTTACTGAGCCTATCTTTTTCCTATTCCTTCTTAGAAAAACTGAATCTCTAAGTTGAAAAGGAGCTCAAAGATTAAGTGGCATCCAAAATTGTACTGTCTTTCCAGAAATCCCACAAATATAATTTCTCGTGACAAAGAACTGAATAGCAAGTGTTTCAGGTCCCTACTCCTACCCACTAATCAGACCAACAATTTCAACTACTTAATATGAAAATAAACTCTAAACACAATAGTCCCAGTGGAATAATAACAGGAAGTTTGTACTTTGGCTAGTATCAGTAAAAAGGAGGATATTTTTTAATGAGCTGGGGTTCACAAACTACCAGAGAACTAGTAAGCTGAAAGTTTTACCTGAAACACTGTTAAGTAAACTAAGAGAGATAACAGGCATCCCTGAAAGGATTTGTGGTATGATATATACTAAAACATTACTTAGACAGAAAATGAACTTAATTGATCTTGCCCATACAATAAGCCATCAAAATGATACGAGGTAAGGGTAAAACAAACCACTGAAAAAGCTGTCTCCTGCAGGCCACGCTAGCTGAATGAGCAGCTGTCTCCTCCCAGCTACAAGCCAAAACTTGTATCAGGACCACTGTAACGTGTGTGTGCATGTATGTGCATGTGTGTGCATGAGTGTGCATGTGTGTACCTCCTCTGATGTCATGTGCGTGCACAGACAGGTGTTTGCATGTGTGTCTTTTTTGAGACATATCATTAGCAGTTAAATAGACTCCTCTAGATTTAATGCATAAAAAAGGATCAAAAAGTATGGGATTTTTTTTTCTAATAAGAAAGTTAATTGAGGAGGGATTGAGAAAATGAATTAGCTAAATGTTATATTTTCAATTACACTTAGTTTAACCAACCTGAAAGTCTATAAATATTACAATAGTCAAACGAGAAACCTTGTGACTGCTTCACAAAAATTCTTTTTTTATTTTCTTTCTCCATTAGGAGTATCTTCTATTCACCTGTTCACTGCAGGCTCTCGGCTCCCAGCAGCAAATGGAAAGGCAAAGTGTGGCAATGGGCCTTTTGAAACCAAAAGAAAAGACTGTCACTCCCAAAGTAGCAGCTATTTCCCTTTTGAATACAAACATACTATTTGAAGTAATTCATTTAGCTTTTTCTAAAGGCACCTTGTGTAACCTTGCAAGTGGTGATTTGTAATGTGGCACGCTGTTATCAGGCAGCCACAATATTTTGCCTCAGTTCAGTAAGGAGCAGCATTATTCCAAAGTTCATTCACATAGAAACATTTCAGAGGAGGTACTCTCCAAACCTCGTTCATGTTTATCAATTTGTTGTTTGCAGGGGCAGAAGGAGGTTGGGTAGACAAACCATCTTCCTCCTTATTTCAGCAGACTCTTTTCTAACTCAGAAGGGATTCTTGCACATTTTGTCTGTCTTATCGAGATGAAAAATGGATTAAATAACCATCCATTGCATTATAGCATCCGAGGCATTGCAGAGTCTGGGCTTGCCTAATTTCCCTCATCCTTTCAACTTCAAGGCACACCTGCTGAACTTCCAACAGCCAGGGTCTATACATTTCCTGCCTAAGGGCTGGCGCTGGCTGTCAGCCTGCTTTTTGCCAAGTGACAAGCATGACGTGTCGGGAAATTAATGCTCCCTCGGAGCTACTTTCACCCAATAGCTAATAGGATTTGGTGCGAAGACTCTAGCTCCCTCATCCCTCGGCATGGATACGTTTTATACTGGCTCCCAAAATTTCCTGGTGTGGTTAAGCATCAGTTGTCTCAACTCGTCATTTGCTTTAAAAAAAAAATCATTTTTTGGCTGCCTTTCCTTCATGTCTAACTTCCCCATTTCTTTTTTTTTTTTTTTTAAGATTTTATTTATTTATTTGACATACAGAGAGAGATAGCGAGAGAGGGAACACAAGCAGGGGAAGTGGGAGAAGGAGAAGCAGGTTTCCCGCCGAGCAGGGAGCCCTATGCAGGGCTCGGTCCCAGGACCCTGGGATCATGACCTGAGCTGAAGGCAGATGCTTAACGACTGAGCTGCCCAGGCACCCTCAACTTCCCCATTTCTTGAGATCACCTCCAAAATAAATTACTTGAATTCCAATATTTTTTTCAAGGTCTATTTCTGGAGAAAAGTGTAAGACATTATGCACACAACTATTGGTAAATAAGTTTGGATTTAACTTCACCCAAAAAGGAATACAGGGCAAATCCGAAATACATATTTATCCTAGCATACCATCAACAATGAAGATGTCAACAGAGAACAGGACAAACTAGTAACTGTGTTCTTTGTCTTTTTATTTCCATTTCTTAGGATTAATAGGGTTTTAAAAAGAAACATTTTAAATAATGGTGTTTATTATATAGGAATTTTTAACTTACATACAATTATAAATAGACTCGCCAGCATTCAAACAAAGAAAAATGCTAACTCTTTAGAGAGTAATAAACTTGCTCTAACATTTTAACTCCTTTCAGTGCTGACAATTATCTAGTAAAAGTAAGTTCCTACATTCAAATCCTCATCTCAGGGTCTGCTTTTATAGGAACCCAAACTAAAACATCCCAAGAGATTGCTATTATCCTCGGATTGCTATTATTTTAGTTGCAATTGGAGCTATCTTAAATAATTACCAGAAAATTGAATATCTTGGAAAAATTCTGGGGTTTCTCAAGGAACCAAGGTGAGGTGGGCCCCTTGACGTTCTCAGAAAGGAAATTCAGGAACTTCTCTCTCATATTGGCTTCACTCTGTACATCTGTTTTGTTCTGTCTGAAGATTAGACCTACAATTCCAGAGTTTACATTTCCTCTGTACTAGGCACCAGTCCAAACTGGTTGGCTTCTTCCCAGTTTTAATGCCAATTTCTCACCAGAAAGAGTTAGGTAGCCACTCTTATCCATTTGGTTGCAGCCAGGTGAACAAGGGTCTGTAACACAGAGCCTTAAGAAAGGGATTGGGGTTTTAAGAGAACAGGGGAAGATTCCAAAACATCAATATAATATTAGTTATTAGGGACTAGAAAGCAAATTGTGTCTAAGAAAGTTGTACTCATTTTTTCATTTCTAATTGGGAGTGGTCAAAATGAGCTACTAATGCTACACATTAGATGCATCAGAGACTTTATTCTCTCCTATTCACCCAATGTGAATCTTAAACTGACTAATGTTGTAAAAGTTTGATCTATTATAAAAATACAGTTTATTTCTCTATGGACTACTCTTAATATAAATCATACATTCTAATATATTGTTCACATAATTTTCAAAAGCCATTTTCCTCTATGGTAACATAAGGAATTATTGTCCAACACTATGAAATTTTTAAAATATAAAATAAAATGAATATTCATAGGTCATCTAATCAAAATCTCCATTTCCAAGGATATATCAATATATAGCCTTTGAGGAAAACAAAATAGTTATTTTTTTTCCTTTTCTCATAACTTTCTATAGGAGGTTCTAAATACCCCCATGAGAACACATTTCAGTACTTCACAATGCTATACCACTTGATGGCACCTAAATCCGTTTTTATTCCTGTCCAAATGCAAACAGAAATTGTCCACTGCATCCCTAAACCCCACAGCATGATCATTTTCCTTCAGGGAGTTGCCTTCCTGCCTGTATAAACACACTCCCCCAAGAATTAGCTTGTCAGATGCCAGCATTGATATAGTCAGTCAGTCTGGATCATTGTTAAATCTTCCTTTTGGTTATTAGTGTTGACATGATGAGTACCTATGTGTTTACAAAATGACAGTATGCTTCAGGGATTAATGTAAAGTCACCAGTCACTTATGCCCTTGGGCAATTTCAAAAACTTTGTCACATTTCAGGGTGATCGCAATGCTGGCAGTTAATACGCCATTGAAGATCAAGAGATAATAAAAGAGCTATCACTGTGGATGTAGATGTAGGTCTCCATTGTTCATCTAAAGTGTATCTTTTTCACCCAGGGTAAGGTTGTCCATTCTGTACAATATGTCTGTACAATTGTTTCAGTACAATATGCTCTTTTCTTAATAGAAAAACACATAACTTATTACCTAAAATTATATGGTCTTTTTTAATGAAATGTTTAATGTGTACACTATTCCCTACTCTTTTGTGATACTACAACCTAATTCGCAACTCAGGACAGTGTGATGACTCAAGTTTTAATAACTATCACTACTGCTCATAAGGAGCAAATACCTTCCATCTTTATTGGTGGAATGCTATACTTGTCAGATTCAGTAAACACCAAGGCCTCTAGATGGCTGGCTAGTCTTCTCCTCAATTATAATAAGAAAAGTGTATTCATATTTTCTTCAAGGATTATGTTCTAAATTCTGAGGAAAAGGCAAAAATTTCATATAGTTACATATCATTTTAAAGCGGAGTATAAACACATCATGCTTAATAATTCTAAGGCAGTCATTTCTTTTTGTATTGGAATAGACACACGGAGGGTCCATATTGTAAGGCAGCTCACATACTTAAAACACTATGATCTTTATTTTCCTATATTTCATGCATTTAGGCACTACGTAGTCATCCTATTTACACTCTATCTCAAACATTTAAACACAACAATGAGCAAAAGAAAAGCCTTTTCAGCAAGTGATACTAAAACAACTGGGTATCCAAATCTTTAAAAAAAAAAAAAAAGAAGCACTTTCACCCTCTTTTGACACCATATAGAAAAATTACTTCTACTTCACTTAAAGGTTAAAACCATAAAGTTTCTAGGGCGCCTGGGTGGCTCAGCTGGTTAAGCGACTACCTTCGGCTCAGGTCATGATCCTGGAGTCCCGGGATAGAGTCCCACATCGGGCTCCCTCCTCAGCAGGGAGTCTGCTTCTCCCTCTGACCCTCTTCCCTCTCGTGCTCTCTGTCTCTCATTCCCTCTCTCTCAAATAAATAAATAAAATCTTTAAAAAAATAAAAAAAAACAAAGTTTCTAGAAGAAAATACTGAGATCTTTGGGACCTTGAGATAGGCAAAGATTTCTTTGTGGGGATACAAATAACACTAAGCATAAAGAAAAAAATGATAAATAATAAATCAGACTTCAGGAAAAATTAATAACTTCTGCTTTTCAAAAGACACTTAAGAAAATTAAAAGCTAAGCCACATATTGGGAGAAAATATTTGCAGTACATACATTTAACAAAGGATGCAAATCCAGAACATACAGATAACTCCCACAACAATAAAAAGATCAATAATCCAAGGAAGCCTCGGTGGCTCAGTCGGTTAAGCCTCTGCCTTTGGCTAAGGTCATGAACCCAGGGTCTTGGGATCAAGCCCCGCATTGGGCTCCCTGCTCCGTGGGGAGTCTGCTTCTCCCTCTCCCACTCCCCCTGCTTGTGTTCCTGCTCTCACTCTCTCTCTCTCTGTGTCAAATAAACAAATAAATAAAATCTTTTAAAAAAAATCAATAATCCAAATAAAATTTGTCAACATTCTAACCAATTGTTTCAAATAAAAGAATACATACAAATGGCCAAAAAGTACATGAAAACATGCTCAGCATCATTAATCATCAAGGAAATGCAAATGAAAACCACAGTTAAGTTAGCACCCAAAACCACTAGAATAACTGTTGTTAAAAAGACTGAGAACTTCAAATGTTGGCAAGAAGAGGAACAACCAGTTTTCATACATCACTGATGGAAGGTGAAATAGTTCAATCACTTTAGAACACTATTTGGCAATACCAAATAATATAAGGCTAACTACATATATACATTCCAAGACACTGCAATCCCACTCCAAGTAAAGAGAACATATGTTCACAAAAATATTGCACAGGAACGTTTGTAGCAGCTTATTCATAATACAGCAACACTGAAAACAGCCCAAATGTCTATCCACAAGAGATCGGATAAACAAATTGTCACATTTATATAATGGAACACTACTCAGCAAGAAAAAAAAAATAATTATTGATAAGGGCAAAAACATGGATGGCTTACTTTCAAACATACACTGATCTTAAGAAGGAAGTGTACATTGTCTATTATTCCATTTATATAAAGTTGAAGAAGAGTCAAAGTAATCTATGACAGTAGAAAACAGGATAGTGGTTGGCAAAGGAAATGAAGATTAATGGGAGGGGGCGGTAAGGAAAGTCTCTGGGCTGATGGAAATGTTCTCCATTATGCCGAGAGTACTGCTTACACAAGATTATACAATTATCAAAAGCATCAAATTGTATACCTAAAAACTGTATTTCACTGTTCATAAAATTTGCCTCAATTTTTTTAAAGTAAGCAAACCAGGCAAAGTGGAGTAAAGGAAAGAGTCTTTATTGATTTCTGCCATTGGGTAGGTACTGCACATACCCTTGCATAGGATTCATGAGATGATTGGTTGATCTATGATAGCATCAACAAGAGCCTGCCTATTTAGTAGATGAGGAAATACAGGTTCAAAGAGATTTAGAAATTTACCCACAGTCACAAAGCAACCAAGTAGCAGATCTGGGACTCAACCACTAGTATTTTGACTTCATTTAATGTGTTCTTTCTACTTATAATAGTAGCTCTCAAACATATTTTACAACATTCCAGAGTAAGAAATACCATATAAACACACACACAATAGATGTTTCAAAAGGAATGTTTAACCCTAAAACATATAATTAAAATTTTGCATAAGCACATGTTTTCTTTCAGGTCCAATATAGTATTTCCTCCAGTCCTGAAACAAACGCACGTATCTTTTCACATTATTATAATGTCACTCAGTATGGGGAAATGTTCATAGTGCAACCTTTAAGGATCTAAGAGTACCATAGATTTGGCACCTATTTCATGCTCATGGTGCATCATAAACAAAAGTGGTAAATTCCTATATTGATGGTAGAATCACAAATTCAAGGGGGAAAGTATATCAAGAAAGTGGCAATGGTCAACGAAGTTGTATATGCCAACAAGTCAATAAGAACTGTCAAAGGAAAAAGTAGGTGCATGCAATGGATTTGGGATAAGGAAAAACTCAAGTTTAAAGACAGTCTGAGAAAAAGAGTAGGGATTAATTTGACAATTTTATGATATGAGATGTAGTTTTGTATAAGGATGTTCCATGTAACGCTAAGAAAGGGAGCAAGGTGGAAGCAGAGGGATTGGAAAACAGAGATGATGGAGCAGTCTAGGAATCATACTGTAATTTAAAGTGAGCAAAAGAAACAATAATGCCTGGCTGTCATTGTCTTGTTAGTTTAGAACTATTAGTGTCTTTATTTTACACATGAGGAAAAGAGGCATATAGAGGTGAAAGTAACTCACCCAAAATAATACAGATCTTTAATTATAAGAATAAAATTGGAACCTAGGGAGTCTAGTTCCAGCATCCATGCTGTTAACCCCTACACTTAAATGCCTCTCTCACCCATATATGTTAAACCATATAAAATTGCTGTTTTTAGGTTAAAATGATTAAATATTTTTTATTTCTTATAGTTTAACAAATTACTCCTCGCTCTCCTCTTCTATGAAGTCAAAGTTCTTCAAAGAGTTTTCCAACCTCATTCTCTCGTAGCCTTACAATTCAGTACTCAACCTGAAGAAAGTTGAGATTTTCTCCAAATCTCTTGATTTGTTCTTCTTTGCCAAATCTATTAGAAATGTATATAGTAGCAATGTCCACAATAGCCAAAATATGGAAAGAGCACAGATGTCCCTCAATGGATAAGTGGATAAAGAAGATGTGATATATATATACACATATATATATATACCCACACACATATATATATATATAATGGAATATTATTCAGCCATCAAAAAGAATGAAATCTTGCCATTTGCAATGACATGGATAGAACTAGAGTGTATTAATGCTAAGCAAAATAGGTCAGTCAGAGAAAGACAAATACGATATGATTTCACTCATACATGGAATTTAAGAAATAAAACAGATAAATATAGGAGAAGGAAAGGAAAAATAAGATAAAAACAGAGAGGGAAGCAAACCATAAAAGACTCTTAACTATAGGGAATCAGCTGAGGGTTGCTGAAGGGGACGTGGGTGGCGGGATGGGGTAACTGGGTGATGGGCATCAAAGAGGGCACTTGTTGTGATGAGCACTGGGTGTTGTATGTAAGTGATGAATCACTAAATTCTACCCCTAAAACTAATAATACATTGTATGTTAACTAACTTGAATTTAAATTTAAAAAAAATGTTTAATCTTTGTTTTAATTAGCCTATCTGCAGCACTTGAAAATATTAACCAAATCCTTCATCATCCCAATACTCTATTTACCTGGCGCTGAATTTACTTGATCTTTCCCACCTATATTCTAGGAAATCCCTTTTAGTTAACTTTGCAGACTACTTTTCTTCTGTCTCTCCTTAAGTGCTGACATTCCTTGGGGTTTTATCCTAAATCTCCTTCCTGTTGTACTCCATATGCTCTCCCCCTAGGTGAGCTCTTTTACTCCCAAGGTCAATTATCACCTATATGCTAATGAAACCATTACAGGCAGCACAGACAGATCTTACTCCAAACCCCTCTTCAAGTGCGTTTTCATGTATATGTATGTATATCCACCTGAACTCAGCATTAACCTCCTTTTAATTCCTATCTTAATAACTGATACCACCTTTAAATCATTTTACACAATTGATACCACCATTACGAAGGAGCAACCCAGACCACAGCCTTGTCCACCCCCTACTTTTCATCCCCTCTACATAGTCCGAACCTTTATATATTTTACTTGCTAAATTTCTATTAGTTATGTCCATTTCTTCACATCTGCACTCTCATTATCTGAATTCAGGTCACCATACCTTCTCTCCTGGATTGCTGCTTTAGCTATCCAATGGCCTGCCCCTGTCTTATATCTGTTGATTCCATTCTCCAACACTGCAGCCACCTTATGCTTTAAATGAAACTCTGATATCACACCTGCCCTTTTTAAAACCTTTAAATGATTTTACCATTGCTTTTGGCATAAACCCAAACTTCTTAACACAGTAGTTTACAGGATATGTGTACTAAGCCTCTACCATTTTCTTTACACCCACTTTTCTTGATGCTTTCTCTTTTACTGTATTTTCCAAATATACTTAATCTTTTGGATCTCTGGACCCAATTCCAAAGGTGAGGGGATGGGGTGGGGGTGGGGGTGGGGGTGGGAGTTCCCTCCCACACAGCACAAGCAATTCTGACACTACAACCAGAGATTACATCAGATTCCACAGGTTAGGGGTTCAGTCCTACAAGATTGTCCCCTCCCCACTTCAGACACCAATTGCAGGCCCAGGTTGTTACCTGTACTTCTGACTGACCAGTTATAGATTGGGGATTCCAATCATCCCTTCCTTGAACTTCAGGTGCCAGTTGCAAATCAAGGTTGCTACCTGCACTTCCAACAAACTGTATGTAAGCAGAATTTTCATCGCCTCCTCGAGTTTGATTAATTTGCTAGAGCAGCTCACAGAACTCACAAAAACATCATAGCTATTAGATTACCAGTTTATTACAGAGGATATAACTCAGGAACAGCCAGGTGGAAGAGATGTATAGGGCAAAGTATGGGGAAAGGGCGAGGAGCTTCCCCGCTCCTTCTGAGCTCAGTGCTCTCCCAAATTTCCATGAGTTCACCAACCAGGAAGCTCTCTGATCCACTCCTTTAGGGTTTTTATTGAAACTTCATTACATGCGTAAATCATTGGCCACTGGCAAATGATTCTGCGCCCCCCTTTTTCTTTCTGGAAGGGTCAGTAGGGATGGAACTGAAAGTTATAACCCTCTAATCACAGGGCTGGTTCTCCTGACAACCAGCCCCTACCCTCAGGTGGGTTTGAAAAGTCACTTCATTAACATAACAAAAGACCTTTATAGCTGTACTCAGGAAATTCCAAAAGTTTTAGGAGCTCTGTGCCAGAAACAGGGAAGAAAACCAAATATGCATTTCTTATTATAAATCACAATATCACACTTATTCAAATAAATGTTCCCTTTCTTTTTAGGCTTTGGAGGTATATTTCCAGATCCTTCTTCACTGAATACTGTCCATATGCTACTTATTTGTTAGACCTCAACTAACATGCCCCTGCCTACTGAAGACTTCGATGACTTCTGTAGACTCCTTTAGGTGCCCTACCCAGCACTCCTAAAGCATCATCTATTTACTTTATCATTGCATTTTGCAGATGCTATGGAAATTATTTATTTAATTGCCTATAACTCTCTTTTTTCTATTATTTATTCACAAGAGACACAGAGAGAGAGAGAGAGAGAGAGGCAGAGGCAGAGGGATAAGCAAGCTCTGTGCGGAGCAGGGAGCTCAATGCGGGGCTCAATCCCAGGACCCTAGAATCATGACCTGAGCCGAAGGCAGACGCTTAACCAACTGAGCCACTCAGGTGCCCTTATTTAATTGCCTATAACTCTTGTTACCTCCTCAATCTAAATAAGTCTCAGATGGTAATATAGAGCACAGATAATAAAAAACAAGTGAACCAAATCTGTACTGTTTTTCATTGATTATCTAGGTCTAGTATATGCTTAACACGTACACACATATTTTACTTATTTTACTCAAAGAGAAACCATTTGGCTTATTGCAACTTATTCCAAACACTTATCACTTCCATCCAATTCCATTAAGTGGCTTTTAATTATCATAATGCTTTACTCTACTAGATTTTCCTTATGTGGATATGATATAATTTCCAATCTTTCACTAATTTCAGAATACTAGCTTAATGCACAGCCATATATCATCCCAATGTCCATTCCAAAACAATATCATATAATAAAATGCCATCTGCTTCAGCACACCAAATGTTCTTTCATCTTCACACAATTCCTTAAAGGCCTCCTCTTCCACCAGATCTTAGATGGATAAAAAGGCAGCTTCTAGGTTTTTTTTTTTTTTTTCCTTCCAGAAAGAAAAACTTAGGCTATCTAGAGACATGAATGGTACTTAATTCAATTTAACACTCATTTAAATTTCCCACTTAAATATTTACAAGCCTAAAAACATATAAGAAATGTATTCTATTATGTAGTCATCCATCTACTGTTTGCATTTTATAGTGTTTCATACAATGAGTGTATTGCTGCATGTAAATCAAATTTCTAATCAATCAAATTCCTTAAATTTCCTGAAGAAAATTATTTTAAAGGAAATAATAAATTCTATAGTAACAGGTATTTAACGCCTCTAAAACTTATTCAAACCATGTTCTTGGTATTCCTTTAAATAAGTAATATTCTTCAATATTGTTTAATGCTTCAATGTTTGATGGTTGCTTTTTGACAGTCTTTTATATTATAATTGAACATTTATATAATCTCTAACTTATTGCTTCAAAAAACTAAATTAAGTATGCTACCTTCTAATCTGCCTCTTTATCTTCCCCCATAACATAGGTGCAGTATTACCTGCCTTTGGGATATAATGCAAGGGCCTGAGCCAGGGTGTAAGTTCAATAAAGGAAGCTATTACTTTAGTCATCCCTCTATTCTCAAATTAACAAATTTCTTCTCCTTCAGCCACTTCACTGAGTTTCTGTCACAGAGGCTCCCTCTTCCTAGTTGTAGCCAGGGCCCATCATTTTCTGACATACAATGCTATAAACCTGCTAAAAATATCTACACTCTAGAGAAAACACATTCATTCTCCTTTTCTATTAGAAGAGTATAATCTAATCTTTAATATTTTAAAGGAAATAGGCATCAATTGTCCCATTTCTGATAACAGTGTAATAATACCAACCAATCTGTTTCAAAGTTATTAAATCCTAAAACCTCGGAACCTATAGATAACATTTTAATCAAGCCATGTTGCTGAGTTATCTGTTTCTGACCACATGTGAAATTTGCCCACTTCCAAATTTTAAACAAAGCCAACACCGCCTCAAGACACCAAGAGAGGACCCATCGCTGTTCTTCCTCCCTAGAAGAATTCAGCAAATGTAAGCAGTTCTCTAAAAAACAAGGAAAGAAAAATGCCTCAGCAAATCACACAAAGTTCTCCAATCACTTTTTGGATTCAAAAAGAAAAAAAAAGTGGAAAATGTTCTTATTCCTTGCCACCTCATCACCAAACTCCTTCAGAAACTACAGTCAATACAAGACATTCAGAAAATTTAGGCTACCTCAGTAATCTTTAACCCAATTCTGTACTTAGGAAAATTTCCCCATTTATAAATTTACCAACCTTTTATATACTATACTTATCTAACAATATTGTAAAATAATTCATCCAATACTTGCATTCAGGAACCTATTTCAGAAGTTAATGGCAACAACCATGCTGATCTCCTAAGCATACTTTGCATACTATTGCATATATTCCTTCAAAGCCTGACTAAAATTGTGTCTCTTTCACAAGAGGCTGTATGGTGCAATGGTTACACATGATCTCTGGGCAAGGCAGTCTGGGGTTCAGATTTACAACTTACTTGCTGTGTGACTTGAGATAAATTGACTTCCCTAATTATTCATGTTTCTCATTTGTAAAACAAGGATGATGGTAATAACTATCACATAGGATTGGTGGATGTATTAATTGTGGTAATGCATGCAAAACATCTAGTACAGTGCCTGACAAAGGAGTAATCTCCCAATAAATGTTGACAACAATGACGATGATGAAGAAGAATCTATGATAACCACGACCAACAAGAGTCATGAATCCCCATGATATCATTGGTCTGTAAAACCTAGCAGATCTTGCCATGCACTGCTATTTGTAGCTTATGTATATATTGAATCTCCCACAGATTATTCAAAAACCAATAAACTAAACATCTACTACCTCTTCAAACACCAACAGCATGTACTGTAGACAACTGGTACCAACACACATTAAAGTGCATGTGGGATTATATAGTTAAATGTAGTAGGATCCTAATCCAATGGGATTCATCCCCCAAACTGTAGCTAAACTGTAAGGGTATCTATAGTAAACGGCCTAAAAATTTGTCATTCTGGTGTTCTCAAATGTTTATTATCTCTCTCTACTGCAAAATCTTTTTGGAAGTAATGTTCAAGAGACAAAGGTAAGCAATGGAGGATATGCTACAAATGACTTATTTCCCAAAATAGTTAATAATGATTGAGCAACAGGATGCTTGGCTATGACTTCTCAAGTTTTTAACAAAGAAAACATGCAATCATGTTTAACAAAAGATACAATATTGAGAAAATGAAGAAGTCATATAGCATGGATATTTGCTAACAATTTGGGAAATCAGTTATCAACAGTAGGCTATTATTTTTAACAAATCGATTTCTATATCACACTTATTTTATTGAAATTAACCATTTCTGTGAGAAAAAGGATCATATTTCAATGTCTGAATATATTAAATCTTTCTCTGTTTATAGCTTTAAAAAATAAACTGGTGTCAGAATATAAATCCAATTAAAACACATTTCTTATATATTCAGACAAAAAAGGGAGATCAAATCAGGTTGTTCAAACAAATAAGGGTATAAGAAAAGTGGGCAATACGATAGAGTTATTCCCAAGGGTTTCTAAAAACTACCTCTAAAACTTCTTCCCCTTCTGCAGCTGCTATGGGAACAAAGAGCTTCAATCTAAATTGTGTACTTAAACAAAAACTAAGAATAATGATCAGACCTCACTTCGTTCTCAGTTTCATGTACCCTGTCACAAAGTCTCTTTGAAAATAAGATAAAGAAAAGTATTGCGCCCATTATCCAGATGGATTTATCCTGGTCATGCTCATTTGTATATATCTAGTCAATGAAATATGAATGTACAATGCCTAACAGGCATTCACAAGAAAATTTTATTTTTTAAAATGATTTATTTGAGAGAGAGAGAGTGTGCACGCGAGAGACAGACAGAGAGACAGAGAGACAGAGAGACAGAGAGGGAGAGGGAGGTTGAGAGCCAGGGGAGGGAGAGACAGAGAGAGAGGGAGGGAGATTGAGAGCCAGGGAAGGAGGGGGTGAGGCAGAGGGAGAGAGAGTCTTACACAGACTCTACACTGAGCACAGAGCCCCCTCAGGGCTTGATCTCCTAATCCTGAGACCACAACCTGAGCCAAAACCAAGAGTCAAACGCATTAACTATGCCACCCAGGTGCCCCTCACAAGATAATTTTATAAAGAAATAAATTAAAATGCACAATGAGTAGGGACTGAATATTATATATGAAATAAACATAGAAGACATTGTGAAAGTGAGCCCAGGTATATGCTTCTTTATTCACGTAAACCTCCATTATAACTTCACACACTGCACATAAGCACACTCCTCCACAGCTGTGCAAGAATAATTAACCTTATTCTTTGTTAATTTTTTCCAATACCACCTACAGGAATCAGGAAAGGAGGCTACTTGATAACACCTATTTTGCAAACACAAGTGTAACGCACCGGGACCCCAGAATGGAGCCTTGATGTCCAAAACAGCACACAATCTCAAAAATTTTGAGCCTCTCCTTGTGAAGAAGTTTCAAGGCCCATCCAGTATCTGTCCTAACCCACACATACCTTGCTAGCCCCATAGTCCTTAGACTTAACAAAGACAAGGCAGATTTTGGACCAACCACATGCCTTCTCGTTGGGCTACTCTTCTGAGAATAAACTTTCTCTGCTTTAAACCCGGTGACTTAGAGATTGGCTTACTGTACATCAGACACACAAATCTGACTTCTGGGTTCAGTAACAAAAGGAAGAAAAAAGAAAGCTGGCTGGCTAAGTACCACAAGACCCAGGAACGAGATGGGAGTAGTTTCCTTAGCTTTTCTTGTGCCTTCACATGCATCAAAATGGGTACTTAAGCTGGCAAACCAGAAAAGTCAACAGAAGCCAACAAAAAGAAAAAAAAAAGCCTCAAGAGAAGCCTGCTAGCCCAAGAACTAGAAAGAGAGCAACCCAGCAAGACAGAAAACTTTTAAACATCCTTCTCCAGCCAAATAATACAGAAAGAAAGAAGAAAAACAAAACAAAATAGTGTCTCATGCTCACCTCTGTCAAGAAAGGTTAAGTAGAGGAGCCTAGATTTCCAACCTCACCCAACTGTAAAGAGATACATTTTTCCCCTCTGGCTGGAGTCAGAAAAGACTAGATAAGGAATAGGGACTTCGCTTCTGCCCACAGTAAGGATGTGCCCTGCAGTGGCCGTGGAGGCCATGGGGAAATTCTGGACTTCTCCCTTATGAACAGTAACAAGGCGCCCTTCTCCCTCCAAGCCAGGGTGGTGTCAGAGGTCTCATTCTGCTGGAATTTTCTTCATGCTCCAGCAGGAGTGAGGCTTCCCCACCCCTACTGGTGTCCTTGGAGCCCCGTGTAGGAAGCAGTAACACGGTGTGCCTCCCCCTCCTGGCCAGAATGGCATGGATGGATGCCTAGCGGGGAACCTAGACTTTCACCTCCACCTGCAGGTGTCAAGGTAATGCCCCCTCTCCCGCTGCTGGCCTGGTGTTAGAGGAGGCCTGCCAAAAGAGAATATTATTAAAAAGTGTGACATGGTCAAACTTTGACTTTGAGTGAATCACTCTGGCAAGCATAGCTGGGGAGGGGAGAAGACAGGTAAAGGGTGGTGAGGATAAGAAACAGAGAAGAGTAAAACCAGCAGTATGATAGTGCCTGGAAACCAAGGGGAAAGCCAAGAAATTGAAAAAAGACCAGTAGTAGAAACTGCAGCCAAGAGACCTGATGAGAGGTCAGAAAGATTTTATTGGATTTGGCCATTAGGAGACGATTCGGTCTCCAGGTCACTGGTTTTAGGACAATGATGAGGACAGAAGCCAGAATGAAGAGTTTTGAAGAGGTAAACTGAGAAAGTGAGGCAGCCAGTTAAGACTAATATTACTGGAAACTTGGAGGAAACAAGGGAGTATTGAGAGAGATTATTTTGGTTACTTTTGGCGAGTTAAAAAATATTTTAATTTTTTTAAGTTATTCAGATTGGATCAATTACAGGCTGCTACAGTAAAAGAGCAGAGAGGGAGGAGGAAAGTGGAGACAGTGATGAAGAAGGGATGGGACTATGGAACGAGTCTGGAGGACGTGATGACCATTAGAGTCAAGGATACTGGTGTACAAGTCAGCCTAGAACAACAACAACAAAACATCTCACCATCTGGGAATGAAAGACAGTAAGGAGGATTATGGAGGTTTTTAGATGATAGGACGCTGAAAAGCATCAGAAGAGATATATTCATTTCCTGCTAAAACAGAGGATGAAATCAGTTGCCAAGAGTGAAGGACGTGTGGGTTTATGAGGGGGTCTGAGGAGGTTTGGAATTACCCTGGAAAGACACAGGACAAGGGCTAATCAAGCTCAAGTAAAACACTGAGAGTGACCATTGGGAACATAAGGAAACATGGTATTTTAAAAACCCTGATTGGAATAATTTTTCATAAGATAATTTATTTCATAATTTGGTCTATAAGTTCAAATTTCACTCAGCAATGATCCAAAGAGTAAAGGCAGTGCTTATTTTCTTACAAAGCCAAGCTTCAAGTTGAGGTCAAGTCCACAATGCCATTAAAATGTTAAAGAGAATCTTAAAAGCATCATCTTATATTTGTGTAATTTCTGTTTATATTTGTATAAAAAACCTATTTAAGTTTGTATAAAAACTGCTTATATTATCACAAACAGAATTTTTTTAACCTTAAAATAACCATGGGTGGTAGATACAACTTTTCCTGTTTTACAGGTGAAGAAAAGGAGAATCAGAGAGGAGATAAATGACATATCCCATAAATTCACAGTAGACAGAAGTGTCAACACTCTGTCCCAAGTGTTTTGTTTGCTAAAGCAGAGTTTTTCCACTGTATCATACATGTGTCCTAATTGAAAATTAAAAATATCTTAAAATTGTTTTTTTGGCCAATTTTTATTTTTTATTTAAGAAACAAACCAGATTATCCCAAATGTATTAGGAGAAAAAAGGGGTTACGTTAATCAAAAGGAAAGTCACATGACTACTGTTTTTTTTTTATCAGAAGCTAGTTTTAGACATTATACCAATACCTTTCCTTAATTTAAGAACTCTCTATGCTTTGTGGAAAATATTTTGAGGAATACAACCTAATTAAATAATGATCCTTACCGAGAACCTACATGTAGTTAAGTCACTGCCAGTCAGCATTTGTGATAAATATTATTCCCTGTTTCTCTCATGGTTTTAAAAGTTCATCTAAATCTGCAAACATGAAGGCCAATCCTAGATGGAAGGCCACGCTTTTCAACCAAATTTTAAAATAGCACCTAATACTCGTAAAAAAACATTTTAACTGTTGGGATATTTGGCAATATTTGCCTTCCTAATTTTGTCAGTCAACCAAAACAGTGATGAATCTACCAGTATTTGTAAAGAAGTCGGGTTAGGAAATCTTGCACACTAGAGAACTTTGCAATTCTAATTAAGTCTGGGACTACAAAGAAACCTATACATCATCTAGTCCAATTCCTTAATTTCAGAGAAAAGGAAATGGGGCTTGGGGGGAAGGAAAGTTTATCAACATTCTGTTTAGGCAAAAGCGGAATTAAAATCCAGGTATCTGGATTCACAGTCTAGTGCACTTCCCAGAAGTAGCATAGATATAAATAACCTCATCTAATTTCATCTGGCAAGCAAATTCAGAGGCTGAGTGGAACTTTAAGGATCATGCTGAGTTTGCTGTTTTATCATATTCAAAAGCACCTTCCATTAACAAATGGATAATTAAACAATACTATAATCACAGGAGGAAAATTATTTTAATGAATCAAACATATTATAAGCACTCTTCAAACCATATTATTCAAGATCTTTTCTAAGTAACAAATATATAAAATGTATGGGCTCTTCTATTAGCTTTCATAGACTCATACCTACTGAAAACACATAGCAGAAACAAGTGAAATAAAACAAATTACAATAAAAATAACAAAATAATCAACAAAATAGTACTTTTAAGCCCATGGCCTTATGAAGAATTGCAGTTGAGCACTGATTTGCATTTATCGCCAATTGAAAATGCAAAATAAATCACTGTGAAAGTTCCTTGGTTTACATCACTGACCTTATATATATATATTAGCTTCCAGAAAATCATTCTGAAGAACTGAATCGTCTGGATCATTTTTATTGCTCACTCAGTCTTGAGACAGTCTGCACAGTACTGACTGAAATGTACTTCAGTGTGCACCTTCTCTCCAAATGAATATCTATGTCAGGTTTATTTATAGCCACTGCCTTCAATCAGTGCATTTCCAGGTAAGAGAAATAAAGTCATCTCAACATATTCTCCTATAGAGATCTGAAACAAAACCTGGATATCTTGGCAAATGGCCTTTGAAAAAACAATGAAAGATCTATAATGTAAAATGTACATTAAGATTTATTAGAGATTCCAAAGGACACTCACCTTACACTCTTCAGTAAGTACACATAAAGAACTTCACGTACAAATAAAGAATTAATGTAAACTTTATGCATTTTTTTGCATATCTTTTGATATACTCCAAGATTATAATCATCACCTCCTCCATTCTCTTTTCCACATTATGATTTCTCTGAAATTTGGACACCTTTCTTTGTTTCTTACTTAGATGTTTTTCTATTTTGGAGCTTTTTCCTCCTAATTCTTTACAAAAGCAGGACATGCTTCCCCCTACTGGGAAAAAATTAAATTACAAGGTACATTCAACCATGTTCCTAAGTATCAAGAAATCAAGTTTCTGGGAACGACAGAACATTAAGGAACCAAGGGCACAGCCTTTTCTGACTGTTTCACCAGCCGCAGAAATACTTATGCACTCTACTAAGAGTTTCTCATCTGCATTTCTTTAGTGTGGCAGTTTTGAAACGTACACCAACTCCACTAACTTCTCATCAATGACTGATGAATTAATCATTGAGCCTGCTGTCCCAAAGAGAACTCCAATTAGCAGGTCAGAGAAAATGATCAATTCGTAACTTTTTTTTTTCATTTTAAAGACGTTATCAGCGTAATAAAGACACTTCTGGAAGATATATCGAAATAAATGATTTCAGAAAGCTTAATTGCATTTTAAATCATTTTGAACAATTTTAAGCATTTATTAACTCATTAATTTTCAATATTCCTATTATTTTATGCAATTATCTTTATTTTCAATAAACTAGAGGGAGAGTTTAATTTCTAAATTGACTTTACTTTTCAACTTAATTATTATTTTCATTCAGTAACCAAGAAAGTAGTAGGCATAATTGCTTTTTATCTTTCCAAATCCTCTAGAAAATCAATTTCTTCCCTGAAAAGCAGTTTAGCTGTTTCACACATGCAAGATTTTGATTATAAATCTTTTCTTGTTTAGTATGCAAAAACAAAAAAAAATACCTTGCACTGCATTGTTGTTATAAATACTCTATAAATAAAATATTTAAATAAACCAAGTGGTTATTTGAACCTTACATAGAGGATTACAATTTTTCCTTCCATGTACAACTCGGTCTCAAAAAAGAAAACATTTCTTTTAATGTGGAAGGGCCAAGGAAAAGGAAGTTGTCACTTTTAGTTTTGCTATAGGTAAGTCCATAACAACCTAAGCTACAAAACTGCATTGTAGTCAATTTAATGATGAAGCAATTCATTATTAAAGAAGGATTCATCAAAAAAAAAATCTGGAGTTTTTTTAAAAAGGCATTTGTAGATTACTACAGTATTGTATCTTTAACAGAGAGATGGCATTATTTTAAGATGAATGGAGTAATTGGGCTAATATTTCTGTCATACAGAAGTTTGTGTGTGTGTGTGTGTTTAAACAATCTTTCAAAGCAACGCAAAAGACAAGATATATGTGTTCCTCTGGGAATGAAATCTCCTTTAACATTACAGGTACACAAAAGAAAATGCACACTTGGTAAAACAGTTGATCAATTGTGGAGTGTTCCCAGGGGCCAGTATCTCTCAGAGTACCCAATCATCACACTTCAAATAATTTGATAAGCACTTTAGCTTTTATCACATTCACAAACATTGACGAACATGCATAGTTTTAATCTAGGTTAATTCTAAGACTTTCCATAGGAAAGGCTGTAATTAGATAAAGGGTATCAAAATTCACTTCCCAAATGCAGCAAAAATTAAATAAATAAATAAATACATAAATAAATACATAAATAAATAAATGCTGATTGTAGCTAAGAAGCTCTTAGAACACTACATTGATCACCATTTACTTCCAAACTGATTTCCCTTTCCTCTGCAAATTGAAAATATCCCTGTTGACCGCGCTACACTTTACGGTTTCTCCATCAATGATCCTAACAGGTCACATCACTACTGCCATTACATCTCATAGCTTTGGTCTTCCCCAAATTAAAACGTAGAGAAGGGGCACTGCTGCCTGCCCCAAGAACGGGCTCTGTCCGCCCGAGCTCTGAAGCGAGCATCTTCAGGGGGACAGTTTCTGCGAAGGAGACAGGCGTCCCTCCCCAACTTCACTCCCCTAATCAAGCCGCCGGTGAGAAGGGCGGCCAGAGGTTTGTGCCCATCTGTGGGGGCAAGTCCTACCTTCCGCCAAAAGGCGCGATGCATGCACAAAAGATGGATCCAGGCTATCTTTCTCTGCCATCAGCTCAGGCAAATATTTCTCCTCTTCCATAGCGCGGACTTCGGACCGTCCCCGGGCGAAGCGCAAGGTTCCGCTCGCTCGGACGCAGGGTCGCCAGGCAGCGCCTTGCTCGCGCGCTGCTCCGCCTCCACCGCGGCGAGGGGATCTCCGCGCGTCCTCACTGGCCCATGCACCGAGCGGCTGCGACTCCCGCCGTCGGGCTGCCTGGCCCCGCGCCCACACCTGCCGGTCCCTTCCGTCGTCCCTCTCGCGCGCGCCGAGCCCCAGCTCACACCAGCGGCCTTAACTGGAGAGGCGGGAACAGGGCGCGTCCCACCTCCGCCAGCCACTCATTGGTGGTGGCGCCACGAGAGGCCGGGCCCCCGCGAAGGCTGCAGACCCTCATTGGGCCGCGCCGCACGTCGGATCGCCTGACTGGCAGGAGGCAGCTGCAGAGGGGAGGGGAGCGCAGACGGTGCAAACCTTTCTTCTTGCAGCCCAAGCTTTCCCTGGTTATTAGGCATGCCCAGTTGCGTGGAGCACTCTGTCTTCTGCTGAGGTGCGGAGAAAGGAGAGAGCGGGAAAAGCACCCGTTTAGCAGAGGAGCTTGGGTCCAGGGCAGCAGGGGAGATGGAGATGAAGAGTGAGTGCCTGAGAGAATGAGGAAGCACCAAGGAAAGTACCAGGAAGGTAGACGGGACTTCACCTGCGTCCCTAAGGTACAGGTGTCCCCTCTCCATCAGGCAGCTCAGACGCACTCCAGTGTGCAAGATTCAGCAGCGCACCCGATCTGGAAATATCATGAAGACTGCATGTGATCGGCGGCTGATATTTCCAATGAGCCTGACCTACATCTCGGGGACGCAGTAGGATGTTCATTGATAAACAAAGCGGCTCTGGGGTGATATTGTACAGCAACACGCTTGCAGTGTACAATCATTATGGTATTGACTTACTTCTGGTTTCCCTCCTATCCACTCCTCCTCCCCCAATTCCTACCGATAGGAGAGCTTCTGGGAAGGGGCTGAATTTTAAAACTAAAAAGCAGTATAATGAGTTACCTACAGTTTGTGAAGGAATTGGGAAGGCAAGTGGAAGAAGAAAGAGACTAGAAAATAGGTAACCAGGGTTGCTCTGATTTCCCCCTTTCTCCCTATTTTAGATGTGACACTGTGTTTCACCAGGTACTGTTGCTGAGCTACTTTGTATCCATCCCACCTCTATTTAAAGGAGAGTTAAACCCTCCAGGTATCACCAACACTGGAAGCAGTGCCCATCCTTCTCTTACTAAACTAATGGGGCCTGAAAAATGCAGCTTGCACGCTTCAAGTGTTCTAAAAGAATCTTTCCACCGTCTCTTGACATAAACAATCATTTTCCAATTTGCCTCTCCAGCACCGTTTTCACTGTAGAAGAATGGGGACTAATTTTCCTAAAAATAAAGCATGCTAAAACTTTTCCAGGTTCTCTTCCTGTATTCAAATCTTTTCCTTATTTTTCAAGATAAGGTTGGAAAAGTATCTTTGCTTATATAATTTTTATTTATTTATTGCTTTTGGAAACTTCAGCTTTTATTTTTATTTTTTCCCCAGAATCTGCATTTTGTACTTAGCATGATACATTTTTTTATTATTTAATTTTTAAAATGTCATGTATCTTCACATCCATTATCTCAAGTTGTCTTCACAGAAGCATTCTGAAAAACATGGCATGGGTATTGCTTTCTCTGTTTTATAGGTATGGAAATGAAGACAAAGGCAGAGAAGTTCAGTGACTCAGAACTAACAAATATGATCTCCCTTGGCACCAGCCATGTTCATCCCACTCAGAAGTTGAGTGTATGCTACAATGGGGCCAATGGTGAGGGGATATGTGGCTAACAAATGTGATAGGACTGTTAAAAGTTCATGAAATCAGCGGTGAGAACCATGACACTAATAATTTGGGTTTTTGACAGTAGGAAAAACATGTCACATTTCTTTAGGATGTTTTTTAATCAAGAGCTTTCCTATGTAAAAACGTAACATCTTAAAATAATCTGTGCTCCCAATAATGTTGTTTCTCTAGGCCTGTAAAAGTATCTTGTGATAGAGGGGTGGGAAAATGCATGAGGGTGGTCAAAAGGCAGAAACTTCCAATTATAAAATAAGTCTTGGGATGCAATGTATAGTATGGTGACTACAGTTAATGATACTGTATTGTATATTTAAAAGTTGCTAAGGGGGGTGCCTGGGTGGCTCAGTCTTTGGGGTCTGCCTTTGGCTCAGGTCATGATCCCGGGGTCCTGGGATCGAGCCCCGCATCGGGCTCCCTGCTCCGCGGGAGGCCTGCTTCTCCCTCTCCCACTCCCCCTGCTTGTGTTCCCTCTCTCGCTATCTCTCTCTCTGTCAAATAAATAAAATCTTTAAAAAAAAAAAAGTTGCTAAGGGATAGATCTTAAAACTTCTCATTGCAAGAAATAAATTTTTAAATATTTTATTTATTTGAGATAGAGAGAAAGCATGAGGGGGGGAGGGTCAGAGGGAGAAGCAGACTCCCTGCTGAGTGGGAAGCCTGATGCTGGACTGGAACCTGGGACTCCGTAATCATGACCTGAGCTGCAGGCAGACGCTTAACTGATTGAGCCACCCAAGCACCCCTGCAAGAAAAAAATTTTTAAGCCTTATAGCTAGTTAATGCTAAAGTTGAGATTAAAATTCAAGTCTAAAATTAGCACCATTTAGCTCCAGATTGTGCTGCTTTAGCCTACCTTTTGTATATTATTTAATATATTTATGTATGTATGCATTCCATAAATGTTTATTGAGTATCTAAAAGAGCCTAGCCTGTCATCATAAAGATTGTTTTCTAATGGAGAAAGACAAATAAAACTAAATACACAAGAGAACTGGTAATTACTGGCTGCAAGAAAGTCCAAGAGAGGACCAAGGAAGGAGTTAAGAAAGACAATGCAAGGAAAGACCTTTTTTTTTTTTTTCCTTTGCCAAGGTAAACTTGTTGTCTTGCTAAGGAGTTGACATTTAAAGAAAAACCTAGTGGAAAAGAAAAATCTGTCTGTGTAAGATGAAGAGAAAAGCATTCCAGGCAGGTGAATTTGCCCATGCAAAAGCCATGTGACCGGAAAGAGCTTGCTTTTCCCAGAACTGACTGGAGTCCATGTGACTGCAATGCTGTGGGAGAGATGCAATGCTGTGGGAGAGAAAGAACAAATATTGAAGGTGAGGGATGGAAGGGGACAGACTCCCTAAGATTTGGTGGTTGGAAAATAATTCAGATTTCATTATCAGTGTTTCATTTCATTTCATTATCAGATTTCATTTCATATCAGGGGGACCATAAAGGATTGTCATCACACCATTTGCATGTGCTTCTCAAATGGTCTCTTTTGGCTCTCATTTTCAAAGAAGAAGTTATGATGTAAAATGGAGGATACGTGTAGAGAGTACTTGCCATTTTAGTTGAGTGTGGGTAGGATGTTTAGTAATTGAAGTGTTGCACACTCTGCACCTGGTCTGCTAGAGATATGAGGGGAAAACATGTTACCAATCTTCAGAGAGGTGGCCAGGAACTGCAATAGCAATGTAGAGTAGATAAGATGCCAATTGCAGCTGATAAATTGTAAACGCTTTGGAATGAATATAAATTAGAAAAATAATTGTGCAATAATTACAATTGCATTTTGCTTTGTAGCATGCCAAGAGATTAAAAGCATATAGCGTTGATGGGGACACACACAGACCCAGTTTCATGAATCAGAAAGATGCAGTAACTCTTGTTATGTTCAGCAACAGCAATTACATTATCCATTTACAGGTTTCTTTCCATGATTAAAGGTGCACTAAGAAGACACCATGGAGAGCTGTCCAAGGGCTGATTTTATTATACAGTGTCTCTGGATATCCAGGTCATTACAAATACGGTAAGCTAGCTAACTTTTACTTTTCCTAGTTACTATCAAAAAAGATTTATAATTTAATTTTCCCAGGTAAACTCTCAGTAAATGCCTAAAAGGCATTCTAATGAAATAAAATGTATTAATGTACCTTTAAAAATTTTTTTAAATGAATGCTAACCTGATCATTAGGATCACAACACAAATATGTTAACACATGATGGATGTCATAAAATAAAAACATACACACTACATTGATCCTTAAAAATCAGTATGCTTCAGGATTGACTGGCAAAATATTGTCTGTTTCCAAATAGGATATGGCTGAATAAAGGCAAAATTTCCAAGTACCCTATGCATATGCTTATCCAGCATCGGATCTATGTGTTTTAAATAGATGACTCTACGTCACTGTGTGTTGTCCATTTATTTTACATATTAATATTTTATAGATACCACAATTATTTAGTGGATAACCTTATTAATGCAAACATTTAGTAAACATAGATGTGTAGCCTTCTATAGATGATTGTTGAATAGAGTACTATGTGCTTATACATGAATAAATTACAACTACTGCTAAGCCCACCTCTTCTTCTAATGGTGTAAATAACTTAACCAAAATTACCACCAAATTGATTTGTATATCTTAGATATTTATCTCATTTTAAATATGAGTTCTAGTCCTGAAAAGTTTTTTTAATGGTATTTCACTTACTGCACTATTACTTCAACAATAGGATATTATGGAAAATTTTGCACCAACTAAATTTGGTTTTGAAGGATGAATAAGGTATGTGCTGTAGAATATGTCCTGTAGTTAATGCACAGACTGTGTATTCAACATTTTCACAAACCCTTATAATAAAGGCCAAGGTAAAGGTCATTTAATCAGGCTTATTTTTGCAGACTAATAAAAAATGCCCAACCAGTATTATTAAATAAAACACACAGTTTCTATTTCAGAGTTCTCATCAACTTTAGGGATACTTCACTAGCCTAACTACTTACTCCAAGATTTTAATAGAAGCTACTCACAATAACAATCATAGGTTGGTAAAATTATAGCAACTCAGTCATTTATATAATGATAATAGAGACTTCAGGTATTAATATTTACTAAGGTTTCTAGTACCTTGGTGCCTAGGACAGAGTATAGTAAAGGACTGACATATTTTTATCTAGTGAAGACTCTGGCAGAGCCCATTACATAAAAGGTGCTGGTTTAATATTTCTACTTATTTTAGTTTCACTAAGTAAACAATTCAAATCAGTTCCAATTTTCTTTCTCACTTCCATGATATATTTTAGGGTTTCAAGAAAGGAAGAAGGGAACACAGACCTGTCTGTGCAAGAACCAGTAACAGCAGTAGAATGAGCAGTGAGAAATCTTTCATATGTAATGTTTTCAGAGCCAGAATGTATACTATATGCTAATATACCACAACACAAAATGAAAATTCAGCACTCAAAGTGGGCCTATCTATATGGGGGGATGTTTTCTGATTGAGAGGCTTTCAAATTAGCACATTGGATCTAAGCTGACACAAATGTATAATTAAAGGACAGCAGAAGAGAACAGAGACAAAGGAAGTGATATATGTAGAGAGCCTACTCTTGTGTTTGGAATACTGCTATTCTGAATCCTCACAAATATAAGGAAGGAAGGCCAAGAGCTGCAAAGGACCCCAAATATCAAAACTAATATTGAAAAAGAAGAATAGAGTTGGAGGACTCACATTTCATGATTTCAAAACTTGCTACAAAGCTACAGTAATCAAGAAAGTGTGTACTTGGGGAAGTATAGACATATAGATAGTAGGACAAAATTAAGAATCCAAAGGAAAGCTATATATCTAAAGCCAATTAACTTTTAAAGAAGATGCCAAGACCATTCAAAGGGGAAAGAATAGTCTCTACAAAAAATGCTGGGGCACCTGGATATCTAAATGCAAAAGAATGAAGTTGGACCTCATCTCACACTACATACAAAAATTACCCCAAAATGGATCAATAGCCTAAGTATAAGATCTAAAGCTATAAAACTCTTAGAAGAAAATATAGGGGTATATCTTCATGACTTTGGATTGGCAATGGATTCTTAGATATGACACCAAAAGCACATGCAACAACAACAAAATAGGTAAATTGGATTTCATCCAAATTAAAAACTTTTGTGCATCAAAGTACATTTTGGTTATCCAAAAATGAAAAGACAGCTTATAGTTTGGGAGGAAATATTTACAAATCAAATATCTAATAAAGGCTATGTCCAGAATATATAAAGAACTCTCACACCTCAACAACAAAAAGACAGCCCAATTTAGAATATTGGCAAAGAACTTGAACAAACACTTCTCCAAAGCAGATACACAAATGGCCAACAAGCATATGAAAAGATGCTTAACTTCATTAATCATCAGAAAAATGAAAATCTTAAAATCACAATAAGGTACAACTTCATACCCACTACAATGGCCATTATTAAAAAAAAAAAACACAAAAAACAAGTTTTGGCAATGATGTGGAGAAACAGGAATCCTCATACATTGCTGATGGGAACATAAAATTGTGTAGCAGTTTGATGGTTTCTCAAAAAGTAAGCATAAAATTACCATATGATCTGAGTATATATGCAAAGGAATAGAAAACTGGTACTCCAGGGGCACCTGAGTGGCTCAGTCCTTAACTGTCTCCTTTCAGCTCAGGTCATGATCCCAGGGTCCTGGGATTGAGCCCCACACTGGGCTCCTTGCTCAGCGGGAAGCATGCTTCTCCTTCTCCCACTCCCCCTGCTTGTGTTCCCTCTCTCTCTGTCTCTCTGTCCAATAAATAAATAAAATCTTAAAAAAGGAAAAGAAAACTGGTACTCCAGCAAATACGTATACTCATATATTTATTGCAGCACTATTCACAACAGTCAAAAGATGGAAACAGCCCAAATTCCATCATTCATTGGATGGATAAACAAAATGTGATATATTCATACAATGGAATATTATTCAGCCACAAAAGGAAGAAGGTACTGATGCATGTTACAATGCAGAGAAACTGAAACCGACATACTAAATAAAGACAAATGCAAAAACTCATATATTGTATGAATCCATTTACTTGAAATAGCCAGAGCAGATAAATCTGTAGAGACAGAATGCAGACTGAGAGAGAAGCCAGTATTTGAGGGGGAGGTGGAAATGGGGAGTGACTGTTTAATGGGAATGGGGTTCCTTTTGGAATGAGAAAAGTGTTTTGCAACTGGATGGAAGTGGTGGCTACACAACACTGTGAATCTACTAAATGTCACTGAATTGTTCACTTTATTTTTTTATTTTTTTAATTTTTTTTAAAGATTTTTATTTATTTATTTAATTGACACAGAGAGAGAGAGACAGCGAGAGAGGGAACACAAGCAGGGGGATCGGGAAAGGGAGAAGCAGGCTTCCCGCCAAGCAGGGAACCCAATGCGGGGTTCGATCCCAGGATCATGACCTGAGCTGAAGGCAGTCGCTTAACCAACTGAGCCCACCCAGGCGCCCCGTGAATTGTTCACTTTAAAAAGGCTCATTTTATGTTATGTGAATTTCACCTAAATAAAATAAACATATGGAATGAATCTTTAAAAGCAAGCTTAGAAGCAGAAAATGCTGCTGTAGGACCTCAAGCTTGGAAATATGTAGAATGATTCTTCATTTCACTCACTGAAGGGGATTCCAGGGCTAGCAAGTCCCCCACATTATTCATTTTTTATCTGGTTAAGCCACTGTTCTCTACCTTTCATTCAATTCTTTTCTCAAAGTCACTACATAATGATATAGCCAAATGTGAGTTTTACTTAGTTGAAAGGGATTTATGCTTGTGTGTGTACATGTGTGCATGTCAGGAGCATGTGCACACACACACACACACACACGGGGAGTAAAGGACTTTACTCACTCATGATATCAAGCTATGCTTGCTAATTACAGGAGAGGGCTTGAAAATTTCTTAAAATATTTCTTAAAATTTCTTAGGTATTTCTTAAAATATGTAATAGAATATAAAATAGAAAAGCAAACAGGATGGCAGCATAAGCTGGTCAAATTACCCAGGGAGTTGGAGTCTTAAAGGAATGACATCAATCTTGTGTTCATAGATACTTGAGACTTTTAGGAGCAGCATTATGTAAATGAAAAACAAATAAAATAAAGACTATCAGTACTTTCAAATTTAATCCTGATTCACTCCACATTAAGAAAAGACAAATAATTTAGGCTCATAATACTTATTAAATATTAGTTCCTTAGACACTTAGCTAATCAAAAGTTACTTACTCTGCAAATCAACAACCAAGAATTTTTGAAATAGATTTCACCACAATTAGATATTCTATAATTTTTGGTTGGACCTAAACTTGTTTTCCTATTTAATTAACTGATTCTCAAATTCTTTTACCCTGTGTACCAATTAAGTAATCCTATTCTTCACAAAATGTTGAATCCTTAATGCATTCACCCACTGTGTACACACACACACACACACACACACACACACACACACACACTTTACCTTTCTCACTTGTTAATGGTGAGTTTCTCTCTGTTGGC
Source organism: Callorhinus ursinus (assembly GCF_003265705.2). Lineage (NCBI taxonomy): Eukaryota > Metazoa > Chordata > Mammalia > Carnivora > Otariidae > Callorhinus > Callorhinus ursinus. The sequence continues at coordinate 16,853,685 of NW_027397084.1, forward strand.
CTCATCTGTCCACTTTCTGGCAAGCTAACAAAATTCTATCTCTGCAGGCAGAGGTCAGGGACTGGAAGTGTGATCCTAACACTTCCAAGAAGTGAGCAGAGCCCTAAGGAAATACTGGAGACACTAACGAGCCTGTGTGAGCAGGAGGGCTCACCATTCTAGAGTAACTAGATTTGACTATTCATCTCTCCTGATTTTTGGAATTCCCTTAGGGATGGGTAGATGAGATAAGACACATATATATTCATTCGCCCTCAAGAGACAAATACCAATGCCAGTCATTTATACATAATTCTTACAATATGCCAGGCTTTTATCAATTTTTATATTGGTTATCTACTGTGCAAATCAAGAATTTAGCAGCTTATAAGAATAAACATTGATTATATTACACAGGTTCTGAGGTTCGGGAATCTGGGGTTAATTTAGCGGGGCGGTTTTGCCTTAGGATCTCTCATGAGGTTGCAGTCAAAAATTTTGCCTAATGCTATAGTCATCTGAAGGCTTGGCTAAGATATAGGACTCATCCAACATAGCTATTGGCCAAAGGTCTCAGATTACCACAGATATAGTGGCTTAAAACAACAAAAATTGTTATCTTACAGTTTTATAGGTCAGAAGTTTCATATGGGTCTCACTGGCTTAAAATCTATGTGTGTCGTCAGCGTTGTCTTTGTCCTGCTTTATGGGAGGTCTGTCTTTCCTAGCTTCTTAAGGCTCCTTGCATTCCTTCTCTCATGGACCCAGACCCCTTTCTTCAAAGAAAGCAATAGCAGATGTGTCCTTCTCACATTGCATCACCCTGACCTACTCTTCTGCTTCCCTCTCTACCTCCAAGGACCCTTATAATTTCCTTGAGCCTACCTGTATAATCCAGAATCATCTCCCTATATTAAGGTCAGCTGATTAGCGATCTTAATTCCATCTGCAGTTGTGGTAGGCTGAATAATGCCGCCTCCCAAATGTCCACATCCTCATTCCCAGAACTTGTGATTATGTTACCTTACATGGCAAAGGAGACTTTGCAAATGTAACTAAGTGAAGGAAGATTATTCTGAATTACTCAGGTGGGGACCCAGTGTCATCACAGGGGTCCTTATAAAATGGAAGGATGAGGGTCTGAGAGAAAAAGAGAGAGGGAGAGACAGAGACAGAGAGATAGACACAGAGAAAGAGAAGGAGAAGAGGGAGAGAAATTAATAGAGAGGGAGATAAAGGAAGGAAGAAAAAGAAAGAAGAGAGAGAGAATGAGAGAGAAAAAGAAATGTGTGGCTGTTATTCTGAAGATGGAAGAAGGAACCACCAGCCAAGGAATGAGTGTGGCCTCTAGAATCTAAAAAAGACAAGGAAACAGATTTTACCCTAGAGCCTTCAGAAGGAATGCAGCCCCGTGGACTCATTTTACACCTCTGACCTCCAGAACAATAAAATAATAAAACTGTATTGTTTTGAGCTACTAAGCTTGTGGTATTTTGCTACAACAGCCATAGGAAACTAACATATTCACAGGATCGTGGGATTGGGATGTAGACATTTATGGGGGCCATTATTCTGCCTACCACAGCACCTACATTTTTAGGCACATGAATTACTAAGTATGTCTTCTTGTAATTATATTAGTCAATGAAGAATTGTCTTCTATTTAAATGAAAATAATTTTCACGTATGATGATGTCCATTACATCAAAAATGTACTGGTGGCAGGGTAATGGTTTCCAAAAGCTTTTTCCTTTCTTAAAATTCTCTGATAAATCCCCCATAAAAAGAAAAATTATTTCTATAAAGCAGCCAAATGGAAATGTGACTGAGCTCAAAATATATAATATTCTCCCATGAATACTAATACATCCTTTCATTAAAAATAAAATACAGCTCAGCTGAAAGTATTGGCAGTGCACTGTTTCACCAATGTTGATGAAGTGTTCTTTGGCATAAGTTAAAAAAAATGTACTAAAGTCTCAAAGATGGCTCGTAGGAAGTAAAATGAGAGGAAATTTTAATTTCCTACAAGGCAAACCAAAAGAACAGTAAAACCAGATCAATGATGAAAAAAATAGAGAAAATCCAAATGGTACACCAACATCATATGACAGAAAAATCTTTAAATAAAACTAATCAAAGTGCAGACTAGAACAGCTAAGAGCACCGAGAATAATCTAATGTTATTCAAGATAAACATTGATTTCAATTAGTTTTTTATATTCATTATTGAAGGTAAAAGTGTCATTCAGGGAAAGGCAAAACAAGACATTACTATTGACAATTAAATTCAAAGCAAGTTTAAGAGACATGTTTAGGATTGACAAACTTTCATAAGGTATTCAGGGACACTTAATCCAATTGGATTGATTTCTAGGGAAAACGTGATTTTATATTCAGTAGAACACTTTCATATATATTACTGTACAGGCAAAAGGCCTTTTAATGTATTTTTACTTCTTTACAAACAATTACAGCTGCAGATGAGGCACTTTATAAGGCATTCAGGAGTTTAATCCCTATATTTTTGTGCCTGGACTTGCAAAGAGTTCTGCAAGTCTTTATCCATAAACATGATTCCAAAAGCTATTCAGATTCTTTTCTTGGGAGGCAATGTCTAAACACGAAGTAAAACTTTTGGATTCAACCTGTTCTATTTTCACCTGGAGAGTTGAATCTGGTGAATATGTTTCAAAACATTATTTCAAAGCAGAACGCTTTAAACACAATTCTGATTGTTTTCATAAATTTAAGATAAAATTAAACTCAGTGGATATTTATTGAATTAAAGGTACTTTTTTTGGAACTGTAATTGAGACAGAAAAATGGAAAAAAAAATGACTAATAGGAAGATGAAAGCCAAACCACCAATCATTCCATAAAGATATTAGCATCCCTGGGTTTTCAAAAAAATTTCTATTTTCTATCTTCTTTCCTTAATCCTTCCTTTCTTTCTTTCCGTTTCCTTTTTTTTCCTTTCTCGTGCTTATTGAGTATCTACTATGTCTAGATGTTGCACACTGAGAAAAAAGAAATACAGTCCTCACATTCATAGGCCTTTTATTTTTATTTTTTTTAATTTTTTTAAGATTTTATTTATTTATTTATTTGAGAGAGAGAGAATGAGAGAGAGAGAAAGCACATGAGGGGGGGGAGGGTCAGAGGGAGAAGCAGACTCCCTGCCGAACAGGGAGCCCGATGCGGGACTCGATCCTGGGACTCCTGGATCATGACCTGAGCCAAAGGCAGTCGCCTAACCAACTGAGCCACCCAGGCGCCCCACAGGCCTTTTAGATTAGTGGATAAAGTAAGCAGGTAGAAATCAAACAAGAAAAAAACAGATAAATGTCATTGGCAATTAGTGTCATGAAGGAAATAATGGAGTCTCTGAAAGGGAAAAACAAGGGGTTGATGGAAAGAGGCAATTTCAATTGGATTATCAAGGAAGATATATCCGAAGAAGTGATATTAAAGTAAAACCTGAAAGATAAGAAGTTATCCAGGGGAGGAATGGAGTTAGAAGCCTTCAGGCAGAGAACATAGTGCATGCTAAGACCATGCAGTGGTGAAAGTTTAGTATATGTTTAGATAAATGAAGGCATACTAGAAGTTCACCGCAGCATTACACAGAGAGGCAGACAAGAACCAGATAAAAACAGAGCCCCAAACTTTAGCTGGTCACATTGACTTAAAGATATTTTATAGGATCCTTTATAACTAGTGGGCCATGGGATTCATTTCTGGCCAAAGTTATGCAAAGTGATGTGTCATGTGCATTTTTTTCTTTTTCTTAATTTAAAGAGAGGAAATACATCCTTCTGTCCTCTTTCCTCCATACTGCTGGTTGTGATGGATGGAGCTCTTGCAGTCATCATGGACCATGAGCTTGAGAATCACACCAAATGGTGAGCAGGAAGGGCTTTGGTTCTCCAACAGCTTCATAGAACCATCATGCCAACTCTGGATTACTTAACTCTATGTTTCTTTTATTTTAGGAAGGAAACAACAAACTTTTTAAAGCAATGGTTATTTTGGGGGTTTCTATAACTACAGCCAGTACCTAATACAGGATGCTGATGTAATAGAGCAAATGAGAGATAGCAATGGCTTGTACTAGAATGACAGTGGCTATGGAGAGAAAAAGACACCTTCAAGCTCTATTTTAGAGGGAGAGAACAAAGGACTTAACAATAGATTGGATATGGCAGGGTGAGGGAAATAGAAATGTCAAAAATTAATCCAAGATAAGTGGTTTCAACAACCATTTGGTAGAAGGTGTCATCATTACTGAATGGGGACAAACTGGAGGCAAGATTTGAGGAAAAATAAAGATTTCACTTTGGATGTATCTCAGAAATACTAAGTCCCTCTATCATATTTGTTTTAAATCTGTGCTAAATCTATCAAGCAATGGATATATACCTTCAGAAATGATTGTATTTGCTAAATTCATTATAAAATTCAGTTAATTAGAATTTCCTCAGAAGATCTATAGCCAGTTGGTTTAGGAATTCTCATTGAACCCGAGTTGTTTCTTTCTTTTTTCCCCTTTATGTTACTCCTAAGTAGATTAAGTTGCTATGCAAACGTGCCATTTTCTTTTGGTTGTTATGTGTTCTAGAGGAAAAAAACACCCAAACAGGACCTATATTTAAACGAGTAGCTTCTCTCATTTTTCTCTAAGGGGAATACTAATGTTTTTGAAGGCTAGCGATTTACAATGTTATCTAATTCAAACCTTAGTTGTAGGGCTTGTCATCATCATGTTCCAGATGGGTAACTTAGAGAAGTTAAGAAATGTCACCAGGGTTACAAAACTAGAATAAAACAGAACAAGAATTCAAAGCTAATCTGCCGGATCCCAAAGTCTGTGTTCTTACTGCTAAAAATTGCTTCTTTCTTGTATGGTCGTCCTATAAATAAAGCCAAACAAATTCTAAGATACTGTCTTAATGCTAATTAATTATAATGATGAAAATTACTTTTGCAAATATATTTACATATTTGTCCACACATATTTATGTATATACACTCTGAAAATTTTCCAATAAAGAACAATATATAAAGAGTTCAACGAGAGTAGAGCTTTTCATGAGAAACCCTATATCTCTTGGTTGCCTCTGGCATTGATTAAATTGAAGTTAAAAAAATTATAATTTAGTTCCATCTTCAGACGGTCCATTATCAAAGCATAATGCCTTTTAAATGAGTTGAAAGAAAAGCCCATAGGCAGTAAAAAGTAGTAAAATCAGGAATGATAGTCTAGTGCTGATATTTAAATGAGAAGTAAGAGAAGTAAATAAAAAGGCCACTGCCAATTCTAGCCAGGAGACATTACAATATCCACTGGGGAAAAGGCTGGAATATATTTTTATCGAAAACATAATAATTTAGCGATATGAACAGTTCTTTCCACTAGATTCCTTCTTTTTAAAATACCCTGCTTTTCTTTAGTATAATAATTTATTCAATGTCCTGGAGTTCAGTGATTTTACTATCTACATAGTGAAAACCATCATGCAAATTGCTTGTCCTAAGTATTAGAATCAAATGTAAAGAGGTTATATAAAAACACACTATATCATGCTTACAGTCATTGTGAACTCATTATATGAAAGGATTTGCACTAAGTGATAAGTAGATACAAAAGAGAAATTAATGATTTCTTACCTCAATGAGTTCAGTGCCCGGTGAAAGCAATATACATATACAAGTGTGTATGCGTGTGTGTGTGTGTGTGTATAAAACCGTATTTAAGTAAAGGCTCTCATTATGTGTATGCTGTATTTCTAAGTCCTTAAGACAAGCTTCATTGTTCATGAACTTACTTGGTATATAGTTCACAGCTAATGGTTTGTGAGAGGAATAAACATAATTTAATATACAAACAAATGATGTATCTTTATAAGTGATCTTCAGTTTGCACTCAGTTGGCATAATTGAACATTGGATATTGACTACCCAATCATTTTTAACTTTAAATGAAGACTGAACAACACTTTACTCCCTCTCCTCATTCAGTACTTCTCCTTCTCAGTGATGTTTCCTAACTTATTTTGGGCTTCCATCAGGCCTCCCTCCTCCTAGTCTATCCTCTCTGTTAAATCAGGAAACTATACACTTTCAGTGGCAGAAAGACACTTTTCATCTGCAGTCTTCCTTGATGTGTCCAAATCACCTAGTGAGTTCCAGTCTTGGCTCCCTCTGGTGTTAGAATAACTAAGGCAGGACAATGGCTTCTCCCCTGGGGGTTGCAACATTTCCGCTTGAGCAGAAGTTAGCATCCCCAGCCCTCTCCCAAATTTAACCCCTGGTTTGTCCAATCTTGCCCCAAAACTTCCAGATAGAGACTGGGATTTTTTTTGTTGTTGTTGTTGTTTTTGGTATATTTGAAGTTACAGTACTGCTTGATGATAATTTTACATTAAAAAATATAGTCCTCATAATATCTTTTTCTTAATATAGACTTTTCTCCAACTTTCCACTTTTTCTATTAATTTATCTTATTAATACCTTTTTTTTCAAAAGCAAGCATTTGTTTCTCAGTTCTGTAGGCTGGAAGTCAAAGATGAAGGTGCCAACAGATCTGATATCTGGTGAGATACTTTTTCTTAAAATAAGTGTATCTTACAGGAACTTATTGTGATCAAAACAGAAATTACAATACTTTTTCAAGTAAACAGAGCCAGTGCTATTTTTAGTGTATTTTAATGCATTCGGAAAAGAAAGAAATTTTAAAAGACTTCTGTAAAAGTGAAATGAGTGTACATGAGCATTCCTTTTAAGTCTGATGGCAATTTAAGGTCAATAGATGTTTTAAAAATTTTTTGTAATTGTCTGTCATTTGGATATATTTTCCTTCTAGTGCCAAAAAATGCCTACTTGTAAATATAGAAATAAAAATTAAAAAACATTTAAAATTCAATAAAAAGCAATTTTTAATTTAAAGTTATATTTGTTTCACATATACAGTTTTAAAGTTAAAATTTTAATACAGTAGACTGGTAGTAATATTTCCTTATGTATTAATATAGAACACAAAAAGCAGATATTCTGGAAGGCTTCTGCGTATTAACTAATTATTTTTACTCCATGAAGGCAAATGAAAGCTTTCTTAAAGCAGAACATGCTAGTCTCACATTGGATATCCATTCAAATAAGAAAATGTCAAATTACAGGTCAGATAAAAATTATCATTTTTTTCAAAAGAAAAGTTTCTATATAATTGGCAAACAAATTCTACTTTTTCTAGTTATAAGAATATAGGTTCAGAATAATTTATGCGAAAATACATTTTACGAAATGTGGCGTAAGAAAATTTTACAATCTGAATAGATTATGATCAGATAAGACAATGAAAATGATTGAATGAATTACCTCCTGAAATCTTCAACCTGAGAGTATTGTACAGTTGGGTTCAATTCAAATTTATTAGTGGAGACTTATTCATAGTCTATACCGTATGTTTCAGAGTAAGAAATTAGGCATTGCCATCATTTTAAGAAGCTAATATAAGTGAACCGAAACTTTATTTTTTTAACATTCCAATTCCAATTATAGACAAAAATGTAAAAACCATAAGTTAAAAATAAACAAATATGCTCATCAGTGTATTAAAATAGTTTCTAGTCATCAGGTGAGATTAGTTCTCAGGAATGCAAGGTAATTTAAATAAAAGAGACTATAAATCTATGTTTAAGGGAAGATTTGAAGACTAACTCAGCTACTTACTGGACATTTAACTCTGTCAAGTTGGTGAAACTTGTCATGACTCCCTTTCCTTATTCATAATATAGGGCTAATGTTATGTATCTCAAACAAGTATTGTGAAGATTTAGGTTGATTAATGCTGTAAAACACTTAAGAGAGTGACTGGAAAATTGCAAAAGATCAATATTTGCTAGCTAGTAGTAGTAGTAGTGGTGGTAGTAGTAATTAAGTTAATATATTTATCAGAAAAAGGATTAATAATTCAACAAAATATAGCCTTTTCTAATAAACATAAAGATAAGCTGAAAAGACATTCCATAAAATGCAATACCTATTACTGAAAACTTAAAAAACAATAGGAAGAAGATTAATTAACATAAGTTGAGAGAGAATATGGAGCTTAAGCCAATGATTTGTATAATATTATTGGTATAATGTTATACTCATTCATATTTATTCCAATACCCTCATTCATCTATTTCCCCTGCTCAAAGGGCACTACATTTTAAATACCTATGTAGAGATAGAAAAACAGAGGATTTTGAGGGAGGGAGAATTCAAAAATCAGGCACATCACTTTTACTGATTAAAGACCCACAGAACTCAGCCACCTGGTCTCACCTAATAATAGGCAGAATGATAAATGCAGAGTGACAAAGAGAAAAATAAGATAATATTGGTGAGCACATATGAGTGTCTCTGCCACACACCTACTAATGCAAATGTTGGGATGTTTTCAAAATCTTAATAATATAAACAGAGTAAGTTATGTCATTTTTCTTGTATATGAAAACATCTCTAAGATATTTTTTTACAAGCAGAACATAGATATTTAAAATATCGAAAGGTACTTCCAAATTAGCTTCCATTCCTTTCTTTTTTTCTAAGTAAAGATTTTTGTAAGAGAAGTTTTAGGTTCATAGCAAAATTAAGAGCACAGTATAGAGATTTCCCATATGCCCCCTGATCCCACACATACATAGCCTGTCCCATTACCGTCAGCCCACCAGAGTGGTACATTAATTACAATGGATAAACATACATTGACACATCATTATCACCCAAAGCACATAGTTTACAATATGGGTTCAGTCTTGGTGTTGCATATTCCATGGGTTTGGACAAATGTATAAGGGCATGTATCCATCATTATGCTATCATGCAAAGTGTTTTCAATGCCCTAAAAATGCTCTGTGCTCTGCTTATTCATCACCCCCATCCACCTCTTAGCAACCACTGATCTTTTTACTGTCTCCACAGTTTTGCCTTTTCCAGAACGCCATATAGTTGGAATAATACCCTATGAAGCCTTTTCAGATTGGATTCTTTCACTTAATAATATGCATTTAAGTTTCCTTCATGTCTTTTCATAGCTTGATAGCTCATTTCTTTTTAGTGATGAATATATATCATCATGTGGATGTACCATAGTTTACTTATCCATTCACCTACTCAAAGACATCTTGGTTGTTTCTAAGTTTCGGCAATTATGAACAAAGCTGTTACAAACATCTGTGTGCGGGTTTTTGTATGGACATGTTTTCAACCCTTGTGCGTAAATACCAAGGAACGTGATTGCTGGATCATATGTAAGAGTGTGTTTAGTTTTCTAAGAAGCCACTAAACTCTTCCAAAGTAGCTGTACCATTTTGAATTCCCACCAGCAATGAGTGAGAATTCCTGTTACTCTACATTCTCACCATCATTTGGTGTTGTCAGTGTTCTAGATTTGTGTCCTGATTTTGTTCTGGTAAGTGCCCTCTACTCCTTTTTTACTGATTTATGTTCCCATCAGTAATGTTATCAAGTCCCCGTTTCTTCATATTTTCATAAAGACAGTGTGCTGTTGGACTTTTGGATTTTTGCTAATTTGATCATAGTTGAAACATAGTAGCTGTGTTACTTAAATCTGCATTTATTTTATTATGAAAGAGATTGAGCATCTCCTGTCTTTTGAGACATTTTTATTTCCTTCTTTATGACCTCTGCGCAGTCATTGGTGATGACAAGATGCTCAACGTCACTAATCATCAGGACAATGCAAATGAAAACTACAATGAGATATCACTTCATACTTATTAGAATGGCTCTTATCACAAAAACAAGAAATAATAAGCATGGGTGAGGATGTGGAGAAAAGAGAACCCTCATGCAGTGGTGGTGGGAATGTAAATTTGTACTGCTGCAATGGAAAACAATATGAAGTTCCCCTCAAAATTAAAAGTAGAAATACCATATGATCCAGGAATCCTACTTCTAGGTATATATTCAAAGGCAATAAAATCTCTATATTGAAGAGATATCTGAACTCCCATGTTCATTGCATTACATTAGCCATCCTGGATGCTGGACACTGTTCCCTTTAATACTTCCAGATAGTTCTTTCCTCAGGCCCTGGGTATTCTCACACCCATGAGCTAATCAATTTTTTGTTGAACACTTGAGGGAGACCCTCTGCAGGGAACTCTCTGGAGTTCTTTCCGTGTACAGCTCTCTCCTCTCTGGTACTGTCCTGTGAACTAAAGTTGCCTTGATCTCTCTGCACTGTCACATACTTCTCCAGCTGGGTGCTCTCCCTGTACCTTGGCTTGGGAGCTCCATCTCAGCAGCCAAAGCGATGGAGTAAGCATAGAGCTCACCTTTTTTGTTTTCTATTTCTTAGAGATTATCGTCCATTATTACCTGATGTCCACTATTTTTTTATTTTTTCAGGAGGACAAATCTAGTTCCTATTTCTCTATCTCTGTGCAAAGCAAGATTCTACAATTAAAATTTTAAAATAAAAACCAGAACATACCCATTTCAGTCTGGATCCCAAACAGAAGTGGACGGCAAACAAATCAGAAAAATTTAAAGAATGTTTATATTCAGAGGGGTTATTTGTGGATATTTGGTTGCACACTGGGAGGACACAATAAACAGTATAACCATCCTAGGCTAATAGCAGCAGAGCTGTTACTAACCCTGGTCGCTTTGGGCCTAGGACATAAGGTGTTTACTAGAACTCAGAAGGAGAAGATCAAGTTAAGAAGCCTTCCTTGAAAAAATGAGTGACCTAAGGAAAACTAAAGGGAGGGACCAGAGAAATATACTGACCTCATTGCCTTTTCTTTTTCCTATGGACTTAATCTAAATTAGAAGCCAAAGGCAAGAAAGGGGATAGAATAGTTTACATAGGTCAGCTTCTTAGAGCACAGAGCAAGGTGTATTTTCAAAGGAAATGGAAGATACCTAGCACAAGATAATTTTGGGCATCCTTCTATCCATGCAGTTGTGTAAACCCTGGTAATCATGTTTGATTCTCTCACGTCCCCCACCTCCGCATTCCAACTGGTCACCGATTCTGTAGATTCTACTTTTCAATATGTTATATATTTATTGCTTCCTCTCCAGCTTACTATTGTCACTGTTTTAATTAATGCTGTCACTATGTTCCCATGCATTTTGCCATAACCTCTTAAATACTTTCCTGGACTCCCAGTTTTGGTCCCTCCTCTTTAGTCCATCCATTCTTTAGAAATAATGGGATTGCTTTTTCTTTCTTTTTAACTCAGACCTGATCACATCATTTCACACCTTTATATTTTCCAGTTGTTCCAACATTTCAGTGGGGATTTCAAGATGACCCATTTTCTGGCTTCTACCATTGTCACCATCTTAAGCAAGAGGAAGTCATAATAAAATACAAAATGTAAAGCTCATTATTTTTCATAAATTTCTCTTGACAACTCCTATTCTCCTAATCCTTCAAATGTCATCAATTTCTCATTATAGTTGTTACTAGGTTACCTTTTTCCACAGTGCTGAACTAGCTCCCTATCTCAACCAATTAATGCCTCTTTAGCGCTCATTAAACTAAGAATTACTTCTATTAATCTTTATATTATTTCTCTTAATAAAAGACTGATTTTTATGTAAGGCATACCTTGTATCAACTTCAGATGTGAATTAGTTTCTCATTCTTAAAGTATTCAGGATCAATACTTAATTCACTTTATTGCTTAGTGAACTATCAATTAATTCAGTTTCTAATCCAATTTTTATTTTATGTGCTCAATGAAACACTTTATATAGTATTTTAACATTTTAAAAATCTTGGTTGCAGAGAATACATTTGAGCCATTTTTTTATTGCTAGTAAATACACAGAAATATTTCTCAAATGACACTTCATTTATCTAAATCAGTCTACAACCATAGAAGTTGTTTGCTGTGTTTAGAAGGGAGCATATAACGTGGTGAACAATAATGATAAAATTTGATGTGCACTTACAAGGCCCAGCTTTTCATTATAGTTCCTTCTTCCCTAAAATTTAACCCCTTACAACATTACTCTTATCTTTATATTACATTCCCTCAAAAGTTTAATCATTTCTGAAATGTCTGGATCTTCATCTGATTCTACCACTTACTAGCTTGTGACCTTGGACATACTTCTCTTGGGATCTGTTTCCTCATCTGTGAAATGTGAATAATAACTTCTACTTTGTGGCACTTTTGTGAGGAATAACTAAGTTAATGCATTAAAACGCTTAGAACGGTGTTTGGAATATAGGAAACAATCTACAAGTGTTATTGTTATTATGAAATCAGATATAAATGCTTAGTCTATCTCCTCCTCTGTAAGGCCAATCAGTTAACCTGGTTTGCACTATTGCTCCCCATCAATTTACATCTCATTGAAGACTTCATCTTCTCAATTATCTTATTTTTCCTGCATATTCCATTTCTCCCTTGTCACTTGCTCTTTCTTATCAGCATTTAGATATCTTCAAATATTTGTTTGGCTGTAAACATGCCACTCAAACACGTTCCATGAGGATAAGTTCTTGTGTTCATTTTCTTTTTTATCACAATATCTGTCTGATATATAGTAGGTACTCAATAAATATTAATTGAATTAAGGTATGGAAAAATCATAAATTAATCATTTGAGGGCCTGAATGCTTTAGCTATTGACCTATCTCCTGCCTATGCTTCACAGACTAACATCTATTTTCATTTCCCACTCATTTCTCAGTCCTCAGCAAGCTGACATCTACTTCCTCCATTTCACTTAAGTGGTTCTTATCAATTAAGTTAAAATATATGTTGCAACGGGGCGCCTGGCTGGCTCAGTCAGGAGAGCATGTGACTCTTATCTTGGGGTAGTGGGTAGTTCGAGGCACACATGGGGCATGTAGAGATTACTTAAAATATATATATATATATATATATATATATATATATATATATATATATATAGTTGCATTTAACTTATGCCCTGGAAACATTGGTTTTACATTTTGCTATTAGCTTCAAGTTCAAATAAAGCAAGTTCATCCTTTTTAGGAAGTTAAGCTTTTAAAATTGAGAAAGTTTTCACTGTAAGGCAGACATTATCGAAAGTGTTTAATTAATGTATTTCAGAGATTCAGAGAAAAAGGATCTGATGCTTAGACAGACACCATAAGTAGGATGAGGAATGATAATGTGAGATGAACAGAACAGTGGAAAAAGTAGAGATCAAGACAAGATTTGTGCATTTACTGGAAACAAATGTAGATACTAGCATCAGTGAGTCTAGCAATAGGCAATAGATAGTGATTCAAAGAGTTGGTATTGGGAGGAGGCTGCCTCCATACCTAGTGTGGGGTATGGGGCAAAATCCTTGTGGGGAATGGAGTAAGTGAGCAAGAGACCTCAGAAAAAAATGGGGTACCACTTCCATTTATAGCTATGGCAGGTTAGATGGCATTGAAACCCTCCCATGCTATAATATTCAAGCTACATATTTTACAAATGTACAACAACAGTTTCAAAGAGTTATCTGGTAACCAATGAAAGGTTCTGATCCTAAGAGCAAAGAAAAACACAAGCTTGACAGATTTCTTTGTAAGGATTTTTTTTGCACACTCCAGCTAAGGAAAATAGAACCCGAGAAAACAGTAAGGTTCTCTGGAGGAGAAAGACAGAGATTATGGTTCAGGGATGCTAAGGAAGTTTGGGGCAGGAATCAGAGGCTTCAGAATGTTAACCCTAATAATCTCTGTAAAATTCCTTCAGAGCTTTTGCTTTTAGATAGCACCTAATCTGTGAGTACAGGGGTGGATCTCTGGAAAAACTAGGAGAGACTAGCTACCAAAGACTAAAGAGCAGAGAAGAAATTCTGAGTCTGCACAATAGTGAAGAGATACAGATGGGATTTTAGGCCCCTCTGGAACAGAGATGCATTATAAACACCCTAGGCTTTCAACTGAACCTGAAGAAAGGCCGTATCATACAAACAAGGATTATGCTGTAAGAGAAGGGATCGTGCTCTGGGAGTATGTGCAAACTAGAACTGCCCTACTCTAATAAAGCTTGAGAGCAATCCTTGACCAAATTAGTGTGATCTAATGGTAATATAAGTACATCCCAGAAAAAACTTAATACTATTTAGAGGATGTTAAAATAACCTAAGAACTCTTCAAAGTATTTTCCAAAATATCCAAAGTGTTTTCCAAAATTCCAGCATATAATAAAAATAACTAGGGTATATAAGGAAGCAGGAAAAACTATCCAATTATGAAGAGATGAAATAGACCCGAAGATAATCCAGATATTGGATTTAGCAAACAACATTTTCAAAGTAACTATGCATGCTATAATTAGACAAAATAAAGGAACAATTGAGGAAAATATGGACAAAATATACGAGGGGGGAAATTTCAACAGAGTTGAATAATGAAAAGAAAATAGAAATTCTAGAACCAAAAATACAATGTCAGAACTGAAAAAACCATACGGTGGGATAAACTGTAGACTTGACACAGCAGAAGACAAGATTAATGAACATGAAGATAGGGCAATAGAAAAACACCAAAAGAAAAAAGAAAAAAAAATTATGGAAAAAAATAAAATGAAGTATAAGAAACATATGGGACACAAAACAAGATATAAAAGACACATAGGACATGATCATAGCATCTAGGATATGTATAATTGGAATCCCAAAAGGAAAAGTGAAAAGAAATAGGATGGAAGCTTTTTTTTTTTTTTTTGAGAGATAGCACACGTGAAGGGGAGAGGGAGAGGGAGAGAGCATCTTAAGCAGGCTCCATGCCCAGTTCAGAGCCCCATGCTGGGATTGATCTCCTGGACCTGAGATCATGACTTGAGCTGAAATCAAGAGTGGGGCGCTTAACTGACTGAGCCATCCAAGTGCCCTGGGACTGAAGCCATATTTGAAGAAATAATTGCAAAAATGTCCAAATCTATAGGAAGAAAGGTATCAACTCACACATTCAAGACATTCCACAAATCTATGTGAGGTTAAAAGACACACATCCACATACCCCCTTAGGCACATCATGTTCACATTGCTGAAAATGTGAACACAGAGCTAGAGGAAAAGTACTCATTACTCCAAATAAGCGGCAGAAGAAATTATGGATGCCAAAAGCCATGGGGCGACATCTTCAAAGTGGTAGAGGAGGGAAAAAAATTACTTTGAATCCAGTATTATATTATTTAGCAAAAACAGCATAAATGAAGGTAAAATTGAGACATTTTCAGATGAAAACAGATAAGAAACAAACAAAAAGTGTAAATGTTTTATCACCAGCAGACTTAAAGATTGTAAAGGTTGTAGAGAATTATAGGTACAATAGGAAGTGAATAAAAACATCATAACAGAAAGCTTTTATTTTGTTTGTTTTTTTATTTATTTTTTATTTTTTTTAATTTGAGTATAGTTGACACACCACTATACAGCACCATTACAATATCATTGACTATATTTCCTATGCTGTACTTTTTATTCCCACCCCAGGTCATGATCCCAGGGTCCTGGGATGGAGCCCTGCATTGGGCTCCCTGCCCTGTGGGAAGCCTTCTTCTCCCTGAGTTCATTGCCTATCATATGGCACATACCAACAGATAATGACTGAAGGATTGAAAAAATTAATAAATGCCAAAGAATTAGTCACAAGTAATAAGACAAATTTTTAGTTAATAGAATTTAGGCCCAAAGTCAGAGTAGGATTAATATAGGTTTGACTTAAGACTTAAGACTGATTTACTGAGTACTTCTTAATTTGTGTACTTAAAAACAGAATGGTATAAAGCAGGGCTATACCTGATTAGAGCCATGATAAAGAAGAGGGCAAGGACTGAGAGCCTGGAAGTTCATTTCAAATATAAATTACCTTTTATAAATGATATAGTATAAAGATCTTATTTATTTGGTGGCGCAAAGAAGTGCTCAATGGTATCTTCTCATCAGTGCTTGTTATATGCATGGGTGGGTGTTGTTTAGGAAAATGATGTGACCACGTAATATAGAAAAATAGTTTTATGAAAGGAAAGTACATACAAATATTAGATGTTAAGTTGAAAGAGAGAAAGACTTTAGAAGATAGAAAATGAACAAGGATCCATATTCAGGTGGAAATTGTCATCATTAGATAAGAAGAGAGCTTTTTAGGGGCGCCCGGGTGACTCAGTCGGTTAAGCGTCTGCCTTCGGCTCAGGTCATGATCCCAGGCTTCTGGGATCAAGCCTCGAGTTGGGCTCCTTCCCTCTCCCTGCTTGTGCCCTCTCTCTCTGTCTCTCTCTCTCAAATAAATAAAATCTTTTTTAAAAAAAGACAGTTTTTTATTCTAGAAAAATTATATTTTGAGCTATTTGAATTATCCTCCTAGTCATATATACTGATTTTCATTATAACTAGCTGCATTTACATAATATGTTTTTAGAAAAAGTGTCATTTTATTACTTTATCCTCCCATCTGGAATTTGGCATTTAATATGCATATGTATTTGCATATCCTAGATTTAATTAAAAAACATAATTTAATTATATTATGTATTTAATTAATATATCTATAAATATATACACCTGACTTCTATAAAATCTATTTCGTAGAACTAATATATACATAGTACCACAACTGGCTCTGTGTAGCACACACATACACAAAATGCAGTACTCATTTACAACTTATATTCCATATTAACTGTCTCTAATACAAGTTTTATAGTGTTATATGATAACTTAATCTATCTTAATTGTTCCAATATCTAAACATTATGGATAAAAGTAAAATCATGCTCACTGGGTTCACTAGAATTTTCTCTACCTTCCTTTAGTTCTTACTTGTTGCAGACAAATATTTTCATCCATTTTTATTGGGTTCTTATCTCCTTCCCCACAGGATATGATATGGTAAACTTGTTCCTTTCTCTTTCAGTCATCAACTTGCTCTTTCTTCTTTAACCCCAGAAGATGATGGCTTTGTTGGCAATTTGTTTATAAAATTGAGCTATCCAGTGTGAATCTCATGTATTTCTGTTTTTCCCTCAAAATACCTTGGTCCTTCACTCTTTGTACTGTGACAAAACATCCCGGTAGCTTCACCCATTAATTCAACTTTTACTCCCGTCTGCAACTGACATTGCCCCAAACTCTACCAGGACAGCGCTGCATTCCTGATCGATCTCTTCCTGCTTTGTAGTACATATGTGACTTATGATTCCATCCCCCTTTAAATGTTCCCATTTCCCTTGGCCCTGGTGTTCTTCACCTCTGCTCAGTTATTTCCCACACCAAACACCTTTCCTTTACCCTTCTGTCAGCTCAGTGTGATTCAGTGTACAATTAGTTAGATAATTAATAAATCAATGCGTAAAATAAAAATGGAAATGACTAGTGAGGCCAAAGTCCAATGCCAGGGGAAATTACGCTCTAATAAATTGAATAGTATCCACACAAGTGCATGAAAGTAAGTTAAGGGTTTTTAGTGATGTACAGACCAAGTACAATAGGAGCCCAGCAGACATAATGCCCCCACAAGGTTATCTCAAAAACGTATTAATCATCAAGACTTTATTTCAGAATCTCTGAAGACCAAGTAAGAAATCAATAGGATGGCAACTAAGGTAGAAGAAACTTTAGGCACTGATCTATAACATCAGAAAAATTACAGAGATTGCACAGGAATTGTTATGCGGGAAAAATAGAAAGTAAGAAGGAGAAAACTGTAGATTATGGCCAAACCATAAAAGTTCTGGAATTGCAGGGAGGAACGTTTTACCAATCTCTGTAGGAATGGACAGCCATTGAAGGTTTTATGTGAGGCTGACATAAATGGAGTTTCACACTATCAAAATTTTTCTGACACCAGTGTTTAGGATAAATCAGTGTTGAGAGCAAGTGTGTTGGAGGACAGGATTCAGGCAGGAGTCTATTTAAATTGTGCTTTAGAAAGCCACACGTCTCCATGGAAGGCAGATGAGCACATCTGGAACGTTTTGGGCTGTGGAGCTGGGCTGTTGCTCAACTCCTGACTCCATTGTTTATTAGTTTGGTGACTTTAGGTAAATAATTAAATCTCTTTGGGGATCATTATCTCCATCCAGAAAACAGGAACTACAAGTAGTGCCTTTGAGGATCGCATAAGGTAAATTGTGAAAGGTCCTGGTGCACTGGTGACACCTAGTAAGTAAGCATTTACCAAATAATCCCAGCTGTTGTCATCATCAGTGGTGTTAACTAAAAGGTGGTAGTAGAAGGGAAAATAGAAAGCAGCATACAGAAGTAAAAGGTGTTTCGGAGGGAACGGAGGACTTTTCAGCTTATCAAGTAGTTGTAGGAAAGAGTCAGAGATGTCTCTGAGGTTTTATTCTGGGTAAGTTAGAGACTGCGTGTGCCATTAATCAAAACATGCAGGTCACCAGGAGTTGCTGCTTTTGGAGCCGGAGTAATAAATTTGGTTTGCTCATGCTGATTTCAAGGTGCAAGTAGGTCATACAGGTAGAGCAGTTATTATGCAGTTGAACATGCATTTTGCAAATCAGGGATAGAAATATAAATCCTGGAATTGCACAGACTGGGCCTGAAATCTTGAAAAGGAGGAAAATCCCTAACAGAATAAATGATAGCTTCAGGAATGAAGTATCACCACACCTCAACCATTCCCTAAGTCTTCCTTCCAAATGTGCTTCTCACACAGGTTTCATAAACGAATCCCCTGGGTTTCCCTGTGGTGGTCCACCATGTCTGCCATATCTGCTTTAGTTTGTTCGCTCACAACTTATCTTTCTCCTAATGCCAAAAACACCCAGCCGCCTGCATCATCCGTGTGACTGCGCAAAGCAACTGAAGGAACCGAGGACACCTTTCCTCTTTGTGACTGATGCCATCCATTGCAATGAAACAACTCAGGATTTGCTTGCCTTCACCCTGACACTCAGACCAAATCCGAAGGAGTTAAACTGGATAATAATTCACATAACAGTCACTCCGCTATAAGCAGAACCTCTTTTCTAATGATAAATATTTCCCCAGGGGATTCTGTAGTCCATACTATAGTTTTTAATCTATCAATCCAAATAGACCCACTGAGCCCAGTGAAATCTTCCCAGTTGGTTTGGTTTTTTTTTTTTTTTTTTTTTTTTGGTTTGTGTGTGTGTGTGTTTCCCATTTCCTATTCTTTCTAGGAATGAGCTCCCAGATCACTTCCACACTCTCTGAAAAAAGATGTATTTCTATCTTTTTATCTGCCCAGTGTAAGGATTATTCTTTTTCTCTTCCCGAAGCTGTTTCCTCAGGACTTCAGGCTATCCGACAGTGTCTTGTCCCCTCCACCTGTCTAGTCGATTACCCTGGAAGCAGCCTCTGAAATACATGTAGATTCTTGAATGTTGAAGACTATTCCACAAGTTATATTTGGGACACTTTAAAATTGAGGTATGGCAACATGAAGACCGGCTGTGAACTATCTTAGTAACTTGGGTGAGAAGCAAAAGCAGCACTGGGAGGCTGAAAACATTAAAACAAAACAAAACAGAAAACCACACATGAAAATTAAGACTATTTTGAGATCTTGCATGTCTAAGAGTTTATACATTATTTTTAAATCAAATTCACCAAAAACAGAGATTTTATAAGTCCCACTCGTATCTGCTTGAGATATTAAACAGTCATGAAGAATTTCCCTTATATTTAATAAATTTGTTACTTTTGTTCTGTACAATTCTAGTGAGAATTTGTGTGATATGGAGATGTTGGTGTATTGACAATCATAACTTTCTTTTTCTCTTTCCAAATACCAATTTAATTCCTTTCTAGCCCTAAAGTGAGGTATCTAATCAAAGGGTAGCATGAGGTCAACTCTTGCATTGGACACTGTTGATAAGCCTGAGGTGAGGTCATCACCAATGTAATGACTCCTTATAGATTTACGAAGAGCCTGAAGCTCCAGTCCAGCTTCAACCACAGAATAAAAATACAAAAGGAGAGACATGACTAACCATTGCCAGCATTTTGCTTAGTTCACTTTGAAAAAGTGAAACTCTGTGCCCCAGTGTCAACTTTTCCTTGTGCACACTGTCTGCTTGTCTTGAAATTTGAGGAGAAGGAAAAAGAAAATTAAGAGAACAAGGGAGAAGTATTTCCGGATTCTGATATGATCCCAGATTCTAAAGAATGCCCCAAGAGTAAGAGAGTCAATCACAGCATGCCACTGGGTATAAACACAGATATAGTCCAAAAATCCCAAAAGAGTTAATTTGGGTCTTTTAAAATGTCTTCCTAGCTAGTTCTGTTCAAAGTGCGTAATAGAAAAATAATCTGCTTACATTATGTTTAGCAAATGCCAAAACACCTGATCAAATAAGACTTTTAAGGAATTCATATGCTTTATTTTAACTTCATTGTGAAATACTTCTTTTGTTTTGTCTCCAAGTGCATAATTCAATTTTCTACACAGATTGATGACTCAATAAATGTGATCATGTAGTGATTTACATTTGACACATACTACTGTAGCAGATGATATAAACTACAAAATTTTCTGTACTAATATTTTTATAATTTTGATATTGCACAAAAATTTACTGAGTGCCTATTATATACCAAGGCCTCGAGTATACAATAAAAACAAAACAAATATCAGTCCCTGACTTCTTGAAATTTTTGTAGTCTTATACGCAATTCATATGTACATTTATTCTATAGAGTGATCTGTGGAGTGAAGTCAATTTTGCTACAGGAGAGTAGCCCAGAGAAGCCTAATCTGCACTCACAGATCAATCACAGTTCTCAGTATTAAGAAATACTGCCCACTGGGGGAAACAACACATAATAAAAGTTGAATGAAACCTAGCTTTTTGGTAGGATTTTATATTTACAAGGTGATTTTCAAAACATATCAAATTATGACTTTAAAGGAAAGGAAAAGATTGCACCAATAAATAGCTATATATTGCTAACCATTAATGATTACTTATTCTCTGATTTTGTTTCTGGATTTGTTTTTAGTTGGAATACTATAATGTTTATAATCTAAAATTATACCTCAAATCTCTTGAATTTGACTTACTAAATGTTTATTTCTATGTGCAAGCCATGTGTTCAGTGCTGATACTATAAATATATCAAAGATAAACATTCCCAATTTAAGGAATTCACCTAATAGGTACATGGCCTTCTAAATGTCTCTTGGTTCTAAATGTTCTTGGTTCCAGGACTAGAGGGTATTATGCTAAGTGAAGTAAGTCAATCAGAGAAAGACAAGTATCATATGATCTCACTGATAGAGGAATTTGAGAAACAAGACAGAGGATCATAGGGGAAGGGAGGGAAAAATGAAACAAGATGAAACCAGAGAGGGAGACAAACCATAAGAGACTCTTAATCTCAGGAAACAAACTGAGGGTTGGTGGAGTGGAGGGGGGTGGTAGGGATGGAGTGGCTGGGTGATGGACACTGGGGAGGGTATGTGCTATGGTGAGTGCTATGAATTGTGTAAGACTGATGAATCACAGACCTGTACCCCTGAAATAAATAATACATTATATGTTAAATAAATAAATAAACAAACAAACAAATAAATAAATAAATATTCTTGGTTCCAGGGATGCCTGGGTGGCTCAGTTGGTTAAGCATCTGCCTTCAGTCCAGGTCATGATCCCAGGGTCCTGGGATTGAGCCCTGCCCTGCGATGGGGGTCCTTGCTCAACGGGGACTCTGTTTCTCCCTCTCCCTCTGCCCCTCCCCCCTGCTCTCTCTCTCTCTCATGCTCTCTCACTCTCAAATAAAATCTTTAAAAAAATAAATAAATGTTCTTGGTTCCAGTAACAAATATTTAGTCAATCCTAAAATATAATTCTAAAATAAAATTTTTAATTTATAACATCTAATGACCCAGTGAAAATAGTAAATTCATATTGTTTGTCACCATTAGATTTGTAGGCAAAGAAAAAAAGACCTATAGTGGTATATTATGGGAATTCAGTTAATTTAGTTTACTTCTTTCAATAACAGACTTGGAAATGACTATAGCACCTATAGATGGTCATCTACTTATTGATTATAAGCTAATTATTAATGAAACTTACAGTTGAATGCTGAAATTTTTGTTTATATTCAACTGTAAAAGAGCAACAAAGGTTAAAAAAAAAAACAACACAGACACACTAATTAATTACTTGAAGACTACCTTATGAAGCTCTTCCTAAACTTCAATACATCATTGGCAGCTCTATAATCTCACTAAAAGTCTTTAAATTACAGAAAGCCTAATATCAATGCTGGATTTTGGCATTAGAACTCTGTTCTCGTGGTTTAAAGATAACTGTATCTGTGGGTTTTAAAAAATTAAATAAGGCATTAGGGAATTCCGTTGCCTTGATAAGATTCTGGTTATTTATTTTGCACCGGTGAGAGTTGCCCTAGGGCACTCTTCCTCAGGTTACTGCCTTAATAGAATGCTGAGATATGAAAACAGAAAGTGCCAGTTGTAGTGAGGCATGTATGGGGCTCTCGCTAGCCCAGTGATGGGTTCGGCACACAGCTCTCTCCATTCCTGGGCTATCTGCTACAGGAAACAGCTGTGGTGTGATGGACAAACACTAGATGTGCACTCAATACGTTCTTGCTTACTTACCTAGTAAATTTTGACACATGTATTATCCTGACTTGCAAAAATGTTAAAATAATGTAATAGCTATTTTTCTTAGATTACAGGCTGCTGTGAAGATTAAATGAGTTCAGCTATGTGATTGTATGTGGTAATCTATCAAAGGTAATATAGATACAAGGCATTGTTATTATTTTTCTCATGGAAAAACCTTATCTTTGCTTTGTAGCTAATGTTGATTTAATATTACATCAACCATAGCCTCATGCCCCACAAAAATGAATGCAGATCTGTTACTAACAAAAGTTGACAGTGCTTTATTTCCACTCCTGATACTGTGTATCATATACACTGATAATAGGAATCTGGCAATGCAGCAATATGCTGAGCCACCTTTACATTTAAGATGGATGCCAGGATCTCCAGGACTGACAGAGGGAAGTAAGTAATGTACCTTTAAAAAGCCCTACCCCCGTTGTTGGGGCACCTGTGTGGCTCAGTAGGTTGAGCATCCCACTCTTGATTTTGGCTCAGGTCATGATCTCACGGTCCTGAGATCTAGCCCCAGGTCTTGGAGCCCCATGCTCAGCAGGGAGTCTGCTTTCCTCCCTCTTCCTCTGCCCCTCCCCCTGCTCATGCAGGTGCGTGAGCGCACTCTCCTTCTCTCTATAAAATAAATAAATCTTTAAAAAGCTCTACCCCCATTGCCATCACCGCACCCCCTCCCCAGGGCCAGCAACTGTGGAAATGACTGTGATGATTTGCCTTTGGTCCCTTCTATTCTCTTGGTATGACCAATTATCAATCCATAAATAAAAGCAAATTCACTCCAGGTATGCCTTTGTATCATCTCTTTCTTGCAAGATAATTTTGTATTGTTAGTCTAGTTAGCTCACATAACGTTACTTAAATTACGTAAATGTCAGTCCTTCTGAACCCTTTAGATCCCTGTTGAGATTACCTTTCTCTCCCTGAACTTGGGAAAAAGAAGGGCTATCTCACATTTCTTCTCCAGTCATCCACTAGGCAGTTGCTCCTCGACAACTATGCTCTCCTGTCCTCCCCAGGTTGAGCCAGAGAGTCAGTGTTCATCCCTGGTTCTCTCTCTCTCTCTCCTTTCTTTCCTTTAGTCCACTTCTCCTCCTGAATAAAAACTTGTGGGATATCTTCAAACCTTTATTCTCCCTATTGACAAGCAAGGTCAAAGGAACCTAACAGATTTTACCTAAGAGATGAGGTTGCTGCTATTTCATGGTAAAAGGGGATGGAAAAATTTCACACTTGTCTAAACACTACTCCCCAAAATACAAGAGAAAAGCATCCCAAAATTAAACTCCATATAGACATCCCATTTCCTGTTTTTCCTACCCAATTCTCCAAGTGCATCTCTCTAGCACTTTCTTCTTCTGATCCGTTTGGGAGGAAACTTCATCTATTATCAATGGGGTGAGCTCACTGTGAAATCCATCCCTCTTTCTTCTCACTACATGCATTAGTCAGCTTGGGCTGCCACCACAAAATATCAGAGATTAGGTGGCTTAAACAACAGAAACTTATTTTCTCACAGTTCTGGGGGCTAGATTAAGAAAGAGATCAAGGTGCCAGGATAGTTGGGCTCTGGTGAGAGCTCTCTGCCTGGTTTAGGAATGGCTGCCTTCTCACTGGGTCCTCACATGACCTTCCCTCAGTGTGTGCTTAAAGAGAGATTTCTCTCTCTGTCTTCTTATAAGGCCACCAATCCCATCAGATCATAACCACACCTTTAAGACCTCATTTAACTTTAGTTACGTTTTAAAAGCCTTATTTCCAAATATAGTCACATTAGGGTGAGGATTTCAACATATAAATTTGGGGGGACACAATTGAATCTATTGCAGTATATTTCTCCTTACTTGTCTTACCCTCAATTTTAATATGAGTCCCAATCTCCTAGAAATTCTAGGGAGAGTAGGTACTCTGTATCTGGACCATCATGAGGTCTCCGTATCAGTGAATGCTACAGCTAATGAATGCACAGATTTCTCTGGATTTTTCTGCTCAGTCCCTGCCTTCTGACATTATCCTACTGTCTTTGTCACTCTTTCTTTGTCTGCCTCTCTCTTTATCTTTCTCAAACTCTCTCTCTCTCCACCTATCTCTCTTGCTCTATGTCTCTCTTTAGGATGCACACACAGACAAACACACGAACTCACATCTCTCAAGAAACATTAATCTTCAGAGACAACACAGTTTAAGCCAGAGAATACAAATTCAAATGCTGCCAGGACCAGCTAGGTAATGTAAATATAGAATACAAGAGATAACATATGAAATTTGGGGACACGGAGAACTGGAGAATGTATGCTTATCTAAATGCATCATATTCAAATGCACTGTGCACAGGAAGCATAATGTCACCAAGCTGAATTCAATCTGTGAATTGGTGCTTTGTGTCCCTTGGTGTAAGAACAGTTTTAAAAAGAGAAATATCTTCCTAACTAACATATAGGTGATCAGGCTACCTATTTGCAGTGGATTTGACCTACCACTGCAATGGATAGCAGTGTTCTTTCTCTTCCTTCACCTCCCTCCCTATAATCCTTTCAAATGTGCCCCCTCAGAACTGCGGAAGTAATACACAAGTTCCTGCTTCACTGGGTTCATCCTGACACCCTCAAAGTGAAAAGAACATTTACATGTTCTCTGTTATATTCTCAGCCAAGGACATTTCCCTACCAGTCTCAGTCTGGGAGGCGGTTGGGTTGATTTTCTAACTCCCATAGGAGTCCTTATGTCTTATAGAAACACACAGGAAGTCAGTCACCGTCCTGCTCTGTCGAGAGCTGTTTCAGAAGGCAAGGGCGAAAGGCCACTGTGGAGTCCCTCATTTTGGTCAGCAGCAAACACCCTCCTGACTGCTACCCTGACTCCCAGCTAGATGTAGCTTCATAAAGGCTCTGATCTTTGGACTGGGGAACAAGTCAATTCTTTCTTCCTCTCTGCAGAGGAACTTGTTAGAGAAACATCCTCCATACAACAGAATAATTTCTCCCAGACTCTGTGCATAATATGTTAACCTCTAGTCCTCATGTGCTGTGTTTTATAAATAGGACTTCAGTTCCCTAACCTGCTACCCACCATCCCCCATGCCTCCACTGCAACCCCCACACAATCACATCCACAGACATAAGCCTATCCCCAACACTGAGGACCTGAAACAAGAGGACAAAGGAGGCCGTATACTGTATGTCTAAATATGTACTTATAAATAGTAAACTAACAATATTAAATAAATGTATCCTATCTGACTTTCATAAAAACCTGGAAATCCATGTTCAAATTTAAAATTTTTGGACATTTTGGAATTCACTGTGGAAGTGTGTGGAGCATCATATCTACACTATATTCTAGTCCATATTCTTGCTACTCCTTAGCTCTGTCTCCAGTGTGAAAGGCCCCACATACATGTGTGTCGCCACTTTGATAGGCAACAATACATTTGATCCTCAGTTTCTCCAGTCCAAAAGTGGACCTATAATACTTAAAGGATGGGATTGTTCAGAGGCTTAAATTATATAGCATGCTTTAAGTATTAGGTCTTGTATATAATAGGCTCTCAATAAATGGTCCTTTTCCTCATTTCCCTTCTTACAAACAGTGTATTCACTATTTCCAATAAAACTGTGATTATATAATTTGTACTTCTCACTCATTATTATTCCACGTCACAAGGGACAAAATGGAAACCAGGATGATGCGTGGGTCTCAGCCCTCATAGGTTACAATGTTTATTTTATGTTAGGCTATAATGAAAATGCTATTTGTCCAAGTAAAGAGGGCCTTTTTACATTAATTGACAACTGGAAGTGCAGACCTGTAGGGGAACCTGTACCCTTTTTTCCTAATCCTGCAGACGCGGAACTGCTTTCCCATGAAAAGTAGAAGTAAACGGAGAAAAGAAGAGATTGAAAAGCAAGCAGGGATGATGAGAACCAGGTCCCAAGGTGTGTATGTGCAGAACCTAACTAATAAGGAAACAGCCACATTCAGCCTGAGGTGTGGGACACATCTTTACCATTCCTTTTTCTAGGAAAGCTGAGGTTCAGTATTGCCAACAGAGAAAAGTCGCACATCATGGAGAAGGCTGTGAAGGTAAATTCCGAAGGCTGTGAAGGTAAATTCCAACAGCTATTCAGGACCTTCTGGTAATCCCAGTTGTCAGGAAGGCAGCTGCTGAGGTGAGAGTCGGTGAGAAGGAAGAAGAATCCCAGGTTCACTTCCAGAGGGCCTGCTGGACCTCCTGAGATTTGGCCTTGCACCCTCCTCCATCCACAATTTATGTCACTCTAATTCAGCCATGTGGCTTTCCTTCTGTTCTTTCCCAAAGACTTTTTAATTTTTTTTTAAATATATAGCTTTGTTGAGATACAACTTACATACTACATAACTCACCCCTTTAAAGTACACAATTCCATGATTTTTAGTTTTTTCCACAGATATATTTCACAGTTGATTTTAGATATTTTTATCAGTCACAGAAACCCCTCTACCCTTTAGCTATCACTCCACTGTCTTCTTGTCCTATATGCCTTGCCCTCAGCAACCACTAATCCACTTTTTATCTCTCTTTATTTTCTTATTTTGGATTCCCATGTGAATGGAATCATATGTTGTCTTTTGTGACTGGCTTCTTTCACCATAACGTTTCCAAATTTCATCTATGTTGTACATTTATCAATTATTCATCCCTTTCTATGACCAAATAATATTCTATTTTATAGATACACATATTTTGTTTATGCATTTGTCCATTAATGGATATTTGGGTTGTCTCTACCCTTCAGCTATTATGAATAATGTTGCTATGAACATTTGTGTGTAAGTTTTCGTGTAGACATATGTTTCCATTTCCCTTGGATATATATCTAAGAGTGGAATTGCTGGGCCATATGGTAACCGTATGTTTAATTGTTTGAGGAATCGTCAATCTGTTTTTCAAAGTAGCTATACCATTTTGCATTCTTATAAGCAGTGTGTGAATTCTAGTCTCTCCATATCCTTGCTAACAATTGTTATTATCTTATCTTACCAACTGATTTTTCTTATAGCCATCCTACTGGGTAAGAAGTGGCATCTCATGTCTTTGATTTACATTTCCTTAATGACCAATGATGTCAAGAATCTTTGCATGTGCTTATTTACCTATTGTATATTGTCTTTGAAGAAATGCCTGTTCAGGGGCTCCTGGGTGGCTCAGTTGATTAAGTGTCTGCCCTCAGCTCAGGTCCTGATCTTAGAGGCCTGGGATGGAGCCCTGTGTTGCTCAGTGGAGTCTGCCTCTCCCTCTCCTTCTGCCCCTTCCCCTGCTCATGTTTTCTCTCTCTCTCTCTTAATAAATAAAAATCTTAAGAAAAAAATGCCTGTTCAGATCCTTTGTCCATTTTTAATTATTTTGTCTTTTAATTATTGAGTGGTTAGAGTTCCTTACATATCCTATACACAAGTCCTTTATTAGATACATGATTTGCAAATATTTTCTCCCATTCTGTATGTTGTATTTTGAAAGTATTAATGGTGCCCTTTGAAGCAAAGTAGCTTTAATTTTGTTGATGTCCAGTTTATCTATTTCTTTTCATTTGTTGCTTATGTTTTCCAATGTTATGTTTAGGAATCCTTTGCCAAAGTCCAAGATCATGCAGATTTATGCCTACGCTTTCTTCTAAGAGTTTTATAGTTTTATCTTTTAATTCTTATTTCCCCTGCCTGGGACACTCTCACTTGGCTCATAGAGTGGTTAGTTCTTTTATTCTTTAGGTCATGTCTTCAGAAAGGTCTTTGCTGACCACTTTATCTAATGTTGGCTTTCCTCTCCACATATTTCCCTACCACAATACCATAATTATTTTCTTCATAGCAATTTCCATAATCAGAAATTGCATCATTCATTGATTCATTCATTCATTTGCTTACTTACTCACTTACTTACTTACTGTCAGTTCCTACCCACTAGAATATAATCTCCCAAAGTGTTGTGTTACTGCTGGGTTAATAGTGCTAGCACTTTTTAGGTGCTCAATGAGTAACACACTAGTGAATGGCAAGTGATAAAAAGGAAAATTTCTACAGGGTTCCAGATTAGAAACAGTACAAAAGTCCTGATGAGTGTAAAATAAGTGAATTCATGTTGATATATTCACCTATTAATCAGATACGTAAAAGTTGGATTCTACCTGTATTCACAGGTCAAAGTAGGACATTGGGGTCAGTATCAGAACCCAAGTTCCCAGGACAAAAAATATGTAAAATGGCAGAAAGCAAGATACAACATGTTTTATTTTCTTAGATTAATTTTCTAATAGTTAAAAAATTTAAGTTGATTGGAAAGCTAAAAGTTGATATTCAAAAAGTGAGGCTGATATTTAAAGATCACCTTGAGACTATTGATCTAGTCACAAAAGGTCAACTATTTGAATACACAAGTGATTTATACAAATTAAGTGCATTTAAATGCAACACAACCTGAAATAATTTCCACATTTCAATGTGTGTGTCCCTAGAATTTTAATTTAAAAAATAAACCACTATGAAATTATCTTTGAATACCATTTTATTTCCTGAGAACTTGAGCAATTTTCTAGCATTCAGGACTGTGACTGTAAGTACTATTTTTTGATCTTCTCCCACAAAAGCATATGATTCCATAAAGACTGTCAATCTCCAGGTCCATCATCCTCAAACTCTTGCAATTATTTTTTATTCTATCTTAACTGCATCCTGCCTGTACATCTTTCCATCCGGTATCAATTTAGGTATTCAGTTTTCCTGATGTTCCCACAACAATATTTTCTGAATCATTTTTAGCTTTATTTTGGCAATTACCAGCCTAGGCTACGATATCAGTTGGATTACTATATATTTCAGCCAGTTTTTCTGCCTCTAGATTTTTGCCACTATGGTCTCTTCACTCTCACCTGAAGCATCTTTAAGAAACACCATTTTTTTTAAAGATTTTATTTATTTATTTGACAGAGAGAGACAGCTAGAGAGGGAACCCAAGCAGGGGGAGTGGGAGAGGCAGAAGCAGACTTCCCGCAGAGCAGGGAGCCCGATGTGAGGCTCCATCCCAGGACCCTGGGATCATGACCTGAGCTGAAGGCAGACGCTTAATGACTGAGCCACCCAGACACCCCACCATTTCATTTCTTTATCTCCTTGTCAAAGACCTAGCATATTTCTTTCAGGTGTTTGAATTTGATTCTATCCCATTGGATAAAATTTGAAGCTCTCTCATGAACTAAGCTGATTTCTGTCTTTCTGCTAATGAAGGTTAATGACTTTACTATTTGTTGGACCTGCCAGAACCAGTTCTCCTCTGCCCATTCTATCGCCTCAATCTAAAATTGCCCTCTTCTGGGGAGCCTGGATGGCTCAATTGGTAGAGCATGAGACTCTTGATCTTGGGGTTATGAGTTCAAGCCCCATGGTGGGCAAAAAGCTTACTTAAAAATAAAATGGTCCTCTCCTTTCCTCTATTAATCTCACCTCCATTTTGGTTTTATGACCTTTGCCATTTCAGGCCTTCTCCAGCCTCAGGCCTTATCAGTTCCACAAAGATGAGTCCACAGATGTCTTAATCTAATGTTCCTCAAAAAATTAAAAGTAGAACTACCATACAATCCAGCAATTCCATTTCTCTGTATTTATCGGGGAAAAACAAAAACACTAATTCAAAAAGATGTATGCACCTCCCCATGTTCATTGCAGCATTATTTACAACAGCTAAGATATGGAAGCAACCTAAGTGTTCATCAATAAATGAATGGAAGATATATTGATGAAATATTATTCAGCCACAAAAAAAACTTTGCCAATTGCCACAACATGGATGGAACTAGAGGGTACCTTGCTAAGTGAAAAAAGTCAGAGAAAGATGAATACCATATGATTTTACTTACGTGTGGAATCTAAAAAACAAATGAACAAGGAAAACAAAAGAGAAACAAATTCATAGATACAGAAAACAAACTGGTGGTTGTCAGAGGGGAAGGAGGTGGGGAATGAATGAAGGGGATTAAGAAGGGCAAACTTCTAGTTATAAAATAAGTAAGTCATGGGGATATAAAGTACAGCATGGGAAATACAGTCAATAACATTTTAATAACTTTGTATGGTGACAGATGGTAACTAAACTTATCGTGGTGATCATTTTGTAATGTATAAAAACACTGACTCACTATGTTGTACACCTGAAACTTATATAATATTATATGTCAATTATAATTCAATAAAAAAAGACAGTCTCCTTTTCATCACCAATGCAATCCTACAGAGTCGAAAAGTTTTTAAAGGGATATCATCAGTTTCAAAATAGCATAAAAAAGAGAATAGGAGACATTTAAGCATTTTTTTACGTGGAAGGGAAGAAACTAGAAAAGAAAGCAATTAAGCTTACAGGCAAGAAAGAGAAGGAGTCAAAACAAAGTGTAGTAGAGGAGACAGAAAACAAAGAAATGGTGGGGTGGTAGTGGTGGTAGTATTTAACAGTAATAGGGACGTAAGATGCATTTTTCTGCTGTAGTAAAAAGAAAGAAGACTCCATATGTTTAAATTAAGAGAGATATTGAGGTTGTGAGATAGTTACAGAAACTCTTGTCAAAGTTGTAAAGCTTAGAAGTCCTGTGTAAGAAATACGCAGAGAATTAAAATCGAGAAGATAGTATGTGTCAGGCCCAAATGAAAAATATTGTCAGGGTGGTGCCAGCTTCTGAAGGGTTTCCGAAATTAGGTTTGTCACATTGATTTTAGAGAATGATTATGTATTTTACTCTTATTATTGACTCTGTGGTCTTAGGCAAGCTAGACCACTGTGCAAGCCTCCATGTCCTCATCTGTTATTTGGGTCATTGTGAGGACTGAGTGAAATGTATGTAAAGTACTTAGCACAATATTTGGCACATGGTAGGTACACAACCGAATTTTCTGTCATTATTAATCAATGATCTGAAATGCTAAGAAGGCTGAAAAATTTGAAGTTATTTTGATGAGATCCACAGGAATCCAGCAAATGTAATTAAAATGTAAAATTAAATGTAATTAAGCTTAAATGTAACTTAAAATGTAATTTAATGTAATTATTGAGGGAAAAAATTCCCACTTGACAAGAGATGGACAAATAAGAAAAAAACTTTTGCAGTAATGGGAATTAAAATTGACTCAAGGCTCTTCTTTCTAATGTCCATTTCCTGGTAATTATATGCATAAAACCCTTTCACTTGTAGTATTATTCATCAGGGAAATGTTTGTGAAATTCAGAGAAAAATGGTGAAATTCTAAATTTCTTCAATTAAAAAAAATGTCTGCAGGATACATTCATGACCAATGGCTCATGGACAAAATGTCAAGCCAAGAAAAAGGTGTTATTTTTAAAGCAGATGGTTTTGAAATTTTATCATAGTGAGGTACTCTGGTTCAATAGACCTTGGGAATTACCAACAATAATATCAGGAAAATAAAATTAATAGTTTACTTCTCAGGGAGAGGAACACTATACATTGACAAATAAGTTCTGGGAATTATCCAAATGCTGAAAGCAGTGTGCTAAGGCTCCAGATTAGCTAAGGCTGCAGTAAGATGCATCGATTTGTTCAAAAGGAATGGAATATCAGACAGGAGGGTGCCGTAGGTATCAGAAGGGAGAGACCCTGCAGTCAGGAGCCTCAATAGGGAAGCCATACTCTAGGCTGAGATAATGAACCCTCAAATGTTTAGTAGGAGAAAATGGCCTCATTTTTTTTTTTTAAATCCTTGAAAAACGTATCTCTCTGGCCATTCCGGGTCTATCCCGGCCCTGAAAGTCTACCAGAGCTAATAAGGAAATGGTCGTGTTTGCTTGCGAGATTATAAATGACACAGGTTTTCTACTGACAGTGAAGGAGATGAACAGCGAGGATGACTTTACTGAACATGATCACAAAAGTTAGGAGCATGTCTGTACATCTCTGTGCCTCTTACACACCTCTCTTCATAACCTGTCCACCCACCTCCTGCCCCCGCCACTGCACTAGCTGCCAGCTTCTTGCAGGCCAATATCAGCAGCTCCTCACCTGAGCCTGCTCAGGGCCTCTCCCTTCCTGCGCCAGTCTTGCAGAAAACCATGTGGCCCTCACGGGGTGCTTACTCTACACCAACGGGCAATCTCAGTCAACTCTTTTTTTTTTTTTTCATATATGGGCACTTGATTGGTTTATTTTTATTGAATTATAGTTGACATACAGTATTACATTATTTGCAAGTGTACAACATTGTGGTTCAACAGATCTATACATTATGCAATGCTTACCATGATAAGTGTAGTTTCCATTTGTCAACACACAAAGTTATTACAATAGTATTGACTATATTCCCTGTGCTGTACTTTTCATCTCCCTAACTTATTTTATATGTGCAGGATTGTAGCTCTTAATCCCCTTCACCTATTTTGCCCATCCCCCTACACCCCTCTACTTTGACGACCACCATTTTGTTCTCTTTATTTGTGAACCTGTTTCCATTTCTTTTGGTGTTTGTTTGTTTGTTCATTTGTTTTTATTTTTAGCTTCCACATATAAGTGAAATCATATTGTACGTGTCTTTCTCTGCCTGACTTATTTCACTTAGCATAATACCCTCTAGATCCATCCATGTTGTCACAAATGACCAGATTTCATTTTTTTATGGCAAATATTCAACCCAAGTGTCCATCCATAGATGAAGAGATAAAGAAGCTGTGATGTATGTGTGTGTACACACACACACACACACACACACACACAATGGAATATTAGCCAATCTCAGTCAATTCTAAGCAGATCTTAGGAGATTCCTCAGAAGGTATTGTGGGATTGAGTGCCCATCACTCATAGAGTAGATCTCGGTAGACACAGGCTTGTATTTTAACTTCTTCTCTATTTATTCACCTGTCCCTCATTCTTGCATCCTAAAATTACATTCTTCCATTGACTGTCTCAGGCTTTACTCTGGGGGAACCTAGGCTAAGAGAGAGTAGTTATTTTTGCCTTTGATGCACTAGTTTTTTTTTTTAAGATTTTATTTATTTATTCATGAGAGACAGAGAGAGAGAGAAGCAAAGGGAGAAGCAGGCTCCCAAGGAGCAGGGAGCCCGATGTGGGACTTGATCCCGGGACTCCAGGATCATGACCTGAGCCGAAGGCAGATTGATGCACTAGTTTTTCTTTGTAATTCCTTTTCTTTCTTGGAAAATGACCAAAGATCCTCTACCCAGGTGGTTGTACAGCTCTGCATATTTTATTTGATTGGTTTATTTGTTTGCTTGTTTAAAAAGGCAAATGATAGGAAATAAAGTTAAATTAAACTCACTTTAGGAGGAAAAAGACCCCAAAACTTGCACCAGTGTCTTCTTTTGTGTGGATACAAATTTAACTCATAGTCCATGTTAGCTTTGTGTCATCCTGATATAGTATCCAGTTATTTAATTGAGCACTACTCTAGTTATCACTGTGAAGGTATTTTGTAAATGTGGTGAACATCTATGATCAGCTGACCTCAAGTCAAGGAGATTGCTCTTGATAATTTGGGTGGGCCTCATCCAGTAGAAAGGCTTTAAAAGTAACAACCAAAGTTTCCCAAAAATGAAATTCTGCCTCAGGCTTATAGCATCAACTTCTACCCAAGAACTTCCAGCTTGCTGGTCTGCCTTATTTCAGATTTGCCAGCCCCCATAATTACATGAGCCAATTTCTTGAATTAACACTCTCTCTCTCACAATGTATATGTATATGTACATGTAAGTTGTATGGGTATGTGTATATATATACATATATGTATATATATTTCTTATTGGTCTGTTTCTCTGGAGAACCCTGACTGATACATCATGTAATATTCTAAAGTTAATATATTGTATAATACATTACCTAAAGAAATAATTTTGCCATCAAGTTAAAATATTTACATTGGATAAATAAATAAGGAAGAAAGTACAAATCCTTCTTACAAAGGAATTCAAAATCATGCAAATAAATATACTCCCTTCAGGAAGGTGAGCTGGCCTTAATACTCGCTTTCAAAGAGTTGAGTAGGGAAAGGGAAAAACAGTAGCTTTATAGTGGAGAAACCTAGCAAACACTACCTTAACCAAACTTAGCTTTGTGAGTGATATCATGTGGATAGCATATACCCTCAATGTGATATGACAAGAAAAACATTTCACCTCTCTGTTATTCTTTCCCCAAAACCTATAACCCCATGTTAAACATAAGAAAAACATCAGACAAACCCAGATTGGGGGAAATTTCACAGGACACATGGGTGGGACTCCTCAAAACTGCTGAAGACTTGAAAATCAAGGTAAGACTGAGAAAATGTCAGAGACCAGAGGAGAGTAGGGAGACCTAACAGTTAAATGCACTGGGGTGCCTTGAATTGAATCTTGGAAAAGAGAGGGGACATTAGTGGAAAACTGGTGAAATCCAAACAAAGTCTGAAGTTTATTTAATAATAATATACCAGTATTCTTTCTTAGTTCTGACAAATGTACCACAGTAGTGTAACATGTTAAAATGAAGGATACTGGTATATGAGTACTATTTTTACTATCTTTGCAAATTTCTGTAAGTCTAAAATTATCTGAAAATTAAAAATATGCTTTAAAAAGAGAAAATACTTACTTACGCTCACTATTAGTCATGACAGTACATGATAAGTTTGAGAACCATTCCTGACCTAATTTTTTAAATTTCAATGGTTAAAATATTTTTATTTAATAAGAAAACACTAGTAATTTAATAATCATGAAAGTTACATTATGCATACAGAAAGAAAACCCTTCACATAAAAGCAAAATTTCACAATAACTGAGTCAGTATTCCTCAACTTTTAGGAGAAAAATTCTAAAGACATTAAAATCAGAGAAGAGTATCAGATAACATATATTATGACTTTTCCCCTTTCATTTCATCTCAGTTCACTCTCGAAAATACATTCTAAATTGAAATTTTATGGATGATCATGTAAATTCTGTTCTAATATTCATAATATTTCAAAGATGATCTATTAACAAACCTGATATTTTTGATATATCTGTGCTAAATTTTGGTTACATAATATTGGAAATAAATATTTAATATCAAAAGCAGGTTACTTTAACATATAATGTATTATTTGTTTCGGAGGTACAAATAATACATTATATGTTAAAAAAAAAAGAAGATAGAAGGAAAGGAAAAATCAAGGGGGGGAAATCAGAGGGGGAGACAAACCATGAAAGATGATGGACTCTGAGAAACAAACTGAGGGTTCTAGAGGGGAGGGGGGTGGGAGGATGGGTTAGCCTGGTGATGGGTATTAAAGAGGGCACGTTCTGCATGGAGCACTGGGTGTTATATGCAAACAATGAATCATGGAACAGTACATCAAAAACTAATGATGTAATGTATGGTGATTAACATAACATAATAAAATGAAATTTAAAAAAGAGCAGGTTACTTAAAGTAAGAAAAACTAAAATTTAATAAAATAATATCTGTGTTTATATCATTGATATTTCAACATGCACTGGCAAAGCATTATGTTGCACAAGGGAACTAGAACTGTTTTTGAAACACTTTCCTTTTTCTTTTATATCTTTATAAGACAGTAAGAAAAATAATAAATTTTTGGTTAAATAACATTTCTGCAGCTCAGTTTATTTCACATTTGACTCATAATATTGCTTAAAAATATAGAGAAATAGTATAAAATTAAATCACGTAATAAAAAATAATTTCTATTTACTATCTTTTAAATTCACTGAGACCAGATTCTACATCCACCCCCTGTTCTTTCGTGACAGATCTTAACTTGTTTTTTGATTAATATCTTTAGTCTGCTGGTTTTGTTTAGGGCAATATGCCCAGTGAAAATGCTTATACCCCTATTTTCCCTTGCAGTTAGGGGTGGTTTTAAGACTTCACTATGTGCAACAAGATCTAAACAGACGTCTACTAAGAAGGGGCTTCTAAGAATGCACGGTTTCTTTAATAAGGAGGGAAGTCTTAGCTAGCATGTAACTTTTACTCTTTGTACTTTTTCCTTTTTATCCTGACTGGGACATAGAACCAAGTCCTGGCGGTAGAGCAGTCATCTGTAAACCAACAGGGCAATGTGCATAGGAAAGCAGAACAAGAAGCTTAAATAAATCAGAATTCTTGCTTATTTACTTAAGCAATTTAATCAGCTCTGGACAGCCTACTTTCAGATGTCTCATAACTGATAAACATAAACCATTATTTTGTCAAAATGTTATTGTTACATTTCTGCTGTCTGCAAATCCCATTATCATGTATACTGTGTCAGAAATTTATTATAAATCTGTATGCTCATTCTTAGTTTGAAATTATAGCCCATTTGGATATCGAATCTCTTGATCATCCAAAAGGTGGAGAAAAGTTTTGTGGCATCTTTCATTGAGGTTGGTAATTTGAGAATTACAGGACAGTCCTCCTTCAACACATGTACAATTCACGAGCACCATTTCAATGCTTTCTCAGTTAAAGGATGATTTCATTTTTCACAGAGAAATTTTTTTCAAAATTATCTACATGTGAACAGTGTTTATATATTGGTGTATATGACTGCACTTTAATTCTCCCCTCTATTAATGCTGCTGTCACCCATTCTTTATTTAGTTGTCTCTTTACATGACACTCTTACACGTGGATGGCTATCCTATAATTATATAATTTCATGCAATCACAGCAACTGCATATCTTTTTTATATGTATAATGTTTTCATTTTTTATTATTATGTTATGTTAATCACCATACATCACATCATTAGTTTTTGATGTAGTGTTCTATGATTCATTGTTTGCATATAACATCCAGTGCTCCACGCAGAATGTGCCCTCTTTAATACCCATCACCAGGCTAACCCATCCCCCCACCCCCCTCCCCTCTAGAACCCTCAGTTTGTTTCTCAGAGTCCATCGTCTCTCATGGTTCCTCTCCCTCTCCAATTTCACCCCCTTCATTCTTCCCCTCCTGCTATCTTCTTTTTTTTTTTTAACATATAATGTATTATTTGTTTCAGAGGTACAGGTCTGTGACTCAATAGTCTTACACAATTCACAGCACAGTGCAACTGCATATCTTTCGATAAAATATAGTTTTCTTTAAATACCAATCATTCTTTCTTCTTAGGTATTTTATATATTGTTAGGAAAAAGTTGTAGAATGTATTCTATTCTCTGTGTTTTCTAATTCCAATGTTGGTTGTTTAGGATGTTTGGCAGAATATAGCAGAAAATCTATTCTACAAAAGTGGCATAAATAAGATGAAAATCCCTCACATTAAGAAAGCCTAGAGATAGGCAGTCTGAATATGTTATTGTGGCTTCATGTTGTCATAAGAGAGTGTGGTAAAGTCTCTTAGTAGACAGTCTCTGTAGTAAAGAATTTAACCTTATTCAAGGGAAGGTCTGGCCTTTTTCTTTGGCTCCTGAGAGGTAATTTCTAAGCCCTTAGAATACGGTGTTTGTTAAAAATATTTTTGTTTACCTCAGGGCCTTAGGTCAGTCATATGTAACAATGTGATGTGGAGTAAGAACTTTGTGCTACACCAAGAATGTGATCTAGGTTGGGGACTTTGGGACAGACAGATAATAATAATAAAGAGATTTAGGATGGGAGCTCTGGGTCACGTGGTATCAGATTTTCAGAGGAGATGGAGATGGAAGTCAGCTTTATATAGGCGTCCAACAAGGTTTACATTATTGAGTCTCTATAAAGACTCAAGACAGCAAGGCTCTAGCAAGCATCCTGGTTGGCAATATTCAGTGCATATTGTCACACATAATTGCTGGGTAATTAATGCTGTCTACAACTCCATCAGGAAAGGACAAAAAACTGGAAGCTAGAAGCTAGATGTTCTGTGCTTGGGCTCTGTTTCCCGGGCTCGGGCCTATGCACCTCTTCCCCTGGCTAATTTTAATCTGTATCCTTTAACTGTAATATACCATAACCATGAGCTTTCAGTGAGGTCTGTTAGTCCTCTAAAAATTAATGAACCTAAGGGTGGTCTTGGAGACTCTTGAATTTGCAATGAGTATCAGAAATGAGGGTGTTCTTGTGGACTATTCCAACTAACTTGGTAGGGACCCAACTTCTATTTTTTGTCCTACCCAAGGATATGGCTTATATTTCCTAGGTTAATTTATGGCCCACAATGGCTGTTGGAATACCAGATATTATATCATCAATGAACACTGAAAGAAGCATAAAAGGTATAATTACAAGTAACTGTCCCTGCAAGCTTAAGTAAACTTGTTATATGCAGTCTTCCCCAAAATTCCAAATAGCATATCTAGTCACAGCTCTTTGGCTGGGGCTTAATCACATGGACACATTTAACTGCAATGGATATTGGGAAGTCTTTTGATTCAGTAACAATGTACTCAGTAAAAACAAAACAAAACAAAACAAAATTTGTTACTTAAGGAGAAAGGAAGCATAAAATTTGAATTAGAGAACTACTGATTTCTGGCACATGATTCATAAACTGTATACTTAATGTAACATAAGCAACACATGTATATACCTGTAAATTTGTGTTCTTCCTTAAGGAATAAAAATTATTTTTAATATCATTTTGATAATGGAAATAAAATATTTGAACATTGGACAGCTGGTTTTAAAAACCAGTTAGATGAAGGTATCCAAGAAAAATAAAAATGTTAAAAATGTCCAAATTGATTCACACATAAATTATCACAGTGTTATTCATAAGATTTTTTTTTTTTCTTTGAGACAGAGAGAATGAGAGAGAGAGATAGCACATGAGAGGGGGGAGGGTCTGAGGGAGAAGCACTCTCCGCCGAGCGGGGAGCCCAATGCGGGACTCGATCCAGGAACTCCTGGATCATGACCTGAGCTGAAGGCAGTCACTTAACCAACTGAGCCACCCAGGTACCCACACAGTGTTATTCATAAAAGCCAAAACTTGAAGCAATTCAAATGTTTGTGTACTGAAACATACATGTTTTTAAAATATGGTAAGTCCATACAATGGAATACTATTCATCAATGAAAAGGAACAAACCACTGATACATACATACTATAACATGGCTAGATCTCAAATCATTATGCTTAATGAAAGAGGCTGGGCAAAAAAGACCACATAGCGAATGATTGAAATGTCCAGAAAAGGCAAATATATAAAGACAGAAAGCAAACAGCAGACTGAGAAAGGGCATAGGGAAACTTTTTAGGCTAATGGACATATCTGAAAGTTGAATTGTGATAATGATTACATGATTCATTAAGTTTACTAAAAATTTTTGAGTTGTATTCTTATAATGAATGCATTTTACTGTACATAAAATTTTATCTCAATAAAACTATTAAAAATAAATAAGTTAGGTGAGCTTCCAGGGAAGATGTGTCAAGGAGCTTCCCTAGCAAAAGTAGAGCTCTGGGAAAGGAAGTGTTTTGTAGCAGTCTTATGCAGTGATTCTGAAGTGTGTCCTGAGGATGCTACATTACTATTATATAATGAAGCTTGTCACAGGTGTTCTTGTACCTCACCCTGGCAACCTATGGATGGAGCCAGATAATTTTCATTTTAACAAGTTCTTCAAGTGATTATTTTTCACACTAACATTTGAGAGCCCCTGGTCAAAAAAGATAGGTCATTCAGGTTAACGATATAGTGCATTAAGGCTTCGGGTTAGGGATAAATGGAGAGTGGGATGTTTTTAATATCCACTAGAATTTTCTTTTTACAGCATGATGCCATGATTTGTTCAAACATTTAAAGAAAATTATACATTGGTTCATAATAATAGAAATAAATTTCTTTCAAGTTGTAAAACCAAAATACCTTAGGAAATAAAGACCTACAGTATAAGGTAAAAGCCTCACACATAACCATTTTTTGTTTAATTGAGAAAGATTGAGAAAAGGGAGGAATTTGGACTGGGACTGGCTGATTTAATCACAACAAATCAAAGGAAAGTTGCTTAAATTGTCGATATAGTTCTCTAAGTGTCAGAACGATAATTCAAAGTTTCTGAAGGTAGAAAAACAAGAACAATGCAAATTCATACTAATTTTGTCTGAGCTCAAGGGAAAAATATGATATGGGGTAGACTCAGAATAGAATGTTAATTTAATCAAGGTTAAGAAGTCACAGTATAGATGTTTTCTTAGTATTAGGTATGTCATCTCCTTCAGAAAGCAGAAAACGTGCATCCATTTCTTGAGAGAAACTTGCCAGTTCAAAGACAAAAGAGAGAACAGATTTAAAAATATAATAACCATGATCTAATCCTAAATGACTGAATGGGTAATTATAATTTGGAAAGTGACAGAAAGTGGGGTAGAGAGTTAAAGAGCTTTGAGGAGTCAAAATAATTATTTTTCAAGGAAAATCAGTGACGAATGGGGTCCTAAGATTTTCCATAGGAAATTCCACATCATTCTGGAGAACAGAGAAAATGACAAACCACACCTTAGAATTGTTCACTTAAAAAGTTCTTTGCTTAAAAACTCAATTAATGAGGGGCGCCTGGGCGGCTCAGTCATTAAGCATCTGCCTTCTGCTCAGGTCATGATCCCAGGGTCCGGGGATCAAGCTTCGCATCGGGCTCCCTGCTCTGCAGGAAGTCTGCTTCTCCCTCTCCCACTGCCCCTGCTTGTGTTCCCTCTCTAGCTGTGTCTCTCTCTGTCAAATAAATAAATAAAATCTTAAAAAAAAACCACAACACAATTAATGAAAGGTTAATTACTACTTCAAAATGATACAGAGAAACTTCAAGTGTTCAGTGAAGGCACCTAAGATTATCTGGATTCCAATATTGGTAACAATAAGAACTTGGACTACTAAGTTCATTTCTTCATTCTGTAAAATGGGGCTGATAATACTATCTACTTCAAATGATTTTGTGAAGATTAAGTTGGATGACAGATGCAAAAAACTTGGCGCAATGTCTGGCACATAAGCCTTTAAGAAATTATATATAATTATGTCTTGTAACTATATATAATATACACATATCATTATGTATACATTTATAATATATAGGTATTATTATATGTACATAATATATATTATTGTGTATTATCTATTATGTATAATATGTTTATCTATAATATCTAATTATATATTATATGATATATATCATTATCATTATACCTATTATGACTGTTCTCCTAAAAGGTCAGAATTTTTTTAAAAGATGTGCAACACAAAAGAGAAAGCAACCATAGTTTTACTGACCAAATTCGAAGACATTAGAAATACTGGTCATATCTTTCATGACAGTTTGAGGATGGTTTATCTTTCAGCAACCCTGAACTGTCAGCAGTTTCCAGTTCTACTGATTCATGCTTCTCTGTGCCTTAACTCACACTTTCTCCTCTGCTTGGAATTTCCATTTCTTCCATCTTCCCTCACTTCTAACTGTGTAACGTTGCTTCAAGTTTTCTAATAGTCTTCAATTTTTCCTGAAAGCCAACTCTAGTCCTACTAGTACAGGTTAGAAGCTTCTCTTCAGAGCTCTTCTAATACTTATGTAAAATTACCACTGGCTGTTTCATCATGCTCTTTTATAACAGTGTTTATGTTAGCCAATCTTATTAAAACAAAGTCTGCTGTTATGTCTTTGAATAACATTGCTCAGAATAGAGGCTGGTTTATCATAGGCACTTGGTAAACATTATTTGGATTTGATTGGCTTGAATCAGTATGTGGAATCTGTTAAGCTGTGATACAAGTTGAAAATATTAATAGATTCAAGGAGTATTTGAAAAATACATAGATGAATGACATAATGGCTTATAAAAAATAAATAAAGTAACATAGATGCATTTAAATATTTTCATGAAGAACACTGCCCTCCAGGCAAATGTCCCTGCCATCAGGTGTGTCTGCAACCAACACACATGGTTTGATTAGATAAACCATGGGTGTTTTCTCATTCTGGTATTTACTAAGTCTGGTGTATACTTGTGCTCCTTTATTTTCTCTCTATTAATTTCTCATTCATTAGCCAGAACCAGTAATATTCAAGCAAAAGTACCTAGGGTTAAATAAGCCCACTGATTCCTTAAAAAATAAACATTTGCTTTGATATTAATTTATCATATCAGAAATTATTCTTACTCTTACAACTTTCAATCCCTCCATAATTTGAAATATAAATTGTGTCTGACAAAACATGAAACCTACAAAGAGACTTACCACTCAAAGGATTTTCAGTATTAGTATGAATTTGCATAGCAAACCTCAGGTCTCTTTCTTATTTATAAAAATTCTTTCTGAAGCATCTTTCATTTAATTGGTGTTGGAAACAATTCAATTTATATCACCTTCAATCCAATTAGCATGTATTTATTGATTAAGGTAAAAGCACCACGATGTGGTCCTGCCTTTATCTAATGTCCAACCTAGAAGAAAAGACATTTATTCACTGACATAATCTTTTTACCCTAAAAAACATATTTTTAAAAATATTTATTTATTTTAGAGAGAGAGAGAGAGAGAGTGTGTGTGTGTGTGTGTGTGTGTACAAGCGGGGGAGGGGCAGAGGAAGAAGGAGAGAGAAAATCCTCAAGGAGACTCCCTGCTGAATGGGGCTAGATCCCATGACCCTGAGATCATGACCTGACCCCAAATCAAGAGTCAGTCGCCCAATCAACTGAACCACCAGGGTGCCCCTAAAAAAAGGATTTGAAGTACAACATCCCTTCATGACAAAAACCCTCAAAAAACAAAACAGAAAAAAACAAAAACCTCAACAAAGTAGGTTTAAAAGGAACATACTTCAACATAATAAAGGCCACATATGAAAAATGCACAGCAAATATCCTCCTCAATGGGGAAAAACTGAGAGGTTTCCTCTATGGTCAGGAATAAGACAGGGACGTCCACTCTCACCACTGTTTTTTAACATAGTACTAGAAGTCCTAGCTTCAGCCATCAGACAACAAAAAGAAAAAAAAGGCATCCAAATTGGCAAGGAAGAAGTAAAACTTTCACTATTTACAGATGACATGACACTCTATATAGAAAACCTAAAAGACTACCAAAAAACTCTTAAAACTGATAAATGAGGGGTGCCTGGGTGGCTCAGTCAGTTAAGTGTCTGTCTTCAGCTCAGGTCATGATCCCAGAGTCCTGGGATTAGGCCAAGCCCCAAGTTGGGCTCCCTGCTCAGGAGGGTGTCTGCTTCTTCTTCTCCCTCTGCTACTCCCCCACCTGTTTTCTCTTTCTCTCTCACAAATAAATTTAAAAAAACCTGATAAATTAATTCAGTAAAGTCACAGGATAAAAAATTAACATACAGAAATCTGTTGCATTGCTATACACCAATAATGAAGCAGAAGAGAATTTAAGGAATCATTTACAATTGCTCCAAAAACAATAAGATACCTAGGAAGAAAACCTAACCAAAGAGCTGAAAGGCCTGTACTTTGAAAACTATAAAATGCTGATGAAAGAAACTAAAGACAACACAAAGAAATGGAGACATTCCATGCTCATGGATTGGAAGAACAAATATTGTTAAAATGTTTATACTACCCATAGCAATCTACACATTTAATGCAATCCCTATCAAAATACCAACAACATTTTTCACATAGCTAGAACAAGTAATCCTAAAATTTATGTGGAACCAGAAAAGACCCGGAATAGCCAAAGCAATCTTGAAAAAGAAAAGCAAAGCTGGAGGCATCACAATTCCAGAATTCTAATTATAATACAAAGCTGTAGTGATCAAAACAGTACAGTGCTGGCACAAAAATAGACACATAGATCAATAGAACAAAAAAGAAAACCAAGAAACAAACCCACAACTTATGGTGAATTCATCTTTGACAAAGCAGGAAAGAATACCCAACAGGAAAAAGACAGTCTCTTCAACAAATGGTGTTGGGAAAACTGGACAGCCACATACAAAAGAATGAAACTGGACCATTTTCTTACACCAAACAGAAAAATAAATTCAAATTGGATTAAAGACCTAAATGTGAGAACTGAAACCATAAAAAATCCTATAGGAGAACACAGGCAGTAACTTCTT
Organism: Callorhinus ursinus; assembly: GCF_003265705.2. Classification (NCBI taxonomy): domain Eukaryota; kingdom Metazoa; phylum Chordata; class Mammalia; order Carnivora; family Otariidae; genus Callorhinus; species Callorhinus ursinus. Next base: position 16,898,314 of record NW_027397084.1, read on the forward strand.
TGACATCTGCTATAGCAACCTCTTTCTAGATATGTCATCTGAGGCAAGGATAACAAAAACAAAAATTAACTATTGAATGTCATCAAAATAAAAAGCTTCTGCACAGAGAAGGAAACAATCAACAAAACTAGAAGGCAGCCCTAGAATGGAAGAAGATATTTGTAAATATCATATCTGATAAAGGGCTAGTATTCAAAATCTATAATGAACTTATCAAACTCAACGTCCAAAAAACAAATAATCCAGTTAGGAAATGAACAAAAGATATAAATAGACATTTTTCCAAGAAGACATGCAGTGGCCAACAAACATGAAAAGATGCTCAAATCACTGATCATCAGGGAAATATAAATCAAAACTACAATGAGATATCACCTCACATCTGTCAGAATGGCTAAAGTCAACAACAGAGGAAACAACAGGTGTTGGCGGGGATGTGGAGAAAGGGGAACCCTCCTACACTGTTGTTGGGAATGCAAACTGGTACATCCATTCTGGAAAACAGTATGGAGGTTCCTCAGAAAGCTAAAAATAGAACTACCCTACAATCCAGCAATTGCACTACTTGGTATTTACCTAAAGAATACAAAGATACTAATTCAAAGGGATACAGGCACCCCATGGTTTATACCAACAGTATCTACAATAGCTAAATTATGGAAACATCCCAAGTGTCCATCAACTGATGAATGGATGTAGAGGAAGTGGTATATATATATATATATATATATATATATATATATATATAATGGAATATTACTCATCCATAAAAAAGAATGAAATCTAGCCACTTGCAATGACATGGATGGAGCTAGAGAGTATTATGTTAAGTGAAATAAGTCAGACAGAGAAAGACAAATACCATTATGATTTTATTCATTTGTGGAATTTAAGAAACAAAACAAAAGAACATAAGGGAAAAAAAGAGAGAGGCAAACCCAGAAACACACTTCACTACAGAGAGCAAACTGATGGTTACCAGAGAGGAGGTGGGTAGGCGGATGGCTTAAATAGATGATGAGGATCAAGGAGGGCACTTGTGATCAGCACCAGGAGTGCTGAATCACTATATTATACAACTGAAACAAATATTACACTGTACGTGAACTAACTGGAATTTAAATAAAAACTTAAAAAAAAGGATTTGAGAGAAGGGCAAGGGAGGTGAGAAGGAGGGAGGAATGCGGGCCCGTGCTGTCTGGAGAGGGACAGGGGTGGACCAACGGTGGACTCGGCTGGAGGGGAGTTCCCCGAAGAAGGCTCCTCCCAGCCTGAGTCCTGTCTGCAGTCTTCCCCAATCTAGGGGACTCAGCGCCCAGACGCTGCTACAGATGACATTTTCACTCAGTGCCAGAGGGGCAACATGGTGGCCGTTCACCTGTAGCTGAACAACATGGAGAACGACCTCAACCAGGGGGGTGATCATGGCTTCTCCCCCTTGTACTGGGCCTGCCAAGAGGGCCGTTCTGCTGTGGTTGAGATGCTAATCATACGGGGGACACAAATCAATGTGATGAACCATAGGGATGACACCACACTGCACCTGGCAGCCAGTCATGGACACCGTGATATTGTGCAGAAGCTGCTGCAGTATAAAGCTGACATCAATGCAATGAACAAGCATGGAAATGTGCCCTTGCACTATGCCTGTTTTGGGGGCCATGATCAGGTTGCAGAGGACCTGGTGGCTAATGGGGCCCTTGTCAGCATTTGTAACAAGTATGGACTGATGCCTGTGGACAAAGCCAAGGCAACCCTGAGAGAGCTCCTCCAAGAGCATGCAGAGAAGATGGGCCACAACCCTAACCATATTCTATACAAGGACACATTCTGGAAGGGAACGACCCGCACTCGGCCCAGAAATGGGACTCTGAACAAACCACTTTGGCATTGACTTCAAACAGCTCAACTTTCCGGCAAAGCTCGATGAGAATCACTCTGGAGAACTATGGAAGGGCCGTTGGCAGGGCAGTGCTAAAGGTTCAAGACTGGAGTACAAGGAAGAGCAGGGACTTCAGTGAGGAGTGTCCCCGCCTCAGGATTTTCTCGCATCCAAATGTGCTCCCAGTGCTAGGTGCCTGTCAGTCTCCACCTGCTCCTCACCCCAACTTCATCGCATACTCGATGCCTCCAGTCATGTTACTACCCCAGCCATGGGGTCCATCCCCTTCCCCCATCCTTACCACTGCAGCCCCCAAAAGAGCTAGGCTCAGAGCTTTGTCACTTGCCACAGAGTATCTCCCAGTATGGGAGGGACCAGCCCTGCCTTGTCACAATAAAGTTTATTGTGAAAAAGAAAAAAAAAAAAGATTTGAAGTGGTCCTCAATGAAAGACATATCTGTACAGAAAAAAGAAACAAGAATCAAAATAGTTTCAAGCCGAAGGGGAGACCAAAAAAAGCAATTAAATATGATGCAAAAGGAAAAAGAAATAATGCCATAATATACTAGGTGGTGCTGAAACACAGAACAGGAAATATTTCCTTCAAGGTAGGAAAAGATGAGGGAAGATTTCTTGGAATATGTGGGATTTGAATTTAATGGACAAGAAAAGGATATAAATTAATAAAGACATATCAGGTCAAGGGAAAAGGTACAAAATCACAAAATTCTTGCAGAATGAATATTTTTGTGATGTATGTAGTGTACATGGGAGGGATGTTGGTAAAGATAAAGCTAGGAGAGACTGACTGGAATCACATATTGGAAAATCTTGGGCTACATGCTAAGCAATTTAGGGCAAGGGAAAATAGGAAAATTTTAAGAAGGGTATGACATGAGAATTCAGGCAGCTTTAAAGCAGAAGGAACTGAACGAGGAAAGAACAATTACATAATTATTGCAACAATAAAGGTAAGAAAAGATGGCAATCAGAACTAGGTCAGCGGCAATATTCTTTAAGAATAGGAGGTGCTTTTTTTTAATATTTTGTAGACCTAACAAACTGCCTTGCATAAAATCAGTGCTTAAAGATTATTTGTTGATAGAAAGGATATAATTGTAAGGAATTACTTCCTGTCCCAGTGCATGATAGAACTCACCTCATGATGTTATGAATTAACTTTTAATCTCTTCATAGTTTTAGGAATAAGGATTGATTCTTGGAAAATATGAATATATTAACCTGTATACATTGAAAGAAATGGGTTGCCAGTATGAATTTGAATACAAAATTTAGATTGTTAAGTCAAAAAGCTAAAAGTATCACAGAGAAGTAATTTACTCTAGTTGCTTGATTTTTAGAAAGACAAATTATCCAAGGGAATAATGTCAATAATACAAAATATTTCAATAAATGAAGATTATTGGCCTCATTTCTTGCTTAATATAAGAAATATGGGGGGTGCCTGGATGGCTCAGTTGGTTAAGCAACTGCCTTCGGCTCAGGTCATGATCCCTGAGTCTGGGGATCGAGTCCCACATCAGGATCCCGGCTCAGTGGGGAGCCTGCTTCTCCCTCTGACCTTCTCCCCTCTCATGCTGTTTCTCTCTCTCTCTCTCTCTCAAATAAATAAATAAAATCTTTAAAAAAAAAAGAAAGAAATATGGGGAGGGGGGCGGAGCAAGATGGTGGAGGAGTAGGAGACCTGGATTTCATCTGGTCTCAGGAATTCAGCTGAATAGGGATCAAACCATTTTGAATACCTACGAACTCAACAGGAGATCGAAGAGAATAGCAACAACTCTCTGAACAGAAAAGCGACCACTTACTGGAAGGTAGGACGTGCGGAGAAGTGAATCCGAGGCGATATTTGGGAGGATAG